>NC_135881.1:140006344-140606344 GCF_964194155.1 Cetorhinus maximus | reverse complement strand
ACATGGGGCACGAGGGCATTGACAGAAAACGGTTCAGGGAGAGAACAGAGATATCGACTACAATGACAATAGGCTCCAGAGATAAAGGGGAAGGCAGGATAGTGGTCAGTGGAGTGGAAATTTGCACATGATAAACATCAAGGAGTATAGGAGGGATTGGACGGTAACAGGAGGGGTTTGGAAATTAGTCGAAATAGAATCAGAGCAGCACCATTTCACCAGCTGATGGAATGAGGCTGTGGGAAAATAACCTTGGAAAAAGATTGGCAGGGGAAGGTTCTGAGGGCCTGTGAGATGAATCAAATATTGCACTTTTGGGCCGATTGAAAGGAACCCTAATAATTACCGAAACAAAAACAAAAATAGCTGGAAAAACTCAGCAGGTCTGACAGCATCTGAGGAGAGGAAGACAGTTAACGTTTCGAGTCTGAATGACTCTTCATCAGAACTCACTAATAATTACCGGTTCAGGACATGGAGATCAAGACTCATCTGAGACATGTTAAGAAGAGTCTAATGCCAATTAAAGGATTTAGGCACCTTAACTCATGGTGTGCATTCTTGCTAGAATCCATTAGGGCTTGGGGCAAACTTTGATTTGGTATTGGTATGATTGACCATTTGTCCCTCACAAAGGAATGTAAAAGGGTCAGAAGGATCAAACTATTAAGGGGCCATGGCTGTTGTACATATGCAGCATGGTCCAGACAACCCTACACATTGCAGTTGGGATGTTCAGGGCTTACACGGCTCAATGCTTGCAGTCATTAAATTAGTGCAAGTCTGGGCTCTAGTCTACTTAAAAGGGGGCAGCTTGACGGTGCCCTGATTGAGGTTGATAGGGCCTGGCTGTACTCATCTAGATCCAACCCCCTGTGTGAATGTGTTATCATGCCTGGGGTGGTGGGACTGGGGCGGGTGGGGGGAGGGGGTACGGGGGAGGAAGCTCAGCTACCTGTCTTTCAGGATGTGTTTCATTTGCAAGGGAGGACCCGGGGAAGGAACGTATGGAATGAGGGCGGCCCAAGGGCTCCCTAGCTTGGTGATGGAAGGTGATCATTGCAGGGTAAGATAACATCATGTCTCATCTATTTTTCCACAGACACAAGGAGGAGTGCTGAATGCAAGCTGCAGGCAATGCTGTCTTCTTCATGGCTTTTATGCAACAGAGGAGGAGAAGGGCCCATCGCCAACAGGCAGGGCAAAGGGAAGAATCTCACTCTGAGGAACGTGGGCCAACAGGGCCCAATGAAAACCCAGAAGCGGAGAAGGAGAGAAAAATTCCACAGGGGTGTTTGGCACAACCCATGGAAGTACCAAAGACACCTTTCATGCTTGGAGATGAGCAAGAGACAGTGCTGCAGGTGTATTCGCTTGTCAAGGGATGTGGTGATGCATATCTGCCACATTCTTCAGGAGGACCTGATGCCGCAGGGACAAGGAGGTGATCCATTTCCAGTGGCTCTAAAGGTGACTGCTGCACTCAACTTTTTTGCATGGGGCTCGTTCTAGGGCTCCACTGGGGACCTCTGCAGAATATCGCAATTCTCCACTTATAAATGCACAAGGGAGGTCAACCGATGACCTTTTCAATAAGGCACACAATTATGTCCAGTTCCCCCTGGATGAAGCCAGCCAAACTGCCAGAACAGTGGTATTTGCAGAGATCTCTGGTTTTGCACAAGTACGGGGTGCCATGCACTCATGTGACCTTAAGTGCTCCCTGGCAGCAGCCAGTAAAATTTATCAATAGAAAAGACTTCCACTCTCTCAATGTGCAGCTGATCTGTGATCACTGAAAGCAGATTATGCAGGTTTGTATGAGGTACCCTGGGAGCTCGTAGGACTCTTACATCTCGAGTCACTCGCAGGTGCCACAGATCTTCGAAGGCCCTCCAGCACATTCAGGGTTGACTTATCGGTGATAAAGACTACCCACAAAGGACGTGGCTAATGACACCCGTTTGGCAGACACAGAATACTTCAGAGAATGGGTACAATGTGGCGCATTATGCAACACGCTCCTTAATTGAGGAGACCATTGGTATACTGAAGATGCATTTCATATGTCTGGACTGATCAGGCGGTATTCTCCAGTACTTCCCCAGAGGGTTTCCTGCATCATTGTGGATTTCTGTGCCCTACACAACCTGGCACTCTAAATAGAGGACGAGTTGTCACATGGAGGGTTGGAGGAGTTGCACATCTCCTCCGGTGAGGAGGACACCAAGCGGGATGACATCAAAGAGGATGAGGACAATGAAGGCCCAGAGGAAGAGGCCATAGCATGGACCAGATGTGTCCTTGAGACCCTTATAGTGACAAGGTACAGGGCAGTGAAGAAGACTAACTCATAAAGTGCATTTCACCTGTCCATTCGATGCAGGATAGATATTAACACCTTCTTTGTTACCCTCAACATCTCAATGAAGGACATCAATCTCAGAATGAGTAGTCACAATTTTGTGTAATGATGGCCTCATCCTTGAATGGCTAGGCAGTCTATGGAGCATGTGGCCATTCTGTAATAGGGTAAAAACTTCACTAGCACTCAATCTGCAGGAAGTAGACATGGTGCAGTCCTTTCAAGCATAGCACCAACATTTCATTACCTATGACAGCCTTCAAGATGCAGGAACAGCACTGCAAACATCAATGCCCTCATGGCAGTATGCCTGGAGCATTGCACGACACCTCAAGGAAGACAATCATCAGTTACTGGTTATTGCTTGACCGTCTGAGGACTGATCTAAATCCAGAGAGCAGCATCTCTCCAAAGACCTTCTCTCATGCATGAATAATGTTCAAGTTGGAGGCGATGATGTTGTGGTATTGTTGCTGGACTAGTAATCCAGAGACCTAGGGTAATGCTATGGGGACCAGGGTTCAAATCCTGCCATGGCAGATGGTGGGATTTAAATTCAATAAAAATCTTGCTTCATTTGGACATGAACTGCTTCAGTGTCTGAGTCGGAAATGGTGCTGAACATTGTGCAATCATCAGCGAATATCCCCACTTCCGACCTTATGATGGAAGGAAGGTCATTGACGGAGCAGCTGAAGATGGTTGGGCCTAGGACACTACCTTGAGGAACTCCTGGAACTGAGATGATTGACCTCGAACAACCAGAACCATCTTCCTTTGTGCTAGGTATGACTCCAACCAGTGGAGAGTTGATTCCCACTGACTCCAGTTTTGCTGGGGCTCCTTGATGCCACACTCAGTCAAATGCTGCCTTGTCATCGAGGGCAATCACTCTTGCCTCACCTCTGGAGTTCAGCTCTTTTGTCCATGTTTGAACAGGAACTGATTGGCCCTGGCGGAACCCAAACTCAGCGTCAGTGAGCAGGTTATTGCTAAGCAAGTGCTACTTGATAGCATTGTTGATGACCTCTTCTATCACTTTACTGTTGATTGAAAGTAAACTGATAGGGTAATTGGCTGGTAATCTGTTCTGCCAAAGGATCATGAGGACTCGAAACGTCAACTCTTCTCCGCCGATGCTGCCAGACCTGCTGAGTTTTTCCAGGTAATTCTGTTTTTGTTTTGGGTAATTGGCTGGGTTGGATTTGTCCCTGCTTTGCATGTACAGGGCATACCTTCACAATTTTCCCACAATGCTGGGTAGATTCCAGTGTTGTAGCTGTACTGGAACAGCTTGGCGAGGAGTGCGGCAAGTTCTGGAACACAAGTCTTCAGTACTATTGCCAGAATGTTGTCAGGGCCCAGAGTTGCGAGTGCCTTCAGCCGTTTCTTGATATCACGTGTAATGAATCAAATTGGCTGAAGACTGGCATCTGTGATGCTGGGGACCTTCGGAGGATGCCAAGATGGATAATTCACTCAGCACTTCTGGCTGAAGATTGTTGCGAATGCTTCAGGCTTATCTTTTGCACTGATGTGCTGGGCTCCTCCATCATTGAGGATGGGGATATTTGTGGACCCTCCTCCTCCAGTGAGTTGTTTAATTGCCCACCATGATTGTATGTCAGATCCCAGAGTGGAACCTGGCTTGATAGGTCCTAACTTTCATTTTTTGTTTAGACAAGTGGAGGGTGGCTACTGAACAGAGTCACAGGAGTCTGTTGAGTTGGCTGGGCACATGGAGTGTGATGGAGCCCCCCGGATGTCGACCAATGCTCCTCCTCCCTTGTGGGTGCCATAGGATCCCTCGCTGAATCCTTAAGGAGAAGTGGCACCTAGAAGGAGGTCGAGGTGCCCCGTCTCCCTCACACCTAGCCATTGACGGATCCCACTTAGTGCTACAGAAACTGCTGGACCAGGGTCTCCATGATAGATCCACCCTTCCAATGGTGACCTCAATGCATTCGCATGCCAGAGCCACGACATCAGACAGAACGTGAACGGACTTCTCCATCCTTCATTCTAATTTGGTGATGGCCTCTGCTAACCCTGCCTGTTCCCCTGCCTGTTTTTGGACCTCCAACATTTTTCCGAGGGCCAATTCCAGGGGCTCAGCATTGGACTCAGACTCAGCAGGGGCCTGGCCTCCAGTGTCAGAGACCTTCGCTGTCACTGCCTCCACTTTCTATGGAGCCGTTTTTGTGCTGTGCTCACCAGATAGTGACCCAAACCTGCACTAGAACCAGGTCCTACCGAGATGTGTGTCTCCGGGCTGGAGAAGGGTGCAGATGAATGCAGTGATGGGTCTTCCTTGGGTGCTTCGTCAGCGTCCTCATCTGAGGTGCTTTTGGGACTGAAGCTGATGGGCTGGCTGACCTTCCGCCTTTTCTTGCTGAAGGCTGTAATAGAGAGCAGGGATAATTAGTGATTGGCTAGGCAGTCTCCTACATTAAAGGGCACTCAGTCATTGTCCGCTGATGGCTGCTAACTATTGCATGGACCCTCACAGGCTTGTTGGGAGATGCTGATCTCGCCTTCTGTGCAGGAATGGTCCCTGTCCTTGCCAGCCAGCTCTTCCGCCTGCTCCTCATACGGGGTGAGTGGCCTCAACTCTGGCATCCCCCCCTGGTCTGCGATCTATCCCTCCTAATGTGGGCGATGTTGTCCTGCATAAAGACAGATAGACTGTGAGCACCACGGATGAAAGAGCAGATTATAAGCATGCATGCCTGCTGTGTATGCCAAGTACTCCCCAGTAAGTGCAGAATGTTACAGGAGATGAAGCAGTTTAAGTGCCTGTGAGATGATCAGTAGTGATGGCCCTTCTGCTGGGAGTGTGTGAAATCCTTGTGGACTGTAGCCCTTAGACTACCTGATAGTTTATGGCAGTTTGAGTTTGGAGTGAGGAGAAGGTTGACTTACCCTGGCAGAGCGGATGAGGTCACTCATCCTCTTCCAGCACTGTATGGCTGTCCTCTTCTATGGCCCCCATGCACTGACCTCCCTGGTGACCTCCTCAAAAGCTGGCATGGTGAGGTTGGTGGACCTCCTGCTGCCATCTCTGGGATAGAGAACCTCCCGCCAGTCCTGGACTGCCTAGAGGAATATCTCCAGGCAACTATCACTGAACTTGGGGCCTGTTTCTTCTTCGGGGGAGGCCATCATCACCGCGAGTCTTATGCTTTAGAGAGTGAATGTGTGTGTGGGTGCCGTTTAAATATGTCACTCAGACCTTAGATCCCAGGAGGTAGCGGCCCAGCTGGTCCTGCCACGAGATTCGATGAGCTACTCATTGATGCATAAATAATAAACTGAAAAGTGGACGATCTGGCATGAGAACCTGCCCCACTGTCCAGAGAGAATCATGCCGACTTTCCCGCCTGCCACCACACTTAGTCTCCAGAACAGAAAATCCTGCCCACTGTGTGGGAGTTGGGCAGGGGATCATTATCTGGCAGTACTGTGGAGGCAGAGCTTAGAAACTTTTTAAGGGGGGTGGGGCAGATTGGGATTCTACTCCTACTCCCTGCACCACATTCTTCCATATGTCCTTTGCCAACCCATCTGTAGTTTCTTCTGAACAGACAAGCACCCTTCCACTACTTTTCCCATTAGCAGGTCCTTTTTGCTTTTACTTTCTAGGGATTAGCCCTTTCTTAATCTATATCGTGTTTAATAAATATTAAATTCTATAAACAAAATTACGTTATTGAAAAGTAAAATTTAAACATAAAACAGTTTCCAAGTTCTCCAAATTTGCTATAAAGGTGTGCTTTCTCATAGATTCTTTGTGGTTTCTGAATAGTAGTTTTCTAGATACTTGTTTTGATTCTTACATTTCTTCCCTTATAAATTTGTCAGCAAACTATGACAGCAACTCTTGACATGGGGTTGAATTTAATGCCCTCCTGGAAACAAGTTGATGGAGGGAGTAACTGGGTGGGGTGATGCAGGGTGAGGCCCTGCTACTTTCATGCCTCTGACTGATTGAGTTCAGGGAGAAGGCTCAAGGACGGCCTTCCCACATGAACGCTAAATGAGGCCCCTAAGTGGCAATTAATTCCCCCTTAAGGGCCTCATCCACCGCCACTGGTATTCAATCAGCAGTGGACCGCGGAGTCGCCACGTGCAAAGCCTGAAAAGCAAAACATTGTCGGGTTTGCTTGCGGTTTCCCAGAGGTGTCCCTCACTCAAAGGCACTACAGCATTGGGGAGGTTACTGAAAGCCATCCCCTGCCCTTGCCTCCGACATGCCCCCGCAACCCCTCCTGCGACTCCTAACCTGCGACCCCCAACCTATGACCCCTATCTAGACCTCACTCACCTTTGGCTTCAGATCCCTCATTGATCCTGGGCCTTTGGTGGATGCAATGCCGGCAGCTACCACCGCTCTTGGTGGCACTGCCTGCAATGGAGAACATGATTACTGCTGGCTAGATATAGAGATCATACAAATAAGCAGGTAGCATGAAGTTGGTGTACTGGTTGCACTACAATCAAGAGGCATGGGTTAATCATGCATTGTGATCTCTGTGCCCATTTTTGGGGACTATCTAATTTAGCTGCTGTTCTCGAATCAATTTTTCCACATCTAGAGAATAGTTGCAAAAGACTTTGAATGGTTATCATTTTCAAGTGCAGTCTTGACTGTTTATCTGGGTACAGAGCCTTACATAGCAGCATGTGACTGTAGACATCAATTACACACTCACCCTTCCTTTTTTACACCCTTACTACAATTCAAAATCTGTTGAGCCTTAATTACACGAATCACTGGCTTACCTTCAAAATCCATTACACAAATACTGAAAAGTCACTTACACAACATCCCTGCTTGTGCAGGTTTCAATCTCAGAACTCCCTTACAATATCAATATTGACCATGGACTTGTAACACAAAGAAATGTATTTTTACACTGGAGGTGTATAGCGCCCTTGATGGTTAATGGTCCCTGCAAAACACCCATTATCCCAACCTTTCACAGAAAAAAACGATCCCCCTTTTCCTGTTTATAACATTCCAACAAAGTTGCGACTGATCTTGGTTCCCGTACATAATTGGCTCAGCTCTATTCCATGATCTTGCCTGTGGATAGCATCTATAGTTCGCAAACTTACCCACAACTTATTTCCATGATTCTGTTAACCTTTTATTAACCCAACTGTTAAATACTAAAGAATCAGCTAAAGTAGCATGGTTTATTCATCTCACATGTTCCAAAAGCCCTATAAATGGTGACATAGAAGAAAGTAAGATTTGCATTTATATGGCACCTTTCATAACCACTGGAAATCTCAAAACGCTTTACAGTCAATATAGTTCTGAAGTGCAGTCACTTCTGTAATGTAGGAAACACGCAGTTAATCTGCACACAGCAAGCTCCTTCAAATAGCAATGCGCTAATGACCAGCCAACCTGTAGCTGGGTAACTTTGACTGAAGGATAATTACTGGTCAGCACACCAGGCACAACTTCCCTGCTCCTCTTCAAAAAAGTGTCTTGGGATCTTTATAATAAACTGCCTGTCTGGTCTTTCAAGTTGATGTCTCATACAAAAGACAACATTTCTAGCAGTTCAGCATGCCCTCAATAATGCACTGGTGTGCCAGCCTTGACTTTTGTGCTCAGGTCCTGGAGTGGAATTTGAACCCACAACATTCTGACTGAGAGCTGACAGTGCTACCAACTGAGCCACAACTGACACTCAGGAAAAACATGACTCCACAAATGTAACATTGGAATGCAAGATTAATTTTGCTCTGAGAGTATGTTGGATACAGAACATTTCTGAAGTATTATAAATAGTCAGGGGCAAACTGATAAATTAATAGTAAAGCAGGCATTAGAAAATTAATAAATTTAAAGAAACAGTGGATACTGGCCGATTAATAGACTGCAAGGCCTAAAATGGTGGGTTTGAGGGCATTGATAGCGTATAAGGCTACTATGCCATGAAGCAATGCTCAGTTTTAGATAGGCTGCAGCACAAAATCAGGTGGATACTAGCATCAGGATGCCCCAAATGAGCAAGTAATTCATGGGTAGCTCATTTACTTGGTCATCAGGTTTTGAACACACAATAAATTGGGGAGAATTCCCAAACATTGGGAGGAATGGGTGCCAAGTTTGGATACTGATATCAGAAACTGGCTCCATATCACTAACTAACGGCAAAGTCTGCAACTACATCATGATAAGTAACTATTCCAGAGCACCACCCAGTGACTGGAGCCTACAAATACATGGGAACTTAAACCATAACATTTCTAAATGCTCAATAATTTTATTCTAAAGTGTGAATTCTAAGAGTTGCCCATTGCTGATGTTAGACTAATGGATCTATAATTGCCTGTTTCTTTCTCTCCATCCGTCATAATCATCAGCTACTCTGCAGTCATATGGCAAATGCTGATATTTAGCATTGAACCATAGATGTTTGCAGCACAGATGGAGGCTAGATGGCCCAATGTGTCTGCGTCTGTTCTTTGACAGAGAAATGCAAACTAATCTCATTGCCATGCTTTCTCTCCATAACCATATCTTCAGCTTCTTCAAATATTTATCCAATATTCCCTCAGAAAATGCAATTGTCTCTGACTCAACTACTTCCTGTGACAAAACATTTCATGTTCCACCAATCTTCTGTGAGGAGAAATATTTTCCTAAACTCTCTCCTCACTATCAAAAGATAATTTTGACCTCATATCAAAGGTCCATCAATTTAGCAATGCAGCACCCCATTTTACAGACCTACAAACACTGCCAGCATGGTAGACAGGGAGCATACTCAAATTTTCTTCTGGACATGTGCTGCCCATCGCATTGGGAAAAGAAAAAAAATTATTTTGTAGCACCCACACCTGAACTAGACATTAGATCCTTTGCACATGTTTGAGGCCCCACTGAAAGATTAGTTTGCCCTCAGATGGCTGCACTCAGGAAAGCCAGATTTTGGGACCACCTGCTAGGCCACATCCAACAAGATATACTTTTGAAATATACTTGCTTGGATTTGGAAAGAGGAGGAGCATTCCTGCTCCTCCCAATCCCACATTTAACAAATGTGGATCTTTGCCATTCTCCCAGCCTCAGTGGTCTCTGATCCCTCTGACTCAGCCTTTGATCCCCTAAGCTATCCCTCGTTTCCCTTCCCCAACGCCCCAGCCTCAAAACTGCCCAACCTAGTCTCTGAACTCTCTCCACCTCTCATCACTGAGTCCCCTTGACTTGGTTTTCACTTACCTGGAGTCTGCTGCCACGCTAGCAGTGGTCTGATTTGCATTCACTCATCAATGCTGGGGTCTTTGTGCCTCATGGGCTTGATGAAAATGAGGACTGAGATCTAGCATCAGGGTACCACAGCTCTCAGCACTTAGGCCCGGGAATTATAGCTTGTGCCCCCATGAAAATGTGCTTTTTAAAATTAATTTACCGAGATGTGGGCGTTGCTGGCTGGGTCAGCATTTATTGCCCATCTCTAATTACCCTTGAGAAGGTGGTGGTGAGCTGCCTCCTTGAACTGCTGCAGTCCATGTGGTGTAGTTAGGGAGGAAATTCCAGGATTTTGACCCAGCCACAGTGAAGTAACAGCAATATATTTCCAAGTCAGGATGGTGAGTGGCTTGGAGGGGAACTTCCAGGTTGTGGTGTTCCCCTGTGTCTGCTGTCCTTGTCCTTCTAGATGGCAGCAGTCATGGGTTTGGAAGGTGCTGCCTAAGGGACTGAGTGTTTGTGGAAGGGGTGCCAATCAAGTGGGCTGCTTTGTCCTGGATGGTGTCAAGCTTCTTGAATGTTGTTGGAGCTGTAGCCATCCAGGCAAGTGGAGAGTATTCCATCACACTCCTGACTTGTGCCTTATAGATGGTGGACAGGCTTTGGGGAGTCAGGAGGCAAGTTACCCATCACAGGATTCCTAGCCTCTGACCTGCTCTTGTAGCCACAGTATTTATATGCCTAGTCCAGATCAGTTTCTGGTAAATGGTAGCCCTCTGGGTGTTGATAGCGGAGGATTCAGCAATGGTAATGTCATTGAATGGCAAGGGGCAATGGTCAGATTCTTTCTTGATGGAGATGGTCATTGCCTAGCACTTGTGTGGCACGAATGTTACTTGCCACTTGTCAGCCCAAGCCTGAATATTGTCCAGGTCTTGCTGCATTTGGATATGGACTGATTTGGACATGTATGCCTGAATTTCCGTGCCAATGCTTTTTAACCAGGAGAAAATCATCCTTGTTCATAATTTTAAATGCCTCTGTTAAATCACCTCTTACTCATCTCTCCAGTGAAAATAGTATCTTAAGTCTCGCCTCAAAACCATGCTTTTGCATTCTTGGTATCATCCTATTGAGCCTTTTTCAGGCACGCTTTCTACATAAATTGTACATAATACTCTAACTGTAACAAATGTTTTGCAAAAATTGATTATTATTGCTTTACTTCAGTACTCTTCATAAAACCTAAAATTTCATTGACCTTTTAAAGGTTTTATATACCTGTACTTGGATTATGAGAGGGTTTATATATCTGAACCCCTAGGCATCTCTGTTCCCCTACAAATTTTAACATATTATCATTAAATGCTTTCCTCCAATTCCTTGTTTTTTCTTCCAAACCTCAAACTTATCGACATTAAATTGTATTTTCTGCCTATCTGCCCACTATGTCTTCTTGAAGCTTTCTTTTCCTCAACCGCATTATTTGTCAGATAATCTACTTTTATGTCACCAGTAAATATCCAGATTTTCTTCCTTGGACCAAAGTCCAAATTATTACAATTACCAAGAATAAAACTGGACTCAGAACTGACTCCTGTGAGGTGTCACTTTCAATTTTTCTCCTTTCCAAGCAACAGCCCTACCTCTTTACCAATCATTAAGTTTCTATCCATGCTACAACCTTTTTAGTTATACCAATGCCTGAATTTTTCAAAGATGCCCTTTTGAAAATGTATATATACGAGCATGCAAATTAGGAGCAGGAGTAGGCTGCTTGATCCCTCGAGCCTGCTCCACCATTCAATAAGACCATAGCTGATTGTAACCTCAACTCCACATTCCCACCTACTCCCAATAATCTTTCACTCCCTTGCTTATCAAGAATTTATCTACCCCTGTCTTAAAAATATTTAAAGACACTGCTTCCACCGTGTTTTGAAGAAGAGAGTTCCAAAGACTCACGAACCTCAGAGGAAAAACTTCTCCTCTTCTCTGTCTTAAATTAGCGACCCCTTAGTTTTTAACAGTGACCCCTAGTTCTAGATTCTCCCACAAAAGGAAGCATCCTTTCCACATCCAACCTGACAAGACCTCTCAGGATCTTATATGTTTCAATCAAGTTGCCTCTTACTCTTCTAAACTCCAATTATCTACATTTATATACATAGGTACAATATATTTACTGCAATCTATTTCTCTATCCCTTTGGTCAGTACCTTTAAAAATTCTATTAAATTTGTAAACACAACTTACCTTTACTAAATCCATGCTGGCTGTCCTTGATTAATCCATGCATTTCTAAATATATATAAATATAATTACAGCACTAACATATTACCAAAACATATTCTCCATGACAGAAAAGAAAACGTTTTTCTCTTATAAAACAATGTGTCCTGTAATACACAGGAAATAATGTAACAACAAAAAGTTCCTTTGCCACAACAAAGCTTAGAATGGATAACATTATAAGAAACATCAAATGTATTTTCCAATAGTTGGGAATTATGATGTATCTTAACATTGTAACTTCTTCAAGATTAAATTTGAAAGAACTTTTACTAAAGTTTAAACTCATGGAATTGAAAGCAAATTATTGACCTGGATAGGCTGATCGGAAGGAGACAGAGACTAGGAATAATTGGCACATACTCAAATTGGCAGGATCTGACTAGCGATGCTCCGCAAGGATCTGTGGTGGGCCTTAACTATTCACCAGATTTATTAACGACTTAGATGATGGGATAGAAAAACACATATTCAAAATTGCCAATGAAACAAACATAGGCGGCATTGTAAGCAGTGGAGAGGTAAGTGTAGAATTACAAATGATATGGATAGATTAAGTGAATGGGCAGAACTGTGGCAAATGGATTTCAATGTAGGTGAATGCGAGGTTATCCGCTCTGGACATAAAAAGGAAAAGCTAGAAATAGTGAAGGTGCAAAGAAACTTGGGAGTTTAGATCGCTACAATGTCATGAACAAGAGCAAAAATTAATCAGAAAGGCTAATAGAATGCAGGGCTTTAAATATCTAGAGGAATAGAATACAAGGGGTTGAAGTCATGCTTCAGTTATACAAAGCCCTGGTTAGGCCAGACCTGAAGTGCTATGAGCAGTTCTGAGTGCCACACCTTAAGAAGAATATGTTTGCCTTAGAGGGAGTGCAGCAAGGATTTACTAAATTGATACCTGAACTCCAAGAGTTATGCTACGAGAAAAGGTTAAACAAAGTGGTGTTGTATTCCCAGGAATTTAGAAGGTTAAGGAGTGGTTTGATTGAAGCTTTCAAGATTAAGGGGAACTAATAGGAGTAGATAGAGAGAAAATATTTCTGCTCTTTGGGGAGTCTAGAATTAGAGGACATAGTCTAAAAATTAGAGCCTGACCTTTCGGGAGTGTAATTAGGAAACACGTCTTCATACAAAGTGGATAGAAGTTTAGAACTCTCCTCTGCAAATGGCAATTATGGAGATCAATTATTAATTTTAAAACTGGGTTTGATGGATTTCTGTTAGCCAAAGGTATTATAGGGTGTGGAGCAAAGGCGGATATACGGAATTAGGTCACAGATAAGCTATGATCTCAATGGATGGCTGAACAGGCTCCTATCCGCTATCATTATAGCCCTCCACCCCACAAGAAGCCACATTCATATTTTCCACATCAAAATGGCTTCAGTCCCCTGAGCTAGAGAGAGAAAATATCCTTTATTCTTTCATGGGATGTGTTACGGCCAGCATTTGTTGCCCACCTCAAACTGCCTTTGAACTGAGTGGCTGGCTCAGTGGCAGTTAAGAGTCAGCCACATTGCTGTGAGTCTGGAGGCACATGTAAGGATGGCAAATTTCCTTCCTGAAAGCTGATAGGTTTGTATAACAATCAATGACAGTTATCATGGTCATCATTACTGATGACTAGATTTATTAATTGGATTTAAATTCCACCAGTTGCAGTGATAGGATTTCAACCCATATCCCCAGAGCATTAGCTTGGGTCTCTGGATTAGCAGTCCAGTAGCACTACCACTACGCTACCATCTCCCCGGTAATATCCATGATCCAATGAGAAATGATCCAATGATCACCCCTAATCATTGTCTAGCAATGCTTTCTGAAAAGTGCACAGTGTGTAGACTTCAGTGGCTTAATATGAGACCAATCACTGTGTACACTCACAAATAAAGAAATGCTATTTTGGTGAAGGAACAGAGGGCTGTAGGCACCTGTGTAATCATAACCCTTCACCTCTGAAACATTAGTGCTGTCATGAAAGGAGGGAAGAAAATAGCTAAATAAATCATAATAACTTGTTGGATAGTTTTCAAGCATAATTGTAATTGTGAACAATCTTTAAATAATGAACTAACAAATTTTAAATGATGCTCCTTACAGCAGCTATAAAAAAGATTTATATCTGAGATTACTATATGAGTGTTATGGGTGGCTGTTGTAGAAATATTAACAATATGTCTAGATTTGGTGAACCAACCATATTTGGAAAATGAGCTAAATGTGGTGAGTTATTATATTAAGGCTAAGGAAACATTTTTTCTTTCTTTGAAAACAACATAAGATTTTGTTCTCAAAAAAACAAATGAAGCCCAAACACTTCATCACTGCAACAGATAGTTACAAAAACACTATTAAAAAAGTTGCACCTGTTATATCTAGGCAGCCAGAGCTTTCAAGGGAATATGATTGAAGACTGTTGCTTAGGTGCACTGCTTCTGCTCTGGATGGTGATTGAGGCAATCTTCCCTGACTAAACAAATTAGAGGAAGAACTGTGACCTGTAAAAAAATAACAATAATCCATCACACAAGATTGTGGATTTGATTAACAATCCTCAAATAAATCAGGTAACTGATCAGATATTTTCAAACTATTTATGAAAAAAGATTGATATTCTTATAAATATTTAATTGAGATATTATACAATGTTACTGATATTGTTACATGCTCCAGTGCTTCATCCAACTGGTTACTTTTAAATTTGCTGACTGTTGTTATATTAATGGTAACTCAGTAATATCAAATTAAAATCAAAAATCCAGATGTGATTGCAGGACACATGAAGGAGACATCAAAACTGAACCTCAACCTGTCCTTAATTCATGTTCACACCTGGAGTACTCACTGCATATCAAGTACTTTAGGTTGACATTTTGAATAGATTGTTATTCATTCCCAGTTTACATACATCAAATGGTTGAAAAATATTTACTTAGTCCTTTTTTATCTAATTATTCAACATTGCTTTTAACTGTGATTTTCACTGTATTTTGATGTCTCAAATACATTCAAAATGCTGCAGTTGATAAATAATAATGACATTTCTGATAGCAGTCTAATGAATGTACTGAGACCGCAAAAGTGCAAATAACTCTAGTCAGCTCACAACATCCAGAAATTAAGGACTCAAAAATCACTGGCAGAACAAAAGAATCAAATAGAATTTGACGATCGAAAGATCAATTTTCAGGATGTAAAGAACATATTTTTATTTTTTGGGCTGTGGCTTTAAGATTGGACTGTAGCTTTAAAAACTACCATGGCTACAGTTTAAAAGAGATGTTCACTAGAGCAGGAAGAGGAAAATCTACAATGTTGCTATCTCCTGGAACAGTATGCACCAGGTTGGACAGAATGGTGCTGGAATGAAGACCTGGTTTAAGGGGGAGCTACCTAGCAATGGCATTTTGATTGGCTCCTAGCCAAGTGGCCAGGTTCTGCGTGAGGATAGTGCATTAGGTCAGCTCTTAGCCTGAAAAGAGGAAAGACCAGAAACCTCTCTGTCCTGTGTTTCGGAAGACTCCAGTAATCCTGCCATTGTAGCTAGCTGGCTATTTCTCACATCACTGTATCCTACTTTCTTTGAGAGACCCCTTTCAGGAGGAAAAGGGGAAAAATCACCAGTAGAGATATTAAAAGCAAGTTTCAACCATAGAACCATAGACTGCAAGTGCTGGGGCACCTCATGTCAGGCACAACAACCTGCAAGAAATTTAGAAGAAAGCAATCAAAGTTAACCCATCTAATCCTGTACTCCGGAATTGGTGCTATTGAACTGTTTTATCTCACCCTTAAAATCCATGTTTTGTGTGTCTTATGTGTGTGTGTGTTTGTGTATAGGAGTTTAAGAAGGGATAGAATTTAAGTTATAGAGTTAAAAGTTAGCAGTTCATATTTCTTTCTTTTGCCACTGGTTACAGACAATTTGTTTAATAAACAGTTATTTGCTTGTTAAGTTTACAAACCTGGTGCCTGTATTCTTTTAACCTAAATTAAACATTAAGGTAGAATTGGGGCAATCTGGTGGTCTGATTAAACTTCTCACATTTGTCACGGCTCAGGGAACAGCGGGGCTTGATACTACAGTGCACTATCCCCAGTGAGTCATGACCAAGACTACTGTGGCAGCTCAGCCAGTTTACTCAGTGAGTAGCTGGACCATACAAAATAGGAAGATCCTAGTTTGTTCCATAGTGTTTGTAGGTTAGTTGATCTTAGTGGAGGCAGCAGTAGTTGGAACTTCAAATTATAGGTTAGATTGTTATGGGCTAGAGAGGGGAAAAGAGAAAAACTCATGGTTTCCTGCTCTTTTATGTTGCAACCCCCACAGAAAGTGTAGGTGTATGAACCTCAGGTGGCAATAGGATCAGGCTTGGCTCCACCATTCCAACAACCGATAGGCATACAGCCTGCTGAAACCTACTGTTGATTGGAATACCCAGACATGAATAATAGTCATATGAGTGAGCTACTGGTGAGTAAATGACATAATGGAAAGATATGTCAAAGTTTTAGGTTAGATGGAAGGGCAGAATATTAGGAAGAAAAATGTTTTAAAACTAGGTGCCCATTAATCATTCTATTATCAACAATAGAAGTAAAGAAAACCACTTTTTTAAGGTTGTCATTTCAAATAGATTGTTATTCATTCCCAGTTTACATGCATCAAATGGTCCTTTTTAAATTAATTATTCAACATTGCTTTTAACTGTGATTTTCACTGTATTTTGATGTCTCAAATACATTCAAAATGCTGCAGTTGAAGTCTGTCAATGAATTGTTAACAGGTGTGATGACTTTTGACCCAGAAGCAATAGAGTAAGGAAATTTTGTAATTTCTTTAAAATGTCTGTTGAATCTGTAAGAATGATTGAAAAGGACTTTTAAGAGTTTGCATCAATTGTAAAGGGATCAATTGTAATTTTCTTGAATATTGTGACCTGGTGACCCTTGACCTGGAAGCAGTACCAATAGGAAGGACGTTAACATACAAAAGCTGTGCGGCCAGACACAAACAAAAGCAACAGACAAAGGAGAGTTGTGGCAAAGAGTGCGTGCATTGCCATGCTCATCTGGTGAGGTAGGAAAATAAATTATAATCCTTAGGCATACAGGATCAGCACAGTCACTGATGTTGGCAAATGGTGTGAAGCTCTCTCCAAAATGTTTGCTGAATAAAAAGGTATTGATTTGGGGTATTGATGGAAATTGTTCACCCATTCCTTTGTATAAGGTTAATTTAAAATGTGGCTTAGTTACTGGTCCTGTTCTGTGGGTGTCATTCCTACTTTAGCTGTTGATTTCTTCTTAGGGAACTAATTGGCTGGGGATGAGGTATTGCCATCTTCAGTAATTTTGGGAAAGGCCTTTGAGCCCATTGAAACTGAAATTGTACAGGAAAAACTGGGTGACATGAAAGACCCAACTATCTTTTGTAAGCCTGATACTAAAACTAATACTTCAATTAAAAATGTGTCCACTGAGTCAGAAACTCAGCCTGCTAATTTAATAATGACATTGGAGCATGAAAAGTTAATGGCAGTTGGGAATTATTTAAAACTGTCTGAATTTAAAATGCAGAAAAAATGAGCAAGATTAGGCAAAGCAGATAGCAACATGTCTGAAAGCTATTGATGAAAAAGAAGGAAGGAGAGTGGAAAAGCTGAGTATACGGCAGCCGGTGGACACTATTAGAGAGCTGAATTGATTAGTTGGAAAAAGTGAGAGGTCCTATCTACCAGAAGTCAAGTTAGAAAACTTTGGAACTGCATATAGTGTTGCACGTCAATGGGGAGTGATGAGGTTACTTGTAGTTGTATAAGACTTATCTTTGCTGTATCAACAATTTAAAGTATCAGTTGCTTGTTAATTCATGTTTAATTTAGTCACCTTTGATTCATGTTAAAGTGTTTGTGTTACAAAAACCAAGATCTTGTCAGTAATTACTTCATTTACACATTATCTGGTAATTAAGTTTTGGTTTACGGTTCCTCCATGGGGATTGTAACAAGAGAGAACTTTCAAACAACATGCTGATTGACATCTGTCATCAGAAATGAGGTAGGTCATGGAGAAGTTGTTAGTCAGTCATTAAAGAGGTTATAGCTGGGCACTTAGAGCTCAAGAAGAGAATTGGGAAGAGTCAGCATGGTTTTGTGAAAGGAAAGTCATGTTTAACCAACTTTATTGGAGTTTTCTTTTGAAGGAGTAATATGCAAGGTGGATGAAGGGGAGCTGGTAGACCTACTGTACTTTGATTTCCAGAAGGCATTTGATAAGGTGCAACATCAAAGGTTATTATGGAAATAAAAGTGCATGATATAGGGGGTAACATATTAGCATGGATAGAAGATTGGCTGGCTGGCAGAAAGTACGGAGTATGCATAAATAGGTCTTTTTCTGATTGACAGGATGTGACGCGTGGATCCCACAGGGGTCTCTGCTGGGGCCTCAACTTTTACGATTTACATTGATGACTTGGATGAGGGGAGTGAAGACATGGTAGCTAAATTTGCAGATGACACAAAGATAGGTAGGAAAGTATATTGTGAAGAGGACATGTGGTTGTAGATGGATATAGATAGGTTGAGTAGATAGGTAGGCAATGTTCTGGCAAATGGAGTTTAATGTGGAAAAATGTGAAGTTGTTCACTTAGGCAGGAAGAACAGAAAAACAGAGTATTACTTAAATGGAGAACAGCTGCATAATTCTGAGGTGCAGAGGGATCTAGGTTTTCTAGTACATGAGTCACAAAAAGTTAGTATGCAGGTACAGCAAGTAAATAAAAAGGCTAACGGAATGCTATCCTTTGTTATGAGAACATAAAAGTAAGGCTGTTATGTGTCAGTTATACAGGGCATTGGTGAGACTGCACCTTGAATACTTTGTGCAATTTTGATCTCCTTATTTAAGGAAGGATGTAAATGCATTGGAGGCGGTTCAGAGGAGGTTTACTAGATTGATACCTGGAATGAGTGGATTGTCTTATGAGGAAAGGTTGGACAGACTGAGCTTGTTTTCAATGGAGTTTAGAAGAGTGAGGGGTGATTTGTTTGAAGTATACAAGATCCTGAACGGCCTTGACAAGGTGGACGTTGAAAGGATGTTTCCTCTTATGGGTAAGTCCAGAACTAGGGGGCACTATTTAAAATTAGGTGTCGCCCTTTTTTAGGACAGAGATGAGATTTTTTTTTCTCTTAAGGGTTGTGTGACTTTGGAACTCTCTGCCTCAGAAGGTGGTGGAGGTGGGTCATTGAATATTTTTAAGGCAGAATTCTTGTTAGGCAAGGGAATCAAAGGTTAGTGGGGGTAGATGGGAAGTGGAAATCAAAACACAAGAGGTTCTTATTGTATGGCGGAGCAGGCTCAAGGGGCCAAATGGTCTGATCCTGTTCTTATAATAACTTCTGTTTGAATTGTCAAGTTAACACCAACTAATAACTTACTATTCCCTACTCTATAGTATGCCAAAAATGAGTTAGCCGTGCTCCATGTTTCAAAATAATATTGACGATCCTTAGATAGATTGTACTAGTAGCACAACAAAAATTAACTGCTAACAGTGTTATTCAGCAGTGCCACATGTTTAGCACATCAGTCCTTTCTCCAAAGTTAGATCTGATGAATAGAAGAAAACAGCGAGACCAGAGTGGGGCTTTCTGCCACTAGCAGGAGCCAATCAGTGGGTTCAGAGCTGCATTTGGAAAGAAAAATCAAGGTGTGACGTCACAGAAGCAGGTAGGTTATTGGCTAGTGAGTAGTTCCTATTTATCTTATCTAAACATGGGAATAAACCAGTGAGTCTTAATCTATTTTTAAGTAAGGTTTATTACTGCTAGTCAAGTATTAGGGTTTATCTGTATTATTAGGGTTTATTAATAGTAGTAAGAAATCTTACCAATACTAAGGTTTATTAGATTTGGCAAAGATTTATTAGCAGTAGCAAGGTTATTAATTAACAGAGGAATAGCAGGCCTGCTCCAACCTCTAGAGTGCACATCCTTTCTATGTGGGAATTCCAGGATGCTTCCTATGCCCTGGATAACCATTTGTACAGGGAGTGTTGTCAGTTGTAGCAGCTTGAGGTACAGGTTTCAGAACTTAAGCAACAACTGGCATCGCTGCGGTACATCCATAAGGTTGAGAGCTTTGTGGATAGCATGTTTATAGATGTGGTCACTCTGCAGTTTGAGTATGCAAGGAGAGAGGGAATGGGTGACCACCAGACAGTCAGGTAGAAATAGGTAGTATGGGAGTCCCCTGAGTGCATTCCACTCTCCAGCCAGTATTCATTCCTGAATACTGATGAAAGTGATGGTTCATCTGCAGAATGCAGCCAGAGCCAAATTCATGGCACCATGGATGGCTCAGCTGTACAGCAGGGTACAAGGAAGACTGAAAGAGCAAAAGTGATAGGTGATTCGATATTATGGGGAATAGACAGGCATTTCTGCGTCTAGACATGATTTTAGGATGGCATCCTAGTTGCTTCCCTGGTGCCAGGGTCATGCATGTCACTGGCTGTAGACCACACCTGAGGGGGAGGGTGAACAGCCAGCACAATCTTAATACACATTGGTACAAACAACATAGGCAAAAAGAGGGATGTGATCCTGCAGTCAAAATTTAGGGAGCTAGGTAGGAAATTAGCAAGTAGGCCTCAAAAGTAGTAATCTCTGGATTACTCCTAGTAGGATATCCTAGGAGGATAAAGCATATGAATGCATGGCTGGAGAGATGCTGCAGGACGGAGGGTTTTAGATTCTTGGGACATTGGGACTGGCTCTGGATAGACAGGTTGCACCTAAATAGAGCTGGGACTGAGTTCTTTGCAGGGCAATTTGCCAATGCTATTGGGGAGGGTTTAAACTAACTTGGCTGGGGTGTGGGAACCAGGAGGAAATATCAGAGAAGAATACCAAGGTACACAAAATATTGGGAGATATAGAAAGCACTAGAGTAGGGAATAGTAAGTTATTAGGTGGGGTCAGAGTAAGGAAGAAAGTAGTTGAATCTAAATCAGAGTTAATGTGCATGCATGTGAACGCACAGAGTGTGGTTAACAAGATTGGGGAACTACAGGCACAGATTACATGCATGAATCCTCTTTTTGGTCCCTAATCAGCCCTACTCCTCCTTCAACCATGCTTTTACTATTTATATACTTACAGAAGACATTGGAATTCCCTTTTATGTTAGCTCCAGTCTTTTTTCATACTTCCTCTTTGCTTTTTCACTTCCCCTCTGAACATGTGGAAATATGATGGTGTGGCTATAACATAGAACTGACTCATGACTGGTTGTTAAGTATTCCTGGATACAAAATGTTCAGGAAAGATAACAAGGAAGAAACGGGAGAGGAGTGGCGGTATTGATTAGGAAGAGCATTGTAGTGCTGGAGAGAGAGGATATCCTAGAAGGGTCAAGGACAAAACCTATTTGGCCAGAGATAAGGAGTAAAAAAAGATACAATTACATTGTTTGGTGTGGTCTATAGGCCACTAGTGGAAAAGACATGGAGGAACAAATTTGCAAGGAAATTACAGGGAGGTTCAAGAATTAGAATAGCCATAACGGTGGAGCTCAATTATCGAATATAGACTAATGTAGTACTACTACTAGGGCAGAGAGGGGCAAGAGTTCCTAGAGTGTGTTCGCACACATTTTCTACAGCAGTATGTGTCCAGTCCAATGAGAGGGGAGGCACTGCTGAACCTGGTTCTTGGGAATGATGTGGGCCAAGTAGTTCAAATAGCAGTAGGAGAATGTTTAGGAGACAGTGATCATTGTATCATACATTTAGCCTGACTATGGAAAAGGACAAAGAACAATCCAGAGTAAGAATAATTGACTGGGGATAAACCAACTTTACTGGGGTAAGAATGGATCTGGGCTGAATAAATTGGATAAAGGTTGGCAGGAAAAATGGTAGCTGAACAATGGACTACCTTCAAAGAAGAGAGAGTTTGGCCACAGTCATGGTATATTCCCTTGAAAGGGAAAGGTACAGTAAACAAATCCGAGCTCCCTGGATGATAAAAGAAATGGAGATGAAAATGAAGAAGAAAAAGTGTGCTTATGACAGATGTCGTGTGGATAACAAAATGGAGACCCAGGCTGAATGTAGAAAGTTCAGAGGGGAAGCGAAGAAGCAAAGAGGGAGTATGAAAAGAGACTGGCAGCTAACACAAAAGGGAATCCCAAAGTCTTCTATATGCAAATAAATAGTAAATGGGTGGTAAAAGGAGGAGTAGGACCGATCAGGGACCAAAAAGGGGATTTGTACATGGGGGCAGGGGGAATAGCTCAGGTATTAAATGAATCCTTTAGCAAGGTAGAAGATGCTACACAGGCCACTGAAAGAGGAGGTAATTAATACACTAGAAGGGTTTCAAAGGTATTAGATAGGGTGTCTATACTTAAAAGTTGATAAGGCACCAGGGCTGGATGAGATGCATCCAAGGATACTGAGAAGTGAGAATGAAAATTGCAGAAGCACTGACCATAATTTTTCAATCTTCTTTAGACTCAGGGTTGGTGCCAGAGGACTGGAGAATTGCAAATGTTACACCCTTGTTTTTAAAGGGTACAAAGGTATGCCCAGCAACGACAGGCCAATTAATTTAACTTCAGTGGTCGGAAACTTCTAGAAACAATAATTCAGGACAAAATTAATAGTCAATTGGACAAATGCAGGTTAATTAAGGAGAGTCAGCACTGATTTGTCAAGGGCAAATCATGTTTAACTAACTTACTGGAGCTTTTCAAAGAGTTAACAGAGGGTTGATGAGGTTAACACTGTTGTTGTGGTGTACATGGACTTCCAAAAAGCACTTGATATAGTGTCGCAAAACAGACTTGTGAGCAAAGTTATAGCTCATTGAATAAAAGGGAAAGTAGCAACATGGATATGAAATTGGATGAGTGACAGGAAAAATAGAGTACTGGTTAATGGATCTTTTTTAGGCTGGAGGAAGGTTTGTAGTGGAGTTCCCCAGGGGTCAGTATTGGGACGGTTGTTCTTCCTGATACATATATTAATAACCTAGACCTTGGTGTACAGGGCATAATATTAAAATTTGAGGATGATACGAAACTTGGAAGCATTGTGAGCTGTGAGGAGGATAGTGTATAACTTCAAAAGGACATAGACAAATTGATGGAATGGGCAGACAAGTGGCAGATGACATTCTATGCGGATAAATATGAAGCGATTCATTTTGGTAGGAACAACATGGAGAGACAATATAAAGTAAAAGATACAACTCTGAAGGGGGTGCAGGAGCAGAAGGACCTGGGTGTATATGTGCATAAGTCATTGAAGGTGGTAGGGCAGGTTCAGAGAGCGGTTAATAGAACATACATTTTCCTAGACAAGGACTGTCACTGACCTCATCTCCTCTGGAGATCTCCCCTCCACAGCTTCCAACCTCATAGTCTCCCAACCCTGGACAGCCTGCTCTCCTCCCCAAAAAAACAAGACTGTCCCGGCAGACCGACCGTGTCAGCCTGTTCCATCCCCACGGAATTCATTTCTTCCTATCTTGACTCCGTTCTCTCTCCCCTTGTCCAATCTCTTCCCACCTACATCCGTGATTCCTCTAATGCCCTACGTCCTATCAACAATTTCCAGTTCCCTGGTCCTAACCGTCTCCTCTTCACCATGGACGTCCAATCCCTCTGCAGCTCCATCCCCCACCAGGATGATCTGAGGGCTCTCCGTTTCTTCCTTGAACAGAGGTCCAAACAATCCCTATCTATCACCACCACTCTCCTCTGGCTGAACAATTTCTCCTTTAACTTGTCTCACATCCTCCAAATGGGCCTCAGTTATGCCTGTCTCTTTATGGGATATGTGGAATATTCCTTGTTTCAGTCCTACTCAGGCCCCCTCCCACAACTCTTTTTGGTACATTGATGACTGTTTCAGTGCCACTTCATGCTCTTGTCTGGACCTGGAAAAATTTATCAATTTTGCTTCCAATTTCCACCCCTCTATCACTTTCACACGGTCCATCACTGACACTTCCCTTCCCTTCCTTGACCTCTCCATCTCGATTTCTGGTGGTAAACTGTCCACCAATATTCATTACAAGCCTACCAACTCCCACAGCTACCTCAACTACAGCTGCTCACACCCTGCTTCCTGTGAGGACTCCTTCCCGTTCTTTCAGTTCCTTCACCTCCGTTGCATCTGTTCCGATTATGTCACTTTTCTAAACGACGCTTCTGACATGTCTTCCTCCTTCCTTAACCAAGGTTTCCCACCCACTGCGGTTGACAGGGTCCTCATCTGTACCCATCTCCCGTGCCTCTGCCCTCACATCTTCCTCTCCCTCCCAGAACCATGATAGAGTCCCCCTTGTCCTCACTTTTCACCCCACCAGCCTCTGCATTCAGAGGATCATCCTCCACCATTTCCGCCAACTCCAGCATGATGCCACCACCAAACACACCTTCCCTTCACCTCCACTGTCGGAATTCTGTAGGGACCGTTCCCTCTGGGATACCCTGGTCCACTCCTCCATCACCCCATCCCCCTCCCACAGCACCTTCCCATACAATCTCAGAAGGTGCAACACCTGTCCCTTTACCTCCTCCCTTCTCAACGTCCAAGGGCCCAAACACCCCTTTCAGGGAAGTAACATTTCACTTGCACTTCCCTCAATTTAGTCCACTGCATTCGCCGCTCCCAGTGCGGTCTCCTCTACATTGAAGAAACCAAATGCAGACTGGGTGACTGCTTTGCAGAACACCTTCGGTCTTTCTTCAAGCATGACCCAGACCTGCCTGTCGCTTGCCATTTCAACACACCTTCCTGCACTCATGCCCACACGTCCATCCTTGGCCTGCTGCAATGTTCCAGTGAACCCCAATGCAAACTGGAGGAACAGCACCTCATCTTCCGACTAGGCACTTTACAGGACTTAACATTGAGTTCAACAACTTCAGATCATGAACTCTCCCCTCCATCCTCGAGCCTTTTTTGTCCCCTTTTTTCAATATTCATTTTTATTTTTTATCCACTTATTTTTGTTCATTTTCATTTTTATTCATTGTTTTATCCCCACCTTTTATCTTATTTTTGATCTTTTTTTCCCACCACCGTCCCCTCCCCCCACCCCACCCCCACTAAGGCCATCTGTCACTTGTTCTTGTTGTTCTTTCCAGAGTGCTTACCCTTGTCTGGCTATTAACACATTCTGCTTTCTATCCTTAATGTCACCATCAGTGCCTCCTTAAGCCAGTACACAGCATTAATACCCTTTTGACCTTTTGTTTATGACATCTTTGTCAATCTCTCCTTCGCTTCCACCTATCGCTGGCCTTCTATCCAGCTTCACCTGCTCCATCCCCTTTTAAACAGTATAAATTTCATCACATTTTTACTTCTCTTTAGGTCTGAAGAAGAGTCATACGGACTCGAAACGTTAACTTTGTCTTTCTCTCCACAAATGCTGTTAGTCTTGCTGAGTTTTTCCAGCATTTTTTGTTCTTGTTTCAGGTTTCCAGCATCTGCAGTATTTTGCCTTTTTACATTTTCTTAGGCTTTATCAGTCGGAACTGAAGTCAGGTAATGAAGTAGTTCGATATTAAAACTGATATTAAGATATGCATTAATAGATTTAAAAATAGGCAAATATAGTATGAATATTAACAGTTTTAAAGTAGACAAATGCAGCCATGGGAGCTCTTTCTAGGCATGATGGGAAATCTAGCCAACACTCAAGAACAAGTCATCGTTCGAAATGGCAGGCTGGTGGGTCAGTCTGAGGATCCAAACAAACATGAGTTTGAGAGTGTAGTAACTAAAGGTCGTGTGGCACCATAAGCATGATTTTGTTCCTTGGGTAAACAAGAAGCAAGGGATTATTGTAATTGTTTCCAGGGTAAACTAAAAGTGTAGTGAGAAAACAGTATTGGCCATTTCCTAGTGTCTGGTGAAGAGAAAAAAACGGTGCGGTAAAATGGTATCGACCGTCTCCTAGTGTCCACTGTAGTGAGAAATGGGGAGGGATCCGTCTCCCAGTAAGGAAGCAATAATAGTAGTTGGAACTATAAAGATAACATCAACTATGGCGGACAAAAATGTAGAGTAGGGAACCAAAATGTCCCCCACTGAATTTTTGGCAAATAACGTGAGGTGGAAAAAAAACTGATCTAAGTCACTAAAGCTTCTGTTCGAGAGAGAGAGAGAGAGAGAGAGAGAGAAGTGGGGGGTGTACCCCTAGGGGTTTAATAAGCAATGACAGGCAGGGTCAGAAGAAATGTGAGCTTCGGTCATTTTGATTGTCCCTGTAGGTGGAGCCTCTAAGATCCGTTTATTTCTCCCCACTGCTACTTGAAGTTTCATTTAGTGTATGAAAGCTTCAAGTTGTTAAGATAAATGTTATAAGAATGGAAATATACATATATTATATGTGTGTTTGTGTGCAATGAAGTGTATGCATGCAATGAAAAATTTGTGTGGGAGCTTTAATGTGTTTACTTCCCTTAATTGTCATTTTGTGTGAGTTAAAAGCCTCAAATTATGAGTTGGATTAAAGGAAAAGTATGCTCAAACATTTTAATGTTTTAAGTTATAAGGTTCGAGTTGAGACTTCTGGCCAAAAAAAATCACAATTCGAAGGTATTCTAAGGTTTTCCTTGTTTGAAATGAACCAGCCTTTGCACCACCCTTTTTCAGATTAGCAGGGAGTTAACTCTTTCCACCAGCTTTCAGGCTGATTAGAATTGATGAATTAATTTTAGTTCATGCAAGTTGGTGTTCTAAAGTTTTGATGAAAAATTACCTGAAATTCAAAGGGATTCTGGGGAAAAAAAACAGTCTAGGTGGCTTCTATGGATAAAAAGGGGTTTCTTTTGAAGAAGAGATGAATTAAATATGAAAGGAAATCTGCAGCCCAACAGCACTGCTAATTGAATTTAGGACAATTGAGATGTGAAAAGTGCAGTGTAATTTAGCAGGTTACTTTTGAAAAATTATGATGCTATCCAAGATAATGTGTTGATAAACATGTGGGACTTTTAATCTGGATTCAAATTCATACACGTGAGAAAGAGGTAGTTTTCATTTGATTGTAAGAATTGTAATTTACACTAAATTTAGAATTTGAGGTTTGGTTCCCAATAAAGTTCTCAGAAGGGAATTTTTATTTTAAAAGGTTTGACAACAATTGACATTAATTCAAATGCATTTGTAAGTCTGTTCCCAAAATATAAACTTAAGCCTGAGACCTTAAAAATTTGGCAGAAATCTAATTTTTGGCAGAGTTAAAGAAGGCAGCTCAACAATACTGCTATTTGAATCTGGGATAATTTTAAAATAGGGGGAAAAAAAAGGTCAAACACAATCTAATGGGTTACTTTTGAGAAAATAAAATCTTGTTTAAGAAGAAGATGACAAGGAAGCAAAACATGCTAATGCCTGGAACCAAATAGAAATGTTCGATTTCTGTTTTAAAAATATTATACAAATTTTTTATTGGACTGTAAAGTCTCTCCAGACAACCTGAATGAGAAAAGATTGTAATTATTGCATGTGTAAAATGGTATGAGGAAATGATTAAGGGTAGGAGATAGAGTTAGGGAAAGAGGACACTGAAGTGTTTTGCCACTTCTTAACAATTAAGAATACACACACAGCTATCTGCTTCTGAACTCCAACTTCCTGTATGAAAAACAGAAGGTTCCTTTATTCCTTATTCTCCACCAGAGGGAAATACATCCAGGACACCCTACTGTCAGGTTTTATATAACAATTCTTTTTAACTAAAATGTCCTTTTTACCAAAAAAAGCATAAACATTAAACACAAACATCACAGACACAATATAAGAAATTTTAAGAGAACTGAATTTGATAATCTGGCCATCACCTGAGACATTGGAACCGCACAAGGGGAGATGAGCAAAGATCGAGAGACAGGGACCTCTCTTTGACATGAAATGGTTAATGTGGCCTAAAGAGTAAGGAAACATTTTTAAATGATCAAGGCAACAGAGAAACTGATCTTAAGAGAATCTTAGTATGATCATTGTCAGAGGGAGTAAAAAAACCTTAAAGATAAAAGCATAAGGAATCTGTGGTTGAGGCAATTGAAAAGTAAGGAGAAATAATACTTAACAACAATTTACCACAAGGTGGATACAGGTAAAGGGAGATCTGGAGAAAAGATAATTAGATGTATTACTGACCATATTAATGTGCACGTGAGCTACAAAAAAGTAGAACCACTGGGATAACACCATGATGACAGGCAGAGTTGAGCGGCTCCCCCAGGACATGCCAGAAGTGAGGAATAAGGTAATGGTTAAGGGAGCACTGGAACGACTAGATCTACCCAGTGATGGCATGGACCTTACTGGATAATGATGACTAGTGACACATGTATGTTTGGAAGCATTGGTCACAGGTGAAACCTTATATCTCAGTTTTTTTCCGTCAGCAGGAAAGCAGCCAGCAGCTCACTTAACTATCTAATTTCAGACAAATCCTCAGAGCAATAGCAATCTGGAGGACAGCAGCAGTAATCACCCTCTTAACAATAACAGCAGCATGGGAGGCGCCCACCATGAACATCAATAAAGCCACCTGTCTGCATCCAGGACAATACATGCAGCTACCTAAAGGAATGAGTGGAGAGTGGATGAAGAAACTGAGCATTTGGATTTATCAGAGTCACTACTGATAGTCATTGTGTTATTCAGGTAATATTATTGCAAGGGGACAGTTTGACTCAGGTAACATAGCCCTGACTTTTACACTAATGACACAGCTGGAAATATGGACATAAAGAGAGTGTACAACACCAGCTCGGGCATGGTATCTGTGTCCAACACAGGGATGGACTAATCAGCCCATATTGGTTTGGGAGTCAGGATTAGAGGGACAATATTGTTAATCGGTTTGGTTATAGCAATACGACATGCTTTAATTTGTCAACCTGTGGGTATCAGAAACCCACCAAGTGCCCAGACACCATGTCACCACCCCTGGATGGGATAACTAGAATTGGGAAACCCGAAGTGATATTACATGATGTTACAACGGGTACACTGGAGGTGACCTACAATTTGACCAACCTCAACATGGCCTTATTGGCAAAACAAAAGCTACAGCACTTATGCCTCCCAGGTAGCAAAATAGACTGCAGGAGGACTGCGATTTACAGCACATGAAACTGAATACAAATTGCTGCTATACAAGTTCAGAGGGAGGGTATACTAGAGAGGTTGGAAACCATTAATACGATTGGCTCACAGTCTAAGGGAAGAGTATGTGACATGTTGGCTTGGGACTTGATAGATAATGTTAGGTCAGATATTGAAGATATAAGATTTGGTACAGCACCCTTGACACATATATCGGGCTGTGGAGAAATGAGATCTTATCACTTTACAGGAAGAATGACAGGAATTAGCAGTTACACTGCCTGTGGCAGGAGGCAAGAAGGACACAATTGTCATGAAGTTACTAATGTATATTATTGGAAATTATTTTTCTTTTAAAATAGGGGTTTAGTTTGTGGGTGTGTCCTAATTGGATTAAAGCCAGCTAGTCTGGGTGCTTTGATGTATACTAGTTTTGAGATGTAAGAGAGGTAGAGGTACATTTGCATTTTGAATAGAGTATTCAAGAGGGGGAGTGAAATCTGGCACCTAGCTAGCAGAGACTAAGCAATGTTTACATTACTACTAAAATTGGTACTATTAAAAGGGTTTTATTGTTAGAAGAGGTGGAGTTCAAAGGGGCTGGTGATACAATGAGAATTTACATTCAATGAGATGTGCTAGGTATAACAGATAACAGTTTCATGTGTGCTGGGCAGAGGCAATGTAAGATCAAAGCCTGTAAGCCCTTCACTGTGTCTGTAAAGGAACCTCATTTTGAATTTGTATGGTGAAAATGCTTTGCCTGTTGTCTGCTTAAAGTCTATAGGTTGTTGTTGCCTTAATAGAGGTTAGTTTGGGAATTTGTTAAAAGTTATGATAGTAATTTGTAGCCATGTATATATATTTAACTTGTGTAAATTAATAAATGTCTCGTGTAGTTTGATAATAAAAACCTCTCGAACTGGTGGTCTGATTCCTGAATTTAGAGCTGCATCTCAAGCATACCACTTAAAAATATAGGTTATAACAGTTGTTTAAAGTTTCCCTCTGGGATTTTTAAATAACTCAGCATTAGCAACTGCTGTGTCAAAACACAATAACGTTTCTGAATATGACACAGGAACATACTAACAGAACATATGGTGGGGGAGGGATATAAATTTGAATTTCTGGGCATGGTAAAGGATAGGTGGGTTTACCAGGTAGGATCCTGTGGGTATACGGTCCCAGGGCAGAATAGCGCCCTCCTAATGACAACACGAGAATGTTATATTGAATCGCAACATTACATCATCGGCTCCTGTAATGCCCTGAAACCCAACAGTAACGAATCTGCCATTGTGCTGTCGGTTAAATCTCTTGAAGGGGACTTCAGGGTAGTCCAAACTTCCCCTACACAGTGGTGCTTCCTGGCGGACAGGCCAAGATTCTTATTTGGAGGATTAGAGTCCGACAATAACCATGCTTTCTGCTGATAGATCACTGATTCCTTTACTGTGGGGGACTTTCACTTTACAGGCAGGGCCCTCACTGGCTATATATTCAGTCCATGGTGGGACAGTACGTTGAACATCGATACCTAGGATTGAATGGCTCGGGCAGCAGTGGAAAGGGCCCTGACCGTTACCAAGAGGTGTATGGAACAAAGCCATTAAGTAATCACAAGGGAAGGGTGCAGGTGAACCTGGCTACCTGAAAGGCTAGGAGATTGGAGGACTCAGCCAGTAATTGGGTCAGGATGGCAAGGATGCAGTATAACTGGTGGGAAGTAGGGAGGGTAGCAGCAGTTGCCACCTGTTGCAGTCTTAATAGTTAGTCTCTGTATTTGCTGTTATCAGAGACTGATGGTATCCTAAGCAGGACAGATGGTAATGCTGACCAATAAATGGTAGACCTTGGTATCCACTGGAACTGAAACTCCCCTCCCAGAAAATTCAAAAATCAGGAACATTTACGAAGATTTTGCATTTTAATGAAATGACGGTTCCAGGCCTAGCTTAGGTCAGTAGGACTTGGGCAAAGCCGTAAGAGGACAGTACAGTAGCAGACCCGAAGCCCACCAGCCTCCAGAAAGTTCCAGGGATCCTAATAGTGAGCAGAGTATCTGGGGGAATATCACTCCTGGCCCAGCCTTACCAAGAGTCCAAAAGCAGGAACTGAAGTGGGGTAATGAAGTCATTCAATATTAAAACTGATATTAAGATGTGCATTAGCAGCTTTAAAAATAGGCAAATATAGTATTAATATTAACAGCTTTAAAGTAGGCCAGTGCAGCCATGGGAGCTCTTTCCAGGGATGATGGGAAATATAGCCAATACTGTGAGAACCAGCTAAGAATTACAAGCTGTGAACCAAATGGCCTTCACAGCTTGAGTAAACAAGGTGTTAAGGAGGTAAGGATACAGACAGGGAGTCATTAAGCCCCAGACACGAACGCATCCCTGCTGAGGCAAAATGCTCAAACTGTTGAGATAACAGGGAACATCTACAGAAGACATTTGATAAGATGACGAATATTGCCAGTGATGAGCATGGGGGGTTGTAACAAAGTGTTTTGCTATGTGAGAACCAAGAGCTATAAATTGTATCACAGACATTGTATTAGGAGAGGAGGTCTTTGGAAAAGCAACCAGAGCTGATCTCCCAGCATATGCCTGAATAAAATCTTTGCTTACTAGAAACTCTCAGATTTGAGTGGTCTCATCTTTTTACCACAACAATACATAAAGTACAAGAGCAAGGGGGTTATGTTGAACATTTATAAGATACTTGTTCACCTCAGCTGGAGTACCACACTTTAGGAAAGATGTGAAGACATTGGCAAGAGTGCAGAAAAGATTCGCAGGAATGGTCCCAGGGAGGAGGAACTTCAGTTATGAAGACAGGTTGGAGTAGTTGGGACTGTTTTCCTTGGAGAAGAGAAGGCTGGGAGGAAATCTAATAGAGGTATTCAAAATCATGAGGATCAGGACAGAGGAGATAGGGAAAAACTGTTCCCATTTGCGAAAGGAGAACAAGAGGGCACAGATTAAGGTAATTGGCAAAAGCGACGCTAGGGAAAACGTTTTCACGCAGCGAGTGGTTGGGGTCTGGAATGCACTGCCTGAGAGTGTGGTAGAGGCAGGTTGAATTGAGGCATTCAAAAGGGATTTAGACTGTTATCTGAAAAGGAAGAGTGTGCAAGGTTATTGGGAGAAGGGGAATGACACTAGGTGAATTGCTCATTTAGAGAGCCGATGCACTCAGGATGGCTGAATGGCCTCCTTGTGCGTCGTAAGAAGTCTGAGATTCAGTAGTGATAGATTACAAAAATAACAAAGAAGTTATGTTAGGCCATCACTATTAAAGTTGAGTCCCTTAGATCATAGAGGCCTAATTTTCTTTTTTAAGAGTGATATTTTTAAAGAAAATAATGCATTTGACTAGGTTAGTAGAATCAACATTCTATTAAACCAATTTATATTTGTAACCACATGCATTTATTGTATGCTTTTGGTATAGTAAACAGCCAAAATCAGTTTACAGAGAATAAATCAATGCTGAACTTGAGGGATGTCTGAAGTTTTCTGAAGGCCTTCAAAGCTATGAAGAAAAAGAGCAGAATGGAGGGTTTCACTAACAGAATTGCAGAGGTAAGGCCAATAAAAGCTGTACTACTGATTTGTAGATCAGAAGAAAAGACAGTGCACCAGGGACCAGATTCAATGTTGCAAAAGTCAGGGACTGTGATGTATGTATGGAGGGCATAGCTATAATATGATTCGTAAATGAGGACTTAGGTTCCTTAAGCCTCAATGAAGAATTCAATCATGGCAGTGGATGAACAGTGGTGGGGAGGCGATGGTGTAGTGGTATTGCTGCTGGACTAGTAATTCAGAGACCAAGGGTAATGCTCTGGTTCGATCCTACTACAGCAGATGGTGGAATTTGAATTCAATAAAATTCTGGGATTAAAAATCTGATAATGACCATAAAACCATTGTCGATTGGTCGAGGAAATCTGCTGTCCTTACTTGGTCTGGCCTACATGTGACTCCAGTGACTCTTAAATGGCCTCTGAACAAGGGCAATTAGGGATCGGTGATAAATGCTGGCCAGCCAGTGACGCCCACATCCCATGAATGAATATATTTTTAAAAAAGATTTGGTGCAGAACAAGATGTGGTAATGGCTGTTCGGATGATTTGGAATTTGTCTTAGGGAGTAAGTGAGGGAAGCTTTGGGGAAATTGGGCTTGGAGATGGTAAAAGCATGGAGATAGATTCCGGTAATGCTGCCAAATGGAGGTTAGCATTTTAGGTTAAAGGGTTTGAAGCTCAAAATAAGGTTCAACGGGACACCAATGTTTAATACAATCTGGTTCAGCACAATTAGGAGTACTGGAAAGCAATCAGGAAAGCATTTAAGCCTTTACTAGACTGATACCAGGAATGGGTGGGTTGTCTCATGAAGAAAGGCTGGACAGGTTAGGCTTGTATCCACTGGAATTTAGAAGAGTAAGAGGTGACTTAATTGAAACTTTTAAGATCCTGAGGGGTCTTGATAGGGTGGATGTGGAGAAGATATTTCCTCTTGCAGGAGAATCTAGAACTAGGGGTCACTGTTTAAAAGTAAGGGGTTGCTCATTTAAGACATGATGAGAAATTATTTCCCTCAGGGGGTTGAGAGTCTTTGGAACTTTCTTCCTCAAAAGGTGAAAAGGTGGTCCTGAATATTTTTAAGACAGAGCTAGATAGATTATTGATTAACAAGGTGGTGAAAGGTTATCAGAGGTAGGCAGGAATGTGAGATTGAGGTTACATTCAGATCAGCTATGATCTTAATGAATGGCAGAGCAGGCTCGAGGGGCTGAGTGGTCTACTACTCCTAGTTTGTATGTTTATTTGGGGCTTTCAAAAGAACAATGGGAGATGGGGTGGCAAGGGTTTTCCAGATCTCCCAGAAATTAACAGCAAGATGTCTTTTTTATTATTTTAGTAGGTCACCCACCTGATTGACAATCTGGTTGACTGTCAGGCAGGAAAGCAGTCGAAAAGCAGGTGTCAGGTAAGTCTGATATAGCCCGGGATAGTTATTTTGTTGAATATTAATTGCCTGGCACTTGCGTGGTGTGAATGTTATTTGCCATTTATCAGCCCAAGCTTGAATGTTGGCCAGGTCTTGCTGTTTGCAGGCATGAATGCTTTATTATTTAAGGAGCTGTGAATGGAATTGAACACTCTGCAATCATCTGTGAACATCCTCACTTTTGATCTGATGTTGGAGGAGTGATGGTCATTGATGAAGCAGATAGTTGGGTCTAGGTCACCACCCTGAGGGACTTCTGATGTAATGTTCTTGGGCTGAGATGATTGGCCTCAACAACAACAATCATTTTCCATTGTACTACATGCTAAATGACTCCAAGCAGTGGAAAAGTTTTCCCCTGATTCCCACTGACTGCAACTTTTGTAGGGCTCCTTGATGCCACACTCGTTCAAATGCTGCCTTGATGTCAAAAGCAGTCACCCATAACTCAACTCTGGATTCAGCTCTTTTAATGTTTGGACCAAGGCTGTAGTGAGGTCTGGAGTTGTGATCCTGGCAGAGCTTCAACAGCAACAATGAGCAAATTATTGCTGAGTAAGTACCACTGTCAAAGACACCTTCCATCATTTAGAGTAGGCTGGTGGGGCAATAACTGACCTGCTGGATTTTGCACAGAATTACATAGGCACAGAAACAGGGCATTTGGCCCAACCAGTCCATACTGGTGTTTATGTTCCTCTTGAGCCGCCTTCCACTTTTTCTTATCTAAATCTACTTTTAAGACAGAGCTAGATAGATTCTTGATTAACAAGGTGGTGAAAGGATATTGGAAGTAGGCAGGAATATGGGTAAACAGCTATTCCTTTCTGCCTCGAATGCTTGTTCAGGTTCCCCTTAAATGCACCTGTACTACTTGCTTCAATACTCCCAGCAGTAGCGAGTTCCACTTTCTTACCACTCTATGGGTAAAGAATTATTTTCTGAATTCCCTATTGGATTTCTTGGTGACTCTCTTATATTTATGACCTCTGTTATACTGTTCCCCAGAAGAGGAAACATTCTGCTTTCTGTGGACAGGGCATTCCTGGGCAATTTTTCACTTTGATGGGTAGATCGTAGAGTTGTAGCTGTACTGGAACAGCTTAGCTAGAAGTGCAGCTAGTTCTGGAGCATAAATCTACAGCATTGCAGCCCAGTTGTTGTAGATCCCATTGCCTTTCCTGTATCCAGTGCACTCAGCAATTTCTTGACATCACATGGACTGAATCGAATTGGCTGAAGACTGCTCCTGTGATGCTGGGGACCTCAAGAGGAGGCCACGATGGAACATTCACTCGGCACTTATGGTTGAAGATGGTTACAAACACATCAGCCCTGTTGGCTAGCATTCGTGTACTGGGTTCTGCCACCACTGAGGGAGGGAATGTTAATGGAGCCTCCTCCTCCCATTAGTTGTTTACTTGTCCACTACTATTCATGGTTTGATGTGGCAGGGTTGCAGAGCTGTGATCAGATCTGTTGGTCGTGGGATCGCTTAGCTTATCAACAGCATGTGGTTAACACTGTTGATGTTGTCTTGTGTTGTAGCTTCATCAGGTTGGCACCTCACTTTTAGATATGCCTGGTGCTGCTCCTAGCATGTTTTTCTATACTCTTTATTAAACCAGGGTTGGTCCTATGGCTCAATGTTAATGGTAGATTGAGGGATATGCCAGGCCATTGGGTTGCAGATTGTGGTTGAATACAATTCTGTTGCTGCTGATGGTCTACAGCACTTACAGATGCAGTTTTGAGCTGCTAGCTCTGTTCTGAATTGATCCGATTTAACACAGTGGTAGTGTCACACAATATGATGGAGTAGGTCCTCAGTATGAAGATGGCACCTGGTCTCCATGCCTGTTTGGTGGTCATTCCTATCAATATTGTCATGGACAGATGTATCTATGACAGGTGTTTGGTGAGGGTGAGGTCAAGTAAGTGTTTCCCTCATGTTTGTTCTCTCACTGCCTGTCACAGGCCAGCATGGCAGTTATGTCCTTCAGGACTCAGCTAGTTCGGTCAGTAGTGGACCTTCCAAGCCAGTCTTGGTGGTGGACATGGGAGTCCCCTATTCAGAATACATTCTACACCTTTACTACACTCAAATGTTTCTTCCAGGTGCTTAGGTCAATGCTGGGTCATCCTTCTCCTTTTATTCTGATTAATTTTCATAGCGGTTCAATACAACTGAATGCCTCGCTAGGCCATCAGAAGGCAGAATCAACCACATTACTATTGGTTTAAAGTCATATTTCGGCCAAACCAAGTAAGGACAATAAATTCCCTTCCATAAAAGGCATCAATGAACCAGATGGGGTTTTATGACAATCTGGGAGTTTAATGGCCATCATTACTGATACCAATCTAGATTTATTTAATTAATTGATTTAAATTCCCCAGCTGCCATTGTTGGATTTGAACCAATAAGGTGAATTTTCGGGGTGAGAGGGGTGGTGCATTCCTCACACCCCAACTGAAAAATCCGTGGTCAGCTCGCCCACCCAAAACACGGCAGGAGAGTAAAATTGTGAGACGTTAACACCGCTTAAAGGGGAGATGCATTCTGGCTGTAGCAAATGCTGGAATTGTTTATGCAAACAACCATGAGCAAGAAGAATTCTGGATGAGAGTGGGCTCCAAGATTTTCTGACACAGCACTGGAGGCCTTGGTTGAAGAAGTGCAGAGGAGGAGTGATGTGACCCATCTGCATGGGCCCAGAAGGCCTTCCAAACAAACTTTCAGGAAGCAGTGAGAGCAGATGATTATGGCCATCAATGTCAGGAGTATAGCCCTGAGGAGTTGGATGCAGTGTCACAAGAAGTTCAATGGCCTCACGTGAGTAGCCAAGGTCAGGGAGCGCCTCTTCAAATGCATATTCCACAACTGCCACACTAGACTCAGGCACTGCTGAATGCATCACTCTCCCATCACTCAACTATCAACAATCACTACCAGTCATAACTCAACACAACATTCACATGCCTCGCCTCACACTCTCACTTAGCTCTGCTGCAAGCTAAGTACTCACATCTCACATCTTGCACACTCTACCAGCTATTCAACGATGTCAGCCACATCATGTAAACACATTGCACTGCATTCACTGACACACTTCAATCTCTCTTGCAGGATGAGGTGACGCACAACCAGAAATGGAAGCACCTAATGGTCAGAGGACAGGCACGGGTTGTATGTCCTTAAACCCCAGGGAGGAGACGATGCTCGCCATCATTGGAGTGACCATGATTTAAGGCTGTGGCCAATGGCAGCATTGAAACCACTGAAGGTGATGGAGTTCTCGCATCCTGCTTCCACTTCATCCCATAATCTCTTCTGATTTAGAAACTGCACTTGGTGTGTGTATGTACTTTTTGTTTTCCATCCCTCCCCTTACCACAAACCTACCCTTGTGTCTTTTAGATACCCAAGAACTGCTATCCACATGCTTCTTTTCCACTGCCAGGCAGTGGAAAAGAAGTGGAAGGGCAGGAAGATGGTGATGATGAAGAAACACTGTCATTCATTATCACACTTGCAGCCATCAGCTCAGATACTGGTACTACTTATACTTTAGAGGGTAATCTACAGGCGGGATGTACAAGTGATGAGTCATTGGGCACGAGCGGCTTGAAGCCCAGGTAGGAAACAAGAGTTGCTCAAGTGCCAGCTTGCTATACATTGAGGCCACACAGGAGTTCTGCTGCAGAAGACTCAGATGAGTAATTTGATTGGGTGGTCTACAGAAAAAGGATGATGGGTATCAACATTGAAATACATGGAGCATTGGGTAGCATTCCAGAATGTCTGTGGCACTGTCAAAGATCATGGAGGAATCAGGCACCAATTTGGCATGGGCTTTGTGAAGAACTTGGAGCTTACCCTTTCCAGCATGGAATTTGAGGCCAACTCCATTAGCACTCTAGAGCATTCAGCCATGAAGAAACAACTGATGCAGATGTCGCAGTTTCTATTGCAGCACAAGCAGATGTCACCCAATGGTTGGCTGGTGCAGTGGAAGCTCTGACTTCTGTGGAGCACAAACCAGCTTTCCTCTCTCAAATCTTGCAGCCAGCATCTCTTATTTTTACAGACAGTAACAGATGCTTTTGGTCGAAATGTCCACCTTTGCAGTCTGGGTCATACAGGTCAATGACCAACAGCAGTTTCTGATACTGGACACAACTAGCCAGTCTCAGGTGAATTCCTTGTACTGCCAATTAATTTAAACTGAAGTTGATGAAGGTGGAAGTTTACAGGCATTTACAAAAACATTTTGTTCCAATTTCAAGATGACTGAAATTACTCTAAATCGTGCATGGAAATATTTTTTTCAATCTGTAACTGCATAGAATATAGTGACAATAGATTTGGTAGTGTGATCTGGAAATGGTATTTTTCAAATTAGTGTGTTTCACTAACCTGGAAAAGGCTGTCTAAAATGAATTATTCTTTACCTACATTCAACTTTACAGGGGTAGTTTTACAAACTCCTGGTGCAGAGTTTTACTTGCTGAAGGAAAAGGCTGGTAACTTGCTGGAAATCACATGGCAGAGGGAGAAGAAAAAACTTGCTTTGAACCTGCTGGTTTTGAGGGGAGTCTTGTTGGGGAACAAGCTGAGGAAGGAAGGCTACCCTAACTGGCTCCCTCTCTCTACCTTGCCTAAAATTGTGTGTGGCTATCAACCTGTAGCCAGAGAACCCTCATCTGAGTGTAAATAGTCTGCATTTGGACCTGCAAAGCTGAGACCAGTTGGTGAGAACTTCCAGATGTCCACCAGGACCAGCAGCCCATCTTCATATGAGGGAATTCTAGGTCAACAGTATCAAGACCCTGCAGACTTTATCCTTTATTTTATAATACTCATCCTCTAAAGCTCATCTTTGCAGAGAGACTCTATCTGTTTTGTCCTTTGTTTGTCTGTCTGGGAATTCTTTAGGAAAAGATAGACAGTTATACTTCTGATTACAATTGTGTGTTAATCTGTACTTGCAACTTGTTAAAAAGAAACTTCATTTTATAATAGAGTCATTCTGAGTTTATTGAAAGAAGCCTGGTTGAAGACTCTTAAATTCTGTCATCAGTAAGGGAATAGACGATTGGCTATTCTGATGAGAACATTAAACTTTTAAATTAATGGTACGGCCTGCGGAGTAGTGGGGCTGGATCAAACACGCACTCCTCCCATCCTGGTCGTAACACCAATCAATGGTTAAGAAATTGGATAGGCATGTATTTTGAGTGCAGAGGTTGCAAGTTGCAACCTGTTCCAATAGAGATGGGCAATACATAAAATTGTTGCACTCATTCCACTTCCAGACTTGTAGCATAGCCCAAGCAGCTTCCGCACTGAGCTAGTCTCTGCATTGCTGGTGGTCATTGTTGACTCCAAAGGGCCAAGTTGCATTCTGAACTAACCCATGCTTAAGACAGTCCTCCCCCTTTGAAAGCGCAGTCCCTATGAAAGGGAAGCTGCAGCAATGCACTGCAGGCTTCTAGACAATCACTTTGGAACATTCAGGGTCAAAGATGGTGCATCAAGCCAGGAAAAGGGCTCTGCGCTTCATTACTGCTGACTGGAGGCACTGGACAGGTAGGTGGGGACCATGTTTCCATCAGTGGGCAGGAGGCCTTCTGGAAACAGCCTCAGAAGAAAAAGGGAGCAGATGGCAAGGGAGGTTAATGCCTAGTGTTGCTCCCAGGACATAGCAGCAGCACAGGAGGAGTTATGCTCCCAGAACACTCTTTGTGGGTAGGGCCGTTTATGGAGGACCCTCCTTCCTGCTTGCAGAACTTCCCCCTTACTGCCTCCTCCTCTGGATGTCGTCCTCATGTTGCAGATCAAATGGTATTGCAAATACTTCCATACCTCTGGTCAACAAAAACTCCAAACTGCTCCAACTCTCTGTGCTTTCACAAATTCTGCTTTAGCTAATCTGGTAGCACTTACAATGCATTTATCCTGAGTCAGTCTGCAAAACCTACCATCGTCATCTGCAACTCATTGAGTGGCAGTTTAATTTGTCCCAGAAGGATCCATCTTGCTTCATAATGTTTATTGTTTCAGGAGTGATTAATGATGATGCTGTGTGCACATTCATTCATCAAATTTGGTATCCTGGCATTGCATTAGCTTGTTTGGGTCACTGACATCATGATAGCATTTAAAGTCTTTAGGTACACACACGGGATTGTACCTGGATGCATCACTACAATTTAATAACACCATTAACACCATATGGGCTACACACGAAGCAGCCAGTGACACAAAATGTAGAAAGAAACCTCCAATTAGGTCAATCATCTCAGTTCCAGGACATCATTGCAGGAGTTCCACAGGGTAGTGTCCTGGGCTCAACCATCTTCAGCTACTTCATCAATGACCTTCCTTCCATCATGAGGTCAGAAGTGGGGATGTTTGCTCATCATTGCACAATGTTCAGCACCATTCACAATTCCTCAGATACTGACCTAGTCCAGGTCCAAATCCCACAAGACTTGGACAACATCCAGGCTTGGGCTGACAAGTGGCAAGTAACATTTGTGCTCCACGAGTGCCAGGCAATGGCCATCTCCAACAAGAGAAAACTAACCATCACTGAATCCCCCACTACCAACATCCTGGGGTTACCATTGGCCAGAAACTGAACTGGACTAGCCATATAAATACTGTGGCTACAAGAACAGGAGAGGGGCTAGGAATCCTGCAGTTCCTGACTCCCCAAAGCCTGTCCGCCTCTACAAGGCACAAGTCAGGAGTGTGATGGAATACTCTCCACTTGCCTGGATGAGTGCAGTTCCAACAACACTCAAGAAGATTGACGCCATCCATGACAAAGCAGGCTGTTTGATTGTTGTCCCATCCAGAAACATTCACTCCCTCCACCACTGATGCACAGTAGCGGCAGTGTGTACTGTCTACAAGATGCACTGCAGGAAGTTACCAAGGCTCCTTAGACAGCACCTTCCAAACCCATAACTGCTACCATCCAGAAGGTCAAGGACAGAGATGCATGGGAACCACCTGGAAGTTGCCCTCCAAGCAACACACCATCCTGACTTGGAAATATATCATTGTTTCTTCACTGTCACTGGGTCAATATCTTAGAACTCCTTCCCTAACAGCACTGTGGGTGTACCTACACTACATGGTCTGAAGTGGTTCAAGACAGCTCACCGCCACCTTCTCAAGGGCAATTAGGGATGGACAATAAATGCTGGCCTAGCCAGTGATGCCAACATCCCTAATGAATAAAAAAAATGTAGACCTCCATAACACACAACTAGTCCAGAAATATATTTCCAGCAGGAGAGCCTTTGAACCAAAAGTAGAATTTGTAAAATTACTCCTTACAGTTGATTTAAATACACATTGCAATTTCACAAAAAATATATAAATTCCAGAATCCATTCATTTTACAGATTGACAGATGTGCTGAAGCACTTTAAAATAATAACAAACTGGTGTAGATAGTTGTGTTTTTTTTATATAATCCATTACACTTACTCAGGGTAGAATCCTTTATGGGGCTAGGACTGGATCTGCCAGAGTGATCTGAGATGTTCAATTCATTATCCACTTCTGAACATACATCTGCAGTATAACAGAAAGAAAAACTAACACATTTTAAACTGAGGACATATGAGAACAGTATTAGCAATTTACAATTTCACTGGTTTTCTATAGGTAGATAACATAGGAACATAGGAGCAGGAGTAGGCCACTTGGCCCCTTGAGCCTGCTCCGCCATTCAATTATATCACGGCTGATCATCTACTTCAACGCCACTTTCCCATGCTATCCCCATACTCCTCGATGTCAATAGCATCCAGAAATCTATCGATTTCTTTCTTGAACATGCTCAATGATTGAGCTTCCGCAGCCCTCTGGGGTATGGAATTCTAAGATTCACCACCTCTGAGTGAAGAAATTCCTCTTCATCTCGTTCTTAAATGGTCTACCCCTTATTCTGAGAATAACCATTTTACATAATCAAGTATGATAATTAAAATAACTGATATCCTTAAGAATACTATGAAAATACTAATATACAGTCCTTGTAAATGATTATATTCTAATTGTGTACAAAATTTCTGAAATATTATTTGACAATTCACATTTTCAAAATGTCAAAAAATAATTTACAACATAAAATATATTGTAACCAAATTATTTGTATTATTAGTTCTGGATAAAGTAACATTTTAGATGGATTAACCATTTATTGCAGTACATCATGTTTACCTATTTAATGTTGTTAAGAACCTCGATTATACCTTTTTCTGTGTTTTCTGCAGAATTAATGTTCTCAAGAAATACTGCATCATTCAGTCTCTCATCCCTATCTTTAACAAGCAGTGCATGTGTGTCATCTAATGGGTTATCACTTGTTTCCGATGACTCACTCTTCAGACTGGCTGTTCCACTGCTGCTTCCCAGACTTGACTTATCATAATGCTGCTTAAATTCAAGAAGATAAACGTTAATGCAGAAAGATAATTTAGCATTTTACTGCACAATTTACTACATAATACAACAAATCTATATTGCAGCTTAATTGTTGTGGAAGACACTTGCAAGTTCAATGGACAATGTGTGATTAAAAATATAACTTATATTTATTTGGTTGGTCAGAGGGATCCAAGAAAATCCCTGTAGTGCAACATTAAATTAAGAATAGAATTGCCGTAGCTGTGAAGATATTCCTGGATTGGCCTGAATGTTTCACTTTGCTGAGGGCAAAGAGCAGAAAGGGTCAACCAAAAAGAGGAGAATGTGGTGATGGGTGAAAATACAACGAGAGCCTCATCAGGCTGGGTCCTGAAGAACGCAGCTGCCAGACTGAGCTTGCAGCAGCTGATGAGAGAACCAAAATAAGGGAAGAACTTTCATGACTGTCCTCATCAATCTACCTGTTGAAGATGCATGTGTCCATGAGAAAATTGGTAGGAGTGACCACTGCACAGTCTTTGTGGAAGCCAAGCTCTGTCTTCACATTAAGAACACCCTTCAATCTGTTGTGTGGCAATGCCACTGTCATAAGTAGGATAGATTAAGAACAGATTTAGCAATTTAAAATTGAGTATGCGTGAGACACTGTGGGTCAACAGAGGTTGAATTGCATACCACTACAACCTGTAACCTCATGGCCCAGCAAATCCCTCATCACCATTATCCCAGATCCCATTCTTTCAGGCTGATTTTGAGGTTTTCATGTTTTGACATGCTATGCATATTAATTTCCTATATTTTACCCACTGCACATTTTTGCACATACATACAATACATATACCTGGTTCAATTAAGAATGTAGAAGAGCATGTTGAGAGCAGTAGCAGGTGTATCTGAAAATGCAATGCCAATCTGGTGAAGCTACAACACAGGCTAAACAGTGAACGCAGCATGTTTTAAACGGAGCTAAGAAATCTCACAATTGATCAGTTGAAATTCTGCAGCCTCACAACATTCAACCATGATTGGTGGTGGACAGTTAAGCACTTATTGAGAGAAGAAGGATATATGAATACATGCAACCTCAATTATAGCGGACTCATACACGTGAACGGATACTCAAGGACGTGCATTTGAAACCATCCTCAACCAGAAGTGATGAGTGGATGATCCATCTCTTGCCTCCTCTGGAGGCGCTCAATCATCACAAATTCCAGTCTTCAATTGATTTACTCCACACGATATCAAGAAACTGAGTATATTGGACACAGAAAAGTTTATGGATCCCCACAACATCCCAATCCTTCAGGTCTCAGCTAGTGTGGTCACCTGTGGTGCTACTGAGCCGCTCTTAATGATGGATATTGAAGTCATTGCAGTCGATTGGCTATGGCTAGATAGATAAGAATGGAAGCTGGTGAATGCAGTCCCACCCAAATGGATGACAGGAGAATGACATTGGAGGAGCATGATGTGAGGTCAACCACATCAAAAGAATGGAAAAGGATAGTTTACTATGATCACAGTTATATAGGATGTAATTTGTTACTTTGGTAAGCGTCATTTTGGTACTGTGGCAAGGGTAGAAACACTGATTATTTGAATGCATTGGAATAGTTTTTAATACACATTCATTAAAGTTAGATCTTTGTGATAGTGTAATTTTCTTTCTTTTATTTTCATTATTCATATATATATGTTTTTTTAAACGAACAAGCAATGTACCTGAAACAAATTTCCGTATGGATAGGAACATAGCACACAGGAACATAGGAGCAGAAGAAGGCCATAGGGGACCAAAACTGTACACAATACTCAGGTGTGGTCTATCCAAATTTTTATACAATTAAAGCAAGACATATTTACTCCTGTACTCAAATACTCTTGCGATTTGCCTTCATAATTGCTTGCTGCACCTGCATGTTAGCTTTCAGTGACTTATGAACAAGGACACCCAGGTCTCTTTGGATGTCAACAATTCCCAATCTCTCACCATTTAAGAAATACTCTGCACCTCCGTTCCTCCTACCTCATACTTAACCACATTGTATTCCATCTGCCATGTTCTTGCCCACTCACTAAGCCTGTCCAAACCATAAGAACATAGATATGTAAAAAGGAAAAGATTTGCAAAGACAAATATGGGTCCATTACAGGCAGAGACAGGAGAATTTATAATGGAAAATAGGGAAATGGCAGAAGAGCTGAATAATTACTTTGTATCTGTCTTAATGGAGGGAGGTACAAAAACACTTTTGTATCATCCTCTCAACACATATTCCCACCTAGTTTTGTGTCATCTGGAAACTTGGAAATATTACATTTGGTCCCCGTATCCAACTCATTGATATAGATTGTGAACTACTGGGGCCCAAGTACTGATCCTTGTGGTACCTCACTAGTCACAGCCTGCGAACCTGAAAACGACCAATTCATTCTGACCCTCTGTTTTCTGTCAGTTAACCAATCCTCAATCCAAGCCAATATATTACTCCCTTTCCCATACGGTTAAGCACATCAGCTACCTGCAAGGTATTCAAAGTTCTACTGCTGAAGAAGATCTGATCATCTATAGATGCATAGAGCTCGGTGACTAGATCCTGACATGGCTAATAATGTAGTCAGTGCTTGGTGATCAGTGCTGAGAGTGAACTTGCTACCAGAGATACATGTGTCAATGTTCAGAAGCATAGATGCAGGCTAGTGCTTCCCGCTCTCCAGTAGAGTATTTGCATTCTGTTTCCGACAATGGACATGATGCATAGGAAATTGGTTGTTTGCTTCCTTCAATGTACTTTAAGATTACAGCTCCAAATGCATTTCTTGATACATGACATACTTTTATGCACTTGGATTGAAATGCACGAGGACTGGCAGAGATGCTACCTTCACCTCTAACATGTCAAACATTGTTTGCTATGTGATTGTCCATTCCAATTATGCATCTTCGCACAGTAGCCTTTGAAGTGGATCCATTATCAAGGAATGATGCTTTTATTAGTCTGGGTCTTCAGCCAAGCATTCATGAGGGCAGCATGAACAGCAGGGACAAGTGATTTTGACAAGTGATTTGAATTGTTGACTTTGCTTCGCACCTTTAAGTGGTTATAATAAGTTGTTTTTCTGTGACCTCTTTTATCAATGTCTCAATGTTTATTTGGACAAGATTAAGAGGTGTGAAGTGTTTGAAGCTTCTGTTATTGGTAATTTAATGGTCTGTCTGATTGACACTTTTATAGGGTTGTAGGAACAGCAGTTTTTTTAAAGAACATTTCTAAATAATTTTTCTCAGCAGTTCCACACTTGCCATTGTTATTATATGGCTCATTGATTATGTACATAGTTCATGCTGGGTGATTGGGCATGGAAGTGGCATGAGTTGGCATGGGATTGATATGGAGAGAAAGAGGGGGCCATGGAGAGTTGCTGGGTGGAGGCGGGGGGGGGGGCATGTGTTGGCATGGAGAGTGTCAGGGACCATAGGGAGAAGGTGAGAGAATGAGGGATTGTGAGGAGTGAGGGCTAGAAGGTCTAACTGCTTGTATTAAAACTGGAACAAAGTCCCAGAGAACCTAAGCGGGCCTTTGAACCAGCCCGCCCCTGCATTGGTCCACCCCCTTGACTGCTTAGGATCTGCTTCTGGGGTTGGCAGGCTGGCTTCCTTCTGCACCCACCTCCCCAAAGTGAAAATCAAGGGATCCGTGACCTTTTAAACTGAGGCTGATCTGCCGAGTCAGGAAATTTCCTGATTCAAGCTACCTACCCACGATTTCTACTGTGCAATTCTTAAAATGATCTGGTGCTTTACCATCTGTGATGCTATGTGTATGCCATATTTCACTCTTGGGAATAGATTCCTCTACATGTTGAACCAATGAAGTCTTCTTCTTTGATGACCTGAAGAGTTGCTGGGGTTGGCATGGAGAGTGTGAGGGGCCATGGGGAGTAGGTGAGGCAATGAGCTGCTTGAATACTCACTGGCCTTCTGCCCTGAGGCAATGGATGAGCATCGCCTTCTTGTGGATGGCTGCTACCTGCAGTCCATCCGTACTTATCACTAGCAACTACGTCTTGAACCCTGAAATCTATTGATCCCATAGCAGAGGTACATCTCCCAGCAAAGAAAGGAAAGGTGCTGGGGCCAGTACGTTTAAAATATTCTCCATCTTCGTTGCCAAATACTGAGTTTTGCGCCTCAGAGATATGCAGAGATGGCACACCAGGTTCTATTTGTGAATGGGACGTTTTTACAAATGCTTTTAAAATGTATGCTACGTCAAGCTTCTAGCTTAGTTTTTGTTTCTCAAACCACCTACAGGCTTGACTAACAGCACACTAGCCAGAGAAAATGAACAGGCACACACGATTAAACAGCAAACAATTGAACATGACGCCTTCATTGTGCACGCCTCTGATACAATATAGAGGCCTTTATGTTTGGATACTCAGGGTATACCTCCCACTGAGATACTTTTCCATTCCACCCTCTTCCACCTCTGCTGAGATACCTTCTTTACACTAGCACCCTTCTCTCCCCCTCCTAACATCCTGAATTGGCCTCTCACTTCCTCCCCTTCCCTCTACCCTCTAACTCTGCTTGGTCTGAAAACAACACTTGGTCTTAACTATCTATGTGCAATGCTATGAATAATCAACTGATGTAACAAAATAAATCAGAAATAATCTTGTATATTAGATTTTAAGGTAACTGTCATATTGATACTTGCATTCTGTTTTAATACAATGATTGTGCAACACAATTATAGCTTTCATACCCTGCAACAAAGTAGAACTTTTTGCAGGCACAGATTCAGGAGGAAACATTTGTTTTTTTCTGTTAGGTTCTTCTCTATGTTGAACACAATAATGAAAGGTGACAATAGTTTAATTGCTCCTATTACAATTGATTCAAATTTATAAAGCAATATTTTTAACTTAATTTTACTGTTGTTATTGCTTCTCAACAACTGGTTACTTAGAATGGTCTCTTCATTTCACCCCAATTTTCTAGCAACTTTTCCTCTAATTTCTTGCTTTCACTGTGAAATCTTTCTTCTGTTCTTCTCTATTTATCACAATAACAACCCTGCCATCCACCTTTCCAGTTCTCTCTTCAAAGTGCAGACATTTCTGAAAGGGTAACAATTACTCTCCAATAAAACATACAAGAGGTCTTTCTCCATGCATATCACTTGGCTGCATGTGAGCAACAATGACTCATTTGACTCCAAGAACTATCTCAGCTGATCTCACTCTGTCCTCAATTTTAATAACCAATTGCTTTGCTTGCTGCTCTAAATGCATTCAAAAAGATTTTTTCCAACAAAGAATCGTGAAATTATACATGGGCTCAAAAAGAATGTGGGATGCATTTTACATGCCCCTGCCTGGCAGGGGGAGGTATTTAAAAAATAGAGTGGGTGCCCATCCCCACCACCTTCCCGCCCACCCCCGAGTTCACTCCTATAATGGGGGCATGGGTGGGCGCTGAAATTGGGAGCCTGCTCACCATATTTAAATAAATATTTAAGGATCAATTAGGCTTGTAACCGAGCCAATAGACCCTAATAATATACTACCCACGCCACAAATGTATGGCGTGGGAAGAGGGGCAAAACTGCGCAGCTTGATTTTTTAAAACAAATTCTTCAAAGGGCGGGGAGGAAGGAGGGGGTACCCTACCCCAAGATAGAACCTTCCCTTTCTTCTTATCCACCTACTGCCTTAAACCCATCACACCCACCCCCACCCCCACCCCCAGTGGCTCCCTCCCTAACCTGACCAAACCCTCCTTGGCCAAGACCCCTGACTTAACTGTTTCCACGGACAGTTGGGCTTTCTTCTGCTTCCCCATTGCAGTCCTGGCAGCGCCCATTAATGTGTTTTTGGAGCTGCGGGGTCTAATGGAACTGCCGGCAAATCCAACTGGCCAGCAGCTCTCGAGGTGAGTGGCGGAAGTCCCACAGGCTGCCCGCATTGCTTTATGGTTGTGGGTCAGGCCGGCATGCAGCGGGACAGATCCATGCCGATTTTGCTTCTGGGGGAACGGGAGGGTAGGTGGGGAGGGGGGTGGAGGCAAGCTGTCTGTGCCCCTGTAATATTCTGCCCAGCGTTTATGATTCGTATGCAAATGGTGATAAGAGAAAGCATGAATGCCTTTGCATTATGAATGGATGCAATTGACAATTCTTCTCCCTTTATTAAGGAAACCCAGCACCAAATTGCTACAGGCAAATCATGTTTAACCAACTTGATTGAGTTTTTTGATGAGTGTTGATGAGGGTAACATGGTTGATGTGGTGTATATAAACTTCCAGAAGGCGTTTGATAAATTGCCACATAATAGACTTGCCAGCAGTGTTGCAGTCCTTGGAATAAAAGGCAGCATTGATAGTTGGTTAAGTGACAAGAAACATACAGCAGTGGTGAATGAAATAAAAATGAAAATGCTAGAAATACTCTGCAGGTCAGACAGCATCTATGGACAGAGAAACAGCATTCTGATGAAAGTATTTCTGTTTTTATTTCACATTTCCAGCATCAGCAATACTTTGCTTTTGTTGGAGTAGTGGTGAACTGTTGTTCTTCAGACTGGAGCTACAGTGGGGTTCCATAGGTCGATACTAGGACAACTACACAGGTCCCTGAAGGCAGCAGTTCAAGTAGAGAAGGTTGTAAAGAAGGCATATGGAATGCTCTCCTTCATTGGCAGAGGTATAGAATATAAAAGTAAGGATATAATGTTGGAATTGTATAAAACACTGGTGAGGCCACAACTGGAGTATTGTGTGCAGTTCTGGTCACCACATTACAGGAAGGACGTAATAGCTCTGGAGAGAGCGCAGAGGCGGTTTACAAGAATGTTGCCAGGGTTAGAAAAGTGTAGCTATGAGGAGAGATTGGATAAGTTGGGGTTATTTTCCTTAGAACAAAGAAGGCTGAGAGGTGACTTGATTGAGGTGTAAAAAATTATGAGGGGAATAGATAGAGTGGACAGGATAAAATTGTTTCCCTTGGTGGAGAATTCTAGAACCAGGGTACATAGATTCAAGATAAGTGGCGGAAGGTGTAGGGGGGACATGAGGAAGAACTTTTTTACACAGAGGGTAGTGGGTGTCTGGAATTCACTGCCCAAGTTGGTGGTAGAGGCAGAAACTCTAAGCTCTTTTAAAAAGCACCTGGAACTGCACCTTAAGTGCTGTAAGCTGCAGGGCTATGGGCCGGGTGCAGGAAGGTGGGATTAGAAAGGGCACCTGGGTGTCCTTGGGCTGGCATGGACAAGATGGGTCGAATGGCCTCCTGTGCTGTAACTTTTCTATGGTTCTATGGTTCTAACTGCTTTCTTTGATATATATTAATGGCTTAGTCTTGGGTGTACATGGCAAAATGTTAAAATTTGTACATGACACAAAACTTTGAATTATTGTGAACAGTGATGAAGATAGTGATGGAATTCAAGGGGACATACATAAATTGGCGGAATGGGTAAACACATGGCAGATAAAATTTAACGCAGATAAGTGATACATTTGGGTAGGAAAAATGAAGAGAGGCAATATAAAACAAAGGTACAACTCTAAAAGGGGTGCTGGAACAAAGGGACACGTGTATATGTGCACACATCACTGAAGGTAGGAGAATACTGCAGGTGCTGGAAATCTGAAATAAAATCAAAGTGCTGCAAAAACTCAGCCAGTCTGGCAGCATCTTTGGAGTCATAGAGTCATAGAGGCCTACAGCACAGAAAAAGGCCCTTCAGCCCATCGAGTCTGCGCCGGTCAAACAAGTACCTAACTATTCTAATCCCATTTTCCAGGACTAGGCCCATAGCCCTGTATGCCTTGGCATCGTAACTACACATCCAAATATTTCTTAAATGTTATGAGGGTTTCTGCCTCTACCACCCTTTCAGGCAGTGAGTTCCAGATTCCCACCACCCTCTGGGTGAAAAAATTCTTCTTCACATCTCCTCTAAACCTCCTGCCCCTTACCTTAATTCTATACCCGCTGGTTATTTCCACCAAGGGGAAAAGTTCCTTTCTGCCTACCCTACCTATGCCCCTCATAATTTTATACACCTCAATCATGTACCCCCTCAATCTCCTCTGCTCCAAGGAAAATAACCCCAGTCTATGGGGCAGTCTCTCCTCATAACTAAAACTCTCCAGCCCAGGCAACATCCTGGTAAATTCCCTCTGCACTCTCTCCAGTGCAATCACATCCTTCCTATAAGGCGGATTCCAGAACTGTACACAATACTCTAGCTGTGGCCTAATCAACGTTTTATACAGCTCCAGCATAACCTCCCTGCTCTTATATTCTATGCCTCGGCTAATAAAGGCAAGTATCCCATATGCCTTCTTAACCACTTTATCTACCTGTCCCGCTACCTTAAGGGACCAGTGGACATGAACACCAAGGTCCCTCTGATCCTCGGTGCTTCCCAGGGTCCTACCATTCATCGTTTATTCCCGTGCCTTGTTTGTCCTGCCCAAGTGCATCACCTCACACTTATCCAGATTAAATTCCATTTGCCACTGATCAGCCCATCTGACCAGCCCACCTATATCCTCCTGTAATCTAAAGCTATCCTCCTCAATATTTACCACCCCGCCAATTTTTGTGTCATCCGCGAGCTTACTGATCAACCCTCCTACATTCAAGTCTAAATCGTTTATATGTACCACAAACAGCAAGGGACCCAACACTGATCCCTATGGAACCCCAATGGACTCAGACATCCAGTCATAAAAACACCCCTCGACCTTCACCACTCAGCCAATTCTGGATCCAATTTGCCAAATTGCCTTGGATCACATGGGCTCTTACCTTCTTTATAAGTCTCCCATGCGGGACCTTATCAAAATGTTTCGAGTGCAATATGACAATTCTGAAGAAGGGTCACATTGGACTTGAAATGTTAACTCTGTTTCTCTCTCCACAGATGCTGCCAGACTGGCTGAGTTTTTCCTGTACTTTATGTTTTTATATTGAAGGTGGCAGGAAGATATTTTAAAAGCCATGGGTTTTATAAATAAAGGCATAAAGTAATTTATTTTTTCATGGGTATCACTAGCTAGGCCAGCAGTTATTATCCATCATTAATTGCCCTTGTTCAGAGGGCATTTTTAAGAGTCAACTGCATTTCTGTGGGTCTGGAGTCAGGAGGCCAGACCAGGTGAGGATAGCAGATTTCCTTCCCTAAAGGACATTAGTGAACCAGATGAGTTTTTATGACAATCAACAATGGTTTCATGGTTATCATTAGACTTTTACTTCCAGATATTTATTGAATGCCACCATTTGCTGTGGTGGGATTTGAACCTGGGTCCCCAAGGCATTACCTTGGGTCTCTGGATTACCAGTCCAGTGACAATACCACTATGCCACCACGTCCCCTGCCTTTATAAAACATGGGTTTGGCCACAACTGGAACAGTGTGTTCAATTTTAGGCACTACACATTAGGAAGGATGTGAAGGCCTTAGAGACAGGACAGAAATGATTCACTAGAATCGTTCCAGGGATGACGAACTTCAGTTCATGGATAGATTGGGGAGCGAGGGCTGTTCTTCTCAAGAAGATAAGGTTGAGAGGAGAATTGATCAAAGTGTTCAAAATCATGGAGGGTCATGACAGAGCAGATAGAGAGAAACTATTCCCATAGGCCGAAGGCTTGAGAACTAGAGGACAAAGATTTAAGGTGATTGGCAAGAGAACCAAAGGTGAAATGAGGAAAAACATTTTTATGCAGTGAATGCTCACAATCTGGAATGCCCTGCCTGAGAGGGTGGTGAAGGCAAATTCAGCTGTGGCTTTCAAAGGGAATTGGATAAGAACTTGAAGGGAAAAAACTTACAGACCAGGGGGAAAAGGGCCAGAGGAGTGAGACTAGTTAAATTGCTCTTGCAGAGAGCCCGCATGGGCTCGATGGACCAATTGGGCTCCTTTTGTGCTGTAACCAGTCTCTAAATCTATTCTTCACCTCTACTAGATGTTACAATATACTAATATGTAAGGCCCTTATTTTTCACAAACTGTCAGTTTTTTAATGAAATGCACACAATTTAAAAGGTTGTGCACACATAAACTTTTGGAAATCTATCATAATAGTAACCAAAATTCAAAAATACCTATAACACTATATCAAATATATATTTTTATGCCGCATGAAAATTTATTTTATCAGCTTTAGCCAATAATGTATGCTAACTGTAGTAACTGACGATATAGCCTCTCCTGCTGTCTGTCAGGGTCACGTGATGTTCGTGGAAGCTCTGAACAATGAGCTTTCAGCATGGGTAATCTGGGGGGCGGGGCTTCCTGACGAGGGTCCTGATCAAGCATGTAGCATCTGAAAAGCTCTCTGTGATAAAGCTTATCTGTTTCTTGTTGAAACTTGACTGGTCCGTCAAGTCATTACATTTGGCGTTAAGGGTGAAATAGCTCCAATGCTGCACCTCGCCTTGTTAACATGAGTACATCAAATCTTTAAAAAAAAAGGGAAGGGTTACTCACCAGTCATGCCACTCTTCGGCAAGATTGATCCTTCCCACGTGACAATGGGAAACTAGGGCCAGTATGTAGAGCGCCTTGGTTTTTATTTCGCAGCGAACAAAATTACCGTGGAGGAAAAGCAGAAAGCAATCCTTTTGAGTGTGTGTGGTGGCAAGACATACAATCTTATCTGCAGCCTGATGGCTCCAAACAAGTCCAATTCTAAGTCCTTTAATGAATTAAAGAACCTTGTGAAAACGCATTTCCAGCTGAAGTCATTTGTGATAATGCAGTGATTTAAGTTTAGCTCCAGAGCTAGGGCCCCAGGAGTGTCCATCGCAACCTATGTAGCGAAACTGAAGCAGTTGACAGAACATTGACTTTGGAGACACATTAAATGATATGCTGCGGGACTGATTAGTTTGCAGAGTTCACAAGGATGCCATTTAGCACCATTTACTCACAGAGGTCGACTTTGATTTGAAGCGCACCCTGGAAATATCACTCGCCATGGAAAGTGCTGCAAGAGACTAGCAGGGTTTGCAACACATACAACATGGCACTGTTCTTCATGTGGGGTGGGAATATACTGCCGGGCGTGGCACGAAACCAGAGACACAGCAGCAAAGTGAGAGGCAATGTCCACTTTTAGAAACATGAAAAGGCCTAGTAGAAACACTTCAGCAGCGACTCCAAGGTTAATTTGATATAGATGTGGGGGTGACCACAGACCAGACACCTGCAGATTCAAGGAGGCAGAATGTCATTACAGCCATAAGAAATGTCACGTAGTAAGGCAATGCAGGCAAAGTCAAAACAGCCCATAAAGCAGCAAACCAACATGATTGAATTGAAAAATACAGCAGAACCTGAAGCTGCCGATACTGACATCTAATCCCTGTATAACATCACCGCTGTAAAAACCAAACCTATCACTGTCACAATCCAAGTTAATGGGAAGATATTAATAATGGAGGTAAATACAGGAGCCTCAACCACAGTGGTGGGAGTGCACACATTTAAATACCTAAAGGAAGGTACCCTGCCACTGAATCTGGAGTGGACAACCGCTAAATTGAAGACATACACTGGAGAATCTATACAGATAAAGGGCATCACCGAAGTACCAGTGTCTCGTAGGCAACAGACAGCTCAGTTTCCAGTGATAATAGCAACAGGAGAATGACCTAGTCTTCTGGGCCATGACTGATCCAAAAAATCAAGCTTGACTGGCTGAAATATTTCACCTGAGAACAGGAGGAGTTCCTGAACTGCTAAGGAAATATGACAGTGTATTTTGGGATGAATTAGGAAAGTTAAAAGACTTGCAAGCAAAAATATATGTGGATCCTCAGGTGACAGCACGTTTGTTTAAGGCCAGATCTGTGCTTTATGCGTTGAAGGAGAAGGTGGATGCAGAACTGTGCTGGTTAGAAAAGCTGGGCATCATCCAACCTGTCCAATTCTCGAAATGGGCAGCACCCATAGTTCCAGTGGTTAATCCTGACCAAACCATGCGCATTTGTGGGACTATAAATTGACCGTAACCAATGTAGCCAAACTAGATAAGTACCCCATTCCAAAGATAGACGACTTATATGCAAAGCTAGATGGAGGCAAGTCTAATACAAAATTGGATATGAGCCAAGCTTATCAATAATTAGAGCTGGATAGCATGTCTAGAGGATACGTGACTATCAACACACACAAGGGCCTTTATCAGTATACTCGCCTGCCCTTTGGAGTATTGTCTGCATGTGCAATCTTCCAAAGGACAATGGAGAGTCTTTTGCAAGGGCTTCCCCAAGTGGTAGTGTACCTAGATGATGTTCTGATCATAGGTTCAACCGAGACCAAACACTTGGCCAACCTGGAGGAGGTGAAAAGAAGATTCATGGAAGCCAGCGTATGATTAAAGAAAGAAAAATGTACATTTCAAACACCAGAAGTCACTTACCTGGGTCACGGGATGGATACCATGGGTTTGCATCCGGTAGAAGAGAATGTTCGGGCAATAAAGAATGTACCCTCACTGTCCAATGTAACCGTGCTTAAGTCCTTCTTGGGTACAATCAACCACTATAGCCACTTCTTGCCTAACTTATCAACTGTGTTAGAACCATTACACTTGTTAAAAAAGAATCACCGTTGTTCGTGGAATTCACAACAAGAAGAAGCCTTTGTGAAAGTACAGAAACTGTTGCATTCGTTGTGTTTATTGGTACACTATGACCCATCGAAAAAATTGGTATTAATTGTGATGCTTCTCCTTATGGTGTAGGAGCTGTGTTATCACCTAGAATAGAAGATGGATCAGAAAGGCCCATTGTCTCGAGAACCTTCTCCACAACTGAGAAGGGTTATTCCCAACTAGAAAAGGAAGGTTTATCGGTTAGTATTTGGAGTGAAGAAATTCCACCAGTACCTTCATGGACAACATTTCACCATTGTGTCGGACCATAAATCATTAATGGGTTTATTCAATGAGGATAAGGCCTTTCCGCCAATAGTATCAGCAAGAATACAACATTGTGCTTTGATATTATCTGTGTATCCGTGTACTTTTATGTGCCATCCTGGCTTACATATTGCAAATGTGGAAGCACCCAGTCATCTCCCGTTACCAAGTAGCATTGTGCATGCTCCACTGCCACAAGAAGCTGTGCTAATACTGAATTTCTTAGACTCTTCACCTGTGTGAGTGAAGCAAATTAGAAGTTGGATGAACAGACATCGAATTTTGTCAAAAGTCAGTGATATTGTTTTGCAAGACTGGTCAAATTCACCTGTATCTGAAGATGAGACCATTCCATTCCTGAAAAACTGAGTTAGGTTGTCAAGATGGAATTTAGTTCTGGGGATCAAGAGTTGTCGTTCCTTTGCAACGTAGAGAACCACTCTTGACAGAGCTTCACAGTGCATATCCAGGCATGTCAAAGATGAAAATGCTTGCGCAAAGCTATGTCTGGTGGCCAGGCATTGACAGTGACATTGAAAGCATGGTCAAGCACTGTCTCCAGATATTGCCTGTTTCAGTTCCACTGTATCCGTGAGAGTGGCCTGGTCGACCCGGGGTTTAGACTACATATTGGGCGGAATTTTCCCAGATTTGCAGCAAGTGCAGTAGTGGGCGGGTAAAATGGCGTCCTACCTGCCAACGGCGATGGCAGGTTTTTGCGCCATATTGTCTCAAACCCTCCTCATTATTTATGCATCCCGGGAAACACGCCGTTCCCATGGCGGGCGGGCTCTCATTCTCCCTCCAGCCATCACCCCGCTGTTGCATCATGCCAGCTGTCATGTTTAAAAGGCAGCCGCCAGCACAGCACTCATCGCTACCAGCTCACCACCGCTGCCCGGGGGTCATGGTCAGCAAAGGAAAAAAGACTGCAGCCTCCTGCTTCAATGACGGGTCCCTCGAGCCACTGCTGGATGCCGTGGAGGCCCGACGGGGTGTCCTGTACCTCTGCTGTGGCCACAGGATGGGCAGCAATGTCACCAAACCAGCTTGGGAGGCAGTGGCAGTGGCGGTCAGCACAAACACCCTTCAGAATGGGACAGCCTCCCAGTGCTACAAGAGGATGAATGATCTCCTCCGTCTGCCAAGGTAAGTCACGCTTTTCATCACTCTCAACTCACACTCACAAACCCATTACACATCCACAGGGCCATCACTCACTGCCAGTTCAAGGGACATCACCATTCGCTCTCACACACACTTGTGTTGTCCTCAGCCCGTCCATGGGACCACTCATCGCCCACACAGGCCAGGCACATGTATCACCTGGCTCGGCAGGCGTCCTGATACACTCCCCCCATTTCTATCCATGCAGGACAAACTGGCACACAACAGGAGGGAAAGGCGATGATCGAGACTGATCCTGTGCTGATGGTGAGGTCGGCGCTGCTCTACCAAGTGAGGATCCAGCAGTGCAACATCCATCAGACAACCATGCTGTGAGTAATGTGTTCCATGCCACAGACCACTGCCATGCACTAATTATCTCACCTTGCTTCCGCAGGCACATCACTCCAAGAGCCGATGGAATCAATGGCCCAGGGCCTCCAAGCTAGTTTGGAAGGGACATCCGAAAGGGAACCAGAATGCAACCTCCTACAAGTTCTGTCACAGGGCTCACCCACACCCGCCGCCAGCGCAGAGACACACACCTCGGTGGGACCTAGCTCTAGAATAGGCACGGGATCATGTACTGGTGAGCACAGTGCACAGTCTGATCCACACCAGGCGGTGGCAAGGACTTGCCATACCCCCGGCATTCAGAGGACTGATGGAGGCCAGGAACCTGTTGAGTCCGAGTCAGATAATGACCCTCTGGACTCGGTCATGTCACAGCTGTTGGAGCTGCAAAGGCAAACTGGGGAGCATCAGGAAGGGATGTCCACTGCACTCCTCAGATTGCAAGGCACGATGGAGGAGTCCGTCCATCTTCAGGCTGAGGTAATAGCGTCGGCATGTAACCATTGTCACAGAGACAGATCCCTTCCAGGAGGAAGTGGAAGACAGAATTGTTTGTAAACATGTGGACCATATGCATGATAGAGAGACATTCCAACAACAAACTATTCCGCCTGTGATTAATGTTGAACCATCAATTCCTGTGGAGACAGAATGACCTATAGACATGCCTGATCTCTCTGTAGAGTTACCTAACCCTGAACTGTCATTTTCTAATGAGGTATCTTGTGCTGCAGTTCCTGATCATGTCGATCCTGTGGAGGAACATCAAATGGTACAGCTACACTGCTCTAACCGAATAAGGAAAATACCTCAGAGACTTAGGCTGGGATTTTCCAGCCCCGTCGTGGGCGGGACCCACCGCGGGCGAGATGGCGCCCCAGCCAGAAGTCCATTGACTTGCGGTGGGACCGGGAGATCCTGGTGGCAAGCGGGTGCGGAAAATCCCGCCCTTAATGTTTAATTACCTGAAGTTGTATATGTGTAATTGTTGGAAATGCAAATGTTCTCTATCAATAGAAATTTTAAAAAACTAAAGGGGGAGGAAATGTAGTAACTTTGGATAGAGCCTCTCCTGCTGTCTATCAGGGGTCCTGTGATGTTCGTGGAGGCTCCGACTAATGAGACCTAAGCATGGGTAATCTGGGAAGCATGGCTTCCTGACGAGGGTCCTGATTGAGCATGTAGCATCTGAAAAGCTCTCTGTAATAATGTTTATCTGTTTCTTGTTGAAACCTATATGGTCCATCAAGTCATTACATTAACACGGCGGGTTACTTCCATAAATATCTTGCAAGCTCTATTACTGAACAAATATTAAAACATGAATTGAACTATTAAATCAACTAAAAAATTTAGAAGTACTGTAACAACCTGATTGGACCTCACCGTGTGAGCTTATATTTGTTTGCAGCCATGAAATGTCCCACAAAATAATTAATACTATTGTATTTCAACGTGACTCGCATCTAAATGGTTATTTTTCAGGTTTAAGTTCAGTGACAAAAAAATGATGCCCAGAATATAAAAGGCAATGAAAAGACAGGCTTCATACAAAAAGAGGTCATGACTGAATATTTTTCTGATTCTGCACAGACTGTAGCAGACTACAACTTCCATAACATTGCAACAAAGAAGATTATGATGCTTACATGTGATATCATGGAGATCTGGTGGTGGTAAGTCATTACATTTCTGTTAGCTTCCATGAAGTATCTCTGTGTGCGCCTTCTCTCCCGATCAAGCTTCTTCTCCATAGTTATCTGCATTGTGCATAAGTTATCCATGTATTTCATCATAATATCTGAAATCATCGCACTTACTTCTACAACATCTGGTCGTGCTTCTGAATCAGAGGTCAAACACCTGTAGGAATTGATTAATTTATATAACAAAATCAAAATGAAATTCAGTTTCTAAATAAAAATGCAATGATTTTTAAGGTTGTGTATTCATTTGTATACACACATATGCCTACATACATATTATGTACATTCCAGTATCACATGATACACTGTAGTTAAAATCATAAACATTCTGTATGGATGCTGAGTATATTTTCAAAATTCTAAGAAAAAAGTTGAATAACGTGATAATATATTAGCATAACCTAATAACATTACCTAGCAAGGACAATTTAAAAGTGGCAAAATCTGCATTTCTTTGATGTTCCAGAGCATGAAACCTGTCTAAAAGCAACTATGGGCTCCACTTCCAATGCTGAAAAGGTTTTATACCTATCTTTTGCAAGTATACAATGCACTGCTGACACCAGAGGCAGCAGTGGTAATTTCACCTGTGACAGCAGCTGCCGGTCCTGCCTCCATTTCTAACATCAGGGTGTAAAAAGATATAACAGCTGCACCTCCTAATCCGGAGAAAATTGGAGCACAATATCAAATAGGACAGACTCAGAATAATTGGGTCCCACCCCATTTTCCAGCGCCACAAGTCTCCACCCATCCAAAAGCATTGAAATCTTTAATTGCAGATTTTCAGGGCCATGTTCTTTATATTGAGATGTACTTCCATATTTAATAACCACAATTTCAATTACAATTGAATAACCTCTCATATCAGTTGCTTGGTTCACTCAAAACTTGCTCCATTAAAATAATTTCGTAATTTCCCAAAGGAAGTCATAGTGAAAGGGGATGTAGTTAAGGCATTGGATGGGCTAAAAATTGATAAAGAGGATGTATTAAAATGATTGGCTGTACTTCAAATTGGTAAGTCACCAGGATTGGGTAGGATGCAGCCAAGGATACTGAGGGAAGTAAGAGAGAAAATTGCAGAGGCATTGGCCATAATCTTCTAATCTTCCTTAGATACAGGGGTGGTGCCAGAGGACTAAAGAATTGCACATGCTAAATCCTTTTTCAAAAAAGGGTATAAGGAAAGAGCGTAAGGATAAACCCAACAACTACAAGCCAGTCAGGTTAATCTGGGTGGTGGGGGTGGGAAAGCTCTTAGAAACAATAATGCAGAGCAAAATTAACGGTCATTTGGGCAAATGTGTATTAATTAAGGAAAGTCAGCATGGATTTGTTAAAGGCAAATTGAGTTTAACTAATTTGATTCAGTTTCTGACAAAGTAATAGAAGGGCTTATGAGGATAATGCGGTCGATGTGGTATACATGGACTTACAAAAGGCATTTTGATAAAGTGCCACATAACAGGCTTGCCAGAAAAGTGAGGCTTTGGAATAAAAGAGACAGCATGGATATGCAGCTGGTTGAGTGACAGGAAAGAGAGAATAGTAGTAAATAGTTGTTTATCGGACTAGAGGAAGGTAGGCAGCAGGGTTTCCCAGGGTTGGTACTAAGACAACTGCTTTTCTTGAAATATATTAATGATCTAGACTTGGATGTACAGGGCACAGTTTCAAAATTTGCAGATAACACAAGATTTCAAAGTATTGTGAACTGTGAGGAGCATAGTGATAGACTTCAAGAGGACATAGACAGGCCAATGGAACGGGCGGACACATAGCAGATTAAATTTAATGTAGAGAAGTGTAAATTGACACATTTTAACACAGAGAAACTGTTCCCATTGGCAGAATGGTTGAGAATCAGAGGACACTGATATAAGATGAATTGCAGAAGAACCAAAGGTGACATGAGGAAGTACTTTTTTAAACAGTGAATGGTTAGGCTTTGAAATGCACTACCCGTGAGTCTGGTGGAGGCAGGTTTAATCTAGGATTTCAAAAGGGAATTGAGTAAGCACCTGAACATATAAAGTTTGCAGGGCAACAGAGAAAGGACAGGTGAACTGGAAGAGCTAAGTTGCTCTTGCAAAGAGCTGGCATGGACATAATGGGCTGAATGGCCTCCTGTGTTATAATTATTCTTTGATTCTACTTCGTGGCAGTAGACACAAGCCTGACAAAAATTCATCCTTAGACGTTTGACTTCTGTGTAGTCAATCCTTTATCCTTTCCTCACAATAAATGCTGCCCAGTCCATTCCCATACACCAGCTCTAGCCTTTCTCTCTCAGATCCCATAAGATGGATTCCCTCCATCTTATGCAGCAATCTCTGTTCCACATTCTCTCTTGATCTCAGTGCCCAGTCAAAACATCTCAGATTCTCTCTTGTGTTGCAACAGAACTTATATAACAGAACACTGTCTATTACAGGGCATGATATGCATATTTCTATATGACTAAATTTTATTGATTTAGAACCCGAGGCTTGATTTGATAGCTATTTATTAAAAGAAACGTGACTCCAGTATCTGGAGTACAGAATACCGCTTGCCTAGATGTTGAGGAATAAACACTGAGTCAACCAATCTCATTAAAACTCTGTCTCTCTCACAAGGGATTCCAGTGTTCACCTTTGAAGATCTCGCCTTGGAATTTTCTCCAAATGTCACTCCAACCTGGGCGGCCTCAACAATGGCCCACTTAGCAGGGTTTAAATCTCATCTCCCAAGGCTCTGTTCCCCTGGATTCCCAAGTCTGCATTCCAACATCAACTCTCAAGCACAACTTCAGCTCTTCGGCTGTGCTGAATACTACTGGATACTACTGCTCCAAAGGGGTACCTTCACCCCAACAGCCAGCCCTTGAGTCACCAACATTCTACTGCCTTCTTAGATCTTCAGGGCTTCTCCTGAGTTCCCATTACTTAAATTCTGCCAACTGTAGCCCTTTTTCTGTTAGGGCCTCTTTCTATGCTCCTCCCTTTCTTTCTTAACTGGGACATTTCCTTGTCCCCTGTCTGGGCCTTCCTTTGGGGCCTTTCCTTGGGACGTCTCCTTGTTCCCTCTTCCTGGGATTCTGCTCCAATATGGTGGTCTGCTCACAGGTCACATGATCAGGGTTTTCACACCATTTAGTTTTTGCACAGAGCACTGAGCCTGTTCTCGGCCCAAAGAACTGCAAAACGCCAGATTGCGCATGCGCTGACTGCTCCCAGTCTGCGCATGCATGAAACTCCCGAGGCCTTTAGAAACCTAGAATTCCCGGCCTCCGCCCAACTTTAAGTTTGGATCTTGTAACAACCCAAACTGGGTACAGTGAGCAAGTGTCACTCAATAGCATTGTCGATGGCCCATTCCTTTGCTTTGCTGATGATTGAGAGTAGGCTAATGGGATATAATTAGCAAGATTGGATTTGCCCTACCTTTTGTGGCTAGGTGATACTTGGGCAATTTCTTCACTTTGTTGGGGAGGTGCCAGGGCTGTGGCTGTCATGAATAGATGCATCTGCAACAGGTAGATTGATGAAAATGAGGTCAAATAGGTTTTCCCTCATGCTGGTTCTCTCACCATCTGCTGCAGGCCCAATCTGGCAGATATGTCCTTCTGGACTCAGCAAGAGCAGTCGGTTATGGTGCTACTGAGCCACTCTTGCTGATCAACATTGAAGTCTCCCGCTCCAGAGCACATTCTGTGCTCTTGCTACCATCAGCACTTCTTCTAAGTGGTTTTTAACATGGAGGAGTATTGATTCAACAGCTGAGGGAGGGCGCAAGGTGGTAATCAGCAGGAAGATCCTTATCCATGAGGCTATATGGCGTCTGGAGCGAGTGTTGAAGATTCTCAGGGCCACTCCCCCATGACTACCACTGTACTGCCACTTCTGGTGAGTCTGACCTGCTGACTGAACAGGATGTATACAGGGATGGCGATGGAGAGGTCTGGACCTTGGCTGTAAGGTATTATTATGTGAGTATGAAGAAGTCAGGCTGTTGTTTGATTAGTCCATACAAAAGCTCTCCCAATTTTGGCATAGATCCTCAGAAGAGGGTTGACTGGGCTAGATGTTTCTTTGTGATGTCTGAATCAGATGACTAGCATGGTTGAGTGCTCTGTCCAGTTTTAACCTTATTATGCTTCCTCATAGTGCTTAGATGGAACCCAGGGGCTTTCTAAGACATTTCAGATGCCAGTTAAGACTTAGCTACATTGCAAATGGTCTGAAGTCACATAGATATCAGATCGACTGAGGACAGCAGGTTGTCTTCTATGAAGGGCATTAGTGACCAGATGGATTTTTTCAACAATCCCATAACTACATGTTCTTAAAGGATAGGCCTGAATGGGTTGGTGATTGGAGTAGAAGCAGGTGAAATGAAAGTGGAAGTGCCTAGACTAGAGAAGGGGGTGGGGGGGTAGTGCTGTGGAAGAATCTTTGCTGAGGAATAGAGATACAAGCCATCATTCTCAACCTTGTTGCCCCAGCAAGATGATTAAGCACTGCAGCACTGCACCATATCCTTCGGGTGATGCATCTGACCTTTACATTCTCTGCCATCTCCCTCCAAGTCTGCTGCAGCTTCTGCCTGGGTAGATCTGTTGGTGAGCCCCCAATCTACACCACCAAAAGCGCTATTGCTGCATCAGTGAACATTGAAGCTCTTGAATGAGATCTTTTACCCAAATCTTCAAATTAGAACTTCAACAGACTAAAATGACACTTGCTTCAAGTGACAAAAGTACACTTTAAATAGGCATTAGACACAATGAAAATCAGGCCCTTAAATTCAATGACTTGCCCATCATTACAAAAACATGTAGGTAGCTTGCTAATGAGATTCAAATAAGAACCAAAAAATTCCAGTCTCTCACTGATGACAGTGGGTTGATGGCTTGTTCAGTCCAGTGATGTCCGCCAATAGTTAACATCAGTCACCTCATCTCCAGAGGTCAAGAAAAACCCTTAAATCTTTAGTATTGAGCCTATGGTTATGAACAGTCTGATAAACTAAGTTAAATAGATCACATAGTAGAAAAATTCTAATATAAAAATGAGCACCTCTGTGAAACTTCTGTTTCTTGAGCTGCCTGCATAGCAGAAGCACAAGTTTTCTCCTAAATTGACAAAAATAGTTCTCCAAAAATTATGCAAAATGTTGATAAGTTTATTCTCTTGAATAGGTACAGAAAAAGGAGCAGCCACCAAAATTTAGTGGACTGTTAGCATTGAAAATACCTCTTTGAATATCCTTGATGTAGCATAGCTGCTGAAGGGGAGTACTTTTACCTACATATGCTTGTCATATATTAAAACTTATGACATTATAACCTTATTGGTACAATATAAAATAAGAGCCATTTATCCCTAGTCTACAATGGAATTTTTGAACATATATGCTTTAGACTTATGGCACACATCTTTTACTGAGAGGGAAAATAAGTGACTCCTAGTTGATTTCTAGTGAGAATATTTATTAAGACTTTTCCTTGATAGGTATTAATTTACTATGAGAGTGATTGCTTCTTCTAACTCAACAATCTCATTCCACAAGTATACTTTATCTCTCTATCAATAATGGATAAAGAATCACTGTACAGTAGTCAATTAGGTTGCTTTTTAAACACAATTTAAAAGCAATTTTATCAATTTTTAATGCTTTTTTTTCTAGTGCATGCAGCCTTGAGGGTTTGTGATTTTATTGACAAAAATTCAGTATGATTCAAGAATTCTCTTTTAATAAGAACTTGACAATAAGCTCTCATTACTCCACACTCAGAGGGGCCTGGATATCTTTGTACATGAACCACAGAAAGTTAACATGCAGGTACAACAATTAGGAAACAAATGATATGTTGGAATTTATTACAAAGGTTTGGTGTATAAGAGTGAAGAAGTCTTCCTGAAATTGTACAGAGCCTTGTTGAGACCACACCTGGAATATACGGTGTACAATTTTGGACTCCTTGCCTTAGGAAAAATATACTTGTCTTGGAGACGTGTGACAGAAGTTCACTAGATTGATTCTAGGGATAAGGGGATTGTCCTATTAGGAAAGGTTGAGTAGACTGGGCCTACATTCCTTTGAATTTTGAAGAATGATAGATGACCTCATTGAAACATAGAAAATTATTGATAAGGTAGATGCTGGATGGATGTTTCCCTGAGCTGGGAAGTCTAGGACTAGGGGTCACCGTTTCAGAATAAGGGGTTGGCCATTTAGAATTGAGATAAGGAGAATTTGTTTTACTCAGAGAGTTATGGCTCTTTGAAATTCTCTACCCCAGAGGGCTGTGGATGCTCAGTTATTGCATATATTCAAGACAAAGATTAATAGATTTCTGGATACGAAGGAATTGGATAGGGATAGGAAGGTGTAACTGAGGTAAAAGATCATCCATGATCATTTCAAATGGTGGAGCAGGCTCGAAGGGAAGAATGAGCTACTCCTTTCTTATGTTCTTACCTTTTGATAGTCTCTAATACTTTGTGAGAATAGACTCCTTCTGGTACTGGTTCATATGCTGCTTCTACAATCTGTTAGAAATAAAGTTTAGAAAATTTATATGCAAGAAAAGGCTAAAAAAGTATTCTGTCTACAATCAAAGTCAGCTCTAAGTGGTTAAGAACTGGTGCAAATCCTGCCCGAATGATCAACTACTAATAGCACTCAACTCTAACAAACTGATTTGCATAATTTTTTGAGGTGCATGTCTAGGAAGGACTAGAGTGATGGAGGTAGAAAACAGTAGGGACATTAATAGGAAGTGTCATTATAGAGATTTGGTTGTGGGGAGTGCTCAACCCTTCAGTCCCAAGAGGTAGGTATTTTTTTTAAAACATTTTTTTCAGCAAGCTGGTAGAATTTATTACCTATAGTTGCCCTGAGAAGTTGGTGGTGGGCTGCTTTCTTGAACTGCTAACAGTGTGATACAACTGACTGACTTGCTGGCCACTTCAGAGGGCAGTAAGGAGCCAATCGTGTTGATGTAGGACTGAAGATACATGTAAGCTAGGCCAGGTATCCATCCCTAAAGAGCATTAGTGAACCCAATGGATTTTTATGACAATCCATTTGGTCAGATTTGTTATCTGATGTTAGCGTCTTATTTTCAGATTTATTTATTTAAAAACTGGAATCAAATTCCCCAACTGCCATGGTGAAATTTGAATTTATAATTCTGGCTTTTTAGCGTAGGCCTCGGGATTATTATTTCAGTTATTTAACTACTTCTATACATCAATAAGTTAAAGAAGAGGGATTTAGGTGTTTACATAAGTCTGTAGACAAGAGGCAGAGCAAACCAGCATCTGACCCAGCATGAGACTTTGTGCGTGAGGTTGTCCTCTTTTCCACTCCATGGTATCATCACACAGGTCAGTATGGTAGTATTCCTACAGGAATGGCACCAAGTCTCAGGCCAAGCTAATTGTTACTGTTCTTGCATGCACCGCTCCATGTTGTACAGTTGCCACAGTTGGCCTTGTAGATGGCACAGCATTTGCTCCATCACTGCCAGAGATCATAAGACAGGATAGGTTCCATAGTCACTGTAAAGTAGGTGAGTCAGAGCCTCTCAAAGTGGCTGGTGGCCTCTTGCTGGATGCAGCAAAACAGAAAGAACTGATTCTTAACCATCCTTGGCATATTTTTGTAGTAACTTCGGGTATAGCCTCTCCTGCTGTCTATCAGGGGTCATGTGATGTTCCAGGTGGCTCTGATCAATGAGCCCTAAGTGCGGATAATCCGGGGTGGGGGGGTGGTGGGTTGCGTGGGGATGGGGCTTCTTGATGAGAGTCCTGATCGAACATGTAGCATCTGAAATGCTCTCTGTAATAAAATTTATCTGTCTCTTGTTGAAACCTGTCTGGTCCATCAAGTCATTACGTTTGGCGACGAGGGTAAAACAGCTCTGATGCTGCACCTCGCTTGGTTAACGTGAGTATATCGAATCTTAAAAAAGAGGGAAGACTACTCACCAGTCATGCCACTCTTTGGCAGAATCAATCCTTATGATGCAACTATGGAAGACTGGAGCCAGTATGTAGAGCGCCTCAGGTTTTATATCATAGCGAATGAAATTACCGCGAAGGAAAAGCAGAAAGCCATCCTGTTGAGTGCATGTGTCAATAAGACATACAATCTCATTCGCAGCTTGACGGCTCTGAGTGCACCCAATTCTAAGTCCTACAATGAATTGGTGGACCTTGTGAAAACACTTCCAGCTGAAGCCATCCGTAGTAATGCAGCATTTTAAGTTTAATTCCAGAGTTAGGGCCCTTGGAGAGTCCACCACAACCTATGTAGCAAATCTAAAGCAGTTGATAGAACACTACAACTTCAGGGACATGTTAAAAGATATGCTGCGGGACTGATTAGTTTGTGGAGTTCATGACGACACTGTATACTGCCGTTTACTCACCGAGGTCAACATCGACTTTAAGTGCGTGCTAGGAATCTCCCTCGCCATGGAAAGTGCTGTGAGAGACTGCCAGGTTTTGCAGCACATACAACACGGCCCTGTCCTTCATGTGGGGCAGGAACCTACCGTCGAACGTGGTGCAAATACCAGACCCACAGCATCGAAGCAAGATGCAATGTCTGCTGTTAGAAACATGGAAAGGCCTAGTAAAAACACTTCAGCAGCAACTCCAAGATTAAGTTGGTATAGATGTGGAGTGACCACAGACCAGACACCTGTAAATTTAAGGAGGCGGAATACCATAAATGTCATAAGAAAGGTCTCGTAGTAAGGCAATTCAGGGCAAAATCGAAACAGCCTGTAAAGCAGCAAACCAACATGATTGAATTAAAGAGTACTGCAGAACCTGAAGCTGCTGACACTGACATTTATTCCCTGTATAACGTCACTGCTGTAAAAACTGAACTTATCACTGTCACAATCCAAGTTAATGAGAAGCCACTAATAATGGAGGTGGATGCGGGTGCCTCAACTACGGTGGTGGGAGAGCACACTTTCAAATACCTTAACGAAGGTAGGAAGCTAGTAAACCTGGAGTGGACAAGTGCTAAACTAAAGACATACACTGGAGAATCTATTCAGGTAAAGGGCATCGCCACAGTGCCAGTGTCTTACAGGTAACAGACAGCTCAGCTGCTTGTGATAAGAGTGAAAGGAGAAGGACCCAGTCTTTTAGGCTGAGACTGATTACAGAAGATCAAGCTTGACCGGTCTGAGGAGTTCCTGAAACGCTAAGGAAATACGGCATGGTATTTCAGAACGGAAGTTAAAAGGCAAGCAGGCCAAGATATATGTGGATCCTCAGGTGGCACCATGTTTCTTTAAGGCCAGCCTGTGCCTTATGCATTGAAGGAGAAGGTGGATGCAAAACTGCGCGGGTTAGAAAAGCTGGGCGTCATCCAACCTGTCCAATTCTCAGAATGGGCAACACCCATAGTTCCAGTGGTTAAGCCTGACCAAACCATACACATTTGTGGGGACTATAAATTGACCATGAATAAGGCAGCAAAACTAGACAAGTATCCCATTCCAAGGATAGATGACTTATATGCAAAGCTGGCTGGAGGCAAGGCCTGTAAAAATTGGATATGAGCTATGCTTACCAACAATTAGAACTGGATAGCATGTTGAAAGAAGACGTGACTATAAACACTGACAAAGGTCTTTATCAGTACACTCGCCTACCCTTTGGTGTATCATCTGCATGTGCAATCTTCCAAAGAACAATGGAGAGTCTTTTGCAAGGGCTTCCCCAAGTGGTAGTATACCGAGATGATGTTCTGATCACAGGGTCAACTGAGATTGAACACTTGGCCAACCTGGAGGCGGTGTTAAGAAGGTTCATGGAAGCCAGAGTACAGTTAAAGAAGGAAAAATGCACATTTCAAGCACCAGAAGTTACTTACCTGGGTCATGGGGTGGACGCCATGGGTTTGCATCCGGTAGAAGAGAAAGTTCGGGTAATAAAGAATGCACCCTCACCATCCAATATAACCGAACTTAAGTCCTTGATGGATATGGTCTACTACTATAGCCACTTCTTGCCTAACTTATCAATTATGTTAGCACACTTATACTTGTTGTTAAAAAAGAATCACCGTTGGTCATGGAATTCACAACAGGAAGAAGCCTTTGCGAAAGTAAACAAACTTGCATTCATTGTGTTTATTGGTACACTACGACTCATCAAAAGAGTTGGCATTAACATGTGATGCCTCCTTATAGTGTAGGAGCAGTGTTATCACAAAGAGCGGAAAAAAGATTAGAAAGGCCCATTGGCTATGTCTCAGGGAACCCCCTCCACAGCCAAGAAGGGTTATTCCCAACTAGAAAAGGACAGGTTGTGTGTGGTATTCAGAGTGAAGATATTCCACCAGTACCTCCATGAACGACATTTCACCATTGTGTCGGACCATAAGCCATTAATGGGTTTATTCAGTGAAGATGAGGCCATTCCACCAATAGGCTCAGCAAGAATGCATAATTGGGCTCTGATATTATCTGCATATGAGTATACGTTTACGTACTGCTCTGGTTTACACATTGCAAATGTAGACACACACAGTCGTCTCCCGTTACCAGATAGCATTGTACATGTTCCTATTCTACAAGAAGTTGTGCTATTACTGAATTTTTTGGATTCTTCGCCTGTGTGCACAAAGCAAATTAGAAATTAGATGAAAAGAGATCCAATATTGTCAAAAGTCAAAGACTTTGTTTTGCAAGGATGGTCAAATTCACCCGTATCTGAAGATTTGAGACCACTCCATACCAGAAACACAGAGTTAAGCTGTCAAGATGGAATTCTGTTGTGGGGTTCAAGAGATGTCGTCCCATCGCAAGGTAGGGAACCACTCTTGACAGAGCTTCACAGTGCACATCCAGACATATCAAAGATGAATATGCTTGTGTGGCAAAGCAATGACAGTGATATTGAAAGCATGGTCAAACGCTGTCTTCATTGTCAGCAACAACAGGAGTTGCCTGTTTCAGCTCTCCTACATCCCTGGGAGTGGCCTTGTCGACTCTGGGTTAGACTACATATCGATTATGTAGGGCCATTCTTAGGTACCATGTTTTTGTTGATCGTAGATGCACATTCTAAATTGATGGATATATACAAAGTCAAATCACCAACATCGAGCACAACTATCAAGAAGCTGCATCACTGTTTTAGCATACATAGCCTATCTGAAATTGTCATTTCTGATAACGGTACAGCCTTTACCAGCACAGTTTCAGAAATTCACGAATCAGACAAATTAAAACAGCCCCTTGCCATCCTCATCGAATGGTTTAGCCAAGAAAGCTGTACAAACTTTCAAGTCTGGTATGAAAGTTTATCAGAAGGTACTCTAGAATCTCCACTTTCTTCTCAGTTATCATACAATGCCTCATTTGACTACGGGTTGAACACTGTCTGAATTATTGATGAAATGCCGCTTATGTACACAATTAAGGCTGGTGTTTCCAAATTTAGAGAGGAAGGTAGAGTGGAATCAGAGTAATCAAAAATTGAATCAAGACGTGCACAGTAAAGCTCACACATTCAGTGTAGGTGGCACAGTATTTGTGCAAAATTTTGGAAGTGGACCTTGTTGGGTTCCTGGAACCATTGTCAAAAACTGGTCCATAATCTTTTCAAGTACAAGTGGAAGAAGAATCATCCGTAAGTACATAGATCATACGTTTGTTAGAGAGACATTCCAACAACCAACTATTCCACCTGTGATTAATGTCGAAATGTCAATTCCTGAGGTGACAGTTCGACCTAGAATAGACATGCCCGGTGTCTCTGTAGAGCTGCCAAACCCAGAACTGCGACTTTCTAATGATGTGTCTCATGCTGCAGTTCCAGATCCTGTTGAGGAACCTCTTGTGGTAATGTGGAATAAAGCATTAGTCAGCTAAATTGTCTAATGGGTTAAATGGTCTAAAAGTGATCATATTGTAGTATGGTAATTTATGTAATCTTTACTAATCAAGCAGTGTAAACTAATTACGAGGAGTATCTTTGAAAAGTTTGTGGTTACAACTGCATCCTGTTATGTGCTAAACGAAACAATGGTGTCCTGATTAAATGTGCTGATATGGTAATTTATGTAATCTTTATCTAAGATAGTTGTAGTTAAACTGTCTCCTGTCTTATTGTGAAATGTACCATCTGCCTGTAATTGTATTACTGCGTTCTCCCTTTGATCGTGCTAACCATGACATAACTGTGATTTCTTGATGTACGAACCTTATATGGTATGGATTTCCTGTTATGAGCTGTATAAACGACACTGGATTCTCTGTTCAGGGTGTTAGACTGACTAGGAACCACGTGTGGTGTCCTGAGCAGCCTACTCCCAAGCATACTTGAATAAATATAGTTTTGCTTCTAACAAGTCAGTGTTCTCGTAGTTGTGTCGCGATTCGACAGTAAAGCTAAGTTGCTTTAGTCGTATCAGGAGAGAACCGCAGAGACTTGATCTTTAATCATCTGAAGTTGTATATACGTATACGTTGTTGGATATTCAATGTTTCCCTGTAAATAGAAATTGTTAAAAAAAACTAAAGGGGGAGGAAATGAAGTAACTTTGGGTATAGCCTCTCCTGCTGTCTATCAGGGGTCACATGATGTTCCAGAAGGCTTCGACCAATGAGCCCTAAGCGAGGGCAATCTAGCGGGTGCGGCTTCCTGTGGCGAGTCTTGATCGAACATGTAGCACCTGAAAAGCTCTCTGTAATAAAATTATCTGTTTCTTGTTGAAACCCGTTCACTCCGTCAAGTCAATACAACTTTCTTTCATGCAGTATCACATAAAGCATGTGATTGGTGTGACCTTGAAGAACTATCAGGCATGGTAGTTAGTCAGGCATTCACATTTTATGCTGATAATATTGGGGATCTGCTACTGCACTCTCAAAACAAAAAAGAGCTTCTGTTTGCACTCCATGGGCAGAATCTTATGAGACCCACAAGGTGAGTTTGGAGGTGGAAACAGCAGGTGAATAGTAAAGGTCAATGTCAGGTCAAGGGCCTAATGCATTCCCACCTCCTGGCAATCTAGTCGGAGGTGGGCAAGTATTAGAAGTGGATACCCACCGGGAATGGCAGGTACGACAATAAATATTAATTATGAGGTTAATTAGGGGGACGAGGAGGAATCCGCATGGATCTTCCCTGCGAGTGAGAGCCTCCTGCTTAGTGTGAGCCCCGCAGCCCAGTGGAGGCTCCCTCCCAGCAGAGGCCTGTGGGCCATCAGAGCTGGAGGCATTATGCCACATTGATGGGGGGAGGCAATGATGTAGTGGTATCGTCGCTGGACTAGCAATCCAGAGACCCAGGGTAATGCTTGCCCAGGTTCGAATCCTGCCACGGCAGATGGTGGAATTTGAATTCAATAAAAATCTGGAATTAAGAGCCTGATGATGACCATGAAACAATTGTTGTAAAAACCCATCTGGTTCACTAATACCCTTTAGGGAAGGAAATCTGCTGTCCTTACCTGGTCTGGCCTACACGTGACTCCAGACCCACAGCAATGTGGCTGACTCTTACATGGCCTCTGAACTGGCCTAGCAAGCCACTCAGTTGTAAAAGACCGTGACCAAGTCACAAAAAAGGAATGAAACTGGATTGACCAACCTGCATTGATCTAGGCACCGGAAACAACGACGGTCCAGTCGACCCTGCAAAGTCCTCCTCCCTAACTTCTGGGGGCTAGTGCCAAAATTGGGAGAGCTGTCTCACAGACTAGTCAAGCAACAGCCTGACATAGTCATCCTCACAGAATCATACCTTACAGATAATGTCCCAGATACCACCATCACCATCCCTAAGTATGTCCTTTCCCACCGACAGGACAGGCCCACCAGGGATGGTGGCACAGTGATATACAGTTGGGAGGGAGTTGCCCTGGTAGTCCTCAACATTGACTCTGGACCTCACGAGGTCTCGTGGCATCAAGTCAAACATGGGCAAGGAAACCTCTTGCTGATTACCACGTACCACGCTCCACCATGTTGAACACCACTTGGAGGAAGCACTGAGGGTGGCAAAGGCGCAGAATGTACTCTGGGTGGAGGACTTCAATGTCCATCACCAAGTGTGGCTAGGTAGCACCACTACTGACCGAGCTGACCGAGTCCTAAATGACATAGCTGCTAGACTGGGTCTGCAGCAGGTGGTGAGGGAACCAACAAGAGGGAAAAACATACTTGACCTCATCCTCACCAACCTGCCTGTCGCAGATGCATCTGTCCATGATAGTATCGGTAGGAGTGACCACTGCACAGTCATTGTGGAGACGAAGTCCCACCTTCACACTGGGATACCCTCCATTGTGTTGTGTGGCACTACCACCGTGCTAAATGGGGCAGATTTTGAACAGATCTAGCAACGCAAGACTGGGCAACCATGAGGTCATCAGCAGCAACAGAATTGTACTATAACACAATCTGTAACCTCATGGCCTGGCATATCCCCCACTCTACCATTACCATCAAGCCAGGGGATCAATCCCGATTCAATGAAGAGTGCAGGAGGGCATGGCAGGAGCAGCACCAGGTATACCTAAAAATGAGGTGTCAACCTGGTGAAGCTGTAACACAGGTCTACTTGCATGCCAAACAGCATAAGCAGCAAGTGATAGACAGGGCTAAGCAATCCCACAACCAACGGATCAGATCTAAGCTCTGCAGTCCTGCCACATCCAGTTGTGAATGGTGGTGGGCAATTAAACAACTCACTGGAGGAGGAGGATCCACAAATATCCCCATCCTCAATGATGGAGGATCACAGCACATCAGTGCAAAAGATAAGGCTGAAGCATTTGCTGCAATCTTCAGCCAGAAGTGCCGAGTGGATAATCTATCTCAGACTTCTCCGGAGGTCCCCAGCATCACAGATGCCAGTCTTCAGCAAATTCAATTCACTCCACGTGATATCAAGAAATGACTGAAGGCACTGGATACTGCAAAGGCTATGGGCCCTGACAATACTTTGGCAATAGTACTGAAGACTTGCACTTCAGAACTTGCCGCGCCCCTAGCCAAGCTGTTCCATTACAGCTACAACACTGGCATCTACCCAGCTATGTGGAAAATTGTCCAGGTATGTCCTGTACACAAAAAGCAGGACAAATCCAAGCCGGCCAATTACCGCCCCTTCAGTCTACTCTCCTTCATCAGTAAAATAATGGAAGGGATCAGCAACAGTGTTATCAAGCGGCATTTGCTTAGCAATAGCCTGCTTAATAACCTGATGCCCAGTTTGGGTTCCGCCAGGGCAAGTCAGCTCCTGACCTCATTGCAGCCTTGGTTCAAACATGGACAAAAGGGCTGAACTCCCGAGGTGAGGTGAGAGCGACTGCCCTTAACATCAAGGCAGCATTTGACCAAGTGTGACATCAAGGAGCCCTAACAAAACTGGAATCAATGGGAGTCAGGGGGAAAAGTCTCCACTGGTTGGAGTCATACCTAGCACAAAGGAAGATGGTTGTGGTTGTGGAGGTCAATCATATCAGCTCCAGGAAATCACTGCAGGAGTTCCTCAGGGTAGTGTCCTCGACCCAACCATCTTCATCAATGACCTTCCTTCCATTATAAGGTCAGAAATGGGGATGTTCACTGATGATTGCACAATGTTTAGCACCATTCATGACTTCTCAAATACTGAACCAGTCTATGTCCAAGTGCAGCAAGACCTGAACAATATCCAGGCTTGGGCTGACAAGTGGCAAGTAACATTCGCACCACACAAGTGTCAGGCAATGACCACCTCCAACAAGAGAGAATCCAACCATCGCTCCTTGATGTTCAATGGCAGTACCATCACTGAATCCCCCACTATCAACATCCTGGGGGTTACCATTGACCAGAAACTGAACTGGACTAGCCATATAAATACTGTGGCTACAAGAGCAGGTCAAAGGCTAGGAATTGTGCAACGAGTAAACCACCTCCTGACTCCCCAAAGCCTGTCCACTATCTACAAGGCAAAAGTCAGGAATGTGATGGAATACTCCTCACTTGCCTGGATGAGTGCAGCTCCCACAACACTCAAGAAGCTTGACACCATCCAGGACAGAGCAGCCCACTTGATTGGCACCACATCCACAAACATTCACTCCCTCCACCACCAATGCACAGTAGCAGCAGTGTACCATCTACAAGATGCACTGCAAGAATTCACCAAGGCTCCTTCGACAGCACCTTCCAAACCCATGACCACTACCATCTAGAAGGACAAGGGCAGCACATAGATAGGAACACCACCACCTGGAAGTTCCCCTCCGAGTCACTCACCATCTTGACTTGGAAATATATTGCCGTTCCTTCAGTGTCGCTGGGTCAAAGTCCTGGAACTCCCTTCCTAATAGTACTGTGGGTATACCTACACCACATGGGCTGCAGCGGTTCAGGAAGGCAGCTCACCACCACCTTCTCAAGGGCAACTAGGGATGGGCAATAAATGCTAGCCCAGCCAGCGAAGCCCACATCCCATGAATGAATTTTTTAAAATTGACGGGGCTGCAGGCAGTAAAGTTAGGAAAGGGCCACAGCCCAAAGAAATCCACTAGAGGGGTTTCCCTTTGGCTCCCAGGGGCCCACCAGTTTCTGCACCCTTATTTTTAAATTTCATGCATGCCTCCGTTTTGATGCATGCACCCTTTCCATTTTGATGCATCCACGCACTCACTCTCCTTGTTGACTGAGCTATACCCACCTCAGCTGGCAGGGCTGCCAGCCTTCTAAAGCTGCCTCTTTAATTGGCCGCCTCAGGGAAGATTGTGCAGGCAGGTGGGTCTCACAGGCCATCGGGGATACGACCAGCATTTGTCATTGAAGGACAAATATTTTCAAAGGCATCAAGATTCCGCACCATATATCAAAATAAGCTGATTTAATTTTTCTCTGCAGCTACAGGTCTGTATGAGCTGGGAAGAGGGCATGAAACACCTCTTCGGCAAGTTTATTTGTCTCACACATCTTCATAGATTCTCCTATTATTATGAACATGTTGGTTCAAACCGAACAGAACCATGGGAGAGTCTTGAGGTTTGAACAGAACAGCGGCAGCAGAATTAGCGAAGCACATAAAACAAACACCAAGGGAATTTGAGAAAGTGACGTCGCAGTAAATGTGAAGGAGGGACATGTCACATCACAAGAAAGGGTGGCAGGGTCAAGTTACAGGTAAATATCTAATTTAACCAACCCATAACTTAAATGAAATCAAGCAGTTGAGTCCTTAAATTTATTTCTAGTAGATTTAGCTAAGTGTTTAAACAATGGAGGCCTGGCAGGACATCTCAGGTCTGGCAGGGCATCTCAGTCCTGTCGAATACACATTCTGTGACATATGGGAAGTCCAGGATGCTTCCCATATACATGGATAACTACATATCCAGGAAGTATCATCAGCTTGAGAAGCCTGAACTCTGGGTTTTGGAATTTGAGCGTCAGCTGATATCATCACAGTGCATTTGCGAGGCTGTGAGGTGGTCATCCTGCAGATTAAGATATGCAGATGGAGAGGGAATGAGTGACTGCCAGGCAGAAAAGGAGGACCAGGTGGTAGTATTGCAGGAGTCCATTGAGAACCTCTTGCTCTCTTTTTGGTATGCAGATCTGAAGACTGGTGATGGAATGGTTCCTGTGGGAGTAAAGCCAGATTCAAGTCCATGGCACTACGGGTGGCTTAGTACGGGTACAGACAGGGGTGACAGGAACAAGATAAGAAAAGCAATAGTTATAGGATATTCAATAGTTCAGGGAACAGACAGGTGTTTCTGTGTTTGCAGATGTCACTCCAGGATGTTCTTTTAATTCCCTAGTGCCAGGATCAAGGATGTCACTGAATGGCTGCAGAGCATTCTGCGGGATGAGGGTGAACAACCAGAGATTGTGGTCCATATTGATACCAATGACACAGATAAAAAGAGGAATGAAGTCCTGAAGGCAGAGTTTAGGGAATTAAGAAATAAATTATGAAGTAGTACCTCAAAAGGTAGTAATCTCTGGATTACTCCTGGTGTAACATGCTAGTGGTTATACAAGTAGAAGCATAGTGCAGCTGAATAATTGGTTGGACATATGCTGGCAAAGGGTGGACTTTAAGATTCCTGAGACCGATTGAGACCGATTCCTACAAACCACACAAGTTATACCTCAACAGGGCCAGGACCGACTAATGCTTTTGTGGATGGTCTAAACTACTTGGAGGGGGTATCATTAAGAAATTTGCAGATGATACAAAAATTGGTCATGTGGTTGATAATGAGGAAGAAAGCTGTAGACTGCATGTGAATGGACTGGTCAGGTTGGCAGTTAAGTGACTAATAGAATTCAATCCAGGTAAGTGTCAGCATTTAGAAAGTGCAAACAAGGTAAGGGAATACAGAATAAATGGTAAGACACTGAGAAGCGTAGAGAAACAGAGGGACCTTGGAGTGTATATGTCCACAGATCCCTGAACATAGCAGGACAGGTAGATGAGGTGGTTAAGAAGACATATGGTAGTCTTTCCTTTATTAGCCACAACATAGGATATAAGAGCAAGGAGTTCATGCTAGAACTGTGTAAAACACTAGTTAGGCCCCAACTAGAGTACTGTGTACATTTCACACTAGAGAGCATACAGGAGCGATTTACAAGGATATTAACAGGAATGGAAGATTTTAGATATGAGGAATGATTTGAGTTGGTTTCTTTGGAACAGAGGAGGCTGAGGGGAGATTTAGTAGAGATGTTCAAAATTCTGAGGGGCCTAGATGGTATGGAGGGAAGAATTCCCTTAGCAGAGAAGTCAATAATCAGGGGATATAGATTTAAAATAATTGGTAGAAGGATTAGAGGGGTGTTGAGGAGACATTGTTTTCACTCAAAGAGTGGTGGGGGTCTGGAACTCACTGCCTGAAATAGTGGTAGAAGCAGAAACCCTTGTATATGGATACTTGAGCATGCACTTGATGTATAGTAACCTACAGGGCTACGGGCCTAGAGCAGGAAAGTGGGATTGAGTTGCACTGCTCTCTTTTGGTTGGCACAGACATGATGGACCAAATGGCCTCCTTCTGTAATATAAATTTTCTATGTTTTCTATGATTCTGATTAGGAAACCCACTGACACCAATAATGGTGCCAGCACTGAAAAAAAAATTAAGGGCAAAAATAGCCTTCAGAAGCCCCTAATGGGCTTATAGAATTAGAGAATCATAAAATAGTTACAGTACAGAAGGAGGCCATTCGACGTGTCATCTTCTTGCCAGCAAATCTGAAAGTGCTGTTAACATTTTGTACCTTTAAATAACTTCAGACCTGAAAGTTTTCTGCTAGAAACCCTGGACACTAAGTGAATGGGACTAGGTGTCAAGCACACTAGCTCATTGAAAAATCATCCAGGGAACTTTCACACTATGACGGAATTTTCCATTTACGAGACTAAGTACAGGTGGTGGCCGGTTTTGGTGGCGGCCACCACTCTGCTTGGAATGACGGGAACTTACGCCCAATTCAGCGTTTGGAGGTTCATTAATTATGCACAGGCAAGTATCGGGCTGAATCACCTGGCGGTCAGCAGCTGATTCATTCGCCCACCGTCAGCTGGCTGGGTTGTTGGTCTGGCTGCCATATTTAAATGCCAGTCAAACACATACATCTCATTATCTTCAGCCCACCTGTCTCCAGGAGACCATTAAAGATGTCATCTAAGCACAAGAAGGCCGTAAGCCTCGAGAAGTAGGCTGCACCCCGCTTCAACCTCCAGACCCTCAAGGCCTTGATCAGAGGAGTGCAGGCACATAGGCATGTCCTTTATCCCAGGGATGGACCCAGGAAGCACAGCAGCCTCAAGTCTCCGGCCTGGATGCTGTCACAGAATAGGTCAGCAGGCCTGGCAACCCTGCCCGAAACACCATCCAGTGTAGGAAGAGGATGAATGATCTCATCCGCTCCACCAGGTAAGTCATCCTTCAACTCCCTCCAACATCAAACTCTCAGCTTCATGGCATCATGTACTCAAACAGCTACTCTCTACAGGGATCTCACACAGCCATTAGTCGAGGACACATATCACCACTCGTTCTCTCATGGAAACTTTCACATCACTGCCATCCCATCTATCATGTTGCTCACACCCCATCCTCTGGCCCTTCCGGGTAGGGTTCACCACACAAAGGGGACATGCATCGCACCCAACCTCTGCTCCATCTCTTCTCATCACATGCCTTTCTTTCGTCTTCATACAGCTGGCACACAACAGGCTGGGGGAAGGACAGCCGACATCATTGCCCTCACTGAGTTCGAGGAGGCTGCAGCCGAGCTGGCTGGGAAGGACAGGGATCGCTCTTGTGGCAAAGGGGAGATCGGTCTGTCCCAACAGCCTAATATGGATCATAGCTCCATCACTTCATCACATTCTGACAATCACAGTGAGTCACATGCAGTCTTATATTGCTCATGCTCGTCAATTGAAACTCTATTCTCTATTTTCTAGGCAGCAGTAGATGGAGGCCCACAAAGCAGCCCAGTGTAAGTCCATGCCCCCAGACCACATCTGAAGAGGAAGCACTGGAAGAATCATCACTGCACTCACACGCATCTTCCATCAACACAGAGACACACACGTCAGTGGAGCACAGCTATAGATTAGGCTTGGGGCCACTTTCTGGAGAACACCTCACTGACATCACCGCAGCAATCGAAGCAGGGACAGCCCAGGTCTCCGGCACTTGGAGGGCTGCTGGAGAACAGCCACCGCTTAGTCCAAGTCAGATGATGAGCCTCTGGAAGCGGCCGCCATCTCAATGCTGGAGATGCAGTGATGCATTGTAGAGCATCAGCAGTGATTCAACAGTCACTCAGCAGACTGGAGCAAACATTGGAGGATTCCATCCATATTCTGTCTGATGTCGTGGCTCCAACTTGCAAGCATCTCGGGGTCATGATAGGCAGGTTGGCAACCACCTTAGAGACCTTGGTCCAGCAGGTCTTGCCGGATTTGCGCTCAGCCCTTCACTCGATGGCCACACACCCTAGTGGGCACCATCAAGATGTAGGCAACATGGGGATAGGGAAGCTTGACCACCCTCCAGGTGCACCATTTCCTCAAGCTGCCAGGAAGGGCCCTCCAGCACCGACAGGGAGGATGAGCATCAGCCGGACGCCCTGGGGGCTCCCTCTCAGGATGCTCCAAGGGAATGCAACCACTCACAGTCCACTGTGCCTGTGACCCCATCCACTCCAACTGCTCAGACCGCTGAGGGTGCTTCTGCCCCTGAGCAGGAGACCCTTATCAGGCCGGGGCCCTTCAGGCCTCAGGCCACCAGAGGACGTCCACCAAGGTCATCGCAGGCATCAGGGCATAGTAGTCAGCAGGCTATCTCCATCTCTGCTGTGGATGTCAAGACTGCACCCAAGTAGGGTCAGGAATGTTAAGAAATTTTGTTGTCACTTCTGAGTCACGGGTGTGCTACCACTGTAAAGAAATTGCACTTTTGTCAATACATTTGATGGTTTGTGAATGTTTTGGTCAACTGAAGGTGTTGTGATTTTGTATATTGGAATCCTCTTATGTCGAGGTTTAGCTATCTTCCCATCAGTGATAGTGTCCCACTGTGAGATTCACATTCCTGTGATGTCAACCTCAGTTGAACTCTGCACTCTTGCGTGATGTCAGGGAGATATGTTTAAATCTTTATTTGAAGTGTGTGACGTAAGCGTTTCTAACCCTTATTCCTCAAGGAACACCATTGAGGGCATATCATCAGCATTGATATTCTAGCGGTATTTGTGTCTCCTCAGTGGTAGTGGCAGAAGATATGACATGCACGGGAGGAGAAATCCCTAGGCATGTCTACATCTCAGTCACACCAGTGTTTGTATCATTATACGCACTGCTCTCGTTCCTCAGTGGACTCTCAGTTCCCAGAGTGAGCGCATTCACAGAGCACTGCGCACCAAAGCAGAGATCATGGCCTGGTGATTCATGAGGCCAGAACGTACAAGTGTGAATGCTGGACTTGTTCTCGCTACAAGTGGTTGGACATCCCCTGAGATGAAAGGGAATTGCATCAGGGGTTAGGAGAGATGTGGCCATGTGCCCTCTCTTAACTTTACTCTTCCTCTCAGCAACTGAAGTGTCATGGCATGTCTCCCATGCCTTGCTTCCTCCATGGTGTCATTGCATTCATACTGACCCTCAGCAGCCTCCTGAAGTTCCTGGGCCTCTAGATCGTCATCTTCCGATGAGCTCTCATCCTCCTCCATTTCACCCTCTGGCAAGGGAACACCTCTTTGCAGTGCCAGGTTGTGAAGGGCACAACACACTGCAGTGATACATGAAACCCAATTGAGAGCGTATTATAGTGAGCCACCTGAGCGGTCCAAGTATCTGAAGCATATCTTCAGAAGCCCTATGGTCTGCTGTATAAGGGAGCGTGTGGAGCTGTGAGCAGCATTGAACCTCTCCTAAGAACAACTCTGAGAGCAGCAGCGTTTCAGTGGGTACCCCTTATCCCCGAGCAGCCATCCCTGCAGACATACAGACCCCTAGAAAATCTCAGGTACCTGGGAGTAACTCAGGATGTAGGAGTCATGGCAACTCCCAAGGTACCTAGAACAAATGTGCATTATGTGCTTCTGATGATCACACACCAGTTGTACTTTGATGGAATGGTAGCTTTTGCAGTTTATAAATAATGGGGGCTGCTGCCATGGAGCCTGTATTGCCACATGGGTGCAGTCTACTGCATCCTGCACTCTAGGGAAGCCTGAGATGACGCCAAAGCCGGTTAATCTCACAGCCTGGCTTTCTTTGTCCAGAGCAAACCTGACATAATGATGTGTCTTCCTGAAGAGGGCATCTGTGACCTCCTTTTTGCATCTATGTGTTGTGGACTGAGAGATGCTACACAGGTCCCCTGTTGATCTCTGGAAAGACCCAGAGGCAAAGAAATTGGGCACTGCAGTCACCTTCAAAGCCACTGGCAGGGGATAGCCTTCAATCCCACGTGGCATTAGGTCTTCACGAAGAAAGTGGTATATGTGATGAACCAGAGCTTGGGACAAATGCAGACGTGCCTGGCATTGTCTCTCACTAATTTGTAAATAGGAGACTCTTCAGCGGTATACCCTAGGTCTGGTGATTCGCCTCTGTTGTCTTGGTCTCTCCTCCTGACCTTTCTGTTCATGCTCTGGCTCCCCTTGACCATGTCCCTACTGCTGAAGCTGCGCATGGCATCGCCTCTCCCTCCTTCATCTCCTCCATATATTAGGACCCTGATAAAGGAAGCATTGAGCCCTGGATCCATTCGTGCTTTTGCCTTCTCTCTGAGAGGAAACATTGAAGACATTAATGATTAAAGGTCAAGAAAGTGAAGCTCAGAATATGAAACATATGGCAACTATAAGGGTCTATAGGTTTTCCTGCCCTACTTGCATGGTGGCTGATGCAGCCTTGTCCCTGAGATACCAACACACATATCGAGGTGAACGAGGTGGCATCCCAGATATGTAACATCTGGACCTCTACGTGGGATGTTAAGGTGTAAATGAGATGAGTGACCCAACCTAGCTCTGTGCTCCAGTCTCTGATAGAAATAGTAATGACCAATTAGTTGCTCATGGTCAATGAGTGGATGCCCTTTGGCCTGTTATGAATGCCAATCCTGCTAAACACGTGACTGACCTTCATTGATGGAATATCATATATGATGCAGCCGTGCTTCCTTCACTATTGCCTGCATTTCCAAATTCTTCATTCCTATGTGTTACTCTCGAGATGCAGTGACTGTGATGTGAAGCCACTGAGTTCTGAGTAGCCCTTTATCAGTGCTAATGAAGGTACTGGCTTTCAGTGACTTTCATTGCAAGGAGGTCTTCCTCCTTTCTCACTAAGCAGACTCACAGTCACTCTTGCAGCACCAACAAGTTAGAGGGCATCCCCAGAAAGGGATCCTTAGCCCAGCAGTGCGTTCCTATCCACTGTCTCAAACCCCTCCCGATCAGATTCTCTGGTACTTTCGATTTGAGATAGCGCCATTACTGTAGTGCAGCAAGATGGTGGTTCTCCACTATTACTTCGAAACGCAATTCAATGCACTCTCTCTCTCACCGTCTGCCTGCCTGATGTATACCTCACAATGTGAAGGTAGAGCTCTCTCCTGTTGTTCTCCAGCCTCCCCCAATAATACTGGATCCCATGGTTGTTGTGGAGGGCATTTCTACCCTCCCCTCTGAGCCCATCACTTGTGGCATGCCCATGCCCCATATGGACCTCTACCCACCCCATCTAGAGGCTGTGTGCATGGTCATCTACTGAGGTGACACCCCCCCACCCCACCCCCCAGGAGAGCTTTACATACCACCACCACCTTCCCCCCACCACTTTATTCTGTGTTTCCAATCTACAGGCTGCAGATGCCTCCAGTTACCATCACCATTCCATCTGCAGCCCAGTACATAGATAGTCATGCCCAAGGGCAGTAACTTTGAAACAGCCCCACACACCAAGCTGTGCTTTTTCCCACTGCAGCACACAGCCCTTGCCCCTTCCTGCAGTTGGAATACACTGTGCTCTCAATGGTTCCTCCTGCTGCATGCCCGCTGCACCCCTGGACTGTCTCCTATCTCTGACTTCTGACTATGAGGTCCACATAGCCCCTGGATTGCCTGTATTCTCCAACTCCTTTCCACATCGCCATAGGAGTATCTGTACTCTGCAACTCCTGACTGCAAACCCCTGACCAAGGACTTGGACTTTCACAGAATTCCCCATGGCCCTGATGACTGAGGACCACAATGTCTCTTCCCAAACCAACCCCCCATCTTGAGTCTCCATGCGATCCATCCCTCTTGTGTACACTAACAACACCCCCCTTCCTATTCCAAAGCCTGCGTGCATCCCCTTCTAGTCAAACACGTGTTATCCCTTTGATCCCCATGAATCTCAGCGTTTCATGTTCCCTTATCGGACTCCAGCTTTCCACCCCTCGGTCTACCCTCTGCCTTCCATTGTTCCCCATCCTCCTCCACCTCCTTGCCCCCTGCCTTCAATTGTGCCCCCTTTCCCCCGCTCACAGACCTTGTACAGCCTTCCTTCTCTATTGCCCCACTTGTGTTCACCCTTCTCCCCCTCAGCCCTTGCACAGCCTTTCTTCCCCATTACCTGCCTTGTGTACATCATCCTCACCTTCCCCTCACTCCACCCCCAATCGAAATGCTTTTTTCTGAAAGTGGAATTCTGCCTGAATACCAATGGCATCCTTGTGGACAACAGTGTCATCCACTGGGAGCAGAAGACCACTGCATTCCCATAGCCATATAAATACTGGACTAAAAGAGCACATCAGAGGCTGGGAACTCTGAGGCGAGTAACTCATCTCCTGACTCCCAACAGCCCGTCCACCATCTACAAGGCACAAGTTAGGAAAGTAATGGAATTCACTCTAGTTACCTAGATGAATGCAGCTCCAGTAACTCTCAAGAAGCTTGAGACCATCCAAAAAAAGCCAAACCCCTAGATTGGCACTCTGTCCACCACCTTAAAAATTCACTTGCTCCGCCATCTACGCACAGTGGCAGCAGTGCGCACCATGTACAAGATGCACTGTAGGAACTCACCAAGGCTCCTTAGACAGCACCTCCCAAACCTGTGACCTCTACCACTTAGAAGGACAAGGGCAGCAGATGCATGGGAACACCACCATCTGCAAGTTCCCCTCCAAGCCACACACCGTCCTGACTTGGAACTATATCGCTGTTCCTTCACTGTTGCCAAGTCCAAATCCTGGAACTCCCTTCCTAACAGTACTGTGGGTGTACCTACACCACATGAACTGCAGCAGTTCAAGAAGGCAGCTCACCACCACGTTATCGAGGGCAATTAGGGATGTGCAATATATGCTGCCCAGCCAGCAACACACATATCTCAAGGAAGAACAAATTGAAAATAAACCTGTGAAGAAATGTTTTTAAAAGACTGGAAAGTGAAAGATTTTATCAGTTAATCTAGGAAAGCATGTTAGAAAACATAAGTAAAACAGGTCAAAAATACAAAGGAGTACATGTAAATGAGAGACGTGGCAGGTAAATGGGGGAGATAGCTGAGGTATGCGGTTGCTGAAGTCAGCATTCAGATCAGCTAGCTCCAGGGGATCCAGAAGGAAAATGTCTGTTCCTGAAATCTGCCTTTAGCTTGATTGCACACGTATACGAGGCCAAAGTGCAAGAGGAGCGGCGGCCTTGGTAAGGAGGATCTGGTGAGTATTTCTACTGTCCAGTTTTTAAAGTAAAAATTGGTCTTTAATTTAGATTAAGTAGTGTTTAAAGTATAGGGAGTAAAGTAAGGTCCCTAGTATATATTTAATCTTCTTTAAACTAGAGGAAGCAAAAGTAAAGGGAGTAATTTAAGGGTAAGTCATGGCAGAGCAACTCAGCCACGTGGAATGCTCCTCCCATGCGATATGGGAAGACAGGGACACTTCCAGTTTCGGAGCTGAAGCTGTGGCTGATGTCATAGTGGAGCATCCGCAAGGCTGAGATCTTTGTGGATAGCATGTACGGTGAGGTGGTCACATGACAGGTAAACAGTGCACAGGCAGAAAGGTGACCACCAGAGAGAGTAAAAGTACTAGGCAGGTAGTGCAGGAGTCCCCTGTGTCCATTTCCTTCTTTAAGAGATTTTCTGTTTTGGAAACCTCTGGGGGAGATGATTTCTCAGGGGAATGCAGCAAGAGCCAAGTCCTTGGCAGCACGAGTGGCTCAGCTGCATAGGGTGGGGAGAAAAAATATCGGGAGAGCAATATTGATAGTGGATTCTATTGTAAGGGGAACAGATAGATGTTTCTGTGGCTGCAGATGTGACACCAGGGTGGTATGTTGCCTCCTTGATGCCAGGATCAAGGATTTCACTGAGCAGCTGCAGGACATTCTGAAGGAGGAGAGTGAACAGCCAGTGGTCATAGTCCATATCAGTATCAACGACATAGGTAAAAGAGAGATGAGGTCCTGCAAGCAGAAAAGAGGAAGCAAGGAAATAAATTAAAAAGCAGGAACTCAAAGGTAGTAATCTCAGGATTAGTTCCAGTGCCACATGCTAACCAGATCAGCAATAGGAGAAACCAGATGAATGCATGGCAGGGGAGATGATGTAGGAGGGAGGGATCAAGATTACTGAGACATTGGGACCGATTCTGCGGAAGAGGCTAGGAATTGTGCGGCAAGTAACTCACCTCCTGACTCCCCAAAGCCTGTCCACCATCTACAAGGCACAAGTCAGGGAGTGATGGAATACTCCCCACTTGCCTGGATGTAGATTCTGGAACAGTCCCAGCAGCTTGGAGGGTGGAAAATGTAACCCCACTGTTTAAAAAAGGAGGGAGGGAGAAAACAGTGAATTACAGGCTGGTTAGCCTAACATCAGTAGTGGGGGAAATGCTAGAGTGACAACAGGACGCTTAGAAAATATCAATGGGATTAGACAAAGTCAACATGGATTTATGAAAGGGAAATCATGTTTGACAAACCTACTGGAGTATTTTGAGGAGAATAGAATAGTAGAATAGATAAGGGAGAACCAGTGGATGTAGCGTATTTGGATTTTCAGAAAGCTTTTTGATAAAGTCCCACATAAGAGGTTAGTGAGCAAAATTAAAGTGTATGAGGCATTCAAGAGGGCATTGGATGATTATCTAAATAGAAACAATGTGCAGGGTTACAGGGAAAAGGCAGGAGGTTGGCACTAAAGTTAAAATGCTCAGAGCTGGTGCAGACACAATGGGCTGAATGGCCTCCTTCTACACTGTAACAATTCTGTGATTCTGTGATTGGGGGTAATATATTGGCATGGATTGAGAATTATTAGCAGACAGGAAACAGAGAGTAGGAATAAATGGATCTTTTTTGGAGTGGCAGGCAGTGACTAGTAGGGTACCGCACGGGTCAGTGCTTGGGCCCCAGCTATCCACAATATATATCAATGATTTGGACGAAGGAACCAAATGTATTATTCCCAGGTTTGCTAATGATGCAAAACTAGGTGGGAATGTGAGTGGTGAAGAGGATGTAAAGAGGCTTCAAGGTGATTTAGACAAGTTGAGTGAGCGGGCAATTACATGGCAGATGGAGTATAACACGGATAAGTGTGAAGTTATCAACTTCAGTAGGAAAAACAGAATGGCAGAATATTAATTAAATGGTGATAGATTGGGAAATGTTGATGTATGAAGGAACCTGGGTATGTATCCTTGTATACCAGTCACTGAAAGCAAGCATGCAGGTGCAGCAAGCAGTGAGGAAGGCAAATGGTAGGTTGGCTTTCAGTGCAAAAGGGTTTGAGTACAGGAGCAAGGATGTCTTACTGCAGCTGTACAGGGCCTTGGTGAGACCACACCTGGAGCATTATGTGCAGTTTTGGTCTCCTTATCTAAGAATGGATATACTTGCCATCGAGGGAGTGCAGCGAAGGCTCACCACACTGATTCCTGAGATGGCAGGATTGTCGAATGAGGAGAGGTTGGGCCAACTAGGCCTGCATTGAAGGAATCTCAATGAAACATATAAAATTCTGACAGGGCTGGGCAGACTGGATGCAAGGATGATGTTTCCCCTGGCTGGAGGGTCTAGAACAAGGGGTCACAGTCTCAGGATACGGAGTAGGCCATTTAGGACTGAGTTGGGGAGAATTTCTTCACTCAGAGGATGGTGAAGCTGTGGAATTCTCTACCACAGAAGGCTGTAGAGGCCAAGTCACTGAATATATTTCAGAAGGAAATAGATTTCTAGACGCTAAAGGCATTGTGGAGTATGGGGAGAGTGTGGGAGTATGGTGTTGAGACAGAGGATCAGCCATGATCATAATGAATGGTGAAGCAGGCTCGAGGGGCTGAATGGCCTACTCCTGCTCCTACTTTCTATGTTCCTAAAGACAGAGTTTCAGATTGGAAATGGAAAAGTAAAATATATTTTCAAAATTATTGTGATTTTGTACAACAGGCATTTGTTACGGGTTTGGCTATGTGGAGAAATTGATGATTATTACCTACTGCTACTGATAAGGGAGGAGAGATGGAAGAAGCAAGGAAGAAAAGGAAGGAAGTTGTATTCATACGGAACCTTTCACAACTTCAGGATATCCCAAAGTACTTCAAAGCCAAAGAAGCATCATAGGTCTATAGTACATTTTAAAGATACACTTACAATTTTTACAATCATAAACTAAACACAGATCTGTTAACAGTCACATCGGCTGTAACAGAATAATATAACTTTTCATTTGCTGCTTTGAGTTTTTGTTATTTACAAAAATATTTTGTGATACTGAGAGACTAATTAATATTCCTACCTTTGTTGCCAAGGAGAGCATGTTACTACTGTAGAAAGGAGGATTCAAAGTTGCCATTTGATAGAGGATGCATCCTGCTGCCCAGATATCTGCCTTTTCTCCATATGGCTCGCTCTTCACTATTTCAGGGCTAAATGTGATAACAGCTATTAGTAATTTGAGTGCACAAGGGAATTTACTGTCATTCACACCCATCCCCAAGGAGGTCCTATATCCTTTTCATCAACTAGGAACAGGGAGAACTTGGAGATACAATATAAAATAAAGGGTACAACTATAAAGGTGGTGCAGGAGCACAGGGTCCTGTGCAAAAGTCATTGAAGATGGCAGGACAGGTTGAGAGAGCAGCTCATAATGCATACTGTATACTTGGCTTTATTAATGGGGCATAGAGCACAAGAGCAAGGAGGTTATGTTAACCTTATATAAGTCACTAGTTCGGCCTCAGCTGGAGTATTGTGTCCAGTCCTGGGAGCTGCACTTCAGGAAGGATGTGAAGACATTGGAGAGGGTGTAGAAAAGACTCACAAGAATGGTTCCAGGAATGAGGAGTTTCAGTTATGAAGGTAGCTTGGAGAAGCTGGGGCTGTTTTCCTTGGAGGAAGGGAAGACTCAGAAGAGGTTTGATAGAGGTATTCAAAATCATGAGGGCACAGTAGATAGGGAAAAACTGTTCCCATTCGCGAAAGGATTGAGAACGAGAGGGCATAGATTTAAAGTAATTGGCAAAAGAAGAAAAATCGATATGAGGAAAAACTTTATCATGCAGCAGGTTGTTAAGGTCTGGAATGCGCTGCCTGCGAGTATGGTGGAGGCAGATTCAATCGAAACATTCAAAAGGGAATTAGACTTATGTTAAGAGGAAGAATGTGCAGGGTTATGGGGAGAAGGTGGGAGAATGGCACTAAGTGAATTGTTCATTCGGTGAGTTGGTGCAGATATGATAGGCCGAATAGCCTCCTTCTTTGCTGTAACAATTCTATGATTACTAATTATGCATCCGCATCCCCCACTACGCCACATTCTCCCCACCCCCTCACCAAAGATAGCCTGTTTAATTTTTTTAGCACCATGGACCCTGTCAAAGGGAGATAATGCAAATTCTATGGCCAAGGTCCATTATCAATGTCGCTCCATAAATATTTAGAAACACAATATAATCAAGATGACCTAGATAATTTCATTTTCCCTCGCTTCAGGTGGGTGGCATTTCTGAAACTCAAACATATGACAGTTCATTAGAAGTCAAAACGATTAACTGCATAAACTAAAATTCCTCCTGAGAACTTAATTTCTGTTTTTTATAAAAGTGAAGATTTGCAAAAGATTTGTTTATACATTAGTACACTTGGAAGGTAAAAAATGGTCAGAATGTACTCTGAATGCAGGAAATGCTGGAAATATACAGCAGGCCTGACTGACTGAAGATCTAATCTGAAAAGCTAACCTGTCTTTTTTTTTTAAGGATGGCTGACTGGCTTGCTGCATATTATTTCTCCTTTCTGGCACATCTGTTCTGACAATGCCACCTTCAACACCTGTGCTTCCCTTTTCTCAATTGAAAATTCCCCTCCACCTTGGTTAAAAGGACCTTTGACTGTGTCCAACTCATTTCCTACAATTCTGCATTCACCTCTTCCCCTTCCTCCCAGAATAATGATAGGAATTATCTTGTCCTCACTTTCCACCCCACTCAGCTTCCATATTCAACAGATCATGCTCTGCCATTTTCACCACCTCCAGCATGATACTACCACCAAACACATCTTCCCTTCCTCTTTCCTTTCAGAATTCCTTAAGGACCGCTCCCTCTGGGAAACTCAGGTCCACTTCTCAATAATGATGAACACTCGCTCTCCTTCCCACGGCATCTTCCCAGACAAGCACAAGGCATGCAATGACAGCTTCAATTTTTTCAGGCAGCAGGTGCTGTAATAATTCTGCTGTTGCCATTTACAGCTCCTCTAGAACAGCTTTTGTTTCATTACTAGCACCAAAATCCCTGTCATTTAATCACCCCTGCCTTGCACCCTATCACAGGCCTTTCCCTTGTGTTCTTTCTTACTCTCCCTCCTGTTCTCTTTCCCACTTGCTTAAAAATTATGACACCTCTAACGTTTTTCAGTTCTGATGAAAAGTCACTGATCTGAACTGTTAACTCTGTTTCTCTTCCCACAGACTTGCTGAGTATTTCTAGCATTTTCTGCTTTTATTTCAGTTTTCCAGCATGTGTTATTTTGCTTTTGTCCCTAATTAAGTCCTTTGTAAGATATGACTGTGGAGTAATTAGACCGCTGGTTAAATCTATACCCTCCTCTAATAATCTTAATCTTTGGTCAAAAGCATTGTGATTAACTTCTTTTGGACAGATAATGATACTTTGGAAAGAAATTAACCAATATTTTAATACAAAAATATCAACAATAAATCTATTAAAATTCCAGTGAATGGCATTTTGAGGGTTGTCTTAATCATTTTAGAGAGATGTCTATCATAACTTTCCTTTTCAATTGTTTTACATTGAAGTCAACAAGAAAGGACATTGGATCTGACTGCATGTTGTATGCATGTGTGGGTGTACTCAGTGATTGTATGTATCATTATGTTCATGTCAGAAAATGTTATTTAGACATTTTCTCTATCATAAAGTAAATGTTACATAAATAATAGATTCTTCGGTGGCTTAGTTTGAGGCATCAAAGCTGCCATTTTCCATACTGTCTCAAGATGGAAGTTAAGAGTTCACTTGTCATGTTTTATTTTTCAATTTTTAAAAATTACAATTCTGGTGATTCAGAGGAAAACTGCAGGCCAACTTTCCACCAGCACAACCCTAAAACACCTCCAGTAAATTTTGCCAGTTTCTTCCACAACATTGCTGTTTTTCAGTTTATTTACTACCAGGATTCTTACTGTTTTTGCAACGCTTTTCCATCTGTACACTAGCACATTTTCACATTGTTGCAGGGTGTTCAAAACTTAAAGACATCTAAAGCTGAAGCCAAATATTAATTTGAAAGAAATTTAGATTTGCATTCTTACTTGATACTGATGGATGAATTTCAGAAATATGGGACTAGATTTTCATGATTCCAAATGGAACCAAACAGAGGTGGGACAGGAAAAAAATGGCCACTGAGTGAGGTGGCCGCCACTCTTGGCCATTTTAATGAGAGTGGGAGAGGGTGCGGGCCCCAGAACCCAGTTGGTCCTATGCATGAAGCAACTGAGAGCGTTATGGGCTCACTGGGAGGTATGCTTTTTAATTTGCATGGAGGTGGCTGGACTTTAGGAATTGCCAAGTTTTACACCAGCTGCATGAAGGCTAGAACCATGGATTGGAGGCAGGATGAGTTCAAAAGGTAAGTAAAATGGTTTTTCCTCCTTTACAGTTCATCATTAAATGCTATAGCATGAGTTGTATCTGTGTTTAGTAAGGTGAGTTATGACAATGCTGTAATTGGAAGCTATAACTACCCCTTAAACAATATGTTTGCCAGATTGTTACTTCTGCCAACTGGCTAGCTTTCAAGTAAAAGATCAACATTGTAAATATGGAAAACTCTTCAGATGAGTTAAAAAAGTTCATCCAGTGATAAAAGGGTAGACTACATGTCAAGCTATTGAAATGGTAGCCCAGTATGATAACCAAGTGTAAATGTTTAATCTTTTATATTGATCTGATTTATTCAGCCTAGACATCTGTTAAGGTAGTAGTTCTGGTCTGTTTACTCAGCGGGGAGGATTTTTCCCTCATCGGGTGGGCTCGGCGGGGATGGTCGGCCCCGCGATCAGGACCGGACTGCGATTTCACACTAGCTAGCCAATTAAGGCCCACCCAGTGTGAAACGTGAGCGGCAGTGCTCAGCATTGCCTGTGTGGGGGCGGGGGTGGAGAGCAAGGGCGCAAGATCGCACATGCGCACTGGAAAAGCTCCTTGAGGCACAGAGCTGCCTCGGGGAGATGAACAGTTTAAAACATTAAAAATAAAGATTTAAAAAATGTTATAAAACATGCCCCCTCATGTGACTCTGTCACATGAGCAGGGACATGTTATAAATGAAATGTTAAACTTTTTATTTTATTTTTATTTGCCGTTGGAAACCTCATCCTGCCCATAAGGTTGGATAGGCAGCAAAAAATTTATTTCATTTAACTTTAATGGCCTTAATAGGCCCTTTAATTGTCGGCGGGCACGCTGCCGACTCCGGTGCGCGCCCACCAACCGAAACGCGAGTGTGCGATGACGTCGGGACACTTGCCCAATGTCATCGCACATCATTTTATGCTCACGCCCGCCCGACATGCTAAAAATTCTGGCCAGGGAGTTTTATGGGATTTTGGCTGTAATACAACTGTCTAATCATTTTACAAGTGCTTGATTTTGTTTAGACAGCTGGTTCACAGAATTTGTTTGTTTACTTAGGCATTTTTACAGGCTTTTAAATGGCTTCCAACTGTTATAATAAGGCTTGTAAGTTTTGTTCTTAAAGTAGATAATGTGTGAGGGTGGTGAGGGTGGGAGGGTGAGAGGGATGCAGGAGATAAGGAGGTGAGGGTGAAAGGGTCTGGGGGCAGGGGTGAGGAGGGGTTTAAAGTGGTCAGAAGGTTCAGCTGTATACTGATGAGATATTGACTGCATCAGGTGCACTGGGCCGAAGCTTTTTGGGAACAGAGACAAGCCTTTTAACCTGCCCATTCTGGACTCAGCCTGCCTCCATTTCTGCCTCAGGCCTGCCGCCACTTAGGGTCTGGACCCCCGGAAGATCTCACCTGCCGGCAGTATCGAGACAAGGGTAGGTTGACAGCAGAATTAGTCCCATCTCCAGGTTCCCGCCTTTAACGTGAAAATGTGGTTCTAACATGAAAATGGTGTTTTCTTCACTGATCAAAAATGTAAAGGCAAGAAGCCCACCCAATAAGTATATCACTTTTTATGTATAAAATCCCAACTAAGTCTGCCATTAAACAGAAAAACTCCTTTAAGGCAATTATAAAGTGTCATCCAGCTCAGAAGGTTATGGGGCAGGGTTTCCCCCCGTCGGGGGTGAAGTTGAATTGCGGGCGCGCACAAGTGCGCCTCCGATTGGCGCCATTTTACGTGGGCAGGCCAATTAAGGCCCGCCAGCGCGACATCCACTCAGAAGCACTATGTGCTCCCTGTGCAGGCGGGGGGGGGGAGGAATCCCTGAACCCGAGAGTGTGCTTTTTCACGCATGTGCACAAAAGAGCGCACTCATCTACCTGAGGCTAAGGGCTGCCTCAGGGAGATCAGTTGTTCTGTCACAAATATTAAAAAAAGAAAAAAAAAATTCCTGACATGTAACACCATCACATGAGTTGGGACATGTCCATAATTTTAAAAGAAACTTTAATAACATTTTTAAAAACCTACACGAAACCTCATCACGCCTGTGGATGAGGTTTCATGCTTTTTCTAATGCCTGCCAAAGTTCCCAGCCTGCCCGCCAACATTAAGATTGGATGGGCAGGTCCATTAATTAGTTTAATGACTCTGTCAATGGCCTCAATTGGCCATTGACAGGTTGGCGGGCACACAGCTGATTTTGCTGCGCCCCCACCTACCTGAAAATTTAAATGGGGCGCAGTGACGTCGGGAGTTCCGCCCGACATCACCGCACGTCATTTTACCCATTGGCAAGCGGGCCCCGCCCCCCGTTGGGAAAATCCTGCCCTATGGGTTACAGTCCTACTGTGGACTTGAGAGCACATAATCTAGGCATTTGAGTGCAGCACTGAGGAAGTGCTGCTCTGTTAGAAGTTCCATCTTTTGGATTAAATGTGGTTTGCCCATTCAGGTAGACATAAATGTTCCAATGACATAATGTTAAAAAGAGCAGGGAGTTTTATTGGTGCCCTAGCCAACGTTCCTCGGAAAAAATAACAGATTATCTAATTCTTCATTCTTTTGCTGTGCCTTACTGCTAACCTGTTGTACTTTCCTGCTGCCTTGTTAACCTACATAACAATAGTAACTGCATTTCAAAGTGTAATTCTTAAACTGTTTGGCACTTTGGGACATCTTTAGGACATGGTACAGCACTATATAAATGCAAGCTCTATTGTTCTGTGACCGTTACCTATTAGAAATCCTGTGCAAAATTTATTTGATATTTTGAGAAAGTCTTTCACTTGTGCGCAGTTCCACTTCCCAAAATGGACTTTTACACAAGTGGGTTGACTGTGTATTTTTTTAACTTATCCTCTCTCTTTATTTATTTCATTTTAAGTCACTTCACTTCAAAATAACAGCATTGAATTGAACTTCATGATTCTCCCTTTGTAAAATTACAATTGGTAACAGGAACGAACAAGTGGATAGTCAACTTGCTCAGAGACAAGCATAGGTTTACTAACCTCTCAAATCTGTAACATATTTTGTGATTTCTGTAAAATAGGGTAACTAAGAACTGACAATTTATCACAAATATTTAGATCTGAACCTTAAAATCGAAGACTAGAAAGCAGTCTCCAAACAAAATGCCACTCAGTTTCAACTGTTAAGGGCAGGATTTTTCCCCCATCGGGGGCGAAGTTGAATTGTGGGCGCACACAGGTGTGCCTCCGATCGGCGTCCCCAATCGGGGGCGCAGTGCCATTTTACGTGGGCGGGCCAATTAAGGGCAACCGAGCACGACATCTGCACGGAAGTGCTATGCGCTCCCTGTGCGGGTGGGGGGGAGAATCCCTAAATCGAGAGAGTGCTCTTTCGCGCATGCACACTAAAGCATTTAGCCTCAGGGAGATGAGTGCGCTCTTTTGTGTGCATGTCAGAAATTTTTTTTTCTATTTTTAATATTTGTGACAGAACAGCCGATCTCCCTGAGGCAGCACGCCTCAGGGAGATTGGCTGTTCTGTCACAAATATTAAAAATAGAAAAAAAAAATTCCTGACATGTCCCCTCATGTGACACTGTCACATGAGTTGATACATGCCCATAATTTTTACAAAAACTTTAATAAAATTTTTTAAAACCTACATGAAACCTCATCCCGCCCGTGGATGAGGTTTCATGCTTTTTCCAATTCCCGCCGGGGCTCCTGGCCTGCCCACCAACCCTAAGGTTGGACGGGCAGGTCCATTAATTAGTTTAATAACTCTGTCAATGGCCTCAATTGGCCATTGACAGGTCGGTGGGCGCACAGCTGATTTTGCTGTGCCCCCGCCTACTGGAAAATTTAAATGGGGCGCAGTGACATCGGGAGTTCCGCCTGACGTCACTGCGTGTCATTTTAGCCGTTGGCGAGCGGGCCCTGATGGAAGCATCCTGCCCTAAGTGTTGCTCAGAACAAATGACTGAACCATGCGCAAAACTGAGTTAATGTGAATAAATTAATAGATACTGCACTGCTATTTGATAAACTTAAGCAGTTTCTTCAAGGTTGTAACAAAACTAAATTTGCAAAATAATTTGCAGTAAGAGAATTCTAGAATGCATTAATTTTTATAAAGCACATCCATCCTGTAGTTTAACAAGATCAAAGAAAAAAACTATCGTTAAATTTCAGCTTTATGCTTACCAAGAATATAGTATAGTCCCAACAACTGAAGTCATCTTGCTGTTTTCTTGCTTCTGTTTTGCAAGGCCAAAATCAGCTATAATCAAAAACATGCAGTAAGCAAATATAACTAATAAGTACGTGAAAATAGTTGAACTGAGTGCTACAATTTATAATATAAATCTTGTCAATACTATTATATCACTGTGTTAAATAGAAGTTACTGGAAAATTTGCTAGTGAAAAGCAAGTTATAAATGAGTAACACATATGCCTTTTTGAATTTGTTCTGTCCAAGCAATCTGTGAAGTTAATTTGAAAATAAAGACAGAACCTAAACCATAAAACATCACATGAAATAGGTGATTCTAGAACGTCTTCAATAACCACAGCATGGTTGCAGACATTTATATCGGGGTCCAGCACTTGATACATAGCCAATTTATGACTTGTAGCGCCCTCAGACAGGTGGCACCTAAACTGGTGAAAAAACACATTCTCTTTTCTACCAACTCTAAAACCAGAAAAGCTTCATGACAAAGGGCTGGATTTTGGCAACCAACATGGTTAGTTTGAGTTGGGAAATTTCCTGATTCACTGGACCTGACTCAGTAAAAAGTTCCCTGAAGCATCTAATTTTTTCACTGCTGGGGTGGGGGGGTGGGGAGAAGGGTTGGTGGGTATAGGATAGATTCGGGCCCACTGACCCCAGAAGCAGGGCATAGGTGGCCAGACGGGTGGACGAGTGCCTAGGTGGGTTGGTAAGAAGACCTGCCTCAGTTTTAGAAGTTGTTAGGCCCCCTAGCCCTCACTCCTCACTCCCCCACTGCCCCTCATATTCTCCATGTCCAAGACCCCCATGGTCTGTAACGTTTTGTGATTTCTGTAAAATAGGGTCACGAAAAACTGACAATTCATCACAAATGGTTAGATCTGAACCTTAAAATCAACGACTACAAAGCAGTCGCCAAACAAAATGCCACTCAGTTTCAACTGTTAAGCGTTGTTCAGACCAAATGACCAAACCTGTGTACAAAGCTGAGTTAATGTGAATAAATTAATAGATACTGCACTGCTATTTGATAAACTTAAGCAATTTCTTCAAGGTTGTAACAAAACTAAATTTGCAAAATAATTTGCAGTGAGAGAATTCTAGAATGCATTAATACCTTCCATGCCAAATCAACTGTAATTCATGTCACCTGTCCACCCCACATGGCCCCTCATACCCTCCATGCAAACTCAACACCATATCATGGTTCCCATCCACCCCATGATCCCTCATAGCTTCCATACAAACTCCATACTTACCCAGTATCCACCATTAGCAGGTCCCAGGAGCCATGAGGAGGCGAAAAAATAAATTTATGACTATCTAATACAGATCTCATTCCTGCACACTTGATAATGAAAATAAACCAATTCATAAAGTCAATTCAAAGCTTTTAAATCTCCTGAAGTGGTTAATTTCTTATAAAAGCAAATGCACTTCTATTCAGACCCCACAGCAAAGACAGCTAATCCTTTAATAATCTCTTTAAACTGTCAATCAAACTGTGAACTCAAGACCCCCTGCTGAGATAGTTTTAGTTTTTGATACTCAGCCAAGCATTCATAATTACATTATGATAACCCTTTTCACCAAATAACTCTATTGAAACGGCACAAACAGATGCCACTGTGGCTACAACAGCAGATCAGAGGCTAGGAATCCTGCGACGAATAACTCACCTCCTGACTCCCCAAAGCTTGTCCACCATCTACAAATCAGGAGTGTGATGGAATACTCCCCATTTGCCTGGATGAGTGCAGCTCCCACAACACTCGAGAAGCTTGACACCATCCAGGATAAAGCAGCTTGCTTGATTGATACCACATTCACAAACTTTCACCCTCTCCACCACCGACATACAGTAGCAGCAGTGTGTACCATCTACAAGATGCGCTGTAGGAATTCACCAAGGCTCCTTTGACAGCACCTTCCAAACCTGAGACCACTACCATCTAGAAGGACAAGGGCAGCAGAAAGATGGGAATACCACCAACTGGAAGTTCCCTTCTAAGTCAGTCACCATCCTGACTTGGAAATATATTGCTTTTCCTTCACTGTCGTTGGGTCAAAATCCTGGAACTCCCTTCCTAACAGCACTATGGGTCCACTATGGAAGGCAGCTCACCACCACCTTCTCAAGGTCAATTAGAAATGGGCAATAAATGCTGGCCCAGCCAGTGATCCCATGAATGAATTAAAAAAACCTTTTTCTAACCTATATCTATCATTCGAAGCAGTCCAGCAGAGGGTTTTTAAAAAAAAACTCTCACTGACAGTTACAGTCTTTTTTTAAATTTAAATTTCTGAGGATGAAAAAATCTTCAGATCATGACTGTTATACTGACCTTATCTGCCCTCAAGAGCATTTGCGTCTCGTCCATCAATTTGCGACTCCCACACTGCAGGATAAAGCCTTTCCAACTGCCAAAATGGGGCCTGTTTGAACTCTGCACTAATATAAAAATTGCCCTGCTGAGTTTGGGTTTTCCTCATGTGTGATTCATGCCCCACCCCCTGAGTCTTCCTGACTCTGAAAAAATCTGGCCCATAATTTTAGCGATGCATGCAAATATGATGATAGTTAAATGCTGAAGGGTGTAATTACGACTAACATTGCCACTGAAACAAACAGGCATGTTGCAATTCAGTCAAACAAGGAGCAACAGGGACTGTCCACATGGATGGTTCTCTGTGTTTTGAAATTTGTAACATTCAGAAGTCCTTTATGCACTTCCATGCAGAGGCTTCCCACAACAACCTTGAACATATGTTGCCAAATTCTCCCACTCTAGCTCCCTCCATATTTTACAGACACAAAATGCCATAGGTTATTTTCTCCAAATCTATGTAAACCCTTAAATAACCCCCAGACTGTTGCATAATGGAGGATTCACGGCTGATGCTGAAATAATGGTGTTTCAGTGGTCAGGCACCATTTAAACATTAATTGAATGAAAGCCCTTTTGTTCATTAGGCCACAAGGTTTAAATAAAGATCCCTGATACCTACATCAGTACCATGGATGTTTCAGAACTCTGCCAGTCTGTGACAATTATATGCTCTTCTTTATATTATATGATAATCTTCTTCAACAGAGAAAATATCAAGGTTGCCACTTTTAAAACTGCGATCATGATTTTAACTTAATATTAAGTGAATGGGTTCTGAGTGAGTTACAATTGGGCTGACATGTCACTTGCTTAATACATGTGTTTGCTACAGATGAATCTAGCAGATGTCACCTGGTGTCCCTGCAGTGACTTGGAATGATCCAATAGCATAAAAGCCTAATTCTGTGGCACTTCCATTGCTATAAAGAGCATGCTTATTGTTGAGATTCACAGTTCAACCTGTCTCATATAGAATAAATCTATGGTATCCTCCCTCGCAAAATATAAAAGATGAAAGTAGCTCCCCTCTGATACAACATAAAGAGTGGCGAAGTCTGTAAATGCATGCCCTCCGCAAGGATGAAGGTAGATGCGGATATAACTTCTCCACTGTTGTTATATCTACATTTGATGGATCTTTATGACCTTGGCTTTCTCAGTTAAATCATGCAGCAGTCTTAGAATCCCCAAAGGAATTCCCAGCTTTGCCACTTTGATGATATTTCAACTAAACACCAACTAAGAACACTTTAGGAAAATACTGTTGAAACATTAGTCAAAAATGCAAAAACATTATACACCACAGCAAAAATAATAAATTATATCAGGGAACAAAGTGTAGCCAAATGCCTACAGCAAAGAAAACAAACAACTGCAACCAAATTTTGCAATGGTAAGTTCAATTTGAGAATGCAACTTAAGGAGGTCATGTCAAAAGAAGTAGTCAATCTTTATCACCAGTGAAGTTCCTTGTCATCCAGAAACTCTTTTTTTTTTGCTGCAAGATACAGCCTGATGTGCCCAAGGCACACTGGCCTGTTGATTCAATTTATGCCAACTCTTGCCGAAATGAGACTCGGTGGGAATGGTCCCTTTTAAAATCAACTCCAGTATGCAAGGTTGATTACTGAACTTTACTACTATTTTGCTGTGTCTTTTAGTTCTATTTAAAGTTCAGCGATAAATAAAACCTATCTAATTATTTAAGCCAATGTACCTTGGTCTGATGTAGGACCTCTTGTATTCTCCAGTGAATCATCATCCATGATTGGGGGTTAATTGTTAAACTTGGGCATACCAACTTCTATATGACAGAGAATAAAGATGCAAGGTTTGGTTCATAAAGTACTTGGTCTACTTATTGAAACTGCCATCCATCCATGAGTAGGAGTAAAGACGTTGGGGAGAAAATTCCTGAAGTGTTCCAATGACTTTATTTGATCATAAGTGGAATAATATTCTGCCATGGAGGTGGATTTGGTCACAGGAACTTTGTTTTTTGTGCATAAACTATAATTTTTTCGATTATTTTCGAATCAATATAGAGAAATTACATTTCTGCCATTTTCCTTCAGTGCCATTTCCCATTTTTTTCCATGCCTGTGAGAAATGGAAAAAAAACTAATTTGGAAAGACAAATTTGCTGGCTTGCTTCCAGCAGGAATGAGGTCATGGTTACTAAGTTTGTAACAATTAAATTGTAACTGAAGTCAGGTCAACAATTGATTACCAAAAAAATTTTCCTCTTGCAATGGATAACTCATTGAAGAATGATGAGCAACTATTCTGCCCTCCTAATCAATGAAAATCTTGCAAATGCCATTCCACTTAAAACTTGGAAGGTAGCTCTGTATTATCTTTAATAGCTGCATTTAGCAAAAATTTGCATCCTTTCTACACAACAATGTTACCTCAAACAACTCACAGCAATTTTTTAATCTAATACCACTTTAGGTTTAGATCCATTTGTCTTTTTGTTCTCTATTTACACACACACAGGCACAAAATACTACGGTGAATCTATCAGTAGAGCTTACGACAGAAGGCCTGTTTCCCTTGGCAATCCAAGAGAAACAGGCAAGTAGTTCAGGAGTCCCCTGGGGTCCGGCTTGCAAATCGGTATTCCATTTTGGAGGCTGATGTGGGCGCTGGTTCCTCCAGGGAGTGCAAACAGAGCCAAGCTTCTGGCATCTCAAGCAGCCTGTCTGTACAGGAGGGGAGGAAGGGAGGAAGAACAATAGTAATAGGGGATTCTATAGTCAGGGGAACAGATAGGCGCTACTGTGACTCCAGGATGGTATGTTGCCTCCCTGGTGCCAGGGTCCGGGATGTCACTGAAAGGCTGCGGGGCATCCTGAAGGGGGAGGGTGATAAGGCAGAGATCATGGTACATGTTGGTACCAATGACATAGGTAGAAAAAGGAATGAGGTCTTGCATCAAGAATTCAGGGAGTTAGGCAGTAGACTAAAAAGCAAGACCTCTCGGGTTATAATCTCTGGATTACTCCCAGTGCCATGTGCTAGTGAGCTCAGAAATAGGGGGATTTTGTAGATGAATACGTGGCTTAAGAATTGGTGCAGGAGGGAGGGTTTTAGATTCCTGGATCACTGGGACCATCTCTGGGGAAGGTGGGTCGGACCTGTACAAGGGGGACGGTCTACATCTGAACCAGAGCGGGACTAACATCCTTGTGGGCGGGTTTGCTAGTGCTATTGGGAGGAGTTTAAGCTAATTCGGCAGGGGGAAGGGACACAGAATGTTAGCAAAATAGGGACACATCATAATACAGTAAAACAATCAAGTCAAAGGGAATACAGCTGCATTAAGTTTCAAGGGAGTAAGGCAAGGCTGGATGGCCTCTACTTTAATGCCAGGAGTATTACAGGTAAAACGGATGAGTTAAGGGTGAGGACTGACACGTGGAATTGTGATATAGTAGCCATCACTGAGACGTGGATGAGGGAGGGGCAGGATTGGCAGCTCAACATTCCAGGATATAGAATCTTCAGGTGGGATAGGGGAGGGGGTAAAAGAGGAGGAGGCATTGCATTATTAGTTAAGGAGTCAGTTACTGCAGTAAGGAGAGATGATATCTTGGAGGGGGCATCGAATGAAGCTTTGTGGGTAGAGTTTAGGAATAAAAAAGGAGCAGCCACATTGTTAGGTGTTTATTATAGACCCCCAGATAGTCAGCAGGAAATTGAGGAGCAAATATGTGCACAATTTGCAGAGGTGTGTAAAAACAATAACAATAGGGTAATTATATTAGGTGATTTCAACTTTCCCAACATTAATTGGAATAGACATAGTGTTAAGGAGTGAATGGAGTGGATTTCTTGAAATGTGTACAGGAGAACGTTTTAGGTCAATATGTAGAGGGTCCAACAAGGGACGGCGCAATGGTGGACCTAATTCTGGGGAATGAAGCCGGACAGGTGGCTGAGGTGGTGGTGGGGGAGCATTTTAGTGATAGCGAGCACAACATGGTACAGTTTAAGCTTGTTATGGACAAAAGAATAGACAAGTTGCAAAAAAATGTTTTGGATTGGGGGAGAGTGGATTTTAGTAAGGCAGGATCTGGCCAAGGTAGACTGGGAACAGCTATTGGGGAAATCTACAGAGGAGCAGTGGGGGGTGTTCAAAAAGGAAATGGGGAGGGTACAGGCTCAATATGTTCCCGCTAGGGTGATAGGAAGGAGTAACAAGCACAGAGAACCATGGATGACCAGAGATATTCAGGTTACGATGAGAAGGAAAATAGAGGCTTTTAGCAGGTATAAGGGAAGCAAATCAGCGGAGGCATTAGTGGAGTACAGAAAGTGCAGGGTGGAGCTTAAGAAAGCAATTAGGAGAGTAAATAGGGGATATTAGAAAGCTCTGGCTGGTAAAAGTAGGGAAAATCCCAAGATATTCTATAAGTATATCAATGGGAAGAGGATAACCAGGGAAAGAGTAGGGCCCATAATGGACCAAGGGGGAAATCTATGGCTGGAGCCAGAGGACATTGCTAGAGTATTGAATGAATATGTGACGTCTGTCTTCACCCAAGAGATTGAGGATGAAGGTGTCGATCTCGGGGAGAGAGACTGCAAGGTTCATGAGCAAATTGATATAGGGAGTGACAAGGCATTGGAGGTATTGGCAGGCTTAAAAGTGGACAGATCTCCAGATCCAGATGATTTGTGTCCCAGACTGCTGAGGGAGGCAAGGGAGGAGATCACAGGGGCTCTGGCCCAAATTTTTAATTCCTCTCTGGCCATGGGGGAGGTGCCAGAGGGCTGGAGTACAGCTAATGTGGTTCCGCTATTTAGGAAGGGTTGTAGAGATAAGCCAGGGAACTGCAGGCCAGTGAGTCTCATGTCAGTGGCAGGGAAAGTATTGGAGAAAATTCTGAAGGAGAGAATCTATCTCCACTTGGAGAGGCAAGGTTTGATCAAGGATAGTCAACATGGCTTTGTCAGAGGGAGGTCATGCCTAACAAATTTGACTGAATTTTTTGAGGAGGTGACCAGATGTGTAGATGCGGGGAGTGCAGTTGATGTAGTTTATATGGATTTCAGCAAAGCCTTTGACAAGGTCCCACATGGGAGACTTATAAAGAAGGAAAATGCACGTGGGTTATGGAGTAATTTGATAAGGTGGATTCAAAATTGGCTTAGTTGTAGACAGCAGAGGGTGATGACAGAAGGATGCTTTAGTGACTGGAAGCCAGTGTCCAGTGGTGTACCACAGGGATCTGTGCTCGGTCCCCTATTATTTGTCATTTATATAAACGACATAGATGACTATGTGGGGGGTAGGATTAGTAAGTTTGCCAATGACACAAAGATTGGCTGGGTGGTTAACAGTGTGATTGAGTGTCTTGGGCTACAGGAAGATATAGATGGGATGGTCAAATGGGCAGATAAGTGGCAGATGAAATTTAACCCTGAAAAGTGTGAGGTGATACACTTTGGAAGGAGTAATTTGACAAGGAAGTATTCAATGAACAGCATGACACCAGGAGGTTCTGAGGAACAAAGGGACCTTGGCGTATGTGTCCATAGATCTCTGAAGGCAGAGGGGCATATTAGTGGGGTGGTGAAAAAGGCCTATGGGACACTTGCCTTTATTAGTTGAGGCATAGATTACAAAAGTAGGGAGGTCATGTTGGAGTTGTATAGAACCTTGGTGAGGCCACAGCTGGAGTATTGTGTGCAGTTCTGGTCAGCACATTATAGGAAGGATGTGATTGCACTGGATGGGCTGCAGAGGAGGTTCACCAGGATGTTGCCTGGGATGAAACATTTAACTTATGAAGAGAGGTTGGATAGACTTGGATTGTTTTCGTTGGAGCAGAGAAGACTGAGGGGCAATCTGATTGAGGTGTACAAGATTATGAAGGGCATAGACAGGGTGGATAGGGAGCAGCTGTTTCCCTTAGTTGAAGGGTCAGTCGCAAGGGTACATAAGTTTAATGTGAGGGGCAGGAGGTTTAGGGGGGATGTGAGGAAAAGCTTTTTTACCCAGAAGGTGGTGATGGTCTGGAATGCGCTGCCTGGAGGGTGGTGGAGGCGGATTGCCTCACATCCTTTAAAAAGTACCTGGATGAGCATTTGGCACTTCATAACATTCAAGGCTATGGGCCAAGTGCTGGTAAATAGGATTAGGTAGGTAGGTCAGGTGTTTCTCATGTATCGATGCAGACCCGATGGGCTGAAGATGCACTGTGTGATTCTGTGAAATGCCTAATGGGCTGCTGAACCATGGGCAACATTTTACTTCCAGCAAGTGGAGGTGGTGGGTGGATGTGGAAGTGGTTGTATCTTCCACTCACACCCAATCTCATGCCCCTATAGCAATTTAATGTCAGTTGGGACATTAATTACCTTGAGGTTAGACTTCTGTCTGTCATGAAAATATAATAATTCTCATAATATTATTGTGATTTATTGTAAAAGTGGGTTAATAATGGGATTCAATTGAACTGGAGACAGCTGGTCTGGAGCTTTTGAGTCATCAAACAAGAAGCTAGGTTCGAAATGCTAAATACATAAACATGGCTGAAGTTTTAAAATGTGAGGTGTAAAGAAAATTTGCAAGTTTAGACAAATTAGGTTAGTTTGAATTTCAAAGAGATGGTAGGATGTTACACTTTGCCAGAAGAAGCTAAGCCAAACAGTGTGTTTATTTTTCCCAATGGTTACTGATATAATATAAATCTTTCATCGCATTAATTTTAAGAAAAGTAATGTTGCAAAAACACATGGGAACAATGGAATTTTCATTAAAAGGGAGAAACATGTGTAAAGGAGATGAGGCTATGTGTCAGAAGGAGAAGGCATTCTATGATCTAACAAGTGTGAAAAAGCCTCCAGCCTCTGTGCATCAAGTTATTGTCCTCAGGATCCAAAGCTGAAAAAACTCACTTTGAATTTTCCTATTCAGGGTATTGTGTTACATTGCCTGGGTCTGTTTAAATCTACTTGTTTTTACTGTTGCCTTTACGGGGTATAGCTGGAATCCAGATTAATTAGGGGTTTTAGGAGTTATTATAGTAGCAATTTGTAGACCTATGTATTGCTTGAAATATTTTCTTTTGTTAATAAATGTTTCGTTTAGTTTTCTAAAAAACCTCTAAAGTTGTGGTACTCTTATTACTTCTGAATTCAGGGCATGCGCCTTGAAATAAAATACAAATTGCAAAACAGTTGTGACCATGTGATGAAGTTTTCCTCATGGATTTTATCCACTTGGCACACATCATCTGCCACATCATAACTAACTGGGGGCTCTTTGCGGGATCTATTTGAAATTCCTTGATTGGTTTGGAGTTGGTGAATCTTAAGGTTACAGGGTACGAGAGGCACTTTGAATTCAGGAGTTGGTGAAAGGTATTTTTAAAGTGGTGAGACAGCAAAAATGGCTGTATCCATGGCTAAAACCTTTTTGGAAGCAGAAGATAAAACTCTGATTGGGTTACAAAACGTACCTAAGGGTAAGTTAGCAGAGTTGGCGGATAAGTTGCAGTTGAGATTAACTGTAGGGCCAAAGAAAGCAGACATAGTTGAGATAATAGCACAGCATTTAAAACTGGAAGGAATACTAGAGAGACCACATTCTCCAGGGGGTGAGTCATTGAGTTGCCTAAGATCCAGTTGCAAATGAAGCAACTTGAACATGAAAAGGAACTGAGAAAACCTGAATTGGAGGCAAACGAAAAGGAAAAAGAATTGGAAATAAAAAAACCGGAACTAGAGGCAGCAGAGAACGAAAGAGAAAAAGAGAGATTATTTCAAAAAGAAATGGAAATGCAAAAACTTGATCTCCAGAGGGAAATGTTAGCAATGGAAGAGAGAATGAAGGAAAGAGACAGAGAGTATCGGCTCAAAAAGCTGGATTTTAAAAACGAGACATCAGATGCTGAGGAATGTTCTGATGATGAGAAAATCTTTAACCTAAAACCTAGTGGGGAGATGTTTAAATTTCTGCAAGCTCTTTCAAAGTTTGAGGAAAGAGATGTGGAGGTGTTCTTCATTTCATTTGAGAAGCTAGCTAAACACATGAAATGGCCACAAGAAAACTGGACACTGTTGTTACAATCTAGGTTAGTGGGTAGAACACATGTGTATAAGCTTCACTGTCAGAAGAAATGTCAGTGAACTATGATGTGGTAAAAAAAAAAGCTATTTTGAGTGCACATGAGTTGGTTCCTGAGGCATATAGGCAGAAATTTAGGAATATGAGAAAACAGTCTGGACAAACTTACATTAAATTTGAGACAGTAAAACAAAAGGTAGAATATTTCCTTCATTGGTCGGGCGCACGCCCGACCTGAACGAGAGTAAAATAGTGTGCAATAACATCGGACGAGTGTCCCGATGACATTGTGTACGCTTTATTTCACTCAGCGGGCACGCACGAGAGATGGTAGTGCGCCCACCGACAATTAAGAGGCCTATTAAGGCACTTAATTAATTAATTAAACTGAATTTTTCGCTGCCTGTCCAACCATGCGGTCTTTGCATTTTTTTGTGAAACTTCATCCAAGGGCAGGATGAGGTTATGACCAGTGATTTAAAAAAAATTGAAACTTTTAAAACTCATTTTTAACTGAGTCACATGATGGGACATGTTTTCCTTATTTTTTAATTCTTTATTTTTAATGCTAAAACTCTTCAGCTCCCTGAGGCAGCTCTGTGCCTTCATGGAGCTTTCACTGCGCGCACCCCCGCGCATGCACGCACTTCAGCGCACGCGCTCCTCCCGCCTCCACCCCGGCAGTGCTGAGGTTCCCAGTGCACTTTTCACGCTGGCTGGCTGTTAATTGGCCAGCCAGCGTGAAATCGCTGTCGGGGCCAATTCCCAGCAGTGGTAGGTTTCGCAGCTACAGGCCCGCCGTGCCCGCCCGATGAGGTAAAAATCCTGCTCAAAGTAATTTTGACCGGTGAATATGGACATGAAAGATAGAGACAACATATGCATTTCTTAGGGAAGTAATTATTTTGGAAGAATTCAAAGGTTCAATTCCTTCGGTAGTGAGAGCTCATGTGGAGGAAGAGGTTTAAAATGGTAAGACAAGCAGCAGAGATAGCTGATGATTATGGGCAGAATTTTGCCCTTGGTAGGGGTGCGGGCCCCACCAGCTCGGCAGCGGGCGGACAGCCGACCCCCGCCGCCGAAACGGGGCCCACCACAATTTTGAGTGGGCGGGCCAATTAAGGCCCGCCCAGCGGCCTGCCCGACAGGAAGCGCAATGCGCTTCCTGTGTAGAGGGCAGGGGGGGAGGGAATCCCCAGCTGTCAAAGTGCGCTCTTTCGTGCATGCACGTGAAAGAGCGCACTGCTCCCTGAGACTAAGTGCTGTTTCAGGGAGATTAGTCACAGTCTGAAAAACTTAAAAAATAGAAAATTAAAAATATTATTAACATGTCCCCCTCATGTGACAATGTCACATGAGATGGGACATGTTAATAAATATAACATTACATTTATGAGAGCTTTTAAAAAGAAACGTGAAACCTCATCCCGCCAGTGGATGAGGTTTCATGTATTATCAGAAGCTCGCTGGAGCTCCTGGCCTGCCTGCCAACCTTAAGGTTGGATGGGCAGGTCCTTTAATTAATTTAAGTACCCTGTCAATGGCCTCAATTGGCCATTGACAGGTCGGCGGGCGGACAGCTAATTTTGCTGCCCGCCCGCCTTCTTGTAAATTTAAAGGGATCGGGATGACGTTGGGGGTTCCTCCCGATGTCATCCCGCATCATTTTCCCGTCGGCGAGTGGGCCCCGCCCCCAAATCACTAACAGGAAAATTCTGGCCTATGAGTTAGTTCATAGATCTAAACCTTTCTTCGTCACCCTTTTAAATCCGAGAAGGATAGAAAGTGGGAAGGTTAAAGGAAGGTGGGTAGTCAGGGAAGAGGAGCAGGTGGAAATTCCCAGGAACTTTTTATTAGGCTAAGAAGGGAGGTGCTGAGGGTAGAAGTGACACTCGAAAATTGAGGTGTTTTCATTGTAATAAAGTTGAGCACACAAAGTCAGTGTGTTGGAAATTCTGGGAAAATCTGTTGGGGTTATTGGGTTGCAGAGAAGTTCTGGAAATAAAAGTACTGTGGGTTCTGAGCTTCGGCCACAGGGAAAAAGAGTGGCTTGTGTACAGGTAAAGTGGGTAGAATCTGGGATAGGTAAAGAAGTGGGAATATGATCACAATTTACCCAAGGGAGTTCTGAAGAGCAGATTGCAGAAATCTAAAGATTTTATATGTAATGGGGAAGACTTTCCATGTGTACAGAGTGGAGTTGGTAAAGATGTTAAAATTTTAAGAGACACAAAGGCTAGTCAATTCTTAATGTTGTGGGATAGTGATATTTGTTGTTTGGGGGGAGTATTGTAGGAACAGGTGATAATAAGTGGGGTTCATGGAGATGCTAAACCTATTCCATTGTGGAAGGTAAATTTAAAAAGTAAGTGGAAAACAGGCGAGGTGATTGTTGGAGTAGTGGAACAATTGCCCATTGCAGGAGTTCAATTTATTCTGGGTAATGATATAGCTGGGTCACAGATGTGGGTGATGCCTATGGTAGTTGAGTAGCCTGTAGAGGTATTTTCAACAGAAGTGTTGCAGAAAGAGCATCCTGGATTGTTTCCAGATTGTGTGATAACAATATGACAGGCTCACAGGTTGAAACAGTAAGAACAGAAAGTTCAAGGGAAGGGAGAAGGTGTTGAAGTCCAATTAGCTGACGCTGTCTTTGATAAAATTATTCAAGAAAAAATAGAGGATAATGCAGCTGAGGTATTTAGCTCAAGGCAGTTGGTAGAGTTACAGAAAAAGGATATGGAAATAAGACAGTCATATCAAACAGCTTATTCAGAAAAAGAGGTAGAATGTATTCCAGAATGTTATTCCCTTAAGGGTAATGTTTCAATGAGAAAATGGCAGCCATATCATGTTTCAGCAAATGAAAGCTGGAGGAAAGTACATCAGATTGTTATACAATTTAGATATAGAAATGAGATCTTGAGAATAGCTCATGAAATTCCAATGGGGGGACATTTAGGAAATAGAAAGACACAGACGAAAATACAAAAACATTTTTATTGGCGTGGATTGCATAGGGATGCAGTCAAATTCTGTAGAACATGTCACACGTGCCAGGTGATACGGAAACTACAAGCAGTGATTAAGCCGGCACTGTAATTCCAATTCCAGCATTTTAAGAACCTTTTACTAGGATCATGAGTGATTGTGTAGGGCATCTCCCTAAGACTAAAAGTGGAAATCAGTACTTAGTGACAATAATGGATGTGTCTACAAGGTTTCCTGAAGAGATACCTTTGAGAAATATTACAACAAAGAAAATTGTGAAAGAGTTGACTAAATCTTTTATAAGATATGGGGCAAAATATTTATGCCCAACCCACTCAAGTGTAAAATGACACATGTTCATGTCAGGTGAGCATCCCGACGTCAACGCACAGTCGTGCGGTTTAAGTTGGAGGGCGCACTGCCAACAATTAAAAGGCCTATTAAGGCCATTAAAAAGGTAACTAAAGGAAATTTTTCACTGCTCATCCAGCCTTATGGTTGGCGGGCAGGCGAAAAGGCCAAGTGGCCTTTGCACTTTTTAGGAAACCTCATCAATGGGTGGGATGAGGTTTCCAACAACAAATAAAAATAAAATTAAAAATTTTACATTTCATTTATAACATGTCACATGAGGGGACATGTTTCATTCTATTTCTGAAATCTTTATTTTATATTTGGAAAAATGTTCATCTCCCTAAGGCAGCTCTATGCCTGAGGGAGATTTGAAAGCGTGCACTCGCATGCATGTGTGAAGCTCACACTCGCACTCCCCTGCCCATCCGCACAGACAGCGTTGAGCATTGCTGCTTGTGTATCATGTTGGGTGGGCCTTGATTGGCCCACCAGCGTGAAATCGTGGTCCGACCCGATCGCTGGCAGTGGTCGGCTTCCCGACCGCCCCTGCCCGTCCCTGCTAAGCCCACCCGATGAGGGCTAAATTCTGCCCATGTCTTACCAAAAGAAATGCAAGAAATGTTCAATTTCATGTCACAGCTGTTTAAGTAATGAACAGTTTGGGGATAAAACAGTTTAAGTCAACAGCTTACCATCCTACGTCACAAGGGGCTTTGAAAAGATGGCATCAAAACTCAAAAACTATGATGAGGGTGTATAATCAGGACTATCCACAGGATTGGGTTCGAGAATTCCATTCTTATTATTTGCAATAAGGATGCTCCAAATGCATCGACCGGTTTAGTCCTTTCAAATTGATCTATGGTCATGAGGTAAGGGGACCACTGAAATTGATTCACAAGAAATTGGTGGGTCAAAATTCAGAAACTACTCTCCTGGATTATGTATCAAACTTCAGAGAAATATTCGACAGAGCATGTGAGTTGGCTAGGGAACATTTAAAGATATCACAGCAAGTGATGAAAGTGAAGGCAGACAGGAAAGCTACAGCTTGTAGTTTTGTTGCTGGAAAAGTGCTGGTTTTGTTACCAGTACTGATTGACTCATTAAAGGCAAGGTTTAGTGGGCCTTACAGGATTGAAGAGAAACTGAGTGAAGTAAATAATTTAATGAATACTCCAGTTAGAAAAAAGAAGCAAAGGATGTGTCATGTAAGTATGCTTAAAAAGGACTTTGACAGGGAAGACCAAAAGGAGGTACTAGTGGTGCTAGATAAAGAGATAGAGGTAGAAATGAAGGATTCTGAAATTTATTTTCCTCGAATGAAATTGGATAATAAGGGGGTTATTGAAAATGTGAATGTAATATTGTGTTATCTTTCAGACAAGTCTCAAAGTAATTTGGAGAAGCTATTGTAGTCACAAAAAGCTATGTGTGGGAGTAAGCTGGGAAGGACAAATTTAGCTATACACGATGTATGTGTAGAAGTTTCATCTTAGATAAGGCAACATCTTTATAGATTGAATACGGCAAAGTTATCATAAGTACAGAAAGAAATTGAATTCATGCATCAAAGTGACATCATTGAGTGCAGTTGCAGTAACTGGAGTTTACCTATTGTGATGGTACCAAAACTGGATGGAACACAAAGACTGTGGGTGGAATTTTCCCAGAATTGCACTAAGTGTGAGAGTGGGCGGGTAAAATGGAGTCCTACCCGCCGATGAAAATGGCAGGTTTTCACGTATCTTCCCGAGCCTGCCTCATTATATATTCACTCCCACAAAACACGCCGTTTTGATGGGGGGCGGGCACTCAATCGCCCGCTCGTCATCAGCCTGTTGCTGTATTATGCCAGCCACCATTTTTAAAAGGCAGCCACCAGCAAAGCGCTCATCGCCACCGGCTCATCACCACTGCCTGGGAGACGTGGCCAGCAAAGACAAAAGGACTGCAGCCCCCTGCTTCAACGATGAGTCCCTCGAGGGACTGCTAGATGCCGTGGAGGCCCACCGGGATCTGCTCTAACCCCACTCTGGCTGCAGGATGGGTAATAATGTCACCAACCAGGCTTGGGAGCTGGTGGCAGCAGTGGTCAGCGCAAATGCCCTGCAGAGGAGGACAACCACCCAGTGCCGCAAAAGGATGAATGATCTCCTCCGTTCTGCCAGGAGAAGTCACTCTTTTTATCACTCACAACTCACACACTCACAAACCCATCACACATCCACAGGGCCCTCACTCACTGGCAGTGCAAGGGACATCACCATTCACTCTTTCGCACACACCATCATTGTCCTCATCCTGTCTATGGGGCCACTCAGCAACCACACAGGCCAGGCATACTTATCATCTGGCCCGGCAGGCGTCCTGATACACTCTACCCATCTCTATCCATGTAGGACAAACTGGCTCACAACAGGAGGGAAAGGTCGCCGACATCTGGAGAGATGCTGGAAATCGAAGTTCTGACAGAATTTGAAAACACAGCCATCCAGCTAGCCGGCGATGACTGGGACCGGCCTGTGCTGATGGTTAGGTGAGCACTGTTGTACCAAATGAGGATCCAGCTGTGCAACATCCATCAGACAACCATGCTGTGAGTAATGTGTCTTCTTTCACAGGCCACTGACATGCACTAATTATCTCCCCTTGCTCTCGCAGGCACATCTGCCAAACTGCCGACAGAGTCCATGACCCAGGGCCTCCAATCAAGCTCCAAAGAAACCCCTGAAGAGGAATCTGAAGGCACCCTCCCTGAAGACCCATCAAAGTGCTCACCCATACCCTCCACCAGCTCAGAGACACACACCTCGGTGGGGCTTAGCTTTAGAGTAGCCTCGGGATTACAATCTAGTGAGCACATCACACTTTCTGACCCACAAAAGGTGGAGGCAGGGACTTCACAGGTCCCTGGCATTCGGAGGTGTGCTGGAGGCCAGAACGTTGCTGAGTCCGAGTCAAATAACGAGCCTCTGGACTCGGTCATGTCACAGTTGCTGGAGCTGCAAAGGCAAGCTCAGGAACATCAGGAAGGGATGTCTGCTGCACTGCTCATATTGCAAAGCACGATGGAGGAGTCCGTCCGTCATCAGGCTGAGGTAATAGCACTGGCATTGCAATGCACCAAGGACAACAATGGCAGGATGGCTGCTGCCATGGAGACATTAGTCCAGGACATCACTGCTGCGCGGGCTTAACTCCATCGTTGATGTCATAGTTGGCCTCCAACAGTGTGTACGCGAGAGGGGTGCTAGGCAGCTCGATCTAACTCCAGCTACCCCTTCTGTTCACGGAGTCAGCCAGGGGCCCTCAGGCACCCATAGGGAGGAGAATCAGCAGGTACATGCTCCAGGGTCATCCACCCAGGTGACTCTAGAAGTGACTAGCTCATCTGACTCCCCTCTTCCTGTGACCTCCGCAGATCCAGCTTCACAGGCCGAGGAGGGTGCCACTGGCACACAGCAGGACCCAGAAAGCAGGCTGGGGCCCTCCAAGTCTCAGCCATTTAGAGGACGCCCGCCAAAGTCATCACAGACAGGGCATCACAGTCAGCAGGTTGCCTCCACCTCTGTTGTAGATGTCCGGGGAGCACCAAGACTTAGCGGCACAGTTAGGAAAGTTAGGTAAAAGCAGTTGCACAGCCTGGCCACAGGTCTTGATCACTTGTACATACTGTTCACTATTGTGAATAAACTCCTAAGAATGTCACCCTGCCTGTGGCTCCATATTCTGATGAGCAGTGTTCTTGTCAGATGTGAAACCTTTCTGCACAAGATAAAAGGCAGGTGTCTCAGTCCAGGGCCTCTTCCCTGTGCCGTGTGACCTTCAGACCACAGTAATGGTCCAGCCTCACACTCCCTGGAAGCATTACTGATGCCTACACCTCAGTAGTGCTGGTCATTGCTGCCAGAATGTAGTGGGCAGGCGCCATAGAGTTCTCTCGTACATTCTATGTGCTTTCAGCAACTTAAAGGTGAGGCTGGTCCCCATCACACCAGCATCTGTGACCAGTGATGCTCTTCACCAGCTCCTGAAGGGCTAGAGTGCTGAAATCGGATGCAGCATCAGATACGTCTAAAGTTTCATGGCTGCGTCTCTGAGATGGCCCTGATCATGGAGCGCAAGCGAGCTGCCCTCAGCCAGAGAGGAATCAGGCATTCTCAGAGGCTATGTGAAGATTCATGGAGTGTCCTCACTGCATGTTGTCATCACCCTCCTGTGATGCAGTGACTATAAGGGCCTCCACTGCATCCCCATGACAAAAGCATTGTTACAGAGGGTCTTGGCGCTGCCATAAGCCAGACTGGAGTCAAACGTTCACAACTGTGATGTGAGGATCTATGGGGACACCTCACAGCATGTCGCCATCATCCTCCACAACTCTGGCATCTATGAGGGCCTCCCGAGTGCGCCTGCCTCATCTAGCTAGTGCGAGAGCCTGATCCCCATCGTCATCACAACCGAGGACCCCCTCACCCTCATCCCCGTCTGTGATCTCCTCATCAGGGGGGACCTGCAGCTCCTCCATCTCCTCCTCAGCCAACTTGTCACCCTGTTGCAATGCCAGGTTGTAAAGGGCGCAGCAGATGACGACAATGCGTGACACCCTCTGCGTACTGTATTGCAGGGCTCCACCAGGCCGGTCCAGGCACCGGAATCGCACCTTCAGCATCCCAATGGTCTGCTCCACCAAGTTGTGAGCTGCTGCATGAGCCTCATTATAACGCTGCTCTGCTGCAGCCTGAGGCCGCCACACGGGTATCATCAGCCATGGCCTCTGCGGGTAGCCCTTGTCCCCAAGGAACCAACCCTGCAGCCTCGGTGGACCCTGGAACACTGCAGGGACCCGCGAATGAATCAGGATGTAGGCATCATGCCTCCACTGTCTCTTATCCGTCTTCTACAGCCTCTGTAGGCCATCAGGCCTCCAGCTAGGTCACCAGGATCCATGATCCTGACGTTGTCCTCCTGCAGCATGAGAAAGAGAGACATGGTTATCATGGCTGCACCTAGCACCTATCCTGGCCCTGTGTGTCCGCCCCTTAATGCTTCCTGGAGAGTGCTGGTCACCCCTCGGATGGCCAGAGATGAGTGCACTGCATAGCTGCCCTGTCAGCCTGCGACATGGGGGACACTGGTCCAAACCAGGATGCTGAGATTACAAGGGGCTGTGAGCGCCTCCAGCAGTGACTGCTACATGGCCAGTGTTGGCGGGAGATTGTACACCGTGTGCAGTCCAACTGCTCTGCAGTCCAATAAAGTGGTGGCAGACTTGAAGGTGCGGATGGAGTGGTGGGGATGGGTGGTGGTGGGCGTAAGATATGGAGTGCTTGGTGGCCCTTTTGTACCTTCACGTTGCTTGCATGGGCGGGCAAGCTAGGAGCCTGACACCAATCATATTACTGTGGCTGTGCCTGATCTGTCTTAGTTGCAGAGGTATGGTCAGTTTATACAGGTGTCCCTAATAAACGGCCACCCCTCTCGCTTACCCAGCCCCCCACCTCAATTGTATGTGTGTGGCATGCAGCTCCAAGGTAGCACTTGACCTCCACCCTCCCCTCAGTGGTCACCTCCAAGGTTGGCCAACGCTTGCCCCCAAACACCCCCTCACCCTTCAGCAGTCACCTGCGGGGCTAGGTATCAGTTTCACCCACCCCCCTGGTGCCCCAGAGGCCTGGAAACAACCAGCGAGCTGTGGAGAACACTGCTGCTCACTAACCTCAGCTCTCCCAAAGTGAAGGCTGCCAAGTGCACGTTGCCTGCATGCTGTTGTGAAACACATCAGTGTGCTTTCCTGCCGATGTGGATGGACGATATGGCGGGGTTCCAAGACCCTGGCAGGATGGCCCTTTAATTATATGCTAATGTATTACAATTAGCTCCCCGCCAACCGATGGCAGGAAACATGGCCCACCATCAGTGGGCTGAGCGGAAGATCGCGTCCTGCCTTCACGCCATTGTGAAGTGGGTCCCGCCATGTTTTCTGTGCTTGTCACCTATCACGTCCGCTGCCAGCGGGCTTGGAAAATTCAGCCCTGTGTGTGGACTATTGAAGGGTGAATGTGATGACTCAAGTGGATTCATATCCTATAGGCGGTCAGAAGATTGCATTGAGAAAGTGGAACAATCAAAATTTATCATAAAGATTGACTTGCTAAGAGGAGATTGGCAAGTACCGTTACGGAGAGAGAAAAGGAGATATTGGCTTTTGTGATGCCAGATGGACTATATCAGTTTAAAGTCATGCCGTTTGGTATGAAAAATGCACCTGCAACATTTCAAAAACAGGCAAACAAAGTAATTGCAGGACTGAGCAATTGTGCTGTTTATATTGATGACCTGATAGTTTTCAGTCAAACGTGGGAGGAGCATTTACAACATCTGGGAGACCTATTTTGTTGACTACAAGGAGCATATTTGGTGATGAACTTCGCTATAAGTGAATTTGCAAAAGCGTAAGTTACATATCTAGGCCATACCACTGGACATGGTAAGGTGGTTCCGAGAGATGTGAAAGTCAAGGCTATCGTGGATTTCCCAGTGCTTACAACAAAATGAGAAGTTTTGAGATTTCTGGGCATGAGTGAGTTTTACTGGGAATTTGTACCAAATTTTAGCAGTGTGGTTGCTCCATTGACTGAACTTTTAATAAAGAACAAGGAGTTTCAATGGACCCAGGAGTGTCAGAAGGTATTTGACAGTCTGAAAACTGTATTGACTGTGACACCAGTTTTGGCAGTACCCAATTATGCCAAGCAATTTAAGTTGGCCATTGATGCAAGCGATATAGGCATTGGGGCTGTACTGTTACAAGAAGATGAAACTGGAATTGAGAAACCATTAGAGTGTTTTTCACGGAAGTTGAATGTACAACAGCGAAGATATTCAATGATTGAAAAGGTGACTCTGGGTCTGGTATTAGCATTGCAGCATTTTGAGATGTATGTTGCAAACAATTCATCAGAAACAATTGTTTATACAGACCACAATCCTTTCAAGTTTCTGGACAAATTTCAAGACAGAAGTGCAAGGTGTTGAGGTGAAGTTTATTACTGCAACTATCTAATCTACAGATTATAAATGTGGCTAAATGAGAAAATCTAATTGTAGATGCATGGTCAAGAGTTTGAAGCTTAAAGGGAAAGTTGGACATTTAAAAACCTGGACACTGGATAAAATGTTTCCTGTTGATACATTTTGTATATATACAAATATATTACAAGGATGTGTATATATATTGTTAAGTTAATGCATGCATCTGGTAATGAAATAGTGCGAGTACATATATAAGTATAGGAGGTAGCGTACAATGGGTTAAGCAAATGAAGCCGTCTTTTAAATTGTGACGGTTCAGTTCCTTGTAAGGGGGGGATTGTCATGAAAATATAATAATTCTCATAATGTTATTGTGATTTATTGTAAAAGTGGGTTAATAGTGGGATTTAATTGAATTGGAGACAGCTGGTCTGGGGCTTTTGAGTCATCAAACAAGCAGCTAGGTTTGAAATGCTAAATACGTGAACATGGCTGAAGTTTTAGAATATGAGGTGTAAAGAAAATTTGCATTTTTAGATAAATTAGATTAGTTTGAATTTCAAAGAGACGGTAGGATGTTACACTTAGCCAGAAGAAGATAAGCCAAACAGTGTGTTTATTTTTCCCAAAGGTTACTGATAAAATTAGCACTATGAAAGATCTATATGATGAGAAGAGTAAAGTTGCAAAAACATATGGGAACAATGGAATTTGCATTAAAAGGGAGAAACGTATAAAGGAAATGAGGCTATGCGTCAGAAGGAAAAGGCATTCTAAGACCTCCAACCTCTGTACATTAAGTTGTTGTCTACAGGAACCAAAGCTGAGAAAACTCACTTTGAATTCTCCTTTTCAGGATATTGTGTTGCTTAGCCTTGGCGTGTTTAAATCTATTTGTTTTCACTGTTGCTTTCACGGGGGTTTAACTGGAAGCCAGATTAATTAGGGGTTTTAGGAGTTATTATAGTAGTAATTTGTAGATCTATGCATGTGCTTGAAATCTTTTCTTTTGTTAATAAATGACTAATTTAGTTTTCAAAAAAACCTCTGAAGTCATGGTAGTCTTATTACTTCTGAATTCAGGTCACGTGTCTTGAAATAAAATACAAATTGCAAAACAGTTGTGACTGTGTGATCAAGTTTCCCTCATGGATTTGATCTGCCTGGCACACATCATCTGCCACGTCATAACATGTCCCCATCTGGGGAGGAAGCCCTGCCCCCAAGAGCTGCCCGACCAATCGGATGGCTAGCAGCTCCTTGGTTGCAGCAGTGCCCCCAGGACAGTGATCACTGCCAGAACTGCATCCAATCCCTAATAACATTCATCACCAAAACTGTTTGCAAGGCCAGGAAATCCCAATTCTCATGAAAATATCTTAATATTGATCATCGTAAACTCTAACAAATGTTTAATCAAACAAAGCATTGGAAGAGATTCACATGAACTAGCTACCCTGTTCTTAGATGATAAGATTGAATCCCAGAAGTGAAGTTTGTTTCAGTGAGAGTTAAGATATAAAAGTCCATCCCTTGGCCCTCCTCAATCACAGTTGGCAGGCAAGAAAATCAGGCCAGAAAGCAGTTGAGCTAGCTTCGTTTAAGGGCAGCAATTCAGAAAAGGTTTGAATCACAGAATCACAGTACAGAAGAGGCCCTTCGGCCCATCGAGTCTGCACTGACACGTGAGAAACACCTGACCTACTTACCTAATCCCATTTGCCAGCACTTGGCCCATTGCCTTGAACGTTATGACGTGCAAGTGCTCATGAAGTGGTACCTCCACCACCCTCCCAGGCAGTGCATTCCAGACAGTCACCATCCTCTGGGTAAAACAGTTTTTCCTCACATCCCCCCTAAACCTCCTGCTCCTCACCTTGAACTTATGCCCCCTTGTGACTGACCCTTCAACTAAGGGGAACAGCTGCTCCCTATCCACCCTGTCCATGCCCCTCATAATCTTGTACACCTCGATCAGGTCGCCCCTCAGTCTTCTCTGCTCCAACAAAAACAACCCAAGTCTATCCAACCTCTCTTCATAACTTAAATGTTTCATCCCAGGCAACATCCTGATGAATCTCCTCTGCACCCCATCCAATGCAATCACATCCTTCCTATAATGTGGCGACCAGAACTGCTCGCAGTACTCCAGCTGTGGCCTCACTAAGGTTCTATACAACTCCAACATGACCTCCCTACTTTTGTAATCTATGCCTCGATTAATAAAGGCAAGTGTCCCATAGGCCTTTTTCACCACCCCACTAACATGCCCCTCTGCCTTCAGAGATCTATGGACACACACAGCAAGGTCCCTTTGTTCCTCAGAACTTCCTAGTGTCATGCTGCTCATTGAATATTTCCTTGTCAAATTACTCCTTCCAAGATGTATCACCTCACACTTTTCAGGATTAAATTTCATCTGCCACTTATCTGCCCATTTGACCATCCCGTCTATATCTTCCTGTAGCCCAAGACACTCAACCTCACTGTTAATCACCCGGCCAATCTTTGTGTCATCCGCAAACTTACTAATCCTACCCCCCACATAGTCATATAAATGACAAATAATAGGGGACCCAGCACAGATCCCTGTGGTACACCACTGGACACTGGCTTCCAGTCACTAAAGCATCCTTCTGTCATCACCCTCTGCCTCCTACAACTAAGCCAATTTTGAATCCACATTTTCAAATTATCCTGTATCCCATGTGCATTTGCCTTCTTTATAAGTCTCCCATGTGGGACCTTGTCAAAGGCTTTGCTGAAATCCATATAAACTACATCAACTGCACTACCCTCATCTACACACCTGGTCACCTCGTCAAAAAATTCAATCAAATTTGTTAGGCATGACCTCCCTCTGACAAACACATGCTGACTATCCCTGATCAAACCTCGCCTCTCCAAGTGGAGATAGATACTCTCCTTCAGAAATTTCTCCAATAGTTTCTCTACCACTGACGTGAGACTCACTGGTCTGTAGTTCCCTGGCTTATCTCTACAACCCTTCTTAAATAGCGGAACCACATTAGCTGTTCTCCAGTCCTCTGGCACCTCCCCCGTGGCCAGAGAGGGATTAAAAATTTGGGTCAGAGCCCCTGAGATCTCATCCCTTGCTTCCCTCAGCAGTCTGGAACACAAATCGTCTGAACCTGGAGATATGTCTACTTTTAAGCCTCCAACACCTTGTCACTCCCTATATCAATTTGCTTAAGAACCTCACAGAGTTGTAATTCTAAAGTTAATAGAGGTTCAATGTTTGACTAACAGAAGTAAAATTTGTAAAGAATGCTGCCAGGTAATTAAATACATATGTCTCTAAGGCTAGTAAGTATAGTATTGAAATACAGAGAAACAAGTACAGGGTATCTCAGCTGAATCAGAATGAGAAGGAAATATGGCAGTGGCCATTTCCAGTCAGAAATCAAAAGATAAGATCAAGTCAATCTGTTGGAGGAACAAGTCATTTGCAAGCTGTTAACTTGTCAGTGACCTTGAACATGAACTTTCATATGTTACATGGTAAACTCAGACTGAATATTTTTTGCTATGCTGCAATACAAATATTCTGGCCATGGCTGAAATACTGCAATATGTTTAAATTGCACTTGCACCTTTAACAATATAGTTTTGAAATTTTAAGACCTCTACTTAAATGTACAATATAATTTATGATTGTTTAAAACTAAACTTAAAATACCTATGTTAATTTCAATATTTAACCTATGAAGAGATTAGCATTAATTTCGATGCTTGATTGAAGTAGTAACATTTCATCTTTCTTTATTTAGATTCACCTTTGATTACTCTGGCAAAACGGTAACTAATTTCACTTGGGTTGTACTGTGATTGTATGGGGAGAAAATATTATTCCTCTGGATTTGATGTGTAAAAGAGTTCAAGTGCAAATTAAATTGGGAATCTTTTAAACCTTAGACGTCCATGGTAATAATCCAATCTAGCCTGTATCTAGATATTAAGCAAAAGGACAAAGATGGGTTTGACACCATTGACATAATTAAGCTAAATATCAGAACCTCTGAGGTATACTGCTTATCCACAGAAAGCTTTCTACCAAATCAATTCCATTATAAAACACTGTACTGTGACCTGCAATTTTCATTCTTATTTAAGATGCAAAATTAATCAAAAAGGCTTGTAGCCAAGGCCTATTTGTAGTGACTATTAGCCTCTTGTTAAGGCTTTTATTGTGCTTTTTCCCTTCTCAAGAAAAATTGGAATCGATTTTTTAGGAAAAAATAGAGAACAAATACAAATGTAGATCAGAGAGAGAAATTGAGATTAACATTCAATATTCGAAAGAAACAAAAGCTTCCACTTATAGAGTACCTCATCATGTCTCAGTTTGTGCCGAAGTTCTTCACGGACAATGAACTACTTTGAAGTGCAGTGCAGTTTTTTGTAGACAACTTAATAGATATTTTGTGCACATCAAGATCACATAAATAGCAGTGAGATAAACAATCAGTTTACCTGAAACAAAAATAAAAATACCTGGAAAAACTCAGCAGGTCTGGCAGCATCTGCGGAGAGGAACACAGTTAACGTTTCGAGTCCGTATGACTCTTTAACAGAACTAAGTAAAAATAGAAAAGAGGTGAAATATAAGCTGGTTTAAGGGGGGGGGGGGGGTGGTGGGACAGGTAGAGCTGGATAGAGGGCCAGTGATAGGTGGAGATAGCCAAAAGATGTCCTACGCAAAAGGACAAAGAGGTGTTGAAGGTGGTGATATTATCTAAGGAATGTGCTAATTAAGGGTAGAAAGCAGGACAAGCAAGGTACAGATAGCCCTAGTGGGGGTGGGGTGGGGTGAAGGGAGGAGTTCGAAATAGGCTAAAAGGTTGGGATAAAACAATGGATGGAAATACATTTAAAAATAATGGAAATAGGTAGAAAAAGAAAAATCTATATAAGTTATTGGAAAAAAAAGGGGGGATCGTAAAGGGGTTGGGGATGAAGGAGAGAGTTCATGATCTAAAATTGTTGAACTCAATATTCAGTCCGGAAGGCTGTAAAGTGCCTAGTTGGAAGATGAGGTGCTGTTCCTCCAGTTTGCGTTGAGCTTCACTGGAACAATGCAGCAGGCCAAGGACAGACATGTGGGCATGAGAGCAGGGTGGAGTGTTGAAATGGCAAGTGACGAGTAGGTCATGTCATGCTTGCGGACAGACCGAAGGTGTTCTGCAAAGCGGTCACCCAGTCTGTGTTTGGTCTCCCCAATGTAGAGGAAACCGTATTGGGAGCAATGAATGCAGTCGACTAAATTGAGGGAAGTGCAAGTGAAATGCTGCTTCACTTGAAAGGAGTGTTTGGGCCCTTGGACGGTGAGGAGAGGGGAAGTAAAGGGGCAGATGTTGCACCTTCTGCGGTTGCATGGGAAGGTGCCGTGGGAGGGGGTTGAGGTGTAGGGGGTGATGGAGGAGTGGACCAGGGTGTCACGGAGGGAACGATCCCTGTGGAATGCCGCCAGTGGGGAGTGAAAGAAGATGTGTTTGGTGGTATCACGCAGGAGTTGGCGGAAATGGCGGAGGATGATCCTTTGAATGCGGAGGCTGGTGGGGTGATAAGTCAGGACAAGGGGGACCCTATCATGGTTCTGGGAGGGAGAGGAAGGTGTGAGGGCGGATGCGGGGGAGATGGGCCGGACATGGTTGAGGGTCCTGTCAAACACCGTGGGTGGAAAACCTCGGTTAAGGAAGAAGGAAGACATGTCAGAGGAACTGTTTTTGAAAGTGGCAACATCAGAACAGATGCGACAGAGGCAAAGGAACTGACAGAATGGGATGGAGTCCTTACAGGAAGCGGGGTGTGAGGAGCAGTAGTCAAGGTAGCTGTGGGAGTCGGTAGGCTTGTAATGAATATTGGTGGACAGTCTATCACCAGAAATTGAGACAGAGGGGTCAAGGAAGGGAAGAGAAGTGTCAGTGATGGACCATGTGAAAATGATGGAGGGGTGGAAATTGGAAGCAAAATTAATAAATTTTTCCAGGTCCAGACGAGAGCATGAAGCAGCACCGAAGCAATCATCAATGTACCGGAGAAAGAGTTGTGGGTCGGGGCCAGAGTAGGACTGGAACAAGGAATGTTCCACATACCCCATAAAAAGACAGGCATAGCTGGGGCCCATGCGGGTACCCACAGCCACACCTTTTATTTGGAGGAAGTGAGAGGAGTTAAAGGAGAAATTGTTCAGTGTGAGAACAAGTTCAGCCAGATGGAGGAGAGTAGTGGTGGATGGGGATTGTTCGGGCCTCTGTTCGAGGAAGAAGTGGAGAGCCATCAGACCATCCCAGTGGGGGATGGAAGTGTAGAAGGATTGGACGTCGATGGTGAAGAGGAGGCGGTTGGGGCCAGGGAACTGGAAATTGTTGATATGATGTAAGGTGTCAGAGGAATCACGGATGTAGGTGGGAAGGGACTGGACAAGGGGAGAGAGAATGGAGTCAAGATAGCAAGAAATGAGTTCCGTGGGGAAGGAACAGGCTGTCAAAATCGGTCTGCTGGGACAGTCCTGTTTGTGGATTTTGGGTGGGAGGTAGAAACGGGCCGTCTGAGGTTGGGAGACTATGAGGTTGGTAGCTGTGGAAGGAAGATCCCCAGAGGAGATGAGGTCAGTTACAGTGCTGGAAACAATGGCTTGATGTTCAGTGGTGGGGTCATGGTCCAGGGAGAGGTAGGAGGAAGCGTCTGCGAGTTGACGCTCAGCCTCTACGAGGTAGAGGTCAGTGCGCCAGACAACAACAGCACCACCCTTGTCAGCAGGTTTGATGACAATGTCAGGGTTGGACCTGAGAGAACGGAGTGCAGCAAGTTCAGAGAGAGACAGGTTAGAGTGGGTGAGAGGAGCAGAGAAATTGAGACGACTAATGTCACGCCGACAGTTCTCAATGAAAAGATCAAGAGAAGGTAAGAATCCAGAGAGAGGGGTCCAGGTGGAGGGAGAATATTGGAGGCGGGTAAAAGGATCTGTTGAATGGGGAGAGGACTCCTGCCCAAAGAAGTGAGCACGGAGACGAAGGCGGCGGAAGAAGAGTTCAGCATCGTGCCGAGCCCAAAATTCATTGAGATGAGGGCGTAAGGGTATGAAACGAAGTACTTTGCTGAGCACTGAACGTTCAGCGTCGGAGAGGGGAAGGTCAGGTGGTTTGGTGAATACACAACTGGGGCTGGGATTGGAAGACGGGATGGGGTCAGAGGGACAGGCAGGGGTGGAGGGTCCTGGATGGGTGTTGGTGTCAATGAGTTGTTGGAGCTTGCGTTCCTTTGCACCTGAAAGAAAGAGACAAAGTTTCTTGTTGAGGCGTCGGATGAGACGAAGAATAAAATGAAACTGGGGGCACGCGCAGCTTAGAAACAGGGTGCGGCGGTGCTGCTGGAGGGAGAGGTCAAGTGTGTTCATATGGCGGCGCATGGCACTGAGTATGGATCTCAGAATGCGACGAGAACAGCAGTCCGAGGAGCGTTGTCTGTCCCGGAGATACCTGTAATCCTGGGTGGGTTCGAAACATGAGGGATGGAACTTCAGTTGAAATCCACGTGGGGTAAGTCGGAGATGGAGACAGTCACTGAAGAAGGAAATATGGCTGTGAAAGCGGGTTTTAGTAAAAACCTTGTCAAACACCAGGAGAGAAATGGAAGGGAATGAAGGTGAACAAGGCAAAAGAGAGATACGGAAATCCTGTCGGATTACTTAGTTCTGTTGAAGAGTCATATGGACTCGAAACGTTAACTGTGTTCTTCTCCGCAGATGCTGCCAGACCTGCTGAGTTTTTCCAGGTATTTTTATTTTTGTTTTGTATTTCCAGCATCTGCAGTTTTTTGCTTTTAATCAGTTTACCTGGTTTTGGTAGTGTTGATTGAGGGAGGAATATGGGGCTTCACCTTAATGTATCAGCAAAAGAATTAAATCTTTGGCAAAGCTATCACTGATGTATTACAAGCATACCATGGGATTATTTAGCCAATTATTTCATTTCTTCCTCTGTAGGAAATGACTAGACTTGAATAAATAGCAACTATGGGAAAAATTTTCCTCCCGTTGTGGGGAAGTGTGGGAGCGGACGCAGGCAGGCGCGCCTCTGATCGGTGCCCCCAATCGGGGGCATGCAGCCATTTTACGTGGGCAGGCCAATTAAAGCCTGCCCAGTGTGACATCTGCCAGGAAGTGCTATGCGCTCCCTGTGCGGGCACGGTGGGGGGGTGATTCCCTCAACCAGGACTGCGCTCTATCACGCATGCGTGTGAAAGAGCACACTGATCTCCCTAAGGCTAAGTGCTGCCTCAGGGAGATCGGCTCCAAATTAAAAATTGTTAAACAAATGATAGATAGATTTCCCTGACATGTCCCCTCATGTGGCACTGTCTCATGAGTTGGGGCATATCCATAACTTTAATTGAAACCTTTATTAAATATTTAAAAACTCTCATGAAACCTCATCCCGTCTGTGGATGATGTTTCATGCTTTTTCTGAAGCCCGCCAGGGCTCCCGGCCTGCCCGCTAACCCTAAGGTTGAACGGGCAGGTCCATTAATGATGTTAATTACTTTTTAAATGGCCTCAATAAGTCATTGACAGGTTGGTGGGCGTGCAGCTGATTCGGCTGCACCCCCACCGGCCTGAAAATGGAAATGACGCAGGGAGTTCCACCCGACATCATCCCGTGTCATTTTATGTGTCGGCAAGCGGGGGCGGGGCCCGCTCGCCGACCGGAAGATCCTCCCCTATATAGCCATTATGATAAACTCACCAAGTCGGCAATATCAGGTGCAAACTATTCTGCAACACAGCTTTTCAAACTGTAATGCAATCCTCCACAAGAACATAAGAAATAGGAGCAGGAGACGATGTGGCCTATTGACCCTCTCCGCCATTCAATATGATCATGGCTGATCTTGGGCTTCACCTCTATCTTCCCACCAGCTCCCCAGATCCCTTGATTCCGTTAGAGACCAAAAGCCTGTCTATCTTCCCCTCTCTCCACTGTGATGCTTGTGGATGGGAGGAGTGTAATGAGCATTGATCACCCTCTAGATATCAGTAAATACAGGTTGTATGCAGGCTGGATAATGGTTTTTCAGCCAACACAGATACGATGGGCCAAATGCTGTAATATTCTATGATTTGATGGTGTTTTTTTCATTCTTTCACGAGATGTGGGCTTTGTTGGCTAGGCCATCCTTAATGCCCTTGAGAGAGTGTGGTGAGCCGCCTTGTTGAACTGCTACAGTCCATGTAATGTAGGTACACCCACAGTGCTTTTTTTCAGAGACTGTATAGCGGTTTGACAGAACTAACTGGCTTGCCATTTCAGGCACATTGTTGTATCTGGAGTCACATGGCCAGACCAGGTAGGAAAGACAGATGTCCTTACCTAAAGGACATTAGCGAATCAGATGGGTTTTTACATCAATGGTTTCATGGTCACTATCACTGAGACTAGCTTTTAATTCCAGATTTATTAATTGAATTTAAATTCCACCAGCTGCCGTGGTGGGATTTGAACCCATGTCCCCAGAGCAATAGCCTGGGCCTCCGGATTACTAGTCCAGTGACATCATCACTACACCTCCCCCATCGCATGCATGCTGCATTAAAAAAAAATCAATTTTCCTACTATATCAATTGGGAATGTGCAAGCATCATTTATTTTGTGACATAATAAGCTTTTAACCTATTTTACTTTCTTCTAGAAACTCTTTCCATAAAGTTGAATTGATGCGACATAAAACAGGGAAAAGGAGTTTTTAATGCCATTTTCTATAGAAAATAATGTTTTACAATTTTTCTATCAAGTACTTTACTTGTTATTTTCTCAAATGTGTTTAAAAATTGTAATCATTCTTTGAGACAATGGGCAGGATTTTCCCAAGATTTGCACGAAATGCAGTCGTGGGCGGGTAAAAGGGAGTCCTACCCGCCAACAAAAATGGCAGATTTTCACGCCATATTGATCCGAGCCTGCCTCATTATTTATTCACTCCTGGTAAACATGCCGTTTCCATAGCGGGTGGGCTCTCATTCACCTGCCTGCCATCACCCCGCTGTTGCATCATGCTGGCTGCCATCTTTCAAAGGCAGCCGCCAGCAAAGTGCTTATCGCCACCAGCTCACCACTGAAGCCCTGGAGACATGGCCAGTAAAGGAAAAAAGACTGCAGTCCCCCCCGCTTCAATGGCAGGTCCCTCGGGCAACTGCTGGATACCATGGAGGCCCACCAGGATGTGCTCTGGTGGCAGGATGGGCAGCAGAGTTATCAACCTGACTTGGGAAGCGGTGGCATCGGTGGTCAACCCAAACGGCCTGCAGAGGAGGACAGCCACCCATTGCCGCAAAAGGATGAATTATTTCCTCCATTCCGCCAGGGTGAGTCCCTCTTTTCATCACTCCCAATTCATGCACTGACAAACCTTTCACACATCCACAAAGCCTTCACTCACAGTGCAAGGGACATCACCATTCACTCTTTAACACACACCATCATTGTCCTCATCCAGTCCATGGGACCACTCACCGCCCACACAGGCCAGGCATACTTGTCATCTGGCCCGGCAGGTGTCCTGATACACTTTCCCTATCTCTATCCATGTAGGACAAACTGGCACACAACAGAAGGGAAAAATCGCAGACAGTTGGAGGGATGCTGGAGATCAAAATTCTGACAGAATTCGAAAACAGAGCCATCCAGCTGGCCGGCGATAACCAGGACTAGGTCTGTGCTGACGGTGAGGTCGGCACTGCTCTACCAAGTGAGGATCCAGCAGTGCAACATCCATCAGACAACCATGCTATGAATGATGTGTCCTCTTTCACAGGCCACGGCCATGCACTAAATGTCTCCCCTTGCTTTCGCAGGCACATTTGCCAAACAGCCGACAAAGTCCATGACCCAGGGCCTACAATCAAGCTCCGAAGAAACATCTGAAGGGGAATCTGAAGGCACCCTCCCTGAAGACCCATCACAGCGCTCACCCACACAGCGCTCCGCCATGTAGAGACACAGACATTGGTGGAACCTGGCTTTAGAGTAGCCTTGGGGTCACAATCTGGTGAGCACATTGCACTTTCTGATCCACAGCAGGCGGAGGCAGGGACTTACAAGATTGCCAGCACTTGAAGGATTGCTGGAGGCCAGAACGTTGCTGAGTCTGAGTCAGAGGACGAGCCTCTGGACTCGGTCATGTCACAGTTGCTGGAGCCGCAAAGGCAAGCTATGGAACAACAGGAAGGGGTGTCTGCTGCGCTCCTCAGATTGCAAGGCACGATGGAGGAGTCCGTCCACCTTCAGGCTGAGGTCATAGCGCCAGCATTGCAACGCGCCAAGGTCAATAGTGGCAGGATGGCGGCTGCCATGGAGACCTTAGTCAAGGACATCACTCCTGCACTGCTGCTTAACTTCAATGCTAATGCCATAGTTGGCCTCCAACAGTGTGTACGCAAGAGGAGTGCTGGTCAGCTCAATCTCACTCCAGCTACCCCTTTCATGCACGCAGATGCCAAGGCCCTCAGGCATCCACAGGGAGGAGGATCAGCAGGTGCACATTCCGGGGCCATCCACCCAGGTGACTCTGGGAGCAACCAGCCCATCCTCCACAGCTTCAAAGGCTGAGGAAGGTGTCACTGCCACACAGCAGGACCCAGAAAGCAGACCGGGGCCCTCCAAGTCTCGGCCCTCCAGAGGACACCTGCCAAAGTCATCACAAGCAAGCCATCACAGTCAGCAGGCTGCCTCCACCTCTGCTGTGGATGTCCGAGGAGTACCAAGACGTAACGGCAGGATTAGGAAAGTTAGGTGAAAGTAGTTGCACAGCCTGGGCACGGGTGTTGATCACCTAAACATACTGTTTACTATTGTCAATAAACTCCTAAGAATGTCACCCTGCCTGAGGCTCCTTGTTTTGATGAGCAGTGTTCTGATTACTCAGATGTGAAACCTTTCTGCACAAGATAAAAGGCAGGTGTCTCAGTCCAGGGCCTCTTCCCAGTCCAGCCTCACAGCCCCTGGAAACATTACTGATGCCTGCATCTCGGTGGTGCTGCTCTCAGAACCTTTAAGGTAGGGCTGGCCCCCATCGCACCAGCAGCTGCGACCAGTTATGCTGTGCACCAGCTCCTGAAAGGCTAAAGTGCTGAAGGCAGACACAACATCAGGTGCGTCTAAAGTTTCATGACTGTGTCTCTGAGATGGCCCTGATCATGGAGTGGAAGCAAGCTGCCCTCGGCCAGACGGGAGTCAGACATTCTCAGAGGCCATGTGAAGATCCATGGAGTGTCCTCACGCATGTTGTCATCATGCTCCTGCAATTGAGCGATGATTAGGGTCTCCATTGCATCTCCATGACAGGAGCATTCTCACAGAGGGTATTAGCATTGCCATAAGCCAGACTGGAGTGAAACATTCACAACTGCGATGTGAGGGTCTATGGGGATATCTCGCTGCATATCATCATCATCATCCTCCACAAATCTGGCAGACATGAGGGCCTCTCGAGCGCTCCTGCCTCATCTAGCCAGTGCGAGAGCCTCATCCCTGTCATCGTCACCACCGAGGACCCCCTCACCCTCATCCCCGTCGGTGTCCTCCTCTTCGGAGGAGACTTGCAGCTTCTCCATCTCCTCCTCAACCAGCTCCTCTCCCCGTTGCAATGCCAGGTTGTAAAGGGAGCAGCAGACGACGACGATACGTGTCACCTTCTGCGGACTGTATTGTAGGGCTTCACCAGACCGGTCCAGGCATCGGAACCGCATCTTCAGCACCTCTGGTCTGCTCCACCAAGTTGCGAGCTGCAGCATGAGCCTCGTTATAGCAATGTTCTGCTGCAGTCTGAGGCCGCCTCATGGGTGTCATCAGCCATGGTCTCTGTGGATAGCCTTGCCCCCAAGGAACCAACCCTGCAGCCTTTGTGGGCCCTGGAAGGCTGTAGGCGTCGTGCACACTCTGTGGAAACCATGCGCACACCTGCAGGATGCCTTTCTGGTGGTCACATTCCAGCTGCACATTCAGTGAGTGGAAGCCCTTGCGGTTCATGAAGTCCACCAAGTGTAGTGATGGAGACCTGAGCACCACTTGAGTGCAGTCAATCGCACCCTCCACCTGTGGGAATCCCAAGATCAGGGCAAATCCAATGGCTCTTGCATCCTGGCTGTCCCGGTCTCGGGCGAAATGCACAAAGTTGTGTGCCATGGAGAAGATGGCATCCGTGATCTCAGGGATGCATTTGTGGGAGACAGATTGTGAAATCCCATAGAGGTCACCTATGGAGGCCTGAAAGGAGCCATTGGTGTGGAAATTGAGTGCCACAGTCACTTTCACAGCCACTGGCAGTGGATGCCCTCCATGTCCCCTTGGTGCCAAGTCCTGCAGTAAGTGGCAGATGTGAGCCACCAGGTCCCTAGACATGCGCAGTCATCAGCGACACTGGTTCTCAGTCATCTGCAGAAATGGCAGGCGGTGTCTATAGACCCTGGGTGTCACTAGGTGCTGACCAGCCATGGCTCGCTGTCACTCCTGGGCAGCATGTGTGGAAGCCCCTGCTGCCCCTTCTTCATGAGGTTGCTGCTCCTGCTTTTGCGCGGCCAGGAGCCTCAGTCACTCTCTCCTCCATCTTCCATGGTCTCTGTAGGCCATCAGGCATTCAGCTAGGTCACCAGGATCCATGATCCTGACGTGGTCCTGATGCAGCATGAAAGAGAGAGAGAGACGTGGTTATCATGGCTGTACTTAGTACTTTTCTTGGCCCTGAGTAACACTTCCCTTGGATGGCCAGAGATGAGTGCGCTGCATGGCTGCCCTCTCAGCCTGCAACATGGGGGACACTGGTCCAAACCTGGACGCTGAGGTTGCAAGGGGCTGTGAGCGCCTCCAGCAGTGACTGCTACATGGCCAGTGTTGGCGAAGAGATTGTACAGCATGTGCAGCCCAACAGCCCCGCGGTCCAATAAAGTGGTGGTGGACACGATGTTTGTGTCGGGGGTTGGCGGGGAGGCGGTGGTAAGGTATGGAGCACTTGGTGGCCCTTTGGCGCCTCCTCGTTGCTTGCATGGGCGGGCAGCTTAAGAGCCCGACCACAATCATATCACTGTGGCTACGCCTGATCTGTCTTATTTGCAGAGGCATGGTCAGTTTATTCAAGTGTCCCTAATGCATGGCCACTTCCCTCACTTACCATGCCCTCCACCTCGATTGCCCGTGTGCGGGTTGCAGCGCCAGGGCAGCAATTGACCCCACTGACAATGGTCACCTTCGAGGCTGGGCAGCACTTGCCCCCGGACACCCCCCCACTCAGCAGTCACCTCCGAGGCTGGCCAGCACTTGCCCCCGGACAGTCACCCCCCCATCAGCAGTCACCTCCGGGGCCAGGCATCAGTTGCCCTTGCCTCCCGACGCGCCGAGGCCTGTAAACAACCTATATTCTGAAATGCCTGAATGTAGTTCAAGACCTGAGTAACTTTGCAAGGGAAGGGGTGAATATCTGTCAGTCCAACACTTGCAATTATAAAATGTGTTTAAGACATACTAAAGAAAACAATTGCAGGCAGATACAAAAACCTAGATTCCAGTGTTTTTCCTGCTAGCTGATCCTCAAGTTGGAATCCTGCCTTTTCACAACCCTGGTCTGGAGCCTTACTCCAATATCTCTGTAGATTTTCCTTTTCTCAAAGGGAAAATAGAGTTTAAAATTACAGGTCACCAATTCTTAAATTTTGGTTTGCAAAAATAGTATCTAAAATATGTTTAAAAACAGCATAATGTGGCAGCTGGCCACTTCAAAAGCCTGCTTTGATAACTATCTGCTTTTTTGGTCACTTTTGGCTCTCTTTTGTGAAGTTACGTTACAGTAAACAGAAAATGTTCAAAGAAAGAGAAAATTGACAAATTTTGTATGAAGCTGCAATGCCACCTGGTGATAGGGAACATTAAAATCAAAAAGCAAAATACTGTAGAAGAGGCTGAAAATAGACAATTCTGGAAACAATTAGCAGATCAGGTAGCATCCGTGGAGTAAAGAATAAAGTTAAGATTTCACACCTTTGACCCCCTCCATCAGAGCCAGATGTTACCCCATATAAGGAGGAACAGAGCAAGGGAAATAAGAATAGGGAATAAATAACCACATTGTTATGAAACTCATACTTACCTTGTTGATGAGTGCGAAGGCCAGGAACTCCAAGTCCTAGTGGACCTCGGATTTTCTACACATGCGCAGACTGGAAGCGGGTTGCACATGCGCAGTTTGGCATCTTTATGTTCTTTAGGCCCAGGACAGGCCCTGCGTCCCTGTGCGTGGAGAGAAAGGAAGAAGGGTGCGAAAACCTAGGTCAGGTGACTGACCATAGCCAGTAAGTGTCCCAGAGAGAGGGACAAGGGAGGGGGACAGGGAGAGGTCCCAAAAGGAAAGGGTCCTCCCCCTGTAAGGGACAAAAACAGGGGACAGAAACAGGTCCCAGTTAAGGAAAAGGGAAGAGCAGAGAAACAGGCTCCAATTATAGAAAAGGGCTACAGGGAGCAGACATTAAGTGAAGTGGGCTCAGGAAAGGTTCTGGTAATCGAAGAGGGCAAAAGGAGAAGCCCTGAAGATCCAAGAGGACACCCGAAGGTTGGTGACTCCGTGCTGCAGGCCGTTGGGGCAAAGATACCCCTTTGGAGCAGTAATGTTCTGCTTGGCATAGCCGAAGAGCTGAAATTGTGCTTGTAAGTTGATGCTTGAGTGTACTTGGCGATCCGGGGAACAGAAACTCGAAGGCAAGATTGAAACTCTGCGAGGTGGGCTGTCATTTAAGCCATCTGAGTTGGAGCAACATTTGGAGAAAATTCCAAGATAAGATCTTTAAAGGTGAAGATTGGAAACCCTTATGAAAGAGACAGAATTTCAGTGAGATTGGTTGGCTCACAGTGTGACTAACGTCAGGGGGGTTGTTGAGAAATCCATGGAATCTGCTTTGGTCACATCTGTCATTTATTGTGCAGTGTGGTATGCCCACGCATAATTTGCCTGTTAATTCATGTGTACTTACCCTGAATGTTAGAGTATAAGATATATATTGTAAATTTATCTTTCTGACCTTGTAAAGTTTATTTTTGTTCGTTCAAAAGCCGTAGAATCTTGTGGTTTTATTCTATTGGCAAGTGTCATGAATTTCAAACTTTGTCTCCTTTAAACAAAATCTTATTGGTCCCTAAATGGATCTGGCCAAGGATCATAACAACATACACATGAAAAGAAAAAAAAAATCTGTAAAACAGTTTGATGAAAACAATGGATTAACTGAGAGATATGGTCTTGTTCAGTTTCTGATCAATGGTGACCCCAGGTTGTTGATGATGGGGAAGTTGGCAAAGGCAATCACAATGAACTTCAAAAGGATATGGTTAGGCTCTCTCTCATTGGGATGATCATTGTTTGATACTTCCTCCTACCTCCCCTGGACCACTACACCACCACTAAACACCAAGCCATTGATTCCAGGGCTGTCACTGACCTTATCTCTTCTGGAGATCCTGCCTCCAACCTTATAATCCCCTAACCCTGAACAGTCCGCTTCTAGCTCCTTCCTAAAATCAATGAACGGTACTACCCTGGTAGACCCATTGCTTCAGCATGTTCCCGCCCCATTGAACTGATTTCTTTCTATACTGGCTCTAATTTTTCTCCCTTTGCCTAGCCTCTTCCCACCTACATCTGTGATGCTGATGATACCCATCACGTTAACAGTTTCCAATTTCCTGGTCTTAACTGCCTCCTTTCTACCATGGGCATTCAATCCTTCTTCACCTCCAGTGGTACCCATATCCCATGAAACAATAAATTTTAAAATAAGTTCCTGCTCTCCCTGAAGTGGAAAATTACATCAACTTTGCTTACAACTCTCATTGTCTTCACATAGTTCATCTCCAATTTTTCCTTTCCTTCACTTCTCTGTCTTCAGTTCTGATGATCGGCTATCAAACAATACCCTCTATAAGCTCGCTGACTCTCACAGCTACCTTTACTACACTTCCTCACACCCCATTTCCTGTAAGGACTATATTCCATTCTCCAACTTTCACTATCTCAGTTGTGTTTCTTTGGGCAAAATAAATTCTGTATTGGTACTTCTGATATGTCTTTCTATTTCCTCAACCCAGGGTTCCCACCCACTGCAGTTGATGGGGGCCTTGATTGCATTTGTTCTAGTTAGTGCACCTGTTCTCACTTCTTCCCCTCTGTCCCAGAACCACCATGGGGTTCCCCTTATCCTCACTTCTCACCCCATCAGCCTCCGTATTCAAAGAATCATCCTCATCATTTCAGCTACATTCAGCTTGATGCAACCACCAAACACAGCTTCCCCTTCCCACCCTTTTTCAACATTCCGATTGGACCATTACCTCCATGATACCCTGATCCAATCCTCAGTCACCCCAAGACCCCTTCCTATTCCTAAGGCACCTTTCCATACAAGCACAGGAGATACAGTGCAACACTTGCCCCTTTACCTCCTCACTTCTCACTGTCCAAAGCCCAAAACACACCTTTGAGGTGAAACAGTGATTTACTTGTATCTCTTTGAATTTAGTATACTATATTCACTTCTCATGATGTGATCTCCTCTACATTGAGGGAGCCAAATGCAGGCTGGGTAACTGAGGAATACCTCCATTCAGTCAGGAAGCAAGACCATGAGCTACCAGTCGCCTGTCATTTTAATTCTCCATCTTGCTCCCAGAACTTTCTGTCCTTGGCCTGCTACATTATTCCAATGAAGCTCAACACAATTTGAGGAACAGAACCTCATCTTCTGACTAAGCATTTTAAAGTCTTCTGAACTCAAAAGTGAGTTAAACAATTTTGGACCGTAGCTTTCACTTTTATTTTTTCTCTTTTTTTTTCTTACTTCCTTTACTTTTGGACAACAGCTTTCACCATCCTGCCATCTAGACCTCCTCCTCTAGACATATCTTTTGTTGCTTTACTTGACCCATTACTATTCCCTTTGACCTTGTACCATGAACTCTTTGGTCATTTAATCTCTCCTCCCCTTCACCAAATCTCAGGCCTTTTCTTGTTCTTCTTCCCAGTCTTTACCATTTTCACTTGCCTATTCCCAGTTCTTTGCTGACATATCACAAGGGCTGTTATTACAGTTGCTGTTGTTATGAATGCTTGGCTGAGTCCACATTTTGATTGACAGTTTACAGTCTATTAAAGGATTAGCAAGTGTGTTTATTTTTATAACAGATTGAACAATTGAGAGTATTTAAAATCTTTGAATTGATTTCACGAATGGGAGTTTTCAAATGTGTATGAGTGACAGTTGTATTAAATTGTTACTAGTTTAATTTTTTTCAGCTCCACGTGGCTACTGAGGTCTTGCCCATGGTGGATACTTGATAAGTGGCTATGAAGGTGGCATGGGGGAATGAGGTGGCATGGAGGATGCGTGAGTTGACATGGAGAGGGCATCAGGGTATGAAGAGGATGAAGGTCATGGATAGGGCATGAGTTGGCATAGAGGGGGCATGGGGATGGGTGAGGGTCACGAGTTGGCATGGTGACCATTGGGGAAGGGTGGTTAAGGGTGTGAAGAGTTAGGGCTACAGGGCCTAATAGCTTCTAAAACAACTGAGACGAAGTCCCAGAGAACTGTGGCAGGCCTTCTAACTGCTTCCAGTTGGTAGGCCCTATTCTATCCTGCTCCTGCCCTCCCCCACGGCAAGAATTAAGTGTAATGGAGCCCTTTAAACTGAGGCAGGTCGGAAAATTTCCCAATTTAAATTACCTGCCTTGGTAGCGAAAAATCCAAGCCATGGTGTTCAAAGTGTGCAAAAATCAAATAACTTAATGTTACTTGAAAGAATGCAGGACTTCTTTTCTTATTTATTTGGTGCCAAACCTGCTACAGGTACAGATGATATTAGAAAAGATGTTAGAAAAGATTAGCAAAGATTTTTTTAAAAGAATTTTAAAGATTACCCCATCCAATAGTTTAATTACCCCCTCAAATAATTCTAGTAGGTTTACAAAGCAATTTTTATTTGTAAGTGACTAAAACTAATTTCCTGAGAATTTGACAGTACCTTTTATTTGTGCAGTCTGCTTATGATTGCACTGGGACAAAAAATGAAGTATTTAGTTCCTAAACTGACTGAGAATCTAGAACACAGGATCATGGGGAAGAATTTCCCCATGGGGCCCGCTCGCCGACGTGTAAAATGATGCAGGATGATGTCGGGTGGAACTCCCGACGTCACCCCGCGTCATATCAATGTTCAGGTTGGCAGGGGTGCAGCCGAATCAGCTGTGCGCCCGCCGACCTGTCAACCGCCTATTGAGGCCATTTAAAAAGTAATTGAGATAATTAATGGACCTGCCAGTCCAACCTTAAGGTTGGCAGGCAGGCCGGGAGCCCTGACGGGCTTCAGAAAAAGCATGAAACCTCATCCGTGGGCAGGATGAGGTTTCATAAAGGTTTTTAAAATTTTAATAAATGTATGCTTTAAAGTGATGGACATGTCCTAACTCATGTGACAGTGTCACACGGGGGGACATGTCAGGGAAATATTATTTTTGCACCTTCACCATTTTTAAATTTGGCACCTATCTCCCTGAGGTGACCATCGGGGAAGGGTAGCCTCAGGGAGATGAGTGCACTCTTCCGCACACATGCGCGAAAGACCGCACTCTCGGCTGAGGGACTCCCCCCACACCTGCACAGGGAGCACATAGTGCAAAATGGCGGCGCGCCTGCCCACGCCCACTCCTGCACTTCCCCCCCAATGGGGGGAAAATTCTTACCCAAGATTCTGAATGGAATTGACAAAATTAATCCAGGCAAAACTGTTCATTAAGGTGGAGAATTCAAATTCTACAAGGCACAAATGAAAAATTAGGAAATCAGGAAGACAAAGAAAAGGATGTCACCCAAAATATAATAACGTTAAAGGAAAATTTACCAAGGAAGATCAAGTCTCTCCTGGATTATCATGTGCAAGAAAAGGTTGCAAGTTTGAAATTACTTTCTTAAAATTATTTTAAAATCAAGACAAAGATGCAAGGTATCCATTATTTTGGATCTTCTTCAATAAGGACTTCTTCAGAGTTATCCACAGACAATATAACAATGCAAAGTAAATAAAAGAATCTAGGGGGTGTTGTCTTCTTCTATTTATGGCAATGTTAGGAGAGTTTGTTATTAAACCATGTGTAAAACCTGGAGATAAACTGAAATTGCCAGATTTTTCCTTCTCTGTGCTTGTCCTCATCCTATCTGCTTCCTAAAAGGTTGACTGAAAATTCTAGGGTTTCTACAAAAGAAAATCTGCTCTTGAAGGTCAATGAATTTTTCAAAGAAAGACATGCCATTTTTGATTAGTTCAGTGGCACCTAAAGAGACAAACAAGCTGGTGAAACCTCTGATGTGGTGATCTAAGATATACTTCACTTTCCATTATGGGAAGTTAAGCATTTCAAGCTTTAGATATTTACATAAATCATTACATGTACATTTGTCTTAGGTCAACTGGATGTTTGGCATGCAGCTATCCCTATGTTTAAAATTTTCCAAAGGGACTGAAAATTCCATACACAAAGTTTCTGTTTGTTTAAAGGGAGCAAAAATACTCTGTCTCCATATGGCATATCCCATTCACACAATTCCAAGAACCTTAGGCAGATGTGTAGGAGAGTCAAGGCTGAGGGACTCAAGCTATATTTCAGTGAATCTTTATAAAAAGTTAAAAGAAATTCACAGCTTTCCCTGACTATACTGACTTGCACAAATGCTCTTAAGTTACATACTTACTTATTGTTACCTTGTCTTGCTCACCCAGCATAATATTGTTGGGTGTAAGATCCCTGTGGACAATTCTTTTTTCTTTGTGCAAATAACGCAGTGCAAGGCATATCTAAACAAAAATGGAAGGAATTGAACAGAATTATGTCAGAAAAATACATTTAAAATGGCCCAGATTCTGCAGCTGTAATAACAGCAAAATTGTCAACATTCACTGTCATTACAACTGTGAAACTGACAGCAACTTCCTCTGTTCATACATGCACAGTGAAACGTAGAACTCCAAAAGCAGCAGTCAATGATTCCCAGCTACTCCATGGAGTGCATTGTTGAAATCTCTGCAGGTCTTTCGGTCTTTTGAAAATGCTAAAATGATGAAAACTTGTCCTTTTATGATAATATTGCTGTTAAAAAACCCTGACAAGTTATGCCTTGTAGTTGAGGTGTAACTTGGTTTTAAATAATGCATTATATCATAACTCTGCTGAAGAATCTCTTTGGCTCTGGAAAACTAATTTTATGCTTGTGCAATTTCAAATGATAAAAGTTCCGTAGCTTTTAAATATAATAAAAATATGATATTTATGATATTTCAGCTTCTAATGCTTGTGTCCCAATCTTTATTTTGTTCTCTGTAAGATATATGAAAAGGATAATCAGTGCATTTTAATTCCTGGTTTGCTGTCCATGAGAATTTTTCAATGTGACTGCTTAAACTGTTGATGGCAGCACTGTTGTTGGCTAGCTGAAAATCCTTTTGAGTTGTCACCATATTCAACTTAGTATCAAGAAAAATGAAATCCACGTCAGAGAGATTGCTAGATCTTTTTGGGCAGCTGTCTTTGAGATCAATGGCAAGCACTATTGGTTTGCCACTGACCACAAAATCTGGGACAATATAATGCAGAGGTTAATTAATAAAGACTATGTGAGTAGAGTTCTCCATAAATATACATTTAAGATTACAAAACTCTAAGACAGTTTTTGATTTGAAAAGGTAAATAACCTATTAAGTGGACACAGAGAAACAAAACTTCATATTGATGATGCCACATGCACTTCATTGAGTTTTTTAAAAATGAATCAATTTTGACAGACCACATGCTGGAAAAGCCATTATTCATACAGTTAATTCTGAATTGAACAATACAAATTGTATACAATAAACAGCATAAAAAATCATTGGTACACATGCTATTCATAGCCATGTTACATGTATCATATGGGGCCCATATGGTGTGTGAATAAGAAACATATCTTTTACGCTCTTCACACTGTTGTATACAGAATTGCAGAAAAATTGAAATCTGGCTTCTCCCGTACCAAGCACCATCTCCTATGGTAAAGTGAAACACAACTTGCTCACTTTACAAACTGCATGAAGGAAGTGGCGCAGAGATAAGCTGACTATTACAAAGGTAAAATACAGTGAATGCTGGAAATATCAGAAATATAAACAGAAAGTGCTGGAAACACTCAGCACATCAGGCAGCATCTGTAAAGAGAGATACAGAGTTAATCTGGAGCATTTTAACCTCGAAGAATGTGTGGTTTTGGGTGTAGGTGGGGGATGAAAACTTTGGAAAATAAAAGTGCGTCGAGAAACTAGTTCCAAGTCGCTGACTTCGGCTTTATCTGGCTGTTAAAGGCTGCTTGTGCGCAACCCCTCAGGAGAGACAGGTTGCCTACTAACATATACTATACGCTCAATTACAGCCATATTTTAACTAAGTTTCAAATTTAGTGGTGCATCCACGGGTTTCTAGGGTTTCTTGAAACTAGCCAATGAAAACAAGACAAGAACGCAATGGTATTAAAGAAAACTGATAAAACTCATGCTGAATCTTCTGGTCAACGTGTATGGACGCACCCCGCTCGCCAACGCGTAAAATGACGCGCTGTGATGTCGGGCATGCGTCCCAATGTCACCGAGCGTCATTCAGATCTTGAGTTCGGCGGATGTGCACCCACTGAACTGTCAAAGGCCTATTAAGGCCATTTAAATAGCAATTAAAGTAATTAACAGGGTTGCCTATCCAACCTTAAGGTTGGCGGGCAGGCGAAGAGCCCAGGCAGCCTTCGTATTTTTCATAAAACCTCATCCACAGGTGGGATGAGGTTTCATGAAGGGTCTTTAAATGTAATAAAATTTTTAATTAAAGTTCATTGACATGTTCTAGCTCCTGTGACACTGTCACATGAGGGAACATGTCTGAATAATTTTTTTTCTTTATTTCAATTTTTCAGTACCAACATCAGCTCCATGCCTCAGGGAGATTTCCGCGCTCTTTCACGCACATGTGCGAAAGAGCGCAGGCCCCAACTCTCCACTCCCCCCGCCCGCCCGCCCAGGGACTGCTCAGCGTTTTCTTAATTGGCCCGCCCACGTAAAATGGCGGCGTACAACCGATCACCTTAGCGCCCCCCCCCCCCCAAACGGGAGAAAATTCGCCCCATGGAAATGCTATAATAAATATTCAGTATTCAAAGTTGCTTTCTTACCCACGAGTGGCAAAGGGCTTTTCACAGTACTTGTTTTTTAAGAGTTTATTTACTTTCTCCACTTGTAAGATCTTTTCAGTTACACCAAGATAGGTCACACTTTGGCTTTAAATTGGTTCTCGGACAAGGACCATTATGACCAGCACCAAAACCTCCACCTGCACACAGCAACGCCTACTGTTGAGAAACCTTAGCTGTACAGCAGAGAGGGGAGCAGCAGGGAAGTGCAGCTTGCAGGGGGCACAACACACAACAAAGGGTCCACAGGCAGAGTTTCCTTGACATGTTGGAATAAAAGTACATCAGGAGGCTCAAGTTGTTGTGTCAGATGGTGGCAGTCACCTGTAGTCTCCTAGAAGAAGATCTGCTGCCTGCTGGACCTGGTAGCTATACACAGTATACCAGTGATTGCCAAAGTCACCAATGCCCTCAACCTTTTTCCCTCTGGGTCCTTCCCGGGTTTTGCTGGAGACATGCAGATCCAGATCAACCAGGAGAGTCTGTGAACCTCAATGCTTCCACTCCATCAACATGCAGCTAATAAGCAACAAAAAGAACTTCTGCAGATGAGTACAAGATTTCTAGAGAGCTACCTTGATGCTTTTATCCTTCAGCAGACCAAGATTCCTGACGTATTTGGGCCAGCAAGCAGACTTGATGGGTGTCTGTTAGAAGATATGGGATATTCACTTCAAGCATGGCTGATGATTGCACAATGTTCAGCACCATTCACAGCTCCTCAGATACTGAAACAATTTACATCCAAATGCAGCAAGACCTGTAGCAATATCCAGGCTTGGGCAGACAAGTGCCAAGTGACATTCGTGCCACACAAGTGCTAGGCAACAAGAGAGAATCTAACCATCGCCCCTTGACATTCATTGGCATTACCATTGCTGAATCCCCCACTATCAACATCCTGGGGGTTACCATTGACCAGAAACTGAACTGGACTAGCCACGTAAATACTGTGGTTACAAGAACAAGTCAGAGGCTAGGAATCCTGTGGCGAGCAACTCACTTCCTGACTCCCAAAGCCTGTCCACCATCTACAAGGCACAAGTTAGGAGTATGATGGAATAGTCTCCACTTGCCTGGATGAGTGCAGCTCCAAAAGCACTCATGAAGCTCATCACCATCCAGGACAAAGCAGCCCACTTGATTGGCACCACATCCACAAACATTCACTCCCTCCACCACCGACGCACAGTGGCAGCACTGTGTACCATCTACAAGATGTGCTGCAGGAACTCACCAAGGGTCCTTAGGCAGCATCTTCCAAACCCACGACCGCTACCATCTAGAAGGGCAATGGCAGAAGATGCATAGGAACACCACCAACTGGAAATACCCCTCCAAGCCATACACCATCCTGACTTGGAAATATATCGCTGTTCCTCCACTGGGTCAAAATTCTGGAACTCCCTCCCTAACAACATTGTGGGTGTACCTGCACCACATGGACTGCAGTGGTTCAAGAAGGCAGCTCAAGGGCAATTAGGGATGGGCAATAAATGCTGGCCTAGCTAGCGGCACCCACATCCCATGAATGAATAAAAAAAAGGCACCCATTAAAAATCTGATCAACTGCGCCAGAAATGACCAGCAGATGTGTGATCAAATAAGCCACTGGCATGCTGAAGGTGCCCTACAGGTATTGAGGCAGATTGGAAGCAGAATCACAGATTCTCCTGGTTGATCCGGATCTGTATGTCTCCAGCAAAACCCTGGATGGATCCCTTCAACACACGCTAGCTAGGGTGTTCAGAATGGTCATGGTATGCTGCACAACACTATGCAACATTTTGTAGCAATGAAGTTTGGACCTGCAGGTGCAAGAAGTCACAGGCCTCTTCAAATGATTTTGAGGAGGAAAAGGATGAGAAATAAGATGCTGAGGAGGAAGATGATGAGGGAAATGGACCTCCAGCTGCTAATATTACAGCCCAGGATGCCCTTAATAGAAAGTTCACTCCAGTGGACCAATGTCAGAAGCACATGTCACTTCCATTCTACAACCCTGTACCACTCCATCTCCAATGCCACTGACTTAAAGCAAGCAAAGGATACCCCTTTCACATCCCTACATTGGTTCACATCAATTAATGTTGTTCTATTCATCAACAAGTTAAAAGGCAACTTGCCACCCAGCAGCAAAGAATGGGCAAGGGAGGGAATGGTGCAAAATAATTATTTTTATTTCATGTAATTTAACTGCTAAAGAATTGGAACTTGGCAACATAATATTTTCCTGTATACCAATGTTCCTACCCTTGTGAAACTACAAAGCTTTAGTCTTATTTTGTCTATTGCTCCTTGTGGTATCAGCAGAGGTAGATGAAAGCTGCTCAGATCACTGCTCTGAGATGTTCTCGGCTGACATCCTCTGGATTTTGAATCCTGTCAGGGACCCGCCAAAGACTGCTCCAACTGCATCTGTGCAGAGACAGAATCGTCAGTGGGGCAAGATTCAGCATGTCAGCTACTGGGGATTGGGGTGGGCAACATGTGAGAAGTGGAAGTCCTTTGAGTGGAGTTCCCACTTTCATGGCGCTTTTCATAAGACCAAAAGAAATAGAGCTGGAGTAGGCCATTTGATCTTTCGGGCCTGCTCCACCATTCAACAAGATCATGCACCACCCCCATATCCCTTAACATCTATCAACCTTTGTCTTGAATATGCTCAACAACTGAACATCCACAGCTCTTTGGGGTTGAGAATGCCAATGAAACTTCTCCTCATCTCAGTCCTAAATGGCCAACCCCCTAATCGGAGATTGTGACAATGTGCTCTAAAATTCCCTGCAAGGGGAAACATTTTCTCAGCATCTACCCTATCAAGCCCTTAAGAATTTTGTAAGCTTCAATTAGATCACCTCTTATTTTCCTAAACTCCAGACAATATAGGCCTAGTCTACTCAATCTCTTCTTGTAGAACAATACCCTCATCCCAGGAACCAGTCTAGTAAGCATTTGTTGTACTCTTTCTAGAGCAAGTATGTCCTTCCTTAGGTAAGGAGACTAAATGTGCACAGAGGATTCCAGGTGTGGTCTCATCATTGCCCCGCACAATTATAGTAAGACCTCTTTGCTCTTATACTCCAATCCTTATGCAACATAGGCTAACATACCACTTGCCTTCCTAATTGCCACTATATCTGCATGTTAACTTTATGTGATGCATATACAAGGACACTCTGAATGCAGGGTGTCTCTGAATGCAAATATTTCTAAGCATGTTACCATTCAAAAAATATTCTGCTTTTTGAACTTTTCCCACCAAAGCGGATAACTTCATACTTCACCACATTGTATTCCAACTGAAATATTCTTGCCCATTTACCAAGCCTGTCTATATCACTCTGCAGCCTCTTTGCATCCTCCTGCACTGCTTACTTTCCCAGTTAACCTTGTATCATCAGCAATCCTCCATACATTACCCTAAATCCACTCATTTAAGTCATGAATATAGATTGTAAATAGCTAAGTCAAAGTACTGATCCTTGCGGTATCCCACTAATTGCAACCTTGAAGCCGAACATGTCTCATTTATTCCTACTCTCTGTTTTCTGTCAATTAACCAATACTCAATTCATGCTAATATATTACTCCCAATCCTAATTTAGTGTAATAATCTCTTGTGTGGCACCTGATCGAATGCTTTTTGAAAACCCAAATGCATTTCATTTGCTGGTTCCCTCTTATCCATCTTACTAGCTACACCCTCAAAAAACTTTCACTGATCTCTTCCTATTTTCATATCTATAGAAATGTATACAGTTTACTCCCATGTTCTCTTTCCTTATCAATTTCTTGGTCCTCCTTTCCTGAATTCTAAAGTCCTCCCAATCTTCAGTCTCACTACTCTTTCTGGCAACAATATAAGCCTCTTCCTTTGATCTAATATTATCCTTAACTCATCTGGTTAGCCAAAGTTGGACTGTGGGCTTTTATTGGCTTAAAGGAATGTAAATTTGTTGTCTCTAACATGCTTTTCATGGCTCAGCTGCATTTCACTGCTATCATCTGCTGGAGAACACTTTGGTGCAGATCAGTGTGGTGCTGTAAGGTTAAGGCTAAAGCATCGGTCATCCTATTTAAGGCACCTGGCATGTTGGCATCCAGAGTCTGTGTGGCTGTGCTTAAGGCCTGCATGATAGACAAGGGAGTCAAGGGTTATTGGGGGGGCTAGACAGGAAAGTGCAGTTGAAACCACAACCATCATATTATCAAATGGCGGAGCAAGCTTCAAAGGCCAAATGGCCTACTCTTAAGTCCTATGTTCCTATAGACTCATAGGATCACCACATTTGATACTCAACAGAGTTGGCCAATTAATCCATACGAACAGATCAACGAGGAGCAGGAGTAGGTCATTTGGCCTCTTGAGCCTGCTCCACCATTTAATAAGATCATGGTTGATCTGATAGTAACCTTAAATTTGCATCCAACCTACTCCCGATAACCTATCACCCCCTTGCTTGAATCTGTACACCTCTGCCTTAAAAATATTTAAAGAGTCTGCTTCCACCGCCTTTTCAGGAAGAGAGTTCCAAAGACTCTCAACCGTCTGAGAGAAAAAATTCCGCCTCACCTCCATTTTAAATGGGTGACCCCTTATTTTTAAACAGTAACCCTTGTTCTAGACTCTCCCACAAGAGAAAACATCCTCTCCACACCCACCCTGTCAAGTCCCCTCAGAATCTTATATGTTTCAATCAAGTCACCTCTTACTCTTCTAAACTCCAGCGATACAAGCCTAGCCTGTCCAACCTTTCCTCATAAGACAACCCACCCATTCCAGATAATAGTCTGGTAAACCTTCTCTGAACTGCTTCCAACGCAGTTACATCCTTCCTTAAATATGGTGACCAATACTGTACACAGTACTCCAGATGTGGTCTCACTAGTGCTCTGTTTAAATGAAGCATAACCTCCCTACTTTCATATTCAATTCCCCTTGTTATACATGATAACATTGTATTAGCCTTCCTAACTACTTGCTGTACCTGCATACTAGCCTTTTGCAATTCATGCACTAAGACACCCAGATCCCTCTGTGTCCATGTAGGACAGCATTATCTCAATGCAGGATCAACACACACATCTTGAGGTGGACTTCTGCATTCTTTTTGCAATCATGATCAGTGTGCTTGGGACATACCTCAGTACATAGCATCATCTCTACTACTGCTGCTCAACAATTATCCTTTTCACTGATGGCTCCTGGGATACAGCAGCTGTGCCCAGCTGAGCAGAGCTTATAGAGGACTGTGCACTCCGATGTGGATTCTGTATTCCAGTCCCTGCCACCACCATCTGCTCTTGCTCACTTGTGAAATGTGAATCTTCAGGTGAAAACCCAACTACCTGCCTTACTGGTCCCAGCATAAGCATGAGTCTTGCAGCCTCAGAATGAATCAGTTCTTCTGAGGAATTTTTGTCTGCAATGTCCACTGACTAATGCTGCATGCTGAAGGCCCTGGTAGAGTTCAAATACATGAATTAGCACTGCAAGGTAAGAATGTTGCAACTTATCATTATGAAGATAGTCATATTCCATTCGCTGTCAAAACCAAGTTAACATAACCAAGTGCTGTATGACATTTAATTGTGCAACTAGGTAAGTGAGAGCTTCCCATCTCTCATGGCCAGGGGCAATGAAATACCACTGATCTCCACAGAGTCTCTTCCTCTACAGTTTCTCGTCAGTTCTCTGGATCTCTCCCTCTCAAGTTTTATGCTCTCTTCTCCTGAAATGCTATGACTGTAATGGAATGTTTTCACTCGATGAATACAATGCATTTGATGATGGTGACAATGGGGGAAAGATGTGAAATTGCACAGGAATGAGGGTGAGTACCAGTGGTGGATGGATAGACTGGGATGTGAGGAAGTGTATCGAAAGAGACTGATGGGGACACATACAAGATAAGTGGGTGTGATACAGTCAGGATAATAAAGCAGAGGGAGGATGTGGAATGATCTTCACAGCATGGGTTTAAGTTAATGTGCAACTGCACTCACCTTTCCTGTTCTAGTTAGGCCATTAAAATGCTTGCTGCACTGAATTCTGAAGTGTGACACAATGCCCCTGCTGCAGGCCTCCTGGCCTTCACTAGCCTTCACTTCTTTGTCAGCAGCAGATGTTGTCCTCTTGTTGCAAGATAAGTACATCTCTCTTTGCTTCCTCACAGCACATCAAGTGAGACACCACTAAAGCAGGGCGCAGCCTTTGATCACCTGAATTCCAAACTAAAAATTATTTCTCTGTTGTTTTCAACTCAAAGCTCCTGCAAATTATATCTCTGGAATGGCCCTTTAAGTATTGGAGTTGAGATCGCATCATGTGGGTCCATATCGTGCATGCTGCTGCAAAAATGACACCAAACCTGGAAATAAATTTATATTGTGGTGGCTGTGTTAAGAAGCCATAGACAGGCACATTGAATTTACTTTGGGTTTGCAATACAATTTTGAACCTCGCAGTGCCAAAGCATCTCCAAGTTAATATCAGGCCCAACATTTTATGTCTATGACCTTTCGTCAGGACAGTTTTGGTGAAAGGTCACCATTCTGAAAAGTTAACTCGGATTTTTTCTCCACAGATGCTGCCAGACCTGCTAAGTATTTCCAACATTTTCTGTTTACAGGTAAGCTAACTAAGCAGTTCTTGGCAAGACTGAATGGCATTTTTAACCCAACGTCCATCATGTAGTATTTTAAAAGTTAATATAAAATTATCAGATCTCTATTACTGTCACTTGTAAATTTGATTGATTTGCAATAGCAGTAAATAACATATCATTACAATTGGTGAGCATAACTGAAAATATTAGCATAAATCTAAATTGCAGTAGAAACAGAAAATTTACCAAAGATAAATATTAGAAAAATGAATTAAATTCATTGTACAAAACATAATATCAGAATCACATTTGTTAGTTTTGTAAATAAATATCCAACGAATCTCCAATGCACCCTCAATTTCAGGGCTAAGATCATTGCAATGTATAAAGAGCATTAAAGGTACTTACTTGTATAAATATATTCCATATTCTTTCTTCTGTAAACTCTTGTTGCTTTTCCTTGAGGGAATTAAAGTGCTCACCAAGGGGTGCTCCTTCGATCAGTTCCATAACTATATACAATCGATCATCTACAAAGATCAGCAAAATATGATGATACCTTTTGATATAAGTACTGAGTGACCCTTATTTAACCTTCTGTAAAAAAAATGCCAGAAACGTATCTGCAGTCTTACAAAACCTTTATGTAGGGTTATGGTGAGAAAATTGGCAAAACAAAGGAAAATGAAAGAAAATGTGTTGATTCCTACAGTAAATTATCATACGTATATTTAATAGGCAGGTGGAAATATATAAGACTGTGACAATAAACTTCAATGTTTGTTAGGATCATGTGTACCTGAAATGTTGCTATAGTGCAGCAACATACATCGCATTCTAAGCACTAGGTAACTTAGTTTAACTGGGTTTAAGTGAAAACCAGAAACCAGGAGATCCTGAGTTTGAATACCAACACTTTTCCTCAAGCTTTCATCCTTTCAAGGGAAATAAAACAAGTACCATTTTGAAGGTTTATGATGAGGCTGCATGCACTGTTTGCCACATGGTGGCAATATTTATCCTTGAAAACTCCGAGTTCAGCACCATACCTAATGGATATTCATGTTTAATAGTGAATCTTCCATGGCTGTTCTCTCTCTTCTAATGAAATATCATTTGGCTTATATTCTATTTGATTATATTTGTTGTTCAGTGTTATAAAGTCTATTTTTAATGCAGATTGACTTCACTGAAAGCCTACCAAGTTGATTATTGGATTATTACATTATTAAAAAGACAATGTAAAAATTACAGTTAAAATAGTAATAGTGCTGCTTCATTAAATAACAAAAAGGAGCATGTCACAAAGTTATATATTCGCAGTTTTCCCAGGGTAATCTCCACCTTCAGGTCAGGAATATAAATTATGTGAAAGAACAATAGTCCATTATTTATAATTTACAGGGCCACTACAGATTTAGATGCAAATACACTAGTTAAATTTCTGGGGTTCACGTACATTATAATCAAACACTATGAATATGTAATGGAATTTTCTACACAAATAAGTACATTCTTATGCTAGTCTTTTTGCTTTTATATGCAAAAATGTACTTACTTTCTATAAAAGTCTTGTAATATCTCACTACATTTGGATGATGGAGCTGCAAAAAATAAATGTCTTGCATTAAAGGGGATTGTTCTCAAATAAACTATCTTAAAAATTATTTCTGATGAGCCCAGTGCACTATTATTCTGTCATGCTCTTTGTTATAAACTTCAAATGCGGTGTTACTCTTAACAGTGAAGTTATTAAAATGCAAACATTACAAAGGCAGATATTTATTCAAATAAATATCAATCACTCTTTTATACAATCTGAAATATATTTAAATTTTCTGTAATTGGTTTGTTTGTTTACTTGTGTAACATTTGATCTATGGTCATTGTCATCAAAAGCAATTGGATCTAAAATCAGTTCTGTGACAAGGACAGATTTCAGATTTAGGATTACATTCTGCAGCAAAGAAACAACTTGCATTTATATAGTGGCTTTCACAACCTCAGAACGTTCCACATGCTTCACAGTCAATGATATTCTTCACTTTTTAGCAGGCAACCGGCACATAGCAAGGTCTCACAAACAGCAATGATATAAATGATCAGTTTACGTGTTTCTGATGGTGTTCGTTGAGAGTTAAATGTTGTACAGGATGACACCCAGCTTTTCTTTGAATAGTGCCTTAGGATTTTTTATGTCAGGGCCACACCAGGGGTGTGGGATCTGGCAAAGTTGGAGGACAACTCCTGCAAGGTTTCCTCTCATTCCCTTCTCAATTAAATCTCACCCTCACATGCTATGGATGATAAATTGACACTGCTTTCAGAAACCCCTCATCTGTCTCCATTTACCCATGCCAATATATGTTAATCATTATCCCATTTCAAGTCCAGAAGCTCCGCACAGCCTTCAAAGAAAAGACGACGTGAACAAGACCTTACACTAGCCAACATCAGCTTAGGGACTGGCATTCTATAACGTTCAGTGAATAGGATGGTGGGTTTTTCTTACTTTCATTGGACATGAGCATTGCTGGCAAGGCCAGCACTTATTGCTCATCCCTATTTGCCCTTGAGAAGATGGTGGTAAGCCACCTTCTTGAATCACTACAGTCCATCTATGGTAAGTAAGTACACCCACAGCACTGTTACGAAGGGAGTTTGAGTGTTTTGGCCCAGCAACAGTGAAGCAATGGCGATATAGTTGGAACTCAGGGTGGTGTGTGACTTAGAGAGGAACCTTTAAGTGGTGCTACTCCCATGTGTTTGCTGCCCTTGTCCTTCAGGTGGTAGAGGTCATGGGTATAGAAAGGGGCTGTGGAAGGAGGTTTGGTGAGTTGCTGCAGTGCATCTTGAATATGGTACACACTGCTGCCAGTGTGCTAGTGGTGGAGGAAGTGAATGTTTATGGTGGTGGTGGGCTTTTTTGTTCGGGATGGTGTTGAGCTTCTTGAGTGTGGTCGAAGCCACACTCATCCAGCCAGATTCCTAATTTGTGACTTGTAGGGACTGGCTTTAGGGAGTCAGGTGGTGAGTTAACTTGCCACAGATTTCCTAGCTTCTGACCTGCTCTTGTAGCTGCAGTATACATATGGCTGCTCCAGTGAAGTTTCTGGTGAACAGTAACCCCCAGCATTTTGATGATGGGGAATTTAGTGATGGTAATGCCTTGAATGTCAAGGGGAGATGGTTAAATTCTCTTGTTGTAGATGGTCATTGCCTGGCACTTGCGTGGGGAAATGTTACTTGCCACTTAACAGCTCAAGCCTGATTGTTGTCCAGGTCTTGCTGGATATGGACATGGACTACGTCAGTATCTGAGCTGTTGCAAATGCTGTTGAACACATGAAATCTTCAATGAATCTCTCTATTTCTGACTATATGATGGAGGGAAGGTCACTGTTGAAGCAGCTGAAGATGTTTGGACCAAGACACTACCCTGAGTAATTCCTGCAGCGACGTCCTGGGACTGAGATGATTGACCTTCAACAACCATAGCCATCTTCCTTTGTGCTAGGTATGATTTTAACCAGCGGAGAGTTTTCCTCCTGATTCCTATTACCTACAGTTTTGTTAGGGTTCCTTGATGCCATACACGGTCAAATGCTGCCTTGAAGTCAAGGGCAGTCACTCTCACCTCATTTCTTGAGTTCAGCTCTTTAGACCATATTTGGACCAAGGCTGTAATGGGGTCAGAAGCTGAGTGGCCCTGGCAGAACCCAAACTGAGTGTCAGTGAGCAGGTTATTGCTCTGAAGGGCTGCTTGATATCACAGTCAAGGACACCTGCCATCACTTTGCTGATCATCAGTGTAGACTGATGGGGAGATAACTGACCAGATTGGATTTTCCCTGTTACTTGTGGACAGGGCATACGTGGACAATTTTGCACATTGTCAGATAGATGCTGCTGTTGTAACTTCATTGGAACAGCTTGGATAGGGGCATGGCTAGTTCTGGAGCACAAGTCTTCAGTACTTTTGTCGGAAGGTTTTCAGGCCCCTTGGCCTTGCAGTATCCAATGCCTTCAGCCATTTCTTGATATCATGAGTGAATTGAATTGGCTGAAGACCTGCATCTATGATGTTATGAACCTCAGGAGGAGGCTGAGATGGATCACCCATTCTGCACTTTCGGTTGAAGATGGGCGCAAATACTTCAGCTTTGTCTTTTGCAATTGATGTGCTGGGCTCCCGCATCATTGAGGATGGAAATATTTGTGGAGCCTCTTCTTCCAGTGGGTTGTTTAATTGTCCAACACCATTCATGACTGGATATGGCAGGGCTGCGGAGTTTGGATCCAATCCACTGGTTATAGGATTGCTTAGCTCGGTCCAACGCATGCTGCTGCCTGGCATGCTCTCCTGCACATTTCATTAAAGCAGGTTTGATCCAATGGCTTGATGATAATGATAGAGTGAGGTATATGCTGGGCCATAAGGTTATAGGTTATGGTTGAATATAATTCTGCTACTGCTGATGGCCCATAGCACCTCATGGATGTCCAAGTTTAGCTGCTAGATCTGTTCAGAATCAACCCAATTTAAAACAGTGACAGTGCCACACCACACAATGGACAGTATGCTCAGCGTAAAGATGGGACTTTGTCTTCACAAGGATTGTGTGCTGGTCACTCCTACCAATAATGTCATAGACATCTGCGTCAGGTAATTTTTTTGAGTATGAGGTCAAGTAGGTTTCTCTGCCTTATTGGTTCCCTTGCCGCCTGCCACAGGCACAGTCCAGCAGCTATGACCTTTAGGACTCTGCCAACTCAGCCAATGGTGCTACTGAGCCTCTCTTGGTGATGGACATTGAATTTTTCCCGCCCAGAGTACATTCTGTAACCTTGTGCCCTTCCATGCTTCTTTAAAGTGGTTTTCAATTGGAGCAGTACTGATTTATCATCTGAGGGAGGGTGGTACTTGGTAATCAGCAGGGATTTTCCTTGCCCATGTTTGACCTGATGCCATGAGATTTCATGGAGTCAGGAGTCAATATTGAGGACTCCCAGGGCTACTCCCTCCTGACAGTATACTACTGAGCTGCCACCTCTGGTAGGTCTGATCTTTTGGTGGAACAGGACATACCCAGGGACGGTGATGGAGGTGTCGGGGACTGGCTGTAAAGTATGATTCAGTGAGTGAGACTATGTCAGGCTGTTGCTTGACTGGTCTGTGGGACAGTTCTCCAAATTTTGACAGAAGTCTCCAGATGTTAGTAGGAGGACTTTGCAGGGTCAACTAGGCAAGGTGTGCCTTTGCTCATTCTTGTACTGCTATGCAGTGCTTCCCTGATGTTGCAGCATAGCAGGGGAAGGCTGCTGACTTTCAGTGGGGGGAACTGTAGATGGTCTTGGACAATGACCTCGAGAGTTCTCAGCCTAAAAGATGCAGCTTCAAACTCCACCATCTTGGCATGTGTGGCACAGGGTGGGCTGGTCAGCTAATATGCAACAGAAACGGCACTGGAGGATTGGCAGTGCTGAGATGTTGAATGCCTAAGCAATCCTGGTAATCTGCTGGAAGGCAGATTGTTGGGCTGCTTTGATACCCTGCAAATCCTTTCAAGTATATGCAGTCGTCATGGCAACAGTCTAGGTTTGCATGGCATCAAGTTGACTTTGCATGACAGAAGTCAGAGCTCCTATTGCAGTACTCAAGACGTTGGGTGGCTTCTGTTGTGCTGCAATGGAAGCTGAGACATCGCCCACCAGATTCTGCAGGTCCACAAGTTTGCTAATGAAGTTGACAGCCACTTCCATGCTGGAAAGAATAGGCACCAAGTTCCATGCAAAGCCATTGCAAAGTCCATCCAGACTCCTCTACGCTCCTTAATATTGCCCACAGGCTTTCTGGCAGGCCTGCCAATGCACTGCATTGCATTGTGCGTACTCATCAATCTTTTTCTGCAGCCTGCTCCGTCAAAGTGCTCATCTGAATACACTGCAGCAGAACTCATGACTGACCTTGCTCTGCAGGGAGCTGGCACTTGTGCTACTCTTGCCTTCTGACCTGACTACAAGTATCTCACCACCTATATATATCCGCTCAAGTACGAGCGGTGTCAGATCTGAGCTGGTAGCTGCACATGTGTAGTTGAGCGAAATAGTTTCTTCATTATCACTGTCTTCCACCTATGTCTCTCCATCACTATCTGGAGAGGTTCTAGTTGTTAGAAATCTGAAAGGAGAAAGGCAGAAAGATAACGTGTTGGTTAGGGAAGGATAGCGGGTAACGTAAGAGATTACTCTGTCTGTAGTTTCTAAATCTGAGAGGATTGTGGGTTGAGGGTGAATTGGGATGTGAGGAAGAGGATTAAGTATGAGAATATCATAATTGTCTTTGTTCCAGCGCATTGCCGGCCAAAATCTCAGAAATGGCTATTCCAAAGACGGCAGCCACTGTCTCCTACATGAGGGTAAGGACATGCAGCCATGCTTGCCCACCACTGGTTAGCACCTGCTGTCTCCAGTTGTGTACAATAACTTCCAACAACTACTTCAGCCAAAATGCACCTCCACTTTAAGAGACAGGCTAGCTTTAAGTCAGGCAGGTGAAGCACAAAGCCACTCAACAAGGTTGTGCACCACCTTGTCCTGCAAGAGAGAAGGAAGTGTGTCATTGAGTGTGGTAGAATCTGTTTCAGTGATGTGGCTGTCGTAGTTAAATAACTGGCAGTGTTTGCAAACCGTGAGATGTAGATGTGAGGCTTGCTGCAGTGCTAAGTGTGTGAGGGTGAGGTGAAGTTATGAAAGTTAGGTATTAGTCCGGATTGGCAGAGATTCTTAGCAGGTGAGTGATGGGGATGTGCTGCATTGAGTAGTGTCTGAGGCTGGTGGTGTAGTTGCTGGAATATGGCATTTAAAGATGCATTCACTAGCTTTGACCACTTGTTAGGGATCATTGAACTTTTTGCAGGACTTTTTTCTATTTTTAATGTTTTTAGAACTGTCAGCGATCTCCCTGAGGCAGCACTTAGCCTCAGGGAGATGTGCGCTCTTTCGTGCGCATGCGCGAAAGGGCGCACTCTCGCTTTTGGGGAACAACCCCCTCCCCCCCCGCCCGCACAGGAAGCACATAGTGCTTCCCGGTGGACGTCACACTGGGCGGACCTTAACTGGCCTGCCCACGTAAAATGGCGGCGGGGATCAGCTCCCCACCCGCCAGTGATTGGGTCGGGCCCGCCCGCCTGAAAGGCAGAAAATTCTGCCCCATGTAACTAAACTCTGTACAACTTCCAGAAACAAGGGGCAGAATTTTCTGCCTTCCGGGCGGGCAGGCCCAACTCAATCTCCGGCGGGTGAGGAGCCGATCCCTGCAGGAGAAGCGGGCCCCGCCGCCATTTTATGTGGGCGGGACAATTAAGGCCCGCCCAGCATGACGTCCGCCAGGAAGCGCTACGCACTTCCTGTGCGGGCAGGGGGGCATTCCCCAAAAGTGAGTGCGCTCTTTCGCGCATGCACACGAAGGAGCGCACATCTCCCTGAGGCTAAGTGCTGCCTCAGGGAGATCGCTGACAGTTCTAAAACATTAAAAATAGAAAGAAAGTCCTTAACATGTCCCCCTCATGTGACAATGTCACATGAGATGGGTCATGTTCATAATGTACACTAAAACTTTATTAAATTTTTTAAATCCCTACATGAAACCTCATCCCGCCGGTGTTTCATGTTTTTTCTATTCCCCGCTGGGGGTCCTGGCCTGCCCACCAACCTTAAGGTTGGACGGGCAGGTCCTTTAATTGTTTTAATGATCCTGCTAATGGCCTCAATTGACCATTGACAGGTCGGCGGGCCTGCAGCTGATTTTGCTGACGGCCCACCTTCTTGAAGGTTTAAATGGGGCAGGATGATGTCGGGGGTTTCCCCCGATGTCATCCCGCGTCATTTTGTGCGTCGGTGAGCAGGCCCCGCACCCTGCTCGCCGACGGCAAAATTCGGCTCAAGTTTCATTTTAAAATATACAAGTACTGACTGAATTTTCAGTATCCACTTTGGTCCATGGTTTAGAATGTTAATATGCAACCATTTTGCTCTTTTACCTGATACTAGGGGAAGCTTGCAGCTCACAGGCAACAATAAAGATTATTATGTATCATAGAAACATTTTTGTCCAAACATATTCAACACAAAGATACAAGGAAGGAATATCCCCATCCTCAGTGATGGCAGAGCCCAGCACGAGTGTGCAAAAGAGAAGGCTGAAGTGCTCACAACTTTCTTCAGTCAGAAATGCTGATTGGATAATCCATTCTGGCCTCCTCATGAGTATTCGCCAATTTGATTCAGCTCACATGATATCTAAAAATTATTGAATGCACCGGATACAGCAAAAAATTATAGGCCCAAACAACAATCGGTGCATAGGGCTGAAGATCCATGCTCTAGAACTAGCTGTGCCTCTAACCAAGCTGTCCAGTACAGCTACAACGCTGGCATCTAGTCAACAGAGTGGAAAATTACCCATTTATGTTTTGTCCACAAAAAAGCAGGATAAATCCAATCTGGCCAATTACCACATGTATATTATAGAGTCTAACAATCTCCCTTGACATTCAACGCCATTACTGTCGTCGAATCTCCCATTATTGACATCCTGGGTCACCAGAAACTTAACTGTACCAACCACATAAATATTATGGCTGCAACAAGCCAGAAACTGTGTATTTGGTGGCAAGTGACTCACCTCCTTACTCCCCAAAGCCTTTCCACCACATACAATACTTAAGCCAGGACTGTGATACAATACTCCTCACTTGCCTGGATGAGTTGAGCTCCATCAACACTCAAGAAGCTCAACACCTTCCATGACAAAGCAGCCCACTTGATGAGCACCTCATACACCAACTTAACATTCATTCCCTCCACTGCTGATGCATCATGGCTGCAGTGTGTACCATCTACAAGGTGCACTGCAGCAATTCACCAAAATTTCTTCAACACCACCACCCAAGTCTGCTACCTCTACCACCTAAAAGAACAAGGGCAGCAGGCACATGGGAACATCACCATCTCCAGGTTCCAAACCATGTCATATTCCAGACTTGAATCTATATTGCTATTCCTTCATCAATACTGGGTAATAATCCTGGAACTCCTTATCTAAATAGTGTTGTGGGAGTACCTTCACCATACAGATTGCAGCAGTTCAAGAAGGCAGCTTATGACCACCTTCTCAAGGGAAACCGAGGACTGGCAATAAATTGGCCGTGTCAACAATATTCACATCCCACGAACGAATTATAAAAGAGAATAATAATTTAAAAGCATGAAACAAATATTGCCCTTTACACTTGTGATAATTTAATTGATGTAATGCTCTGTGGGAAGAATTTTCATCCCGTTGGGGGGGAAATGCAGGAGCGGGTGTGGGCAGGCGCGCCTTCAATCGGCGTCCCCAATCGGGGGTGTGCCAATATTTTACATAGGCCGGCCAATTAAGGCCTGCCCAGCGTGACATCCGCACAGAAGCGCTAAGCCCTCCCTGTGCGGGCGGCGGGGGGGGGGGGGGGGGGGGGGATTCCCTGAGCCGAGAGTACGCTCTTTCATGCATGTGCATGAAAGAGCGCATTCATCTCCCTGAGGCTAAGTGCTGCCTCAGGGAGATCGGCTCAGAATTAAAACTTTGAACGTAAATGTTTAAAAAATTTCCCTCACATGTCCCCTCATGTGACACTGTCACAAGTTGGGACATGTCCATCACTTAAACTCAAACCTTTACTAAAAATTTAAAAACCCTCATGAAACCTCATTCTGCCCATGGATGAGGTTTCATGCTTTTTCTGAAGCTTACCAGGGCTCCTGGTCTGTCCGCCAACCCTAAGGTTGGATGGGCAGGTCCATTAATTAGGCTGATGACTTTTTAAATGGCTTCAATAGGCCATTGACAGGTCGGTGGGCGCGCAGCTGATTCAGCTGCACCCCCACCCCCCCCCCACCCCCCACCCCCGCTGACCTGAAAATGGAAATGACGTGGGGTGACGTCGGGAGTTCCATCCGACATCATCCCGTGTCATGTTATGCGTCGGCGAGCGGGCCCCACCCTAAAGATCCTGCCCTTTGTGTTTACTAGAAACAGCAAAATGAATTAACATCCATTTGCTAGACATTCTCCAACTATTACAAACACAGAGCTCATTGAAAATGACCATCACTAATATTTTTACAATGTACTGTATGTATGAAACAAAAACAGACATTTTTTTAAAAAAGTCAAGAAAATGCACCTGTTCCCTAATTATTGTTAGTTCAGACACAATTTTCTCTACACTGCTGTCCCGGTCTTTTTTGTCTTTTCCAAAAGCTGGATTGTGCAAATTAACTTCTTTCATCGCTAGCAGATTCTGTCCACTGTATTTCCTAACCTGTGAAATGAAGAAGAGACCTAAAATATACATTTAACAAGTATGTTGCAGAAAGTTAATAAAATGTAACTATAAAAGGAAAGGCTTACCTTAAAAACATTCCCAAATGCTCCACTCCCAAGATAGTCTAAGATGGCATAATTACCGATAAATTTTGTTGGAGCTTTATTTTGGTTAACTCCTTCAATATTTTCAGTGATTTGTTTTAGTTCATCAGACTAGACACAAAATTGCAAGACAGGTTACAAACTTTCTGTGGAAAAGCAGAACTTTGAAAATACATAAGTCTAATTAGAGTTCCTCACTTACAGTTAAAGAGTTCAACTTAGTTACCAACTTTTCATATGTACGAATGTCACGAGCATAATGTCCAACATCAATGAACATCTCAAACATGTCAGGAGGAAATAACCTGCATTCAAAAAGTCTGATTAGTGAGGGTCAATCACTATTAACAATCATGAAAATGTTGACATTAAGTAAGTGAAACAACCTAGAGAACAGAAAAAGAAATATCAACTATTCTTACATGATCAATAAAACCCATTCATATATTGTTAGATATTAGGAAATTCTTGCTGTAGCAAATACTTAATCTACTCTAATGTATGTGATGTCATATCAATTGAAGGGGTGGTGGTGGTGGTGTGTTACAGTTCACTGAGGGAGTCCAAGTTGCTGTAGTAACACAGGGCTGAATCTTCGGCTTGGCGAGCAGGGGCGGGGCTTGCTCGCCGAGGTGTAAAATTATGTGGGGTGACGTCGTGCGAGCGTCCCGACGTCACCACGCTTCATTTAGATTTTCAGCTCGGCAGGCGTGCAGCCGAGTCGGCTGTGTGCCCGCCGAACTGTCAAAGGCCTGCTAAGGCCATTAATGAAGTAATTAAGCCTATTGAGAAAGCTGCCCGTCCAACCTTAAGGTTGGCGGGCAGGCAAAGAGCCCAGGCGGCCTTCGCATTTTTCATGGAACCTCATCCACGGGCGGGATGAGGTTTCATGAAGGGTTTATAAATTAAATAAATTTTTTCATTAAAGTTCATTGACATGTCCCAGCTCATGTGACACTGTCACATGACGGGACACGTCTTAAAATTTTTTTTTTCTTTATTAAAATTTTTGAAACTTAAACTAATCTCCCTGAGGCAGCTCTGTGCACGAAAGAGTGCAGGCCCCAACTTAGGGAACCGCCCCCCCCCCCCGCCCCCGGCTGCACCGGGACCACTCAGCACGTCCGGGCGTGCGTCACGCTGGGCAGGCCTTAATTGGCCCGCCCACGTAAAATGGCGGCGCGGACCCGATTGGGGGCACCGATTGGGTCCGCGCTCGCCCCCATACAGCCCCCCCGACGGGGTAAAATTCTGCCCAGATACTTTTATATGCATGCTGTAGTCTGGAGCTATGGATAGTGATGTTCGAGGCTTAAATGTTCTTTCCATCAGATGACTGACCAGGAATCTCTCCGATTCTTACTGCTTGCCAATAGCATGTGTTGGAAGGATTTGCAGGTTGATACTCAACCTGTTTGCTGCATTATGAATGCACCTTCCTTGGCCATCGAATCCGGGGGTGGGTCTTAAACATTGAGCTTCTAGGTCAGCGGGAGGGATGCTATCCACTCCATCACAAAACCTACTATCAATTGAGGTAAAGGGTAGCAATTGGAATGCCATGCTAAACTGAGAGATAATGGACCCAAAATTCATGTGGACTGATTTTTGGGTGCTGAACCACGATCCGCAGTGTACCTACGCCTGTTCAGATTGAGGTGGGTAAGACACAAAATTTGTCTACCCACCTCATTCAAATGATTTTGGTGCTACTTCCTGTACTTCCAGGCAAGCTCTGCACACAGCAGGCCTAGGAGGGAGGCAATCACAAGAGGGAGAGAGTGAGCGATTGAAACTTGGAGGGAATGGTACCATGTACTTTTTCAAATTCCCAAATTTGAAGCAATTACGACAATAACATTTATGAAACTTAGTGCAAATAGTGTAGATATTCCTACAGCTTTTCTGCCCCACAGGCATCCACACGAAGTGCCAGAAATTGGAAATGCCTGAAAGGGAGACAAGATTCAACCTTTGACTTGTAACAGATTTTCAGAAATTGTCCAGCCATGTTTGTTGCTGTGGTTCAACAACAGAAGATGAGGGGTGATAAATGCTGAAAACATTTGCTGACAATACAAAAATAGGTGGGAGGGCATAAGGAATCTGCAAGGGGATATAGATAGGTTGAGTAAGTGGGCAAAAACTTGGCAGATGGAGTTTAATGTAGGAAAGTGTGAGGTCATGCACTTTGGTTGGAAAAATCAAAAGACAGACTATTATTTAAATGGCGAGAGACTCCAAAGAAGTGCAGCACAGAGGGATCTGGGTGTTCTTGTGCCTGAAACAGAAAAAAGTTAGCATGCAGGTGAAGCAAGTAATTAAGAAGGCAAATGGAATTTTGGCCTGTATTGCTAAGGGGTTGGAGTTTAAAAATAGGGAAGTCTTTTTACAACTGTACAAGGTGTTGGTGAGGCCGCACCTGGGGCAGAATTTTCCCCCCGTCGGGTGGGAAGTTTAAGAGCAGGAGTGCGGAGGCATACGGAGGCACGCCTCTGATCGGCGCCCATGATTGGGGGCGTGCCGCCATTTTACGTGGGCGGGCCAATTAAGGCCTGCCCAGCATGACGTCCGCAGGGAAGTGCTATATGCTCCCTGTGTGGGTAGGGGGGGTGAATCCCTGAGCCGAGAGTGCGCTCTTCTGCGCAAGCGCACGAAAGAGCGCACTCATCTCCCTGAGACTAAGTGCTGCCTCAGGAAGATCGGCTCTACAGTAAAAAATCTGAAAAATAGAAAAGAAAAATTTCCCTGATGTCCCCTCATGTGACACTGTCACATGAGTTGGGACATGTCCATCACTTTTAAATACACTTTAATTACATTTTTTAAAACCTAAATGAAACGTCATACCGCCCGTGGATGAGGTTTCATGCTTTTTCTAATGCCCGCCAGGGCTCCTGGCCTGCCCGCCAACCTTAAGGTTGGACAGGCAGGTCCATTAATTACTTTAATGACTCTGTCAATAGCCTCAATTGGCCACTGACAGGTCAGCGGGTGCACAGCTGATTCTGCTGAGCCGCCGCCTACCTGAAAACTTAAATGGGGCGGGGTGACATCGGGAGTTCTGCCTGACGTCATCCCGTGTCATTTCATATGTCAGCGAGCGGGCCCTGCACCACCCCCACCTCGCCAACCAGGAAATTCTGGCCCTGGTGTACTGTGTACAGGTTTGGTCCCCATATTTAAGAAAGGATATATTGGCATTGGAGGCAGTTCAAAAGAGATTCACTAAGCTGATTCCTGGGATGAAGGGGTTGACTTATCAAGAATGGCTAAACAGTTAGGTCTTTATTCATTAGAGTTTAGATGAATGAGGGTTGATCTTATTGAAAGGTACAAGATTCTGAGGGGGCTTGACAGGGTAGATGTTGAGAAGATGTTTCCACTAGTGAGGAAATCTCGAACTAGGGACATAGTTACAGAATAAGGGGACACTCATTTAAAACTGAGATGTGAAGGAATTTCTTCTCTCAGAGGGTAGCGAATGTGTAAAATTCTCTACCCCAGAGAGTTGTGGAGGCTAGATCACTGGAAGTATTTAAAGAGGAGGTAGATAGATTTTTGAAATATTGGGGAGTTGAGGGTTATGAGGCGCTGGCATCAAACAGGAGTTGAGGCCTGGGGGTGGTCAGCCAAGGTCTTATTGAATGGCGGGGCAGGCTTGAGGGGCCGAATGGCCTACTCCTGCTCATATTTCTTATGTTCTTATAAAAATAGGTGGGGATTGGAGGTGGAGGAGTAAAAAGTGGAAAATCACACAGGGCTCCTGCTCGACTGCTCCAGCTACAAAGTGCACATTGTGAACAATAGGGTTTTTGTGGAAAATAAAGTTGACTTTTACTGGTAAAGTTCAAAGAAGTGGAAATCAATTATGTGCACGTAGATTAATGTATGTGAATTTTAAAAAATAATCAGACCACTGTTAATGAAATTTTTCTTTAAAATCATAATTTATAATTTAAAAGCATGTTTTAGTAGAACAGTACATTTTCCACTCAAAGAAAGTCAGTTCCAGGCAGTTGTTACAGACCTTCTCGCAGATTATCCAGAGTAGCACAAGGCATCAGCATAAATTGCATATTTGGATTTTATAGCTTACTTGATAGTGCTACTGATTTAAAGAAAAGCTAAGGGCAGAATTTTCTGCCTGCCGGGCGGGCGGGCGGGCCCGACCCAATCTCCGGCGGGCAGGGAGCCGATCACCGCCGGAGAAGCGGGCCCCGCTGCCATTTTACGCGGGAGGGCCAATTAAGGCCCACCCAGTGTGACGTCCACCGGGAAGCGCTATGCGCTTCCTGTGCGGGCGGGGGGGGGGGATTCACCAAAAGCGAGAGAAAAGATCTTTCGGTGGGGGGGTGAATCCCTGAGCCGAGAGTGCGCTCTTCCGTGCAAGCGCACGAAAAAGCGCACTCATCTCCCTGAGGCTAAGTGCTGCACAAAAGAGCGCACATCTCCCTGAGGCTAAGTGCTGCCTCAGGGAGATCACTGACAATTCTAAAAACATTAAATATAGGAAAAAAAAATCCTTAACATGTCCCCCTCATGTGACAATGTCACATTAGATGGGACATGTTCATAATCTACACCAAAACTTAATTAAATTTTTAAAATCCCTACATGAAACCTCATCCCGCCGGTGGATGAGGTTTCATGTTTTTTCTATTCCCCACCGGGGCTCCTGGCCTGCCCGCCAACCTTAAGGTTGGACGGGCAGGTCCTTTAATTGTTTTAATGATCCCGTCAATGGCCTCAATTGGCCATTGACAGGTCAGTGGGCCCGCAGCTGATTTTGCTGTGCTCCCGCCTTCCTGAAAATTTAAATGGGGCGGAATCCCTGACATCATCCTGCGTCATTTTGTGCATTGGCGAGCGGACCCTGCCCCCCGCTCGCCGACGGCAAAATTCAGCCCAACGTTGTTGATCTCAGTCCAGTGCGACAGTAAAATACCAAGCAGATACAGGACACATCTCTGAATAGGGGTGAAAATCAGAAATTTAAAAATCTGTACAGTACTTTATACTTTAACTTATTTAAGGAGTTTCTGAAATCTTGGAATAATGAACAAGAGAGGTAATGCCAACGTGTAGGTGACAATTACATTGGATATTGTACCTTTTGAACAATTGTCTGTTCCTTTCCATGCTGAAGAGAAAACGTAAAGCTCTAAATGCATAGCACTGTAATGAAAATTTATAAGTATCATATGTAAGTATATACATATTAATGAAATGAACATACATAACACATAGGTTGAAACATGCACAGTAGAAATCTATAAAAGTACTTAAAAGGCAGATGTTATTATAACATGACAAAGAGAGCCAATTATTTTCTGAGACACACAGTGACAAATTGCAGCATTTTTCCCAGGCATTTCATATTGGTCATAGTTACACAAAACTAAAAACATGACTGGGCCTAATTTTTATTGAAAAATCCATGCTCCAAGAAAGCTATTTTATCAGCCACAGAAATTAAGTTGCAATATTATGTGGCAGTCACTTTTTGTTGTAATCTAAGAAAGGAACCTTATTTTCAGTAAGCAGGTTGGACATATACCATCAGCATCATTCACCCTCATTTGAGCAAGAGGGCTTAGAAAATCAATGTAGTTCAGTGCTCCATTTAGAAGCTGGCAAATGGAATGAAAACACTAAATATTGATTGCATCCATTCAAGCACACAATGCAAAACTCTGTCAATGCCTAAACTAATTGTTTGAACAAAACAAATAAAATTCAATCGCTTGTGAATGCTTAAAGCAATAAACAAAGCGTACTGGTTTTAGAAAAAAATAAAATTGGTGTGGTATCAAAATTACCTGCAAGGTATCTGCTTTTGGTGCATTCCTTTGTTTGCTTGGTAGAATTAACTTCCCAATCACATAAATGCCATTCCCCTGCACAACAAATTTAAAGAACAATAACATCATCAAAGATTTGGTTCAGATTTTAAGCAACACATTCCTGAGATTCTATTAAATGTTCAAAATAAGCTTTCCTAATTGTATGACAGCGGGCCATAGCTCGAATTACTTACGGGCATATTGAATTTTTAAGTAAGATGTGTCTTTTAAAAAAAAGGACATACAAGCAAAAGCTGGTTTAGGCTGTCAAGTAATCACTGGCTGGAAAATTCCTATGTGGATTACGCTTGACCAACTAGTCCAGAGAACGGAATGTCGTACCTAAAAAGGCGTCAAGGCCTACTTCAGACAGAGACACTTCAAAGGAAAAGAAGCAATGCAAAAACTAAACTGTAATCTCCTGTGGTTCCGGAGATAATGAAGGTTGATTGCAATCTCCTGAGTTATATTCCAGACTGTGGACATGTTGTGAACTGAAAAGAAAGCAGATCTGGCGAAAGACATGTTTGTTTTTTCCCTTCCAGGAATACACAAGAAAAAGGGTTAAAAGCCAACTGCAACCCTGGTCTGTGTGTGCTAGTTTTGGTGCTCCAAGTCTTATGTGCAAGGGTGTGCTGTGAAGGTCACAGCTGAAGAAAATCAACTGTGCATCCCTGCAGTTGCAGGTAAAAAAAAAGTCCTTTCTCTCTGATTATTGGAGGCAAGTCACAAGTCAGCAAAGCCACAGCCAAAAAGTAAACAGGACAACTCCTTTCAGCTAACCTGCAGAACCAAGAATCTCCAGACCCACAGCTCAACTGCCAAACTCAGCTCTACTGGAATCACCCAATTTAATGGCCGTAATGTTTCGCCGTCTACTCCTCACGGACAAGCCAAAAGACTGATTCGTATACATCTTTTTTAACTTTTATTTCTAGACTCACTTCTTATTTCTTATCTGTGTTTATGTGTGTTGCATTTTTATTATTTTTTCTCATGTTTTAGTAACTAATAACTTTACTTTCTTTGACTCAAGGAAGCCTGGTTAAATTGGCTCCTTTTAAAACATAAATACATTTGTACTGGGAAAGTTATCCATGAGGGACGGGATTCGTTTTAAATTAACCTTGTTGTGACCAACTGAGGGAGTTGAATAAAGAAGGAGAGCCAGTTCATCCCTCCTCACCTGGTAGCTTAACAATGTGGGGTACATCTTCCGGGATCATAACAAAATGGGGGAACCTTGCCCAGGAACAGGTCGTAACATAATTCCAAAGATTTCAAGCTTCATTCCTAGTCAGTACTGCATCAACTGATCTCAGCCAGGACGGCAATAGGGTTGCTACAATCACAATACCAGGATAGGTGAGGACATAGTTTTTCTACTCCTGATCTCTATAGAATGCCTTTGTTGGTAAGAACATTTGTGAGACATTGGATGAGAATAGCAAGGCCAGTGCAAGAGTAGTAGTTGCCCTAGGCAAACCTTCGGCCTTGCACCATACCGCAATTAACTTTCCGAAATGAATATTGTGCATCAGTATGGATGAAAATTCTGCATTTATAAATAAAGATTTATTTTACATGAAAAAGGAGAATATTATGATACTGATGGTACATTTTCATTGTTCTACACTTTTCACAGGATATGTGCTAGAAGAAATGTACATTATAGTGTGTAAATTGGCTCACATGATGTAATACTATGTGTTCCTGCAACAGTCACTTGGTGATTTTATGTGCAATTTACACAATCAATAATCATTACAATAGAGTAATGACTAGATTAAATTATGTTCTTTGATATTATTTACTGGTTTGGAGTTTTGGAATAGTCATATAGATGTACAAATTTGTAAAATTTTCACATAATCAGAATGAGGAATACGATATAAAAACAAAAATTTGGAAAAACTCAGCAGGTCTGACAGCATCTGCGGAGAGGAATACAGTTGACGTTTCGAGTCCGTATGACTCTTCATCAGAACTAAGGAAATAGAGAAATGAGGTAAAATATAAGCTGGTGGAGGGGGGTGAGACAGGTAGAGCTGGATAGGGGGCCAGTGATAGGTGGAGGCAAAGAAGAGATTGCCAAAGATGTCATAGACGAAAGGACAAAGGGGTGTTGACGGTGGTGATATTATCTAAGGAATGTGCTAATGGGGACATTAAGGGTAGCAAGCAGGACAAGCTAGTGGCAGGTGGCCCTAGTGGGGTGGGGGGAAGGGATCGAATTGGGCTGAAAGGTGGAGATAATACAATAGATTGAAATAAATTTAAAAATAGGTGGGAAAAGAAAAATATATTTTTTTTTAAATTATAAATTATTGGAAAACGGGGGATGGGAAAGGGGGTGGGGATGGAGGAGAGAGTTCATGATCTGAAATTGTTGATCTCAATATTAAGTCCGGAAGGCTGTAAAGTGCCTAGTCGGAAGATGAGGTGCTGTTCTTCCAGTTTGCGTTGAACTTCACTGGAACATTGCAGCAGGCCAAGGATGGACATGTGGGCATGAGAGCAGGGTGGTGTGTTGAAATAGCAAGCGACAGGGAGGTCTGGGTCATGCTTGCAGACGGACCGAAGGTGTTCCGCAAAGCGGTCACTCAGTCTGCATTTGGTCTCTCCAATGTAGAGGAGACCGCATTGGGAGCAGCGAATGCAGTGGACTAAATTGAGGGAAATGCAAGTGCTGCTTCACTTGAAAGGAGTGTTTGGGCCCTTGGACGGTGAAGAGGGGGGAACTAAAGGGGCAGGTGTTGCACCTTCTGTGGTTGCATGGGAAGGTGCCGTGGGAGGGGGTTGAGGTGTAAGGGATGATGGAGGAGTGGACCAGGGTGTCCCGGAGGGAACAATCCCTGCGGAAAGCCACCAGTGGGGGTGAAGTACTATATATTGCTCCCTCCAGGACACCCTGATCCACTCCTCCATCACCCCCTACACCTCAACCCTCTCCCACGGCACCTTCCCATGCAACCGCAGAAGGTGCAACACCTGCCCCTTTAGCTCCCCCCTCCTCACCATCCAAGGGCCCAAACACTACTTTCAAGTGAAGCAGCACTTGCATTTCCCTCAATTTAGTCTGCTGCATTCGCTGCTCCCAATGCGGTCTCCTCTACATTTGAGAGACCAAACGCAGACTGGGTGACCGCTTTGCGGAACACCTTTGGTCAGTCCGCAAGCATGACCCAGACCTCCCTGTCGCTTGCCATTTCAATATACCACCCTGCTCTCATGCCCACATGTCCGTCCTTGGCCTGCTGCAATGTTCCAGTGAAGCTCAACACAAACTGGAGGAACAGCACCTCATCTTCCGACTAGGCATTTTACAGCCTTCCAGACTTAATATTGAGTTCAACAATTTCAGATCATGAACTCTCTCCTCCATCCCCCTTTTTCCAATAATTTATAATTTTAAAAAATATATATTTTTCTTTTCCCACCTATTTTTAAATTTATTTCGATCTATTGTATCTCCACCTTTCAGCCCATTTCGATCCTTTCCTCCCACCCCACCCCCACTAGGGCCATCTGCCACTACCTTGTCCTGCTTGCTACCCTTAATGGCCCCATTAGCACATTCCTTAGATAATATCACCATCATCAACACCCCTTTGTCCTTTCGTCTATGACATCTTTAGCAATCTCTTCTTTGTCTCCACCTATCACTGGCCCCCCTATCCAGCTCTACCTGTCCCACCCCCCTCTACCAGCTTATATTTGACCTCATTTCTCTATTTCCTTAGTTCTGATGAAGAGTCATACGGACTCGAAGCATCAACTGTATTCCTCTCCACAGATGCTGTCAGACCTGCTGAATGTTTCCAGGTATTTTTGTTTTTGTTTCAGATTTCCAGCATCTGCAGTATTTTGCTTTTATCTTAGGGGAATATGATATGTAATTTTGAGAAAGACTACAATGTAAATGTATGGAAATCTATATGTATGTCAATGTATGTGGGTGTATATCAGTAGATCTAGACTTTTCATTCCCACTACTGAAGCCTGTTTATTTAGTTAGGTAGTTTCCAGGGGTAAGAGTGGTTGAAGACAAAAGGGTCTCAAAATTTTCTATGACGAGGAATCAAGTACACATTATAAAAACAGCAAAGCCACTGCAGTGAGAAGAGCTGGAAATTATAGTACTTTTTACAATCTATAGTGAAATGCAAATGCTTCAAGGCCACATCAAATGAGTGGAATGGGCTTCAAGTGGGTAGAAACATTCCTCTTGCCTTTGTTTACCTTCTACTACCATCAAGACTGTGGAACAATGCATTTGTAGAGAATCACAAAATTGTCCTCAACATTACAGCATGTCAGCTTTTCATGCATTTGTACATGTAATACAGGATGAAGCCCATACTAACAACTGGACATGACCTGCTGGTTTATTTACATCATAGGCAGGGAAGCTTCAGTAAAGGGTCTAGGTGTCATCACCCATGAGCTAAGATTGCCATCTGAAAAATCTCTGTTCATCACCTATGAAGAGAAGGTCATTCAAAGCAGTTACACGATGAGTTCAGGATACCATTCTTCTTTAGTTCCTTGGAATTTTCTCTCAAATTTGGATTCTAAATACAATTCCCAATTTACAATTAAAACTAAGATCAGATCTATCTCAAATTTCAACTATTTTATGCAATGAAACAGGAATCAGATGTGCATAAGAAACAGTTTATGTGAGCATGTAACAATGAATTTCAGCATTTTGATCATTTTCTTCTAATTTGTCATTGCCTCCTCATCCACCACCGCCACAGGTTTATTTACTTAAAGGTAGCAGTCAAGATTCTGAAGGCCTAGCAACCTATCCAGTGTTCTTCAATGCAAAGCCCGCGAGCCAGTGGCGGCTCCCATCAACAATAAGTGCAGCTCCCTGACTCCATCCATCAATTTTCAGTAATTGCTTTATCCTCAGAGGGTCGCGGTGAGCCAGAGCCCAACCCAGCATTACACACTAAGTTCTCGTTTAACGTCAACCCATTTAACATTATTTTGCTTTAATGAAGGTAAGTTAATGAGGTCTGAAATCTCATTAAGCATCGCGAGACTCATTTTAACCTTGTTTCCCATGTGACTAGCGCCACTTTTGGAGCAGTCTCTCGCTCCCCGGCCTCTGAGTTGCGGCCTAACCCCCTCCCTGACCTCTGAATTGTGGCCTCTTCTCCATCGAGAAGATCGACCGACGCTCTCGCCAAACCTCCGGCTCCCTGACTCACCCTCTCACCACTTCCACAACATCGGAGCTCTGGCTTCATATCACAGGTTTAGGAAAGGGAAGTATGAGTCCCGATGGTGCAGAAGTACCAAGCTGGGGCTGCTATAGTCCATGTCTTTCTTAAGATGACTGTAGAAGCTGTTCCTGCCTTGCTCACAGTGAGGCTTCAAGAGAGCAAAGCAGCGAGTGGGAGCATTTATTAAAAAACATGGATTGTAGCAGCCCCAGCTTGGTACTTCTGCATCATCAGCACTCGCATTTCCACAACATTGGAGCTCTGGCTTTGGATCGGATCTGGATCTTGAACGGGGACGCAAATCCAGGAGAGGGAAGCGGCGAGAGGGTGGGCCAGGGAGGGGGTAGTGGCCACAACCCGAAGGTCGGGGAGCGGGAGAGACCACAACGCTGAGGGTTGGGCAGGAGGAGGATCTGCAGTGACCAGGAGGATCAGGGAGCAGGAGGTTCAGGAAGCAGGGCTGGTGGAAATACTGCATGAAGAAAGTCAAGGAGCAACAGGCACACTTTCACTCTTCCAGTTTTTAAAGTAATTTTTGCATTATTTCGCTTTTAAAAAGTTTACTTGCATAGGTGCATTTCTAATTCCTTATATTTTTCTGGTTATTATTTTATAAATGGTGTATTTTTAAAATTGTACATGTGTAATAATTTTTAATTATAGTATGTGATTTTGTTTTAGTTACACGTGTCGCTCTGTAACATGACATCATGAAGGAGTAGTAAGCAATGAAAATTTAGTAAAGTAGTCAATGTGGCTCTCACATTGCAGGTTTTTTGATAAAGTGGCCCTTGCTTGAAAAACAGTGAAGATCACTGCACTCATCTCACAAGTCAGGAAGTTGCCAGTTTCAAACAAAAACAGAAAATGCTGGAAAAACTCAGCAAGCCTGGCAGCATCCATGGAGAGTGAAACAGAGTTAACGGCCAGGATTTTAATTTTGGCGTGTGGCAGGGGTGGGCCCGACACGCCGGCACATAAAATGACGCGTGATCTCGTCGGGCATGCATCCCGATGTCATCGTGCTGTCTTGCAATATTTAATTTGGCGGGTGCGTGCCAGAGTCAGCTGCGCGCCTGCCAATAATTGAAAGGACTACAAAGCCATTAACGAAGTAATTACTTTCAAGTTTACGCTCCCCGGCCAACCTTACAGTTGGCGGGCAGGCGAAAAGGCCTTTATGTTTTTTCAGGAACCCTCATCCATGAGTGGGATGAGGTTTCCTAAAGCTTTTACAACTTAAATAAAACGTTTCTATTGAGAAGTAAAAACAGGTCCCATCTCATGTGACACAGTTATATGGGGGAACATGTTTCATTAAATTTTTTAAAATTTGAATAATTTCTTTAAAAAGCACTTCACTCTCCCTGAGGCAGCTCCATGCTGCAGGGAGATTTAAGTACTCTTTTGCACGCATGGACCTGACTGTCCCTCCTCCCCTCGCCTGCACAGGTAGCGATCAGCGCTACTGCTCGCATATTGCATTGGGCGGGCCTTAATTGGCAGTGCAGAGCCGATCGTGGGTGATGGTCGGCTCTGCGACCGCCCCTGCCCGCTCCCGCCGAGCCCCCCCCCGATGCAGGAAAAATTCAGGCCAATGCTTCTAATTCATTTGACTCTTCTTCAGACCCAGTTTCAATTGCTTATCTCTGCTGAACTGACTGATTCAGTGGCCTGAATTTTTCCCTCGTCGGACGGGCTCGGCGGGGGCAGTCGGGGAGCTGACCACTGCCCACAATCGGCTCCGCACTGCGATTTCACAAGGGCGGGCAGGCCCACCCTGTGTGGATCGCGAGCGGTAGTGCTGAGCACTACCTGTGCGGGCGGGGGGAGGAGGGAGAGCGGGCCTGGCACACAGTTCGCGCATGCGCACAAAAGAGTGCTTCAATCTCCCTGAGGCACAGAGCTTTTTAAAAAAATAAAGACTTTAAAATTTAATGAAACATGTCCCCTCATTGACTGTGTCACATGAGATGGGACATGTTTATATTTTTGAAATAAAGTTTTTATTTAATTAGTATTAGCTTTAGGAAGCCTCATCCCGCTCGTGGATGAGGTTTCCTAAAAAATGTAAACGCCACTTGGTCTTTTCGCCTGCCTGCCAACCATTTGGTTACACGGGCTGCGTAAATTTCAAGCTAATTATCTCGCTAATGGCCTTTATAGGCCTTTCAATTATCGGCGTGCGTCTGCCGAACAAAATGTCACGCGAGTGTGCGATAGCTTCGGGATGCACGCCCGATGTCATCGTGTGTCTTTTACGTTCGGGAGTGTCAAGCACGCGCCCGTATGCTGAAGGTAATACACTGGCCAGTGGAACTGTGCTGCAGCCAAGAATCAACAGATTCGTGTTTCAGATTTTTTTTTGCTTATTGTTTCATGGGATGTGGACGTCGTAGGCTAGGCCAGCAGTTATTTTCCATCCCTAATTGCCCTTGAGAAGGTGGTGGTGAGCCCCCTTCTTGAACTGCTGCATTCTTTGAAGTATAGGTATACTCACAGTGTTATTAGGGAATTCTAGGGTTTTGACCCAGCAACAATGCAGGAACATCGATATAGTTCCAAGACAGGATGGCACGATGTCATATGGCTTGGAGGGGAATGCGCAGGTGATAATGTTCCCATTTACTGCCCTTGTCCTCCTAGATGGCAGAGGTCAGGGGTTTGGAGAGTGCTGTTGAAGGAGCCTTCAAGCGAGTTGCTGCTGTGCATCCTGTAAATGGAATACATTGCTACCTCTGTGTGTCGTTGGTAGAGCGAGTGAACATTGAAGGCGGTAGATGGGGTGTCAGTCAAACCAAGCTGTTCCAGTACAACTCCAACACTGGCATCTACCTGGCGATGTGGAAAATTACACAGGTACATCCTGTACACAAAAAGCAGGACAAATCCAACCTGGCCAATTACCGCATCAGTCCACTCTCAACCATCAGCAAAGTGATGGAAGGTGTCGTCAACAGCGCTATCAAGTGGCACTTACTCAGCAATAACTTGCTGACTGGCACTCAGTTTAGGTTGCACCAAAGCCACTCAGCTCCTGACCTCATTACAGCCTTGGTCCAAACACGGACAAAAGAGCTGAACACCCTGGAAACTGTGTGCATGCCTGCAGGATGTGTTTCTGATGGTCGCATACCAGCTGCACGTTCAGTGAGTGGAAGCCCTTGTGGTTCATGAAGTCCACTGAGTGTAGCGACGGAGACCTGAGCGCCACATGAGTGCAATCAATCGCACCCTGCACCCGTGGGAATCCCGAGATCAGGGCGAATCCAATGGCTCTTACATCCTGGCTGTGCCGGACCCGGGTGAAATGCACAAAGTTGTGTGCCATGGAGAAGATGGCATCCATGACCTCATGGATGTATTCGTGCGTGGCGGATTGTGAAATCCCACAGAGGTCACTTGTGGAGCCCTGAAAGGAGCCACTGGCATAGAAATTGAGCGCCGTGGTCACTTTCACAGCCACTGGCAGTGGATGCCTTCCATGTCCCCTTGGCACCAAGTCCTACAGTAAGTGGCAGGTGTGAGCCACCAGGTCCCTAGGCATGTGCAGTCGTCGGAGACACTGGTTCTCAGTCATCTGCAGGAATGGCAGGCGGCATCCAAAGACCCTGGGTGTTGCCAGGTGCCAACTAGCCACGGCTCGCTGTCGCTCCCGGGCAGTGCGTGCAGGAGCCCCTGCTGCCCCTTCTTCATGAGGTTGCTGCTCCTGCTTTTGCGCGGCCAGGAGCCTCAGTTGCTCTCTCCTCAGTCTTCTACTGTCACTATTGGCCATCAGGCATACAGCTAGGTCATCAGGATCCATGATCCTGACGTGGTCCTCATGCAGCATGAAAGAGAGGGAAATGTGGTTATCATGGCTGTACTTAGAACCTTCCCTGGCTCTGTGTGTGACCACCCCTTAAAGCTTCCCAGAGAGTGCTGGTCACCCCTCAGTTGGCCAGAGATGAGTGCATTTGCCCCCAAACACCAGCAACCCCCCACCACCCCCCCACTGTCCCCACCCCTCAGCAATCGCCTCCGAGGCTGGCCAGCAACTTGCCCCTGGACACCCCCCCCTTCAGCAGTCGCCTCTGAGGTTGTCCGGCACTTGGCCGGGACACGCCTTGCGCCCCCCACCCCCCGCCCAGAAATCGCCTCCGGGGCCAGGCATCAGTTGCCCCCACCTCCCCCCCCAGCGCTATTGTGGCCTGTATATACAACGGGCCAGCTGTGGAGAACGCTGCTGCTCACTCACCCCAGTTCCCCCAAAGCGAAGGCCACCAAGTGCACGTTACCTGCGTGCTGTTGTGAAACACGTCGACGTGCTTTCCCGCCGACATGGACGAACGATACGCCGGGGTTCCAACAGCCTGGTGGGATGGCCTTTTAATTATATGCTGATGTATTACAATTATCTCCCCGCCGACTGATGGTGGGAAATGCGGCCCACCGTTGGTGGGCTGAGTGGGCGATCGCGACCTGCCTTCACGCTTTCGTGAAGCAGGTCACGCCATTTTTTCCGTGCACGCCACCTATCATGCCCGCCGCCAGCAGGCTCAGAAAATTCCACCCTATGTGTTAATGCCTGCACTATTATGGTATCCAGAGCGATTCAATCCACATGTGGGTGTGCATGCCGCAAATGCCAATTTGAAGCTCTAAGGGCAATTGCAATGCCCAAAAAATGGGCCCAAACAAGCTCAATTTCTCACCCCTAGTTCTACACTCTCAAGCTTTATTCACAAGTCCATTAATCATTCTGGTGTTTTCTCTGTACCTTTTTCAGATCAATGTGGTGAAGGTTCCAGGCTCCCTGAGAAATCCCTAAATATTTGTGTCATGAGTTCTGCAAGCACATCCCTGAGTTAGTCAAGAAACCTAGGATGAATATTATCCAGTCCAACTGGTTCACTCACTTAGATTATATTCAAGTATCCAACCACATACATTGTAGTAACACTAATCACTGAGTCTTATCATCTTGGTACAGCCACTTTGTTACAGTCTGTATAGTCTTTCACTTGTAAATATGGAACTAAAGAGTTCACTCCATTTTTCAGTTCTGCCCCCATTTTCATCAATCTTAACGCTTTCAAAAGCCAGCAGTTGCGATCTCCTGTTTGTTTTTATTTATTTTCTCCTTTTATTAAGATTTGACTTTGATTAAAACCAATATTCATTCTAGCAATTAATAGCTGATCTTAATTTTGAGTTTACCAACCTGTACAACCTGCTGAGCATTTGTATCATTAAGCACCAGCTCAGTAATAGCAGCACAGCAGGCTGAAATGACAAGAGTCAATAAGGAATGCACATTAGATAAAGGGTAACAAACAGTTTTGACATAACAAGTGGTTCAAATAACTTTAGCCCTGCAAATAATGTTTTACATCCTTGTGATATGTTTCAGGCTGTTCTTTATTCTTTATAATTTAACAAATGTAACATTACTTACTCTGGATTACAATTTAAGAGATTTGTTTCACTTTTGGTTAACAGGGTACACAGTAATGGATGGCTTGACTCCCAAAGTTAAACCATGTATTGCGAAACAAAATTTACAAAAAAAAAAGTAGAAATGAATCAAATACGTCATCATCAAAGTTAATGGGACAGAAGTTAGTTCACATAGCTTCTATGTCATTTCCCTGGGTGTGGGCACTGTGCCATTTGCTAGCTGCACAGCTCAGATGGCATTCTTCAATACTAATAATGATGGATGCCACGTGAGCCACACAGGTAGTGGCCAGTGGTGCTTCCTGCTCCCAGGGCATCAGCATAAGCCTACCTGGGCTACGTGAATAAATTTCTCCCCCAACTTTTTACACAGCAATTTTAATGAGAGTTTTCTGTGTGAATAGGTGATTGATATTTCATTGATCCTATGCAAAAAGGCGCACAATGTTAACTGGGCTATTGAGTTGTCAGCACATGTGGTTATGCCTGTGAATTTATAAAAAAGTGGGCACTTTACTTTTAAAAAGCAGAATGGAAAATGGACAATTTGCCTTGAAACAAGATGGAGTCAATAGGGTCAGGTGACCTCCCTCCTTGTCTGCAAATATACGTGAAACTACCCAAGGCTGGAGATAGCTTGCTTGGCTGGACAGGACATTAAAATGTAAATGACCTTTTTGGGACATTCCAATGATGAGACATTAAAAATGTAACAAATCTCTCCTATGGAGTAAACAGTTCTATTGTCTACACAATTACAGAAATCAATCAAAGAGGTATGAGAACTATGGAATCTGAGGAAAAAGGTATTTTAGAGTTGCTGTGGAGCTGTGAGATATAGCTGGGGACAGCTGTCGAGCTGGAGCTGTTGAGGTAGCTATAGCAGGAGCTGGAGCTTCTGTTTGAGCTGTGAGATGAGCAGCTGGAGTTGTATGAGCTGGAGCTGAGTTGGGAGCTGTTAGCTCTGGGCTGGGAGGAGATGCCATTTAAACCAGCCATCCAGTCAAGCCAGAAAAGATTTGGGCTCTAACAAGCAGTTTTATTCTGAAGTTTGGATTCCACAGCAGAGTGGTGGAAAGTTACAGCAGTTTGCATTGGGTAATATTGTTGGATTTCTTATGGTTAAACATCTATAAGGGAAGGTGCCTTGAAGGTGTTTACTTGTGTGCCTGACCACGTGGAGAGTTTTTTTAGGGTGAATGTTTGTAAGACTAACCTTAATTGTGCAACTGTAATCTTGTGTGATTAAATTTTCTTTTATTCTCATTAATAGAACTTTTACTTTTAATTTTCAAAATCCCAAAAGTGTTACTGGGCCTCTTACTGCTGAGATCTTCTTCTCGTTTTCAGAATACAAAAAAAAGGGTATGGCCCTTAAGCCATGTTTCCCTCTGGGATTTGCTATGCGAAGCAATTAAGATCAGATGTGGTAATGACATAATGCTTCTATTAAAAGCAAAGAAATTCACAAAATCTATCCAATCTATAAAAACGTTTATCAATAAATATTCTTTACGCTGGGTCTTTAATTCAATGGGAAAATGCTATACCTTCTTGCAAGGATAAGGTATTCTCTTGAATTTCCTGACTGCTCAGTTTCTCAGACAGCTGAACTTGTTGAATTCTTCCTGAAGCATTAGCACTAGACAAACTTCCAATTGAAGAGCGATCAGATACAAAATTTCTATCTCTAAGAAAACACACAAAAAATAAACAGTTCTCTAAAAAGCATTTATGAAAAATATTTCACATTAAAGCCTGTTACCAAATTCTACCTTCTCTACTGTGAACATAATCAGTTCACTGTAGAAAACTGAAATTATATGAATGACTAACAGAAAGGCTCGTATCTGGCAAAAAAAACCACACATACTTGGCGATGATACGGAAAAATTACACTCTAACCCTTCCTGTACAACTAGCTCCAAATTTTTTTAATTTTGTAAACTTTAGATACATATACCAACTATTCAATCTTAAAAGGTAAAGCGTATTAAACTGTACAAAAAATAAAAAGATGTTTCTTGGATCATGTTATGGAGAAACAGATTCCGCACAAAATATCTCATAGGGTTTCTCCAACGAACAATTTAAAATTATAAAATAAGCCACAAGAGAAACTGAGATATTACTTTGTGCATAGAGTACATAACTTTTCAATGTTGAGGAAAATGTAGAAATTAAGTTGAAAGTTCTCCATCAGCAAGTTCAGAGTGTCTATTTCGATTTATGTCCATAGAACCCTCTGTTTATTTTATGGAAGTATCTTCTTAAATTATTAATTCAGTTCACATTTGTCAGATAGATAAAAAGGAAGGCTAAAATAATGCTTTACTATCTTTAATATTATTTTCTTTTAAGCTTACCCTTGTAGAATGTGGAGGAGTTGTTGGATGCCCCCCCACAATCGAATCTCTGTGCTGGCATCAGGATCCTCACAGAGCTGAACTAGAATCCAAACAACGCTCCACAGCAATTTGAGGTGGTCAGAATGCAGCAAACTAAGCATTATAGGAATCCCTTCATAGATCTTCACTTGTTCTCTCACTTGAGCGTCTGCACAGAGTAGACGAAGCAGCTCAGCAGTCATTCTGTAAACATCATTAGCATTGAGGAAACCAATCATAAACAGCCATTTGCTTCTAACAAAGGGACAGAAACAAAGCTGTCCACCTTTTCCATACAACTGAAATCATCACAAATTAGTGTTACTGTAATCACTGATAAGTCCCACTAGTTAAAAAAAATCTTTCTCCCCTATTGAATCACCACTAAGACAGTACAATATATAAAGGCAGGGAACAGAATTTGGAGCAGAACCAGATCAAGCTGCATTGCCTCCCTCTTTCCCACTGGTTACAATTTCCATTTGATGCCAGGGTACATATGTTTGGCCTGAAATAAAAACATAAAATGCAGAAAATGCTCAGCAGGTTGGGCACCAACTGTGGAGAGAGAAACAGAGTTAATGGACAGGATTTTCCAGTCCCGTTAATGGCGGGTGGGGCCGGAAAATGCGGAGAAAGCTCCAAAATCTGTTTTATGCCAGTGTAAAAAGACGTTGCAACTGTCCACTTATTGGAGGTACATGTCTCCTGCCACGCCATGTCGGGAATGGCATTTGAATACATTTAAATATCATGAATGCTTATTATGAAGGCAGCTTACCAGAATTACACCCCCACTCCTGATCAAAAGGCCACAGCAGCACCCAATTAGACCTGCGTCATTCACGATCAGATATAAGTGATATGCACTTGGTGAACTGCACTTCACTCGTGACTTTGAGATGTGCTCGCCTACTTTTCGTCATGCTGCACTCACAGCTACTCCGACTCTGTGCCAGGCTGCACAGACAACTGCAGAGAGAACTCGAGGGGATTCAGACTAAGGGTCTACATACCATACCAGCAGTAAGGCGGCTGGGGGTGGGGGAGGACGGAATAGGCTGGAGGGTACAGGCTTGTCTTGGGTGTGGTGTGACACAGGACAGAGGCAAGGGAAAGGGCTAGAGGGCAAAGGCTTGATAGGGGTGGGGGGTAAAGACTAGGGAAAGGTGCACAAAGACACATGACTGGGGGAAACGGGAAGACTGGGGAAGGGTGCACACAAACATACACAGATGCACGCACACACACATGACTTATGATGATGGGGAAATGCGCTCGGGGCCATAGTGGAAAGACAGTCCAGTGCAGAAGTGCCACAAATTAGATTGCTGACCACCGAAAGACTGTTCTTGAGCCAGTACAGGGAGGGGAAGGGCCAGTAAGCCCTGTGTCGGTTGTGCCCAGCACGGTGTGTGCAGGGCGCGGTCATCACCTCACAAATGTTGGTCAGGGAGTTTCTGGCACAGTACTGGGCCACAGATGGCACAGTTAGGGGAGGCATCTGCAGCCTTTAGATTTGGGAATATATAATTTAGGGCTGGGCTCTCGATGGTGTCAAGGGGGGTGGGGGGAACATCTATATGCGACTGTGCAATAGGCCTCACGATAGGGAGGGTTCAGCTCTACATGGGGCATTGGCACATCAACATCAAAGGGTTCGGGGTAAGGCAGGGATATCCACCACTATGACAATGGGATAAAGGATTAGAGGAGGAAGACAGAGTGATTGGAGGGACGGTAACATGAACATTATGCTCCTCCACGATGATGGGAAAGATTTCCACAGTTACAGGAGGAGGGTTGAAACTTGTGTGGTAGTAGAACCTCAACACCACCATTTTCCAACCTGAAGCAGTTGAAAAAGTATAAACAAACTCTGCAGTGGAGAGTTTGAGGGAGGGGTCGACCACTACACTTGTGGACCAATTGAGGGAGCACCCAAGTGAGATCTGTATTCTCTAATGAAGAGGAAGGCACAGCTGAGGCATGTTGGGAGCATTTCAATGACAATGGAGGGAATTAGGAGCCTTAACTGTTACAGCGCATTTATGCAAGACTAATCACAATTTGTCCTATGACTTGATTTCCTTGCAATTACCCATTGGTCCCATTCGTGAAAAAAATCCCCATTTGAAGAATGACCCAATAGACAAGGGGGCAACGGGACAAACTGCAGAAACCTATTGTCCACAGAATGTCTAAACCTTGCAGTTGGCAGGTTCAGATGTGGGAACCCCCCACCACCCCCCGGCCCCCCCAACTTTAAAAAATCTCATTCCCTCACTGGATGTTTGGTCTGCTGTGTAAACCAAAGGATGCAGTCTCATAGTGCACTGCCTAAGGCTTCCAACTCCTACAATAGGTGTCATGTCTACACAAGGGCGAAGATAGAGAGGACCATAGGTCTTCTGAAGTTGTGCTTCTGATGCCTGGACCGTTCAGGGGGAGCACTATAATACCCCCCAGAGCAGTTGTCCCTGGTAGTGGTTACATGGTGTGCTCTCCACAATCTGACACTTGCAGATCCATATGCCTGTTCAAAGGCCTCTCACTGCAGTAGGGTCAGCTGCAGGACTGTTTGTGCTTCATGTGATCCTGAAGGCTGTAATCACGTTGCCAAAGGTCTAAGTGGCGATGCAGTGCCTGCACTGAAAGTAACCCATTAGCGCCACAGTCAATCCCTAGTCAGCAACAGGAAGATGACCTTCAGAGGCTAATGCTCACTCATGTTTCTGTGCAATGTTCCTGCAGAAAGGAAAATGAGAGAAAGGTGGACGGTGGATCTAACACTGTGTTCATCCTGGCATACAGGCAATACCAGAGGCGGAGAAGATTGGCATATCGGCACCAGGTTCACCAAAGGGAACAGCCATACCCTGATAAGTAAGAGGTAGCAGGGGCCCCTCCATTCCCAGAAATTAAGGCTTATAGAGCAGCTGAGTATAGGCAAGACCACGGGTGTACAGATAACGCTTGTCATACCACCAGATAATCGAGTGATAGTGCCATCGATACCTCCGCTTGTCTAGGGATCGGGTCGGTCACATCTGTCACATTCTCCAGGAGTAGTTGAAATTGCAGGGACAATTGCAGGGAGAACATCCATTGCCAGTGGCTCTCAAGAGTCACTGCTGCTCTGAACTTCTACATGAGTGGTTCCTCCTAGGGCTTGACTGGGAACCTCTGCGGGTTCTCTCAAGCTTCCACTCACAAATGTATACAGGAGGTCACAGATGCCCTATTTACCAAGGTCCACAATTATTTGCAGTTATCCCAAGATGAAGCCAGCCATGCAGCCAGAGTGCTAGGCTTTGCTGCTATTTCAGGATTCTCACGGATGCAGGGTGCCATCGACTGCACTCATGTGGCTTTAAGAGCTCCCTGGCAGCAGCCAATCCAATACATTAACAGGAAAGGGTTCCACTCTCTCAATGTGCAGCTGGTCTGAAACCACCAGAAACACATTATACAGGTATGCGCCAGATACCCAGGAAACTGCCACGACCCGCACATCGTGAGTCAATTCCAGATCCCACAAATCTTCAAGGGACCTCAGCACATCCAGGGTTGGCTATTCAGCGACAAAGATTACCCACAAAAGACATGATTGATAACCCCTGTCTGGTGTCCAGAAACTGCCTTTGAGGAAAGATATAATGCTGCTCGTACCACAACACGATCATTGATAGAACAGACCATTGGTATATTGAAGGTGCAATTCCGATGTCTCAACATGTCGGGCGGTGCTCTGCAGTACACTCCCCAGAGGGTCTCACGCATCATTGTGACTTGCTGCGCCCTACACAACCTGGCACTCCAAAGGAGGGATGTCTTGCCAGATGGCTAGATGGAGGAGCTGCATGTTTCCTCTGCTGAGGAGGATGTCAAGAGGGCTGAGGGCAATGATGGCGAGGAAGCTGAGGGAGCAAGGGAAGAGGCCATTGCACTGGCCAGAAGAGGCAGGCATGCATGGGAATCGCTAATCGCTATCAGATTACTGGAGGATGATGGCGGCTAGCTATTATGATCTTCTCTGACCAGTGCCATCCATGCTGGGCCCACCTTACTAATCTGAGTTGCTATCATTCTCATTTCAATCATCCAATTCAATCTGTGTATGAGTAGTTTCACTCTAGTATCACCATGTCCTTATCCTATGAAGGTCAGGCAGCCTCGGGAGCAAGTGGCCTTTCTGAAAGGTGCTCATAACTGCATAAGGGCTTTTCGTTAGCACACCTCAAATGGTGAAGCCTCTTCAAGCATTTCTCCAACATCCCAATCACTATGGCAGCCGACAAGAAGCCAGGGCACCACTGCAATCCTCAGTTCAGTTGTGGCTGTATGCCTGCATTCAGATAAGGTGCCTCAAGGAGATCAATGTACACTTAGGGGACATCGTGTTTTGTGTGAGTTCGATGGTAATATCAAGCATTAGAAGTATTGATACCTTTTCATCGTACTCAATCCTCACTGTCCAAAAATCCTCAGGACACAGTCATCCGAACGCTCAGGAAAGGATGCGGAGCTGCAGTTACCCTGAACTTTCAATGTACATCGAACACTTCACGAGCACAATACTCTGATAGTTGCCTGCCAGACATGAACATGCCTCTGTTTGGAATATCTCATTCTCCCCTAATGCCCAGCCCTGGCCTTCCTGATACCGAAAATGCAGACACACCATGTAGCCCTCAAGGTTACTAATCGTTGATAATAAAAAGCACATATCAGCTGCATTGCTTCCCCACTCTTAGCCCATTTCAGGGCGACACATTTTCATTCCCCCTGCCTGACATATGAACATGAAGCATAGGCACAAAGATGCCATTGTCTGTTCCACATAACCATTTGGAATTAGCATCTCAGAGCTCGCAGAGGGCTTAAGTCAGGGCGCTAACTGGAACTTCCCTCCTTGTACTTCATCTTCTCATAATCACAATAGCCTTATGGGTAGAATGCACACAACTCCAAGGTCGCTAACTTTCCAACCTCTAGCAGGAAATGCCAGGACAAACATGTGTTGGTGAGGTCCAGAGCTCAAAAACTTGGAGGTAGGAAGTTGGGCACTATTACTGGGGTGCTTTACAGATTTTCACTCCAAGATTAGAGAATGCTAAATGCAGACAGGAGCGTAAACAAGCTCTGAGTCAGGGCTGATGGATAGACCACCCTGGACCAGCTGATGGTCAACATGGAGGTCTTTGAAAGATGCCCCCTCTCCAAGTTCATCTACATTTCATCATCATACCACACATTCAACATTCCACAATGCATATGCGTTGGGGGACTACATGAGCCTCCATATTATACAGTCAAAACTGAACATCACTGGAATCTGCAGAGCATCTGTCAGAGATGGCTTGCACGACTATACTTTTTCTCGGGGCTGCTGTGTCACTGATGTTGGCACTGAGCAGAGAACGGACACTCACTGTTATGAGATGGTTGGGTGCAATATCGAGCAGAAGCACATGATGCAACTTCTGCAAAAAGGGGTGGAGGGGGAACTTTGTGTGACACTTGATTGACCACAAAACAGCTCATTAGATCGAGGAGGCAGACACAAAAGAGGAAGTGGAATGAGTGAAAATCTATTTACATTAGTGGAAATTATGTACGTCTTGTGAACAACCATGCAACCTTTGTGCTCCTAGTACTTCTTGATCTTCCTAGCCATACCGCCACAACGTGGTGCATCACAGTATCTTTACAGTGTAGTTAGAGGCCATTCAGCCCATCGAGTCTGCTTTGGCTCTCTGAAAGAGCATTCCACCTAGTCCCACTTATCCCCGTAACCTTGCACATTCTCTCATTTCAGGTAGCAATCCAATTCCTTCTTGAATACCTCGATCAAACCTGCCTCCACCACTCTTTCAGGAAGTTTGTTCCAGACTCCAACCACCCTCTGGGTGAAAAGATTTTCCCTCACATCACATTTACTCCTTTTGCCAATTATTTTGAACCTATGCCCTCTAGTTCTTGATGTACTCTTGAGTGGGAGCAGTTTCTCACTGTTTACTCTGTCCATACCCCTCAGGATCTTGAATACCTCTATGCATCCCCAACATCCACAGCTGAGGTGGAGGCAGCCTGCTGACTGCGACGCCCTGTTGTCTTTGACTTTGGCGGGCAGATGGCTGAGACCTGGAGGGCCCCAGCCTGCTTTGGGTCTCCTGCTGTGGGGCAAGTCCACCCTCCTCGGCCTGTGGAACTGCAACTGATGGGGACACAGGTAGAGGGTATTTGGATTGGCTGGACACTCCTGGAGTCACCAACATTACAATGAATTCACAGTATTGGCTGAACGATGGTGCAGGGTCTTCGCTTGGTTGGGAAACACTGGTCTCACTGTCGGCGCACGCATGGTCCCGGTCCTCCCCGGTCAGCTCAATAGCATGCTCCTCGTACGGAGTGAGGGCCTTGAACTCTGACAATCCCCCACTGCTCTGGGATCTTTCCTTTTTGTTGTGGGTGAGCTTGTTCAGCATAAAGACAGGTGGAGGGACTGTGAGCAGGAAGGATGCCAAGGCAGATGAAAAGAATGCCTGTATTATGTTGGTGCTGAGTGGATCTGTGTAAGGGCTGAGGACGTGAGTTGCACATGATGTGAAACCAGATGGAAATGTCAAGGTGTGTGAGAGAGGCAATGGCGGTGTCCCTTGTGCTGGTACTGTGTGAGAACCCTGTGGACTGTCAGGCTATCTCACTTGTGAGAGTGAGAGTTGAGAGTGAGGAGAAGGTTGACTTACCCTGGTGGAACAGATAAGATCATTCATCTTCCTGCGCTGGATGCCTGATCTCTTCTGGGATGAGTTGACGCTAACCATGCTAGCCACCTGCTCCCAAGCCCCTGTGATGAGGTTTGTGGTCCTCCTTCTCCCATCACGGGGTTAGAGGATGTCCCGGCATTCCTCCACAGGGTCCAGAAATAGCGCCAGACACTGTCACTATACTTGGGAGTACTACTCTTCTTCATTTTGGGCACCATCTCGCTCTGCCAACAGTCCTGGGCTCCGGACAGTGAAGGGTGTGCACGGGTGCAGTTTAAATATGGCACCCAGAAAGATGATCCGATTAGATCACGGCAGGAAGGGCAAATCACAGGCCGCCCTGCCACAAGATCCAACGTCCTTCCTGCTGATGCATATATAATGAGGTGAAATGCGGATGATCTGGCACAGAAGCCCACCATTACGGTTGGCGGGATAAGTGCCGCTTTTCCAGCCCGCCATCTCACTTATTCCGCAGAGGGGAAAATCCTGCCCAATGTTTCAGGTCGACGACCTTCCACCAGGACTGGGATGAGTTAGAAATGTAATAGGTTTTGAGCAAGGAGTGGGTGGGAAAAGTACAAAGAGAAGGTTTGTGATAGGGTGAAAGACAAGAGAGATTGAATTTCAAAAGAGTTAGTTTTCCAGGGCCAAATGGAAGATGATGGCCAATAGGCTATCAACTAACATTCGTTATAAGCCTACTGACTCTCACAACTACTTTGACTATGCTTCCTCACGCCCTACACCTTTAAGGATTCTATTCCATTCTTCCAGTTCCTTTGTCTCATTTGCTCTGATGATGCAATCTTCCAGACCAGCATTTGAGATGTCTTCTTTTTTCCTCAACTGAGGACTCCCCCGCACTGTGGTTAACAATGCCCTTGATGTATCCGCCACATTTCCTGCACTTCTGCTCTCACCCCTTCCCCTCCCTCATAGATCTATGATAGGGCTCCCTTGTCCTTACTTTCCACACCACCTGCCTCCGTGGTTATTTTTCACCATTTCCGCCATCTTCAGCGTGATCCCGCCACCAAACACATCTTTCCTTCCCCAACCCTGTCAGTATTCCAAAGGGACCATTCCCTCCATGATACCCTGGCCTGCTCCTCAATCACCCCCAACACCCCATCCCCTTCCCAAAGTACCTTTCCATGTTCTTAAGAAACCCAAACTTAGCTTGTTGAACATGAAGGTCAGGAATTCCAAGTCCTGACAGACCTCTGACTTTCTGCATATGCACAGGCTGGCAGCAGGCTGCACATGCACAGTTTGGCAATTTTTTTGTTCTTTTGACAAAGAACCGGCCCACTGCACATGGGCAGGGAAAAAAGGCATGAAAACTTGGGTCAGATGACCTGCTGTGAAGCGCCATAGCCAGCAAGTATCCCAAGTTGGGGACAAGGAGAGGTTCCAAGCAAGTGGCTCAGGTAGGGGACAAGGGAGATCTCAAGAAGTGTCCCAGACAGGGGACAAGGGAGAGCGGGCAGGGAGAGATTCCAGAAGTGTCCCAGGCATGGGACAAGGGTGGGGGACAGGGAGAGGTCCCAAAAAGAAGTCCCAGGTAAAGGGCAAAGACAGGGGACTGAAACAGGTCCCAGTTAAGTTCACTTGACAGGAGCAGAGAAATAGGTTCCAAGTTAGAGAAAGGGCTGTGGGGAGCAGACTTTAAGTAAATAAGGCTCAGGAGACGCCCTGGTAATTAAGAAGGGGTGCTGAGGCAAAGGTACCTCTTTGGAACAGTAGGTTTCTGCTTGTATGTACACTCGGGAATCCAGGGGAATAAAATCTCGGAAGGTGAGATCGAAACCCTGGAGGTGGGCCGTTGTTGATGCCGTCTGAGTCTGATAATTGAAGAAGGCTCAGAAGAAGCCTTGAAGATCCAAGCAGGTAGCTGAAGGTTGGTGACTCCATGCTGAGAGCCGTTGGGGCAAAGGTACTCCTTTGGAGCAGTCTTGTTCTGCTTGGCATGTCCGAAGAGCTGAGGTTGTGCTGTGGATTGGTGTTTGCGTGAACCCGAGAATCCAGGGGAACAGAATCTCAAAAGATGAGATTGAAACCCTGCGAGGTGGGCCATCTTTGAAGCCGTCTGAGTTGGAGCAAGCTTTGGAGAGAATTCCAAAGTGAGATCTTCAAAGGCGAAGATTGGAAACCCTCATGAGAGACATGGAATTTCAGTGAGATGGGTTGGCTCACAGTGTGACTAACGTCTGGGTGGGTTGTTGAGAAATCCATTAAATCTGTTTTGGCCGCATCTGTCATTTATTGTGTAGTGTGATGTGTCCGACCACAGCTTGCCTGCTAATTCACATGTATCTCTTACTTGCCCTGAATGTTAAAGATAGATATTGTAAATTGTTTCATCTTTCTGACCTTGTACAATAAAGTTTATTTCTGTTTGTTCAAAACCAATGGAATCTTGTGGCTTTATCCGATTAGAAAGTGTCTCAAATCTCAAACTTTGTCGACTTTAAACAAAACATTATTGGTCCCTAACTGGATCTCACCAACAACTTGGGGATCTGGCCAAGGATCATAACAACATAAACGCAGGAGATGGAACATCTTCCCTTTTACCCTCTTTCCCCACTGTCCAAGGCCCCAAATACCCCTTCCAGGTGAAGCAGCAATTTACATGGACTTTTTTCAATCTAGTTTGCTGCCTTTGCTGCTCCCAATTTTGTCTCCTCTACAGTGGGGAGACCAAATGCAGATTAGGTGACTGCTTTGTGGGACAGCTCTCCTAAGTCCACAATTAAGATCCCGAACTACCGATGACCTGTCATTTTAATTCTCCACCTTGTTCTCACGCTGACATTTCGGTCCTCAGCCAACAGCACTGTTCCAGAGAAGCTCGACATAAGGCACTTCATACACTTCTGGAATCAATAAGTTCAACAATTTCACACCGTAAACTCTATCCTTCATTTTGCTCCCTTTTCTTTGCTTGTTTGGTTTTCCTTTTATTTTGTCTTTTTGCGAGCAGCACACCTGTTCTAGGCATAACTTTTGTTTCTTTTCTTACCCCATCATTATTCCCTTTGGCCCTGGAAGACAAACTCTTTTATCATTCATCTCTTCTGTCTTTTACCCTATCACAGCTCTTCCTTTTGTCTTTGTCGTACCCACCTTGAGCAAAACATACTACATTTCTAACTTTTGCCAGTTCTGATAAAAGCTGTTTCCCTCTCCACATATGCTGCCTGACCCTCTGATTTTCTGTTTTTATTTCAGATTTCCAGCAAGGGCTGTATTCTGTTTTTCAATATTCTCAGCCTGATGGGGGCCACAATATTATGGCACCACCCAAGTGAGGTAAATTATATAACTTGCATCCTAGAAACGCTGGGCACAAAACATGTATGCATTGCTAAGAGTCCAAAAAAGAGAAGTTACATTTGTTATGGCCAATTTCCAAGAAATCACCAAATTTAAAACCTGGCACATTTTTAATCTTTTAAAAAGCTTTAGCCAGCACACAGCACCACAATGATTTCCTTCCACTTCATGTATGGTGGGTGTCCCAATTACACCCTAGGTGATGTTACTCCTGACCAGAATATTTAAATACTCTTGAATCCAGGAAATGGACAAAAATCAGAGTTGTAAACAATGTTAGGGGAAGTACCCACCTCTCCCTCCCCACGTTGTACTACTGGCAGAGCAGGACAGAAAAGTTTGGCTTCTATATGCTCAGTTCTGCATTCAGCAACAATATGTACATTGGTACTTCATAAACTTAACTGTTTTCCTAAAACAAACATTAACATTGAAAATCGAACACTGAAAAACTTACCTTTTTGATAACAAATCATATTCTTGTAAAATTGATAACAGATTTTCTACAATAGTGAGTTCACCTATCTTCACTCTGCACCCTGGACTAAAAAAAAAGCTAAATGTTATTAGTTTGTTCAGTTACAACCGTTTATTTAAAGCTATACTTTATACTGCTTAATTAAGTTACATACCTTTCAGCTAAGCTGGTGAGAGCAAGGAGAGTACCCAGTAATACATTATTGTCCTTGGCTGCAAGTAGCTTTACCAGGGTCTAAAGGAAATATTTCAAGTTAAAATATCTTGTTGTCTATTATTTTATTTCTTCTTATTTAACATAATAACTATTCTAATTTATAAACTCACTGGCACAGCTTAATCTCTGGTACCGATACAAAGTTGGACATTGTGCCTAAAAAAATGTTAAACGTTTTATAACTTTTTCCTGCTTTTAAAGACAGTTGCAAATGATATACATTAATACATATTCTTACTGCTGTGTAAAAATTAATCCATTACTTTGGGACATGTGCCATAAGAACAGAAATAGATCAGTGGGAGGTAATATAGCTTCTCAAGTCTGCTCTGCCATTCAACAATATCATGACTGATCTTTGACCTCAACTCCAAGGTCCCACCCCATTCCCATATATCTCAATTCATTTATCCTTCAATTCACCTGTCCACAAAGAAAAGCAGGAAAAATCCAACCCAACCAATTACCACCCTATCAGTCTACTCTTGATTATCAGCAAAGTGATGGAAGGTGGCGTCGACAGTGCTATCAAGCTGTACTTACTCAGCAATAACCTGATCACTGATGCTCAGTTTGCGTACCGCCAGGGCCACTCAGCTGCTAACCTCATCACAGCCTTGCTCTAAACATGGACAAAAGAGCTGAATTCAAGAGGTGAGGTGAGGTGAGAGTGACTGCCCTTGACACCAAGGCAGTATTTCACCAAATATGGCATTAAGGCGCACTACCAAAACTGGAGTCAGTAGGAATAAGGGGGGAAACTTTCCATTGGTTAGAGTCATATCTAGCACAAAGGAAGATGGTTGTGGTTGTTGAAGGTCAATCATTTCAGACCCAGAACATTACTGCAGGAGTTCCTCAGGGTAGTGTCCTAGGCCCAACCATCTTCAACAGCTTCATCGACACCTTCCCTCCACCATAAGGTTAGAAGTGGGGAAATTCGCTGATGATGCACAATGTTCAGAACTATTCGCAACTCCTTGGACACTGAAACAGTCCCTGCCCATATGCAGCAATGGACAATATTCAGGCTTGGGCTGATAAGTGGCAAGTAACGTTGGTGCCACACAAGTGCCAATTAATGAACATCTCCAACAAGAGAGAATGCAATCATCTCCCCATGACATTCAATGTCATTACAATTGCTGAAGCCCCCACTTTCAACATCCTGGGGCTTCCATTGACCAGAAACTGAACTTGACCAGCCATATAAATACTGTGGCTACAAGACTAGATCAGAGGCTGGGAATTCTGTGGTGAGTAACTCACCTTCTAACTTCCCAAAACCTGTCCACCATCTACAAGGCACAAGTCAGGAATGTGATGGAATACTCTGCACTTGCCTGGATAAGCGCAGCTCCAACAACCCTCAAGAAGCTTCACACCATCCAAGACAAAGCAGCTCACTTGATTGGCACCTCATCCAGCACCTTAAACACTCACTCCCTCCACCACTGACGAACAATGGCAATCGTGTGTACCATCTACAAGATGCAATGCAGCAACTCACCAAGACGCCTTCGAGAGCACCTTCCAAGCCCATGATCCCTACCAACCAGAAAGGGAGGCACAGCAGATGCATGGGAACACCAGCACCTGCAAGTTCCCTTCCAAGCCATACACCATCCTGGCTTGGAACTATATTGCCATTTCTTCACTCTCACTGGGTCAAAATCCTGGAACTCCCTTTCTAACAGCACTGTGGGTGCACCTACACCACATGGGCTGCAGTGATTCAAGAAGGCAGCTCACCACTGCCTTCTCAAGGGCAGTTAGGTTTGGGAAATAAATGCTGGCCTAGTCAGCGTTGCCCACACCCCATGAATGAATATAAAAATTCTAGCACTCTAGCTATAAAGGCTAACATTCCATTGCCTTTAGATGTCAAATTCGACCCAAGTGGGTGAGGTGGGGTGGTAGGGGGTGGGGGGAGAAGGATCATCCATGGCCTGGGGTTAGGGGGATGTTGGTGTAGGGGGATTGGATGGTGGGGGAGGGCTGTTGTGGGGGGAGAATTTGGAAACCCAAAGTGGAGAATCTGACATTTTTGCATCTGAGCAATCAGAAGGGGCAACTGGAGACCTGCGAAGGTGATCAGAGGCCTGCGTGGGGGATGGGGTTGGTGGGGGTAAAAAAGTTATGGGGGAGTTGGGGTGGAGGCCTCGGGTAGGAGGAGGAATCAGAGGCTGGGAAGAGAATGCGATATTAAAGCCCTTGTGGTGAAGGTCAGGAGGTGTGCCCAATCCCCAGGTTTGTCCATACAGGTATGCTCGAACAGATGTAGATGTATAGGTTCATAATTAGATAAATCACCTAATATAACTATAGATAATTGTTGAGTGATATTTCTAAACCTAATTTGTTAAAGAAAATACAGTAAAGATGGCAGGGCAGGTGATGTGTAACAGCTGTAGCATGTGGGAGCTGGTGGATGCCAGTGCGCTCCACAGCGACCACATGTGCAAGAAGTGTCTGCAGGTTGGGAAAATTCAGCTCAGAGTTGATGAGCTGGAGTCTGAGCTTCGGCCACTCCGATGCACCAGGGAGGGGGAATATTATCTCGATACATTGTTCAATGAGACAGTCACACCCCTTACAGTAGGTACTTTGAAATTGGACTGTGGTCAGGGACAAGAGGGTGTGACTGTGAGTGAGGCAGGTATGGAGATTCAGAAGGTACCTCTGGAGGAATCTCAGCCCTTGCAATTGTTGAAGAGGTTCAAGGTTCTTACAGATAGTGTAGACGAGAGCAGGGACTGGAGGGACGATGAGCAAACTGACCATGGCACCGTGGTGCAGGGGAGCATTCAAATTGGAGGGGTGGGGGAGTAAAAAGGAATGCAGTTATAGTAAGGGACAGTATAGTTAGGGGGATAGATACGGTTCTCTGCAGCCAAGACCATGAGTCCTGAAGATTGTTTGCCTGCCTGATGCCAGGGTTAAGGGCATCACCCTGGAGAGGAATTTGGAGTTGAAAGGGTTGTTGTGGTGCCAACGACATATGTAGAACTAAGAAAGAGATTCTGCTAAGGAAGTATGAGCAGTCGGGTGTAAAATTGAAAAGCAGAACTACAAAGGTAATGTTCTCTGTTTACTACCTGAACCACGAGCAAATTGGCATAGGGTAATTAAGATCGGAGAGTTGAATGTGGGGCTCAATGATTGGTGTGGGAGAAATGGGTTTCGATTTATGGGGGAGTGGCACCTGGACTGGAGAAAGAGGGAGCTATGCCGTTGGGACAGCATTCACCTGAACCACCCTAGGAACAATAGAAGACACAAAAGGCATCTCAAAAATAGTAGAAAATCAAGGGGCAACAGAGAGGGAGGAACTTAAAATAATCACTCACTGAGAAAAAAGTACTAATGGCACTAAAAGGGCTGTCTAGTTCCCTAGACCTGATGGGCCTGCATCCTAGGGTCTTAAAAGAGACATAGTGACATTGGTTATAATCTTCCATAATTCTGGAAATGTCCCAGTAGATTGGAAAACTGCAAATGTAATACCTCTTTTCAAAAAAGGGAGACAGAAAGCAAGAAACTATTGGCCAGTTAGCCAAACATGTGTCGTTGGAAAAATGCTGAAATCCATTATTAAGGAAGTAGTTGCCGGACACATTTAGAAAAGCATAATACAATTAGACAGAATTAACATGGTTTGATGAAAGGGAAATCATGTTTGACAAATTTATTAGAGTTTTTTTGAGGATGCAACAAGCAGGATAGATAAAGTGGAACAAGCAGTTGTTGTGTATTGAAAATTGCACTGTGCATTTTGACTGCTTGAGGTTACCATACACACATGTACTAGCGGGAGTCGAAGGTAATAAAGGATCTATGTTTCAACAGCAAATACAGCAGTTCTGTTTCTCACTAAATGTGGCTGAATCTTACTGTTTCTTCCCAAGAACTTCACAACAGCAATACGGATGGTGAAAACTAGGGAACAGTACTTTCAGGTATGAAACTTTTTGAAGGTATTTGTCTACTTTCTGCGGACAGCATTTTAAGGTGGAGAAAGGCTGTGTTAGACACACACAGGAGGCACTCCAAAGCACAGTGAACTCTCTAAAATAACCATCCAATCAAAAGAAAAAATGTATCTCGGATCGAGAGAAGTTTTTCTGCGAAAGGAACGTGATCCTGGATTCTTGATACACCTGATCACTGTGTTGCTGACAAATATGCCTGTGCCCAATCTACAGCCTTTTGATGTGCATTCAAAGCCATCATCTGTATTCCCGTGTTGGAAAAATTTGCTGTGCATTTTGAAGGCACGATGGCAGGTTTTACAATCAGAGGTGACAAAAGAAAAAAGATCTTACCTCTCCACTATGAAGGTGAAGAATTAGACACTTACGCCTTAGCAAAATGACTGCAATTCAGCAGAAAATGAACTAACAACCTATTTCACGACCAAGAAAAATACAATGTATGAAACAATTCGAAGCATAAACACTTCCGACTTTCTAATTAAGAAGCAAACGAGACAATTGGCCAATATTACACATGTTTGAGGCAACTAGCAACCAAATGTGACTTCTGTGACAAAAACAAAAATAGCTGGAAAAACTCAGCAGGTCTGACAGCATCTGCGGAGAGGAATATAGTTAACGTTTCGAGTCCGTATGACTCTTCATCAGAAATCAGATCACAAATAATCGAAAGTTATCTCTCTAGTCTGCCCGAAAAGAACTCGAGAAAGGCTTATCTGGTGGAGTCCAGAGATACTGAAGCTCAGGCTGCCAACAGTAGCTACCATACTCGAAGTTTAACTCCTGTGAACACTATTCATCATCACATGCCAAAAAATGACCTGCTAAGCAACAATAGCAGTCTCACAATCAGAATTGTGGCTTGTCCAAACAATGTTTCCACTATGGTGGCGCTTATCCACACTGGACAGATCGTCCGGCTACTGGCCGTGTAAAGCTTGTAGAAAGTTCAACCACTTTGCTAGTGTTTGTTGCTCGTCAGCAAAATCAACTACTAGGACTAGTACCAACAGAACGTTGCCATGTATGCATACCATAGCAATAGTGCAAGAGAATGTGGCCAATACAGGGGCAGATGGCTCTGAATATACTTTTGTGCTCTCTTTCGGACGCAGCAACAGTAATGTTTGACAGTGATCATTGGCTGCTCAGGTATAGATGCTCACATAGATACAGGACAATTTGTCAATGTCATGGGAGACAAACATTCAACAAACTTCAGGTTTTCCCCATTCACTGCAAACCAGTGAATACAAAATAATTCCCTTACAACAGAGGCAAACCACAAAGTTTTCGGGGCTTTTGAAACACCAGCCCCACTCAAAGACACTAAAACGAATGCTGTATTCGATGTCCTATCTGGAAAATATGACACGCTTATCAGTTTCCACACAGCAACAGATCTGCACAGCAACATACGCGACTCCTATCCATACCAACAACATTCTGGAATTGTATGCTGACTGCTTCAATGTATCGACAAACTGAAAGGTGTTACATGCAAGCTTCATGTAAACCCTAATGTACCCCCAGTCACGCATCACCAGCAACAAATACCATCTCATGTCCGAAAGTAAACAGAGAAGGAGCTTCAGCGCCTACTTGATCTTGACATTATTGAGAAAGTTGGAGATGAGCCTCTGCTTGGATCTCACCCATACAAGTCTTCAAGAAATCCAAGAGTGAGAACCAGATTAGAATCTGCATTTATATGCAATCACCAAGTCAAGCCAGACAAAAGAAAGACACTTGGCATCGACAATCAAGGGTATCACAGAGAAAGTGAATGGTGCTAAACATTTTGTTAAACTTGACCTCAATGCAGACTACCAACAAATGGAGCCTCCAGAAGAATCAAGGTACCTTACAGTATTCTCCACTTACATTGGACTTTGTTGGTACAAGAGGTTCAACTTTGGAGTCAACTCAGCAGCTGAGGTATTTCAGCACATGATTCAGGCTGTACTTCAATGACTTGAAGGCAAGCTGAACAGTGATGACATTCTCATCCACAGTCACACTAGAAGTGAAATTGAGGCACATCTACATGCATGCCTACAACATCTTAGAGAATGTAACCTCACCATGAATAAAGACAAATGCAGAATCATATTCTTTGGTCATGTGAAGGAATATCACCTGGTCCATGGAAGGTTGAAGTCATTGCAAGCCCAGTTGGCTTAGGTGCAATTCTTGTGCAGAAAGACAAAGCAGGCAACTCATCAATCGTTGCGATGGCAAGCAGATTGCTAATGCCCATAGAGCAATATTATTCACAAACAGAGAAGCACTCTCAATCACAGAATCACAGAATCACACAGTGCAGAAGAGGCCCTTCGGCCCATTGAGTCTGCACCGACACGTGAGAAACACCCGACCTACCTACCTAATCCCACTTACCAGCACTTGGTCCATAGCCTTGAATGTTATGATGAGCCAAGTGCTCATCCAGGTACTTTTTAAAGGGTGTGAGGCAACCCGCCTCCACCGCCCTCTCAGGCAGTGCATTCCAGACCGTCACCATCCTCTGGGTAAAAAGGTTTTTCCTCACATCCCCCCTAAACCTCCTGCCCCTCACCTTGAACTTGTGTCCCCTTGTGACTGACCCTTCAACTAAGGGGAACAGCTGCTCCCTATCCACTTTGTCCATGCCCCTCATAATCTTGTACACCTCGATCAGGTCGCCCCTCAGTCTTCTCTGCTCCAACAAAAACAACCCAAGTCTATCCAACCTCTCTTCAGAACTTAAATGTTTCATCCCAGGCAACATCCTGATGAATCTCCTCTGCACCCCCTTCAGTGCAATCACATCCTTCCTATAATGTGGCGACCAGAACTGCACACAGTACTCCAGCTGTGGCCTCACCAAAGTTCTATACAACTCCAACATGACCTCCTTACTTTTGTAATCTATGCCTCGATTGATAAAGGCAAGTGTCCCATATGCCTTTTTCACCACCCCACTAATATGCCCCTCCGCCTTCAGAGATCTATGAACACACACGCCAAGGTCCCTTTGTTCCTCAGAACTTCCTAGTGTCATGCCGTTCATTGAATACTTCCTTGTCAAATTACTCCTTCCAAAGTGTATCACCTCACACTTTTCAGGGTTAAATTCCATCTGCCACTTATCTGCCCATCTGGCCATCCCAACTATATCTTCCTGTAGCCCAAGACACTCAACCTTGGCCCATATCACATGGGGTATCTTACACTTTCATCTCTATTTGTATGGAAGCACATGTGAACTTCTGACTGATCATAGACCAGTAATGAGGTTGTTCAACAATCCAGATAGCGAACCACCTACTCAAATAGAGCATTGGATACTCAAACTACAAGAGTACGAGTTCCATATTAAGTATCAGACAGATGTGCTCAACCCAGTGGATGATTTTTCACGACTTCCATTGCCGACAGTCAGTCCTACTAGTCACAAGGAAAAGGTTGCCGGACAACATCTTAACTACATAAGCCTAAATGCAGTGCTAAAGTCACTAAAACAAACAGACATAAAACAGCAACAAAACAAGATAAGGCATTGCAACAATGTATGACGGCAATGGATTCACAAAACTGGAAGACGTGATTGAGAGGGCGTCTACAAATGAAATTACTCACACACAAGATCTTCATAATGTTCGAAGGGATGGTTTAAGCTAGCTTGGCAGGGGGATGTGAACCAGAGAGGGAATTCAGATAGGACAGAAACAAAGCTAGAAATGGTAGGAAGAAAAGTAATAAGCGGAATGGGAAGATAGTGGAATCAAAGGCCAGCATCAAATAGGGTCAAAGTACAGAAAAATGTTGAAAAGGCAGAATTAAAGGCAGTCTATCTGAATGCATGCAGTATTCTCAACAAGGTAGATGAATCAACAGTACAAACAGAAGTAAATGGGCATGATCTAATCTCCATTACAGAGATGTAGATGCAGGCTGACCAAGGCTGGGAACTGAATATTCAGGAGTATTTGACATTTAGGAAAGATAGGCAAAAAGGAAATGGAGCGAAGGTAGAACTGTTAATAAAGGGTGAGGTCAGTACATTAGTGAGAGAGGATCTTAGATGGGAAGATCAAGATGCAGAGTCAGTTTGGGTGGAGCTAAGAAACAGCAAGGGCTAGCAAACATTGGTGGGAGTTGTTTATGGCCACCAAACAGTAGTGGTAATGTAGGCATGGTATAAATCAGGAAATTAGAAGTGCATGTTACAAGGGTAATACAGTAATCACATAGGAAGATACAGAAATCGTTCCAAAAATAATAGAGAACCAAGGGACTAGTGAGCATGAGGAACTGAAAGAGAGTGGTAGTAGTAAAATAGTAGTACTGGAGAAATTAATGGGACTGAAACGGACCTGATGATTTACATCCCAGAGCGTTGAAAGAGGTGACTGTAGAGATAGTGGATGCATTTGTGATCATCTTCCAAAATTCTATAGATTCTGGAATGGTTATCAAAGATTGGAAGGTGGCAAATGTAACCCCACCATTTAAGAAAGGAGGGAGAGAGAAAACGCAGAACTACAGACCTGTAGGTCTGACATCAATAGTAAGGAAAATGTGAGAATCTTTTTCTTTATTCATTTACAAGATTTGAGCATCGCTGGCTAGGCCAGCATTTATTGCCCAACCCTAACTGCCCTTGGGAAGGTGGTGGTGAACTGCCTTCTTGAACCACTGCAGTCCCTGTGATGTAGGTACACCGACAGTGCTGTTAGGGAGGGAGTTCCAGGATTTTGACCCAGCAACAGTGAAGAAACAGCGCTTTTTTCCAAGTCAGGATGGTGAGTGGCTTGGAGGGGAACTTCCAGGTGGTGGTGTTCCCATGTGTCTGCTGCCCTTGTCCTTCTAGATGGTAGTGGTCGTGGGTTTGGAAGGTGCTGTCTAAGAAGCCTTGGTGAGTCTCTGCAGTGCATCTTGTAGATACACACAGCTGCCACTGTTCTTCAGTGGTGGAGGGAGTGAATGTTTGTGAATGGGTTGCCAATCAAGTGGGCTGCTTTGTCCTGGATGGTGTCAAGCTTCTCTAGTGTTGTTGGAGCTGCATTCATCCAGGCAAGCAGAGAGTATTCCATCACACTCCTGGCTTGTGCCTTGTAGATGGTGGACAGGCTTTGGGGAGTCAGGAGGTGAGTTATTCGCTGCAGGATTCCTAGCCTCTGACTTGCTCTTCTAGCCACAGCATTTATATGGCTAGTCCAATTCAGCTTCTGGTCAATGGTAACCCCCAGGATGTTGATAGTGGGGGAATTCAGCGATGGTAATGCATTGAATGTCAAGGGGCAATGGTTAGGCTCTCTCTTGTTGGAGATGGTCATTGCCTGGCACTTGCATGGCGTGAACATTACTTGCCACTTGTCAGACTAAGCTTGGATATTGCCCAGGTCTTGCTGCATTTGGACATGGACTGGTTCAGTATCTGAGGAGTTGCAAATGGTGCTGAACATTGTGCAGCCATCAGCGAACATCCCCACTTCTGACCTTATGATGGAAGTTAGAATATAAAGGATGTGGTAACTGGACGCCTAGAAAATAATGATATCAAATGATTTGGATGTGGATATCAATTGTAATATTTCCAAGTTTACTGATGACATAAAACTTTTGTGCGAATGTGAGTTGTGAAGAGGATGCAAAGAGGCTACAAGGAGATTTCGACAGGCTTAGTGAGTGAGCAAGAACATGGTAAATGGAATATAATTCTTTACTTAAAATAGAGAAGGTACCAGGACCAGATGAGATGCATCCAAGAGGCTGAGGGAAGTGAGAGTAGAAATTGTAGAGGCACTAATGATAATCTTCCAGTCTTCCTTAGACACAGAGAAGGTGCCTGAGGACTGGAGAAATGCGAATGTTACACCCTTGATCAAAAAGGGGTGCAAGGATAAAGCTGGCAATTACAGGCAGTCAGTTTGACCTCAGTGGCAGGAAAACTTCTGGAAGCTATGGTATAGGATAAAATCAATAATCACTTAGACAAAAGTAGGATAATTAAGGAAAGCTGGTATGGGTTCATCAAGGGGAAAAAAATCATGTTTAACTAACTTGTTGGAGTTTTTTGAGGAGGTAATAGGGAAGGTTGATAAAGGAAACACTGTTGATGTGATATATATAGATTGTCAATAGGCATTTAATACAGTGCCTCACAACAGATTGGTAAACAAACTTCTAGGTCATGGAATAAAAGGGAAAGCAGGCACTTGGATAAGAAATTGATAGGAAACAGAGCAGTGACAAATGGTAGTTTTTTCAGATTGGTGGAAAGTTTGTAGTGGAGTTCCTCAAGGGTCAGTGTTGGGACCCTTGCTCTTCCTGATATATATTAATGAAGATTGGAACCATTGTCAGCTGTGATGGGGATAGTCTTGAACTTCAAAAGCACATAGACGTGTTGGTGGATTGGGCAGACAAGTGGCAGATGAAGTTTAATGCAGAGAAGTGTGAGGTGATTCATTTTGGCAGGAAAGATATGATGAGACAGTATAAAATGAAGGGAGAGCCTCTAAAGCAGTTGCAGGAACAAAGGAAAAGAGAGAATGTGTAAGGTTACGGGGATAAGGCAGCGGAGTGGGACTAGGTGGAATGCTCTTTCAGAGAGCCAGTGCAGATTCTATGGGCTGAATGACCTCCTTCAGCACTGTAAAGATACTGTGATACTGTAATATGGAAAAAATGTGAAGTTATTAACTTTGGTAGGGAAAAAATGCAGACTATTTCTTAAATGGTGAGCGATTGGGAAGTGTTGATGTCCAAAGGGACCTGGGTATCGTTTTTCACGACTCACAAAGTTAATATGCAGGTGCAGCAAATAATTAGGAAGGCAAATAGTATGTTGGCCTTTATTACAAAAGGATTTAAGTACAGGAGTATAGAGGTCTTGCTGTAATTGTAGCCTTGGTCAGACCGCACCTAGTGTATTGCGAAACAAAAACAAAATTACCTGGAAAAACTCAGCAGGTCTGGCAGCATCTGCGGAGAGGAGCACAGTTAACGTTTCGAGTCTGAATGACCCTTCAACAGAACTAAGTAAAAATAGAAGAGAGGTGAAATATAAGCTGGTTTAAGGGTGGGGTGGGACAAGAAGAGCTGGATAGAGGGCCAGTGATAGGTGGAGATAACCAAAAGATCTCTTCTTGTCCCATCCCCCCTTAAACCAGCTTATATTTCACCTCTCTTCTATTTTTACTTAGTTCTGTTGAAGGGTCATTCGGACTCGAAATGTTAACTGTGCTCCTCTCCGCAGATGCTGCCAGGCCTGCTGAGTTTTTCCAGGTATTTTTGTTTTTGTTTTGGATTTCCAGCATCCGCAGTTTTTTTGCTTTTATCCTAGTGTATTGCGTGCAGTTTTAGTTCCCTTACCTAAGGAAGGATATACTTGCCATAGAGGGAGTACAGCAAAGGTCGTCAGACTGATTCCTGGGATGGTGGGATTGCCCTATGAGGAGAGGTTGAGGAGACTGGGCCTGTATTCTCTAGAAATTAGAAGAATAAGGTTATCTCATTCAAACATACAACATTTTTACAGGGCTCAACAGGGTAGATGCAGGAAGGATGTTTCCCCTGGCTGGGGTATCTAGAACCAGGGGACACAGTCTCAGAATAAGGGACAGGCCATTTAGCATTGAGGAATTTCTTCACTCAGAGGGTGGTGAGTCTTTGGAATTCTCTATCCAGAGGGCTGTGGAGGCTCAGTCATTCAGTACGTTCAGATTTTTAGATATTAAAGGCATCTAGGGATTTGGGATAGTGCAGGAAAATGGCATTGAGGTAGAAAATCAGACATGATCTAATTGAATGGCAGAGAAGGTTTGAAGGGCTGAATGGCCTACTCCTGCTCCTATTTCCTATGTTCCTACAAAATGAGTTCACCAGTTTGACCACATCTGATCTTGTGTTACGCAAAAACTGTATTGTTATTCCACACTCATTGAGGGAATGTGTTGTCGATATATCACATGAAGGATATGAGAGAATTGTCAAAATCAAACAACTCCTTAGGGAAAAGGTACGGTTCCCAGGAATTGATCTCATGGTACAGCACAAGTCTTTGCCATGTCAAGCAACCACAATGTCAAATCTTTGTGATCCTCTCAAATTGTCTGATCTACCTCCAGGACCATGCATTGAAGTGAGCATTGGTTTTGCAGATTTGCCAACTGCTGAACAGCTGCTTGTTATCACTGACGACTACAGCAGATTCCCCAGTCATGGAAATAGTTATGCCAACTTCAACGAAGGCAATGATCTCAAAGATCAACAAAATTTTTGCTTTGTTTGGAATTCCTCAAATGGTGAGAAGTGACAATGGACCCCATTCAACAGCAATGAATTCAGTAAATTTGTGAACTAACTAGACTTCCCTTGTTGAAAAATCACACCCCATTGGCCAAGAGCTAATGGAGAAGTTGAGAGATTTATGTGTACTTTGAAAAAAGCAATACATACAGCTATAGCTGATAGCAAGTCATAAAAGCAAGAGTTCTATCTCTTTCTTTACAATTATAAAGTGACTCCTCACTTGACTACTGGAAAACTTCCAGTTGCACTCATCTTTGTACATGTCTTCCTGAGCTACCCCACGGAGCTAATGACCAACATGTACGTGAACGCGATTGAGAACAGAAAGATTGAATGAAAGTCAATGCACAACAAAACATGAAATTTAGCGCTACATTGCTAAAGCCAGGAGATAAAGTGCTTGCGGAGCATGATTATTATGTTTTGAAAGCAAACAACACTCTATGACATCCAACCATATATTGTCACCAACAGAAAAGAGTCAATCATCACTCCCAAGCGTGGCTCACAAATCATCATACGAACGTGTTATTCTTCAAAGCACTGAAAACACCATTAAAAAACATTGAATCTGATTCCGATATCAGCAGTTCAGATGAGGAACATGAATTAAATGAGACCACACCTGACGTCCGACGATATCCTACTCATGAGAGAAAATGTCCACCATACTTAGTGATCACGTTACGAAGTGAACAATTTTCAGTTGGTGAACAAGTCTTTCCTTGCTTTGTGTAGGACTAAATGCATTGTTAAATTAATACAAAAGTTAGAATATCACAGAATCACAGAATTGTTATGGCGCAGGAGGCCATTCGGCCTATCATGTCTGCACTGGCTTTCTAAATTAGCATTATGACTTAGTGCCAGTCTCCTGCCTTTTTCCTGTACCCTTACACATTGTTTCTATTCAAATAATCATCCAATGCCCTCTTGAATGCCTCGAATGAACCTACCTCCACCACACTTCCAGACAGTGCATTCCAGACTCCAATCACTCACTGTGTGAAAAAGTTTTTTCTCGCGTCACATTTGCTTCCTTTGCAAATCACTTTATATCTGTGCCCTCTTGTTCTCGATCCTTTTATGAGCGGGAACACTTTCTCCCTTTCTACACTATCCAGCCCCCTCATGATTTTGAGCACCTCTATCAACTCTCCTCTTAGCTTTCTCCTCTCAAGGAGAACAGTTCCAACCACTCCAATCTGTCTTCATAACTGAAGTTTCTCATCCCTGTAACCAGTCTTGTAAACCTCTTCTGCACTCTCTCTAATGTGTTCATATCCTTCCTATCATGTGCAACCAGAACTGTACACAATACTCCAGCTGAGGTCTAACTTGTGTCTCAGATAAGCTCAGCATAATTTCCTTGCTCTTGTACTCCATGCTCCTATTAATAAAGCCCAGGATATTGTTTGCTTTATTAACTGCTCTCTCCACCTGTCCTGCTGCCTTCAATGATCCATGCACAAATACACCCAGGCCCCTCCGCTCCTGCACCCCTTAAGAATTGTACCCCTTATTTTATATTGCCTCTCCATGTTCTTCCTACCAAAATGCATCACCTCACATTTCTCCGCATTGAACTTCATCTGCCACCTATCTGCCCATCCACCAACTTGTCTATATCCTTTTGAAGTTCTACACTGTCCTGCTCACAGTTTACAATGCTTCTAAGTTTTGGATCAACCACAAACTTTGAAACTGTCCCCTGCACACTACGACCTAGATCATTAATATATATCAGCAAAAGCAAGGGTCCCAATACCGACCCCTGGGGAAGTCCACTACAAACATTCCTCCAGCATTACTCTGTGTTTCCTATTACTCAGCCAATCCTGTGCCCACATTGCTACTGTTCCTTTTAATCCATGAGCTATAACTTATCTCACAAGTCTGTTATGTGGAACTGTATCAAATGCCTTTTGAAAGTCCATGTAAACCACATTAATGTGGTAATGTGGTATAAAGCATCACCTTCAACAACCCTATCTGTTACCTCTTCAAAAAACTCCAGCAAGTTAGACACGATTTCCCCTTAAGAAATCAATACTGACTCTTCCTAATCAACCCACGTTCTTCCATGTGACCACTAATTCTATCCTGAATAATTGTTTCTAGAAGCTTCCCCACCTCCAAAGTTAAACTGACTGGTCTGTAATTGCTGGGCTTATCTTTACAACCTTTTTTGAACAAGGGCGTAATGTTTGCAATTCTCCAGTCCTCTGGCACCTCCCCTGAATCTATGGAAGACTGAAAGATTATGGCCAGTGCCCCTGTAATTTCCACTCTCACTTCCTTCAACATCCTTGTATGCATCTCGTCTGGTCCAGTGCCTTGTCAACTTTAAGTACTGATAGTTATCCAACACTTCCTCCTGATCAATTTTGAACCCTTCTAATGACAGAGTTTCCTCCTCTGTCACCGTGGCCTGAGTAGCATCTGCTTCCTTGGTAAAGACAGATGCAAAGTATTAACTTAACACCTTAGCCATGCCCCCTGCCTCCATGCGTAAATCCCCTTTTTGGTCCCTAATCGGCCCTATCTTCCTTTTATCATCCTTTTACTATTTATGTGCCTATAGAAGACTTTGGGATTCCCCTTAATGTTGACTGGCAGTCTTTTCTCATAATCCCTCTTCGTTTCTCTTATTTGCTTCGTCACCTCTCCTCTGAACGTTTTGCATTCTGCTTGGTTCTGAATTGTATTTTTTACTGACACCTGACATAAGCACACTTTTTCTTCTTTATCTTAATTTCTATATCCTTTTTCATCCAGGGAGCTCTGGATTTGTTTGCCCTACCTTTCCCTTTTGAGGGAGTATGCCTTGACTGTGCCTGAACCATTTCTTTTTTGAAGGTAGCCCTTTGATCAGCTACAGTTTTTTCCGCCAACCTTTGGTTCCAGTCTATCTGGCCCAGCTCCATTCTAGCCCCATTGAAGTTGGCTCTCCTTCAGTTAATAATTCTTACTCTGGATTGCCTTTTGTCCTTTTCTACCGTCATCCTAAACCTTATGATACAATGATCACTGTCTCCTAAATGTGCCCCCACTAACACTTGATCTACTTGGCCCACCTCATTTCCAAGAACCAGGTCTAGCAGTGCCTCCTTTCTGGATACATACTGCTGGAGAAAATTATCCTGAACAAACTCTAGGAATGCTTGCCCCTCTCAGCCCTTTACACTACCACTGTCCCAGTCTACATTTAGGTAATTAAAGTCCCCCATTATAACCACTCTATAATATCGCATCTCTCTGTAATTTCCCTGCAGATTTGTCCCTCTACATCCTTCCCACTATTTGGTGGCCTATAGACAACACCAAGCAATGTAATTGCACCCTTTTTGTTCCTTAGCTCTAACCAAATTGATTCGGTCCTTCAACCCTCTGGGACATCCTCTTTCTCCAGCTCTGCAATGCTCTCCTTAACCAATACTGCCACCCCTCCTCCTTTTCTTCCTTTCCAATTTTTTCTGAACATCCTGTACCCAGGAATATTTAACACCCAGTCCTGCCCTTCCTTGAGCCAGGTCTCTGTTATTGTCACAACATCATATTTCCACATGGCAATCTGCCAATCTTAGTTACTATACTCCTTGCATTCACATACACGCACAGTAACCCTGATTTAGGCTTCATAGGTGGCCACGGTCCTGACCGAACGCACGTGAAATTGTGCGAAATGATGTCATCGCATCTGCAAGCAATATTGAGGACAGCGGGTACGTGTGGGAGTCGGAGCCGCATCTGCTGACAATTAAAGGGCTAATTAAGGTCATTAAAAATCCTATTGTCCGCGGTTTTACATTGCCCGTGCAATTTTGTGCTCGTCGCACGGGCAAAACGGGCAGGCAGGCAGCCCGGCAGCCCATTTTTAATGAACCTCATCCAAGGACGAGATGCAATGTCTGGGGTGAAAAATAATAAAGAATGATATCTTGATATCATGATATGATGTTTCTTGAGTTCAGCTGTCAGGTGCTTGAATGTGCTGCATAGACAGTTTACTTGATTTTTTTCTTCACATTTAATTTGTACAGGTCTGCAGCTCCCTGAGGCAGCTCCACAGCAGCTGTCTGCCTTCAGGAAGCTTGCTAGAGGCGCCCTCGCTTTTGTCGGCGCCCGCCCTCTTCCTGCCCCCGACTTGGCAGCGCTGAGGCTTTCTCAGTGCACATTTCACACTGGCTGGCCGTTAATTGGCCAGCCAGCGTGAAATTGCGTTCAGGGGCCAATCGTGGGCAGAAGCGCATTTCATGTCCGCTTCTGGCCTGCTGTCTTGGCACAGATGTCAAGCGTGAAATTCAGGCTCATGACTTTTTCCCTTACACTGACTCCACCTATTAACTTAGTATTCTCTATTCTGGTGCTATCTGTCTCTCCCAGTATTTTGTGCACCCTGGTATTCCTCTCTAATGTTCTTTCCTGGTTCCCACATCCCCGCCGAGTTAGTTTAAAGCCCTCCCAACAGCACTAGCAAAACGCCCCCCAAGTAACTGAGTCCTGGCTCTGTTCAGTTGCAACCCATCTGGCTTGTACAGATGCCATCTTCCCCAGAGCCAGTCCCAGTGTCCAAGGAATCTAAAGCCCTCCTTCCTGCACCATCTTTCCAGCCACGCATTCATCTGCCTTATCCTCCTATTTCTGTACTCACATGCACGTGGTAGTAAGAGTAATCTGGAGATTATTATGTTTGAGGTCCTGCTTGCTAATTTTTGACCTAGTTCCCTAAATTCTGATCGCAGGACCAATCCCCCTTCCTACCCAAGTCATTGGTACCAATGTGGGCCACGACCTCCGGCTGTTCACCCTCCCCCAGAAGAATATCCTGCAGCCAGTCGGTGACATTCTTCACCCAAGCACCAGGGAGGCAACATACCATCCTGGAGTCACGTCTATGGCCACAGAAACACCTGTCTGTTCCCCTAACAAATGAATCCCCTATCACTATTGCTCATCCTTTCTTCTTCCTCCCCTCCTGTGCAGCCGAGCCGCTCGTGGTGCACAAACTTGGTTCCTACTGCACTCCTCTGAGGAACCAGCTTCCAAAATGGAAAAGTGATTTGTGAGCCAGACCCTAGGGGACTCCTGCACTACCTGCCTAGTTCACTTGGACTGCCTGATTCCTGCCCTTTCTGCCTCCAGCCTCCTAAGCTGCAGTGTGACTATCTCTCTGAACGTGCTATCCACATAGCTCTCAGCTTTGCTGATGTGCCACAGTGATTCCAGCCACTGCTTGAGCTCTGAAACCCAGAGCTCAAGTTTCTGCAGCTGGCAGCACTTCCTGCACATGTGGTTGTCTCGGATACCAGTAGCATCCAGGACTTTCCATATATTACAGGCCAGACATTCCACTCGACCGAGCTTAACTTTATTTCACTTTGGTTTACTTATTTTACTTTATTATACTGGCCCTGACTTCCCCCAGTGTTTCTCAATTAAATCCAAGGATGCTACTTCTTTAAAAATAATGCACTTTTCTAATTTACAGTAATTTAAAGACAGTCCCTAACAGCAGATTCTTATCAACCAATGATCTTATGGTTTTCTTGTGATGTAATTATTTGTTTATTCTCAGTCTCCATTTGAACTCTGTACAGGCCGGTTCCGAGCAGCTGTCTGGTGTGCCTCTCCCACTCCCAAAGTAAGTGTAAGCCTCAAGCCTCGATCCCGATTTATCTATTCCCACTTCAGGCTGCTCCCTCTCTGACTCCCAAGGTAAGTGTAGGCCTCTAGCCTTGGTTCTAATTTATCTGCTCCTGCTCTGGGCTGCTCGCTCGCAGGTGCGCCGCCTCTCCGACTCCCAAGGTAAATGTTAGTGGTAAGGTTGAATGTTTAAGTTATGCTTAAGTTTGTATTTGGAAACCATTGAAACATGCTATGCCTCTCATCTACTAAGAAGGAGAGGGATGTAGTGTATTGAAAATTGCCTTGTGCATTTGTCCACTTGAGTCATACATGTACCAGCAGAGGGAGTCTAAGGTAATAAAGGATCCATGTTTTAACAGCATGAACAGCAGTTCTGTTTCTTACTGAATGTGTCTGAATCTCACTGTTTCTTTGCAAGAACTTCATAGTGGCTGTAGTGTGTTTAGATTTCCAAAAGGCATTCGATATGGTGCCACCTCCTAGAAACACGAGATAAGAGCTCATGGTGTTGGAGGTGATATATTAGCATGGACAGATGGTTGGCTAACTAATAGGAAACAATTAGAGGGTCAGAAACTCTGCAGCCTCGTTAGTACCATCTATAAAGATGGTTGCTGCTGAGGCTGCAAGGAGGAGGCGCCTTTGAAGGGCTGGTAAAAAATTAGATTGGATGAGTGTATCTTCCGGCAGCGGTGTGGAGCAGTGAGGACAGCCATTGCTGCCTGAGTCCCTTTTGTGGGCCCTGAAGCCTTAGGAAAGGATGGTCCCCTCTGAGAAGGGGTTGGGATAAATAGGTCATTTTCAGATTGTCAGGCTCTAATTAGTGGGGTGCCACATGGATCAATGCTGGGACCTTAATATTTACAATCTATATTAATGATTTGAATTAAGGGGTCAAGTGTTTGTAGCCAAATTTGCGGTAGGAAAGCAAGTTGTAAGGAGGACACACAGAGTCTGCAAAGGGGTATAGATATGTTAAATGAGTGGAAAAACATTTTGGGAGGTGGAAAATGCAAGTTATCCACTTGGTCAGGAAGAAAAAAAAAACAGAATATAATTTAAATGGAGAGAGGCTACAGAATGCCACGGTACAGAGGGACCTAGGTGTCCTCATATATGAGTCATAAAAAGTTAGCATGCAGGTACACAAGTAATTAGGAAGGCAATAGAACGTTTGCCTTTATTGCAAAGTGGATGGGCTATAAGAGTAGGGAAGTCTTACTACAGTTGTACTGGGCACTGGTGAGACCCTACCTAGAATACTGCAAACAGTTTTGGTCTCCTTGCTTAAACAGAGTTACACTTGCATGGGAGGCAGTTCAAAGAAGTTTGACTAGGTTGATTCCTGGGGTCTTATGAGGAAAGGTGGAGCAGGTTGGGCCTGTTGGAATTTATAAGAATGAGAGATAATCTTATTGAAACATAAGACCTTGAAGGGGCTTGACAGGGTAGATGCTGAGAGGCTGTTTCCCCTCGTGGGGTATCCAGAACTAGGGGACACAGTTTCAAAATAATGGGTCTCCCATTTAAAATGGAAATCAAGAGGAATTTCTTCTCTCAGAGGATCGTTAATCTTTGGAAGTCTCAACCCAGACAACAGAGAAGGCTGGGTCATTGAATATATTCAAGGCTGAGTTAGACAGGTTTTCAATCAGCAAAGGAATGAAAGGTTATGAGGGACAGGCAGGAAAGCGGAGTTAAAGCCACAATCAGAGCAACCATGATCTTATTGAATGGCGGAGCAGGCTCAAGGGGCCAAATGGTCTATTCCTGCTCCTATCAATTATATTCTTAAGTTCTTATGTTCTTTTTACCAAAGAAAGGATACACTTATCTTCAACAGGGTCCAATTAAGGTTCACTAGATCGATTCCTTAGATGAAAGGGCTGTCCTATGAGGAGAAATTGTGTAGAACTGGTCTATAATCTCCAGAGGTTATAAGAATGATAGGTACCTTCTCTACACTTCCTCACGCCCCATTCCCTTTAAGGATTCTATTCTCCCAGTTTCTCCCTGCATCTCTTCCAACAATGTAACATTTCATACCAGTATTTCTGACATGTCTTCCTTTCTCCCTCAATCAAGGATTCCAATCACCCCTTTCGCCATTGTGGTTGCCAGGGCTCTCGACCATATCCATTCCGTTTCATTCACTTCCACTCTTACCCGTTCCCTCCCTCCCAGAAGCATGCTAGGGATTTCCTTCTACCCCACCAACCTCAATGTTCACAGGATCATTACTCAACATTTCCATCATCTTCAGCATGATGACACCAAACACAAATTCTCTCCCCTGTCAGCATACTAAAAGGATCGTTCCCTCTTCAATACCCTTGGTCCACTCCTCAGTCACCCCTAACACCCACCCCTTCCCTATGGCACTTTTCATACAAACGCAGGATATGCAACACCTGCCCTTTTACTTCCCCCCTTCTCACTCTTCAAGACACCAAACGTTCCTTCAGGGTGAAATGGGGATTTACTTCTACTTCTTTCTATTTAGTATATTGCATTCATTGCTCAGAATGTGGTCTTCTCTACCTTGGGGAGGCCAAATGTAGACTACGTAACCACTTTGCAAACACCTCTGTTCAGTCCAGAAGAGTGACCTTGAAATTCTAGTTGTCTGTCATTTTAATTCTCCACCCTACTCCTACTCTGACCTTACTATCCTCGGCCTCCTGCAATGTTCTAATAAAACTCAATGCAAGTTCAAGGAACACAATTCATTTTTTGACTGGGCACTTTACAACCTCCTGGATTCAACATCGAGTTCAATATAGATCATAACCTCTGCCCTCCTTTGGTTAACTTTTCCTTTTGCTTTATTTTCTCTCTTGTTTCTCTCTCTTTTCTTCTTTTCTGTGCTTCCAGATTGAAGCAATAGGCTTGATCCTTCCACTCACACCTCCTCTAGGGGACTTATTACAATTCCCTTTGGCATGGCACTATGAATTCTTTTGCCATTTAATTTCTCCTGTCCTTCACCCAATCATAGACCTTCCATTTTCTGCTTTTTCCCACCCTTTCCATTTTCACTTACTTAAAATGTATCAGAGCTGGCATTATAACCAGTCCATTGGACATGGGTTGGGAGGTGGGAGGTGGGAGAGCTGGAAAAATGGCGGCAGAAGGTGTCAGGAAGGAATTGCAATGTCTTCCTGTCACCACGGGATATTTCTAAAGGCAGAAATAACAGCAGCAGCCAGAGACGGGTAGCCAATTAAGGTAACTAATTGGCCTATCAACAGCCAATTTATCACCCTGCCCACATTTTACTGACGTCAGAAAGGCCCCTAACACATTGTGCAGGCGTGCACCAGAACAGGTACAAAGAGGCAGCTTCCCAGCCCCTTCCCAGAGGGGACAATCATTTCCTAAGGCTCCAAGGCCCGCAAAAGGGACTCGGGCAGCAATGGTTGTCCTCACTGCTCCATGCCGCCGCTGGAAGATACACTTGTCCGATTGATGGCATCTCCTAATTTTTTACCAGCCCTTCGAGGGCGCCTCAAAATGGAGGCGCCCTCTCCTCCTCCTTGCAGCCTCAGCAGGAACCATCTCTATTGATGGCACTAATGAGGCTGCAGAGTTTCTGGCCCTCTAATTGGGCTAGTAGCTTGAAGAGGCAGGCCACTGTTCTTAATGGGACAGCAGTCCCTGTGGCAGTCTCTTAATTAGTTGCCCCCAGCAAAACTGCCGCTGGGATCCCATTGTCCAGCTGCATGGGCTCGGGATTTGCATTTGGTGCTGACGTCAGGACCATAGGTGTGCCGGTAAAATCCTGGTCTATACTTCTAACTTTTCATAGTTCTAATGAGAGGTCACAGATCTCTCTGAGTGTTTCTAGCATCCTCTGCTTTTATTTCAGTCTGTTTTTATTTCAGATTTCCAGCATCCATAGTTTTTTGCTTTTGTGTTGATAGGGTAAATGCTGAGAGACTGTTTCCCCTGGTTGGAGGGTCTAGAACTAAGGGCCATACTCTCTGGATAGAAATTTATTCACAGAGGATGTGAATCTTTGGAATTCTCGTACCCAGAGGACTGTGGATGCTTGGTCAATGAGTACACTCAATGCTGAGATTGATAGTTTTTTGGGCACTAAGGGAATCAAGGAATATGAGGATAAGGTGGGAAAGTGGAGTTGATGTAGAGGTTCAGCCATAATTTTACTGCGTGACAGAGAAGGCTCAAGGGGTTGTATTTCTTATGTTCTTATGGCAGGGCTTGCCTGAAGTAAAGTTTAGTTACAAGTCTGCTAGCAGCATGTTACATAACTCCATCACTGTTGAGTTGAGGCCTCTGCAGGAACTGCCCTTCATGTACATGTATCTCTGCCTGAATATTCTAGTGAGTGAGCAGTGATGGATATTGAAGGGCCTGCCATCCCTTTATTGGTCATTCTCCTTTTTTTGCCAAAAAGCAGATTAGGTGATTACCAGTGGGAAACCTTTTATTGTGGCAGTAGTAGAAAAAAGGTAGCACCGCTACAATAGCCACAAAGGTCCTTTGACAACAGGGGGGAAAAGAGAACAAAAGAAACACAACAAAATTTCAACAATACCCTCACAATGTTGTAACCTAACTTTTGGTTTCTATAAATTAATTTTCATATGCAGCTCAGTGCCTAGTAACCCTGAACTCTTACATTGACAGGTTAATTAAATATGTAAAATCTGCAAAAATAATGACAAATTGCATTAATTACATAATTATGCATTAATTTAAATGCCACTGGCACAAACTGACAGCTGCTTCCTGCATCCAGCCTAATCAAACAATGCAAAATAGACAGGGTTCCAGCAGAACGGATTTCCCATCCAATTTTCAAATGAATTTTATGCCCAAAAATTGGGCATTGCCAATCAAAAATTCCAGGCTAAAGTAGTTTTTGTTGCAGTATAAGATGATTTAAGACCTCACTTGATGTAGATTTAAATTGGACTTGATTTTTATGCTGGTCAATAAAATGTTTGCATCAGTGATTTTGTTTAACTAAATTATTCCATAGAAAGTCCTGATAAATGTCTGCCTGTACACTGTTCACTGAATCTGTGCAACATTTTTAATAAAAAATTGAGCATGGAAATTCTGAAATGTTGTAATAATTTAATCAACAAGTGAAACTAAAAATCACAATTCATTTTTGCAATGCACAAATGTTTATGGAATAAAAACATAACAGGAAATTACAGTTTGGTGTTGCATATCATTACAAGTTATCCTGAATGCTGCTTAGGCCAGTAAGCTACTGAATAAGTTTTCAGGTACCATGGATATCTCATACCTTGTGTGCTCCACATGCAATTATCCATTCTCTTTGTTCTACAACAGCTGCCAGTTTTTGAAAAATATCTGAAATGAAATTCAAATCAAATAGCAGCTCCACAATGTCATAATATCTGCACAAAAATCACAGTGTAATACTGCATTGCAAATTACTCTAACAACAAACAAAATAATTTCAGTAAACACTAACTTCCATTTTAAATGTCCTTTTTTAAAAGATATTTTCAGATTATGATAACTGCAAGAAAACTCCAGAAATCCAATCCTGGAGTTTATCAGTGAAACTCTTCTCACTCTGAGACCATGCCAGGATGCTTAGAGTAAGATGTTTCTTACTTCTAGGTATACAAATGCACAAATATTATATTTTAAATGTATTCTGAAATAGAGAAAAAAATCAGTAGAATTCAAAAATCCACCCTATGCAAATTAGATTAAGTTCTACCTTTTGTTGTGGGGGGACAAAATGACATGGTTGCTGTATCATGACAGGACTGGCAGTTCCATGAATTTTTCTTTAAATTGCCGGTGCAAACATGGCGATGACTTTTCCTCTTCCCACTGCCCTTTCCCAAATTTCACATAACTGAGTACATAACTGAATCTAGTTAATTAACTAGTGTAAACTGAGTCCCGAATACTAGGAAGCACATTGGTGCTTTAGGTTCATTGATAAGGTACTTTTTTTTTCCCCATGCACATACATCGAATGAATCAACATCATGTGCATTCTACAAAAAGTTGCTGAAGTTATGCTTGTAGAAATAAAATCGAATGACAGTCCATCTGGACTCAGTGAGCTGGAGTTTCCGCTTGGTTAACTTTCAAAGAGAAATCCAAACACCTTGTTTTAACCAATAAAACTATGCCACAAGATTCCACTTTTTAAAGTAAAAACACAAAATTTAATGTATATTAGGAACTACTTAATATGGTTTATAACTATATATGTTATATGTTCAGATTTACTTCTTACTTCCCCCGAGAATTCTTTTATATGACACACTAATCTTAAAGTTATTTACTTCTGTAGGGATCACCCTTAAGTAAGCCACAGCCCTCTGGAGAATTGTCCTCAGCTCCACCTTTTCTCAGAGGTGGGACTTTCACCTTACCATCTCTTGACTGTGGATGCCTCAGTCCCTTGTTCTGGTTACTTCCAAGCTAATCTGTTGGTTGTTTTCTTTGCCACACTCTGTAGGGACCACTGTAGATTCTTCCACTCAACCAGCCAATTTTTATTTCACTTTTTTTTTTAACTTCAGCCTGACCATTATGTGTAATGGTATGGCTGTAGAACCCCTCTGCAGCTCTCTTTTAGCTGCCCTCTGGATGCTGAACCCTGGAACTGTCACCTATTCTAAAATGTAAGTACAGCTATATTTTTGTATTTTTGCTCACCTTATTGTGATCTGTCCAGGTCCTTTGAGTCTGCAATCTCGGGGTCTTGCAATTTTCTGTCGTGTTGTTCACTCTGCTTGTGATCTGAGCTTTACTGGCTAGATTGCTCTTTCTTTTTAGTGGGATAAATTTCTCCTGGACTCTACATATCACCGTTTTAAATGTTTCCCACTGCAGTTCTATTTCTGTTTGCCTGCAAATTTTCCAGCTTTAATTTCCTAGTTCCATTCTCATCCACTTAAAATGAGCATTTTATTAATTTGTTACTTTGATCTTTGTCTTATTTATGTCCTTTCCAATCTTGATCTTAAACCTTACTATGTTCTCATCATTGTCGTTGAGATCTTCCCTACACTTATTTTTCTTAACAGTTCTAGTTCATTTCCTGATTCTATATCCATCAGTGCTTCCTCTTATTGGACTTTCTACAATCCTGGGTAAGAGGAGTCCTGCACATATTGTAAAAACTCCATTCCATGCACTACCTCAATTCATTTGGGGTAGTTAAAATTTCTCATGATTATTATTTAATGTACTTTACTTATTTTGCATACTTGCTTACTGTTATGAATTCAATTCATTATGTTTGTGTGTGTTAAATTCGTAGTCTACGGACATTGTAACATCTAAAGGTACAGGATGTTCCGATGCTGTTACATTGGTTTCTGCCTAGTAACAAGGGTGGGACCCTCTGAGAGTGTTTTGATAGGTTCCCAGAACAGATCAAGGGTCGGTGAATAACTCTTCTTCAGTGAATCAGGTTGTGGCAGTCTGCTAGCCAAGGAGTATCACAGGCACAAGGACAGGAATAGGACCTGTTAAGTAATTTAAAAGAAGGGAACAAAGAAATAGGCTCAGAATTAAAGAAAGAACTGCAGTTAGTGGACCGTTGGGGCAAAGGTACCCCTTTGGGGAGTGGTGTTCTGCTAGGCACAGCCATAGGTCTGAAAGTGTGCTTGTGAGCTAGTGTTGAGTCACTTGGGAATCCAGGGAGAAGGAATCTCGGAGGGCGAAATTGAAATCCTGCGAGGTGGGCGATTGTTAAAGCCATCCGAGTGGGAGAGATGTTTGGAGAGAATTCCAAAGCAGGATTTTCAAAGGTGGAGAGTGGAAATGCTCGTGAGAAAGACAACATTTAGTGAGGTTACTACCTCCAGTTTCCTTTTTATTTCGAATCCAGTACAGATAGTTTCATTTACTTTTACTAGTTGTTCCTTTTACTTTACTTATCTCTTATAATTCTGTTTTATGGCTTTATTTGTTTTCTGTTTATGTTACCTTGGTCTGACCTTTATTCTCACCTCCTATTTATTTTATCTTCAGATGCAATGTTATTTTCACCAGATCCCTCACCATTTTACTAATGTCAAGTCCCATTTATCCTTTACTTATCAGGACACTGATCCTGGTTCAGGTGAAGCTCATCCCAGCATGACAGCTCCTTTCCATCTCAGTACTGCTGCCAGTGTCCCATAAAATGGAACTCCTTCTGCCCACACAAGTCTTACATATACTTTCTGCTCTGCTTATCCCTATGTCAATTAGCACATGACTTGGCTAGTAATCCCAAGATTACCACCCGTTTGGTCTATTTTTTGATTTTGTTCTTAATTTCTAATATTCCCTTAGGAGCATCTCCTCCCTTTTCTTCCCTGTGTCATTGGTCCAAAACGTGGATCACCATTATACACATTTCATTATGGGGAATTTTGTGAGGTGGGGAAGGAATCAACATTACTGTTCAAAGAACTTGAAACTTTCCTTATGAGATATAATTGGTTTATTTTTTTTTAAATGAAAAGTTTTCAAGAGATAGTGAAATAATGCTCAAGAATTGGTTGATTTTTAGCAAGTGTGGAACTTACTGAAAGTTTTTTGCATAAAATCAACATGCTTAGCTTCCGTACAAATGCCTACAACATTTTATCAAATACATTTGTCAGTTTGAATCATTTTAATTATACAAATTATGTGCATCATACATTCTGAATTTATCCTCTCACCATATAACTCACTCTGTTATATATATTTAAAGGGTAATGTACAGTGGATTTTCAGAGAAAATCTGATGTTCTGGCTTGCAAGTGAGAATTCTGCTATTTTTAAGTAAAGTACAAACCCTATTTTTAAAGGCACAAACTGCAGGCAAAATTAGAAGCAAAATTTTGAGAGTTGACTGCATGATCCATTCTGATTATTGCTATATCACTAATACTCCTGCAAAGTGGAACTAGACATTTGGGGCAGAATTTTATGTCTGTCGGGCGGGCAGGCCCAACCCAATTGGTGGCGGGCGTGTAGCCGATCTCCGCCGGCGAAATGGGCATGCCACCATTTTGCGCGGGCGGACCAATTAAGGCCTGCCCAGCACGTTGCAGACTCCCGTGTACAGCGGGAATTTCAAATGTGCGGCGGGCGTGTACAGACTGCCGGTTCCAATGGGGAACCGGCACTCTGTATAAAGAAAGGCCAGGCAGCCTCCTTTAGGCTGTTCACCATGGCCAGCGACCAGTCTGCACAGCGGGCTCGAGAGGAGGGCAGGGCAGAGGAGGAGGGGGGCAGGCTGTGGGGTAGGCCAGCGGGGGGGCAATGTGCCCCTCGGTTCTCTGATGCCTGCCTTGCTGCCCTCCTCGAAGAGGTTGCAGAACATCGGGAGGTCCTGTTTCCCGAGGATGGGAGAAGGAGGGCCCCCCACGTTACCAAGCAGGCCTGGCAGGAGGTGGCGGAAGTCGTGAGCTCTCAAGATGCTGTGCAGCGCACAGGGGACCCAGTGCCGCAAACGCTTCAATGATTTATTGCGCTCTGGAAGGGTGAGTACCATGTCAGCCTTGGCCATTTTACCCAGCAGGTAGCCTTAGCCTTTGAGGACCCCTCCACCCCACCCCACATCTTAGTGTCGTTACTACATTGGGCGTTTGGCGCACGGTGGGTGGGCAAACAGATAGTAACCATGCTTACATCAGTCTTAGTGGTTGAGGAGAAGATGTGTTCTCCCCGCAGCATATGTTGGTGTTTGTCGCATTGAGTAGTTGGGGGGCAACCTGCAGGGGAGGAAGCTAGGCACATACTCAGAACTCCAAGACATGTCTTATTGATGGTCCTGAGATGGTGGAAGGGGAGCCTCAAGGTGTCGTGGCCAAGAGCCATCTGCTGGCCTCGGTGCCACACCTAGTTGCGCCTCCTTGCCATGGGCACTAAGACCCGTGTGTTATTGGAAGTGATAGATGGCGAATGTGTCCAAGGTGGCCGTTGGGGGAGGGGGTTGGGAGCAGCCGTACTATCTTCTGGTGACTGATCACCAGTAGTGTGGACAGGAGCCGCTGGAGGCCTCAGATGGGCCACTGTGGTTGGGATGCGGCGTGTGCGTGCAGAGTACATGAGGGATCAGCCCCAATAAATCCTCTTCTCTGTTCTGCAGGCAAAAAGAGAACACAACAGCCGGATCGTTTGCAGGCTGGTGGTGGTCACGCCGTGCTGCAGCACCTCACCACATATGAGGAGCAGGCCATGGAGCTGCGGAGGAGGCATGCGGCCAGGTCGGCAGGTGTCGGCGAGGCTGGGGTGCAGCGGCCAGGTGTTTGAGGCCCACAGTCCCATCCACTCTGTCTTCCCATCATCCAAAGCACTGGTGGTTTCTACAATCGTTAATGCAGCAACACTGCTCATTCACAGACTGATACAGTCAGACGTGTGGGTCATACACAAAGGTCCCTCGGCCCCTTGAGGATGCCCGTCTCTAGCACCTTCCAAAGTGGCCTTATCCCATTTCTGACCATTATCTCCATGGCCTGACATACCATGGCACTGCTGCTGCACATCCAAATACTTATTGGGCAGAACTTTTCCGTCGGCGAGCTGGGGGCGGGGTCTGCTCGCCGACGCGGGATGACATCGGGGGGAACCACTGATGTCATCCCTCCCCATTTAAATATGCAGGAAGGCGGGCGGTCAGCGAAATCAGCTATCCGCCCGCTGACCTGACAATGGCCAGTTGAGGCCATTGACAGGGTAGTTAAACCAATTAAAGGCCCTGCCCGTCCAACCTTAAGGTTCTGAAAAGATATGAAACCTCATCCACTGGCGGGATGAGGTTTCATGTCTGTTTTTAAAAAGTTTAATAAGGTTTCTGTGCTTTTTATTAACATGTCCCATCTCGTGTGACATTGTCACATGAGGGGGACATGTTAATAATTTTTCTATTTTTGAAGTTTACAAACCTTTCACCGATCTCCCTGAGACAGCACTTAGTCTCAGGGAAATGTGCGCGCATGCGCGAAAGAGCGCACTCTGACAGTTGGGGAATCCCTCCACCCCCCCCGCACAGGAAGCGCATAGCACTTCCCGTTGGGCAGCCCGCTGGGCAGGCCTTAATTGGCCCACCCACTTAAAATGGCGGCGGGGCCCGTTTCGGTGGCGGCGATCGGCTCGCCCGCCCATCAAGGGCAAAATTCTCCCCATTGCATCTTAGGAGGGTTTGTACCTCCACCACCCTATCAGCCAGTGCTCTGTCCAAAAGGTCCTCACCACCTCACCTGTCAACCTCATCCCTGCGCCAAGGGGAAATGTTGCCTTCTGTCCACCCGTTCCAAGCCCCTCATAACGGTATGAAGGTTAATAATGTGACCTGTCAATCTCCTGTGCTGCATGGCAAATGTCGCAAGTGTATGCAATGTTTCCTCATAACTCCAACTCTCCAGGCCAGCATGCATCCTCATCAGGAACCTCTGCACTCTCTCCATTCCAATGCCATCCCTCCCATGAAGCGCAGGTCACAGCTGAACGCAGAAGTGTAGTTGTGGCCTCGACAGCGTTTTCTGCACTTGCAACATGACCTCCCTTTTCCTATATTCTATTCCTCAGCTAATGAAGGCAAGTCTGGCTTTTACCTTGTTAAACGCCTTATGTTCCTGTTCTGCTACCTTAACGGGTCTGCCCAGCAAGGTCCCTGTACTTGTCCTGACTTCCCATGGTCCTACCATTTCTCGTGTATTCCTGTACCTTGTTTGTCTCGCCCAAGTGCTTAACCACACACTTATCCACATAACATTCCATGTGGCATTTCTTAGGCCATCTGACCAGCCTGTCTGTATGCGCGTGTAATGTTTGGGCCTCCTCTTGACTATTTACCACCCCACCAATGTTGGTCTCCTTAGGTTCTTGAAGGTTGAGCGCATTATGAGCCTGGGGGGGAAAGGGATGAATGGTGTTACTGACTGAACGCTAACTGATGCACTGTCCTTATTGTTAATTTCAGCATCACCACCGCGTGGCCACCAGGAACAAGTCCAGAGCCCCCTCTCCACATCTGAGGGGCGTCACTTGCAACTTGCGTCACATCATTTCAGTGAGCCAGGCACCGGCGCAGCGACTACCACATCGGTGGGGATTATAACGTCGGCTAGTGTCCCGGGGCACATTGGAAAGGGCACTTCACAATTGCTGGAGGAGGCACGGACAGAGAGTGCCGATGGTGCCAGCAGCCGGAGGACTGCAGGGGACCAGGCACATGCTGCGTCAGGCAGTGATGATGTGCTTCTGAAGATGTCCGCAATGCAGCAGCTGCAGGACAAGCGGCCGGGTGAGCGGGAGCATCTGGCAGGGTTGCATGAGGGTGTGCTTCACTTGGTTTCTGTGGTGGAGGAATCCAGGCAGAGGGTCAGTGATTGCATGAACCCCAGGACAGAGCTTCAGGCTTCCTCCATTGAGATTTTGGCGACTCTCATGCAGAGGGGCTTCCAACAGATTGAGAATCATCTGATTGGGTTACGCTCTGACCTGCAAGCCCTCACAGCACTAATGGCCACAGGTGGTCATTGGCAATGTGGGAGATGTTCTGGGCACCAAGTGTCCCAGCTCGGTGCCCATCCATCTGCGGTGAGCAGGGAGGTCCAATGTGACCTCATGTCGGCACAGCAGCTGCCTGTTGTCGCTGTGAGCTCCTCTCAGGGTGCTCGGGATGAAGGCAGCAGCTCCTCCTCCCCTCTGCCAGTGACCGTTGCATCCGTTGAGGTTGCGACAACTGAGGAGGTGCCAGTTCTGGAACTGGCCACTCACTCCCAGGCGGGGCCAGCACAGGCTCCATGGGCCAGAGGACGGCCACCAAGATCATCGAGGCCAACAGGACAGCAGAGTCAGCAGGCTGTCTCACAAGCCACTCCGAGCGATGGGGCAGCACCAAGACGTAGCACCCACAAACGTAAGCATAAGGCACATTAGGCTCTCCACGGGTTTGTCACTGGTGATTTTGTGTTGGCCCTAGATTAGGAAATGTTTGATTCTGTACGTCAGAGCGACGTTTGTTCATTTTTTTGGTGGCAATAAAGTCCACATTTCTGACCATGGCTGAGGGTGTTTCCTTTGTGCTGCATTTGTCTGTTTCACAGACATATCATGAGTGTTTGAGTGGACATTGATGTTTCTGTACTAAGCCCTTAGTTGCAGCTGATGAGGTGGAAGATGTAGCACCTAAGTGCCACGTGTGGAAGCGCCAGGCAATGCTGGTCCTGCAGATCCATGTGTGTGGAGCTAGCTGAAGGTTCATTGGATTAAAGTGTCCCAGATGTCCCTGCCTCCTTGGTGTAGTTGCGGGTTGGCGTGCTGCCCCTCATCATTGCCCAATGCTTCCTCATCCTCTGAGCCACTGCTGGATTCGTCATGTGCAGCCGCATCCACTGAGTCAAGGTCTTCATCGTCAACTGCATTCCCCCTTTCCAGCGCAAGATTGTGCAGAGCACAGCAGACTACCACTATCACAGAGATGCGATCTGGGGGGTTCTGGAGTGCGCCCCCTGAGCGGTCCAGGCATTGGAAGCGCATCTTGAGAAGGCCAATGGCTCTCTCCACCACAGCCCATGTGATGCCGTGGCTCCTATTGTAGCGCTGCTCAGCTTCTGTTCTTGGATAGCGGAGAGGCGTCATGAGCCACCTTCTGAGGGGGTAGCCCTTGTCACCTAGCAGCCATCCATCCAGCTGAGCCGGAGCACTGAAGAGCCCTGGCACCTGGGAATGTCCGAAGATGTAGGCATCGTGGGAGCTGCCTGGGTACCTTGCACGAACTTGCAGAATCAGCATCCTGTGATCACACACTATCTGCATGTTCATGGAGTGGAAGCCCTTCCTGTTGACGAAGGCACTGGGCTCACCTGCTAGCGTCTTGATGGCCACATGTGTACAATCTATTGTACCCTGGACGCGGGGGAAGCCAGCAATGGCCGTGAAGCCTCTGGCTCGCTGTGCCTGACTTGCCAGGTCGCAATGGAAGCAGATGAAGGTCAATGCACGTCTGAACAGAGCACCTGTAACCTGCTTGACACGTGTGGACAGCTGATTGGGAGTCACCGCAAAGATCACCCACCGAGCCCTGGAAGGAGCCAGATGCATAGAAGTGGAGGGCAACTGTGACCGTCAGAGCCGCTGGCATGGGGTGTCCACCCACACAGGGGAGATCTCAGGGCCAATCATCTGACAGATATAGTTGACTATCCCCCTTGACAGTCGGAGCCTCATTCGGCACTGCACCTCAGTCATATTGAGGTAGCTGCTTCGCCGCCTGTATACCCTGGCAGCAGGATAGTGGTGTCTTCTGCGGCCCCTTCCACCTTGGACAACCTCTTGGCCCTGCGCCTCTTGTGCCTGCGCCTGGCCTCCGAAAGGTGGCTCCCCAGGAGGCTGATTGTCCACTCCTGGCCTCCTCCTTATTCTAGCCCTCCATTCCTCCTCAGAGAAGATGTCAGAACCCATACCCCTAGGCTAAATGGAGGCCTCCAGAAAGCTGCAGGCCCGATAAAGGTTACTGTCTGCAGACTGGTGAGCTGAAGCTTCAAAGTACAGGGAAAGCTGTTGGAAATCAATCTGAACTGCTAACAATCACACAGGCAAGTTTAAAAAACTTTCTGCAATAAATACTTAATAAATAAATAAATACATAAAACATTAACAACCCCTCTGAGCCCACATATCCCGCCCGTGGATGAGGTTTGTTAAAAAGTCACTTATTCGCCTACCCGTTGCGCCCGTGCGCCGAGCCGAAGATCGCATGGGCGCCTCAAAATCGGCATCGATTTCCGAGTTAAGGGCCTTAACAAGGCCTTTAATTAATGGTGGGCGCGCGTTGCACTTCATCGCGCACCCACCCACCTAAATATTGCGATGGCGCACACTGATGTCAGGACTCTTGCCCGACATCAGCGCGCACCATTTTAAGCGCTGATGTGCGGGGTCCGCCACCCGCACGTCATACGTAAAATTCTGCCCTTGATGTTTAAAATCTCCAAATGTCCAATTTATATTAAGAAACAAAACATGCTAATTGAATATAGGGCAGAATATTGCCGTCGGCGTGCGGGGGCAGGCCCAACATGCTGGCACGTAAAATGACGCGAGATTATGTCAGGCATGCATCCCAATGTTATTGCATGTCATTTTGATATTGTGTTTGCGGGCGCACGCCGGAGGCGGCTCTGTGCCCGCCGAACTGTCAGCGGCCTATTAAAGCCATTAAGAAAGCAATGTACCTTATTAACAATGCTGTCCGTCCAACCTTAAGCGGCCTTCGCGTTTTCCAGGAAACCTCATCCACGGGTGGGATGAGGTTTCCTGAAGGTTTTATAAAATTAATAAATAAATTTTGTCAACTTCACAAACATGTCCCAGCTCATGTGACACTGTCACATGAGGGGACATGTTTAAATAATTTTTTTAAAAACTTTTATTATCTACTTAATCTCCCTGAGGCAGCTCCGTGCCTCAGGGAGATTGCTGCGCTATTTCATGCGCATGCACAAAAGAGAGCAGGCCCCGGCTCTCCCTCCTCCCCCCACCCGCACAGGTAGCACTGAGCTACCGGCCGCACATTACGCTGGGCGGGCTTAATTGGCCCACGTGCGTAAAATGGCGGCGATCAGCTCCGCGCCCGCCCCCGCCCCCGCCCAGCCTGCCTGCTTGTAGGTAAGATTCTACCCATAATGAAAATTCAGTGGATGAATTCTGAAAAAGTCTGGCACGATTCTTTTTTTTAAAGAAAAATAATTTAAACAGTACTACAGTCTTTGAATTTACTAATCGCATTCCTAATATCTGAAAATTGGTGCAGACTTTATTTTGCAAGGGAACATTTTCCTGTTTGTTTTAGCTTAAAGATCATATTTTTACTTGAAATGCATAAAGTTTGCAATAAACTAGACTTGAAAGAAATCCATCCTCCAATACAGATGTAAAGGGTATAAATTAGACTGATGGGTTAGAAAAACAAAATAAAGGCAAATTACTTTGAAATGTCATCACTGTTATGCAGGAAAATGCAGCAGCCAATTTGTGCATTGCAAGGTCCCAAAAACAGCAATATGATGAATGTCCAGTTGATGTGCTTTGGTCTTGTTGGTTGGACAATGAATATTACCTAGAGAGTGGGAGAGTGCCTTACTTCTGTCAAATTTTTTAAATTCTTGGAATGTGACAAAACTGTATTTATTAGATATGCTTAGTTGCCCAGAGGGCAATAGAATTTAATCAGTGTGTAGCTGCAGTCACATATGGACCAGAGCAGATTGAGGTGGCAGCTTCCTTTCCTTAAGGACATGGTGAATCAGATGAATTTTTATCAATCTGGCAATTTTCAAGGCCATTTTATCCAGTGCCAGTACACAAATTATCAAATTTACTGAACTCATTTTCCAAACTTGCCAATGGTGGGTTATGAATTCACAACTGCTGGGTCCCTAGTATAATAATGTAACTACATGCGAGGGATCTTTTACATCCAGCTAAACAAGCAGACAGGACCTCAATTTAGCAACTAATCCAAAAGATAGCACACCAGAAAATGTAGCATTCCAATAGTACTGCACTCAAATATCAGCCTAGACATGTGCTCAAGTCCTGGGCCAGAATTTTTACTTCGGCGTGCAGGGGCGGGCCTGGCTCGCCTACGCGTAAAATGACACGTGGTGATGTCAGACGCGCATCCTGGCTTCAGCACACGTCATTTAGATATTACATTCGGCGGGCGTGTGCCTGAGGCGGCTGCACGCCTGCCAAACTGTCAATGGCCTATTAAGGCCATTAAAAACCCAAATAAATTATCAACGCTGCCCGTCCAGCTTTTAGGTTGGTGGGCAGGTGAAAAGCCCAAGCGGCCTTTGCATTTTTCAGGAAAGCTCATCCATGGGCGGGATGAGGTTTCCTGATGGTTTTATTAAATAAATAAATAATTTTTGCTCAATTCATAAACATGTCCCAGCTCATGTGACACTGCCACATGAGCGTACATATCTAAATAATTTTTAAATTTATTATTTCTGAACTTTTATTATGGTGCTTAATTTCCCTGAGGCAGCTCTGTGCCTCAGGGAGATTTGTGCGCTCTTTTGCGTGCATGCGCAAAAGATCACAAGCCCTGACTCTCCCTCCTCCCCCCGCCCACACAGGTCTTGCTACCGGCTTAATTGGCCCGCCCACATAAAATGGCGGCGCGCAGCTGATCGCGGGCGGTGATCGGCTTCGCACCCGCTCCTGACTGACATATAGAAAATTCTCCCCCTGGGGTGGGACATGAATCCATAACATTCTGACTCAGAGATAAGATTTTATGCCAATGATGCCCTAAATTTAAAAAAAAAGAGGAAAAAGTTCACAAATATTGAATAATTGAATCCTTTTAAGTTTCATCATTCATTTGTAGTTAAATGAATTACACTTACATGTCACAGTGACCAATCTGTCAACAACAAACTGTTGTCCTCCATATCCAAGGTAGCCATGTGCCACTGTTTCCATATACTAAACAGAAAGAAAAGATACAATGATATTAAACATTTGAAAAGTTACAAATTAAATAGATTTAAAGTGAAATGTTATTAAACATGAGGAAGTACCTGTGCCAAGCTCTCAACACCTCCAAGTTCATTGAAAACGTTCTGAAATATAAATAAGCACTAATACGTGAATCACTCAGTCATCTTAAGAGACAAAGCTCATTGGACTGGGTGAGACAAATCCCAGTCACATCTAAATTCACAGTATATTTACAAAACGTGACAGTTGATATTAAAAATTGTAGAAGAGTGATTGAGGGTCAATAGATCATGTGCCAGCTGATTAGGGCTCCAATCCCCAAGTAAGGGTAAGGTTTCTTTGAGGTCTTCTCCTTTAAAAATAATTGCACCTGGAGTGGGGGGGGGAGACTCATCTATGTGAATATAAAAGGGGAGGTTCAGGCGAGGTAAAGTTTGAGGGGGGCTTGGATTTCAAGAGTTAAAGGATGGATTGTGTGATCTTAATCTTGACTACTGGTTACACCTTTGCCAGAATATCCATGGACAGGATTTTGCCCTTGGCGGGGGTGTGCGGTGACCGCTACCCGCGATAGGCTCCAAAACTGTGATTTCACATGGGAGGACCAATTAAGGCCCGCCCTGCGCGGGTTGCGAGCGGCAGCGCTGAGTGCTGCCTGGGTGGTCGGGGGCAGGAGGCAGACCCAGGACTAGTGCACAGTTTGCGCACATGCAAGAAAGAGTGCTTCAATCTCCCTGAGGCACAGAGCTGCCTCAGGGAGATTGAAGCACTGCGTAAAAAAAATAATGAAGAGAATAAAAATTTAATAAAACATGTCTCCTCATGTGACTGTCACATGAGATGGGACATGTTTTTAATTCAAAAATAAAGTTTTTATTTAATGTTTATTTGCTTTAGGAAACCTCATCCCCCTTTGGCCACATTGCAATTTTTTTCTCACTCAAGGGACCGATGAGAAAATTTCAGAAAGATAAGGTTTGGTGTAACATTAAACATGAATTTCAATAAAATGTTGAGGCATGAGGAAAATAAACAGCCTGCTGAGCAAAAATAAAACAATGACCAAGCAATAAATGGATCATTTTTAAAAATTAGTAATTAATAAAGATGCCCATCTGAGTATGAGAGGGTCAAATTGTGTTTGTCTGGCTCACTCCCAGTCTCAGGGTGCTTACTCACTCACCCTCACCACAACCACTGTGTGAGGTGGTGTAAGTATGTTGGTGTGTGGAGGAGAGGGTGAGTGCGAACCCTGAGATTGGAAGTGAGCCAGATACGAATTTGCTGTCTCACGCTCACTCCCTAAATCATGCTCACTGCCTCACTCACATTCACTCCCTCACTCAAACCCCCACTCACTCTACCTACAGCCACTTCTCCCCCCCCCCACCGCACCAGCAACCACCCTCTCCCCCCCACCGGCAGCCACTTCCCCCCACCGGCAGCCACTCTCACTCCACCTCCACCTACAATCACTCTCACTCGCTCCACCTCCAGCCATTCTCACTCGCTCCCACCTCCAGCGCCCTCACTCGCCCCCATCTCCAGCCACCACTCACTGCCCCGCACGTCCCCCCCACCAGCAGCCACGCTCACTCTCCCAACAGGAGCCACTCACCCCACCGCCACCAGCCACTTTCTGCTCCCCCAACCAGCAGCCACTCTTATTCCCCCCACCACCACCAGCCACTCTCTGTCTCCCACCAGCCGTCAGTCTCTCCCCAAATCACCACCAGCCACTCTTAACCCTCCCACCTGCTACTCTTTCTCCACCCGACCAGCAGCCACTATTCCCCACCAGCAGCTACCCTTCCCCCCACGCCACCAGTAGTCCCTCTCTCTCCTCACTCGGCAGTCACTCTCTCCCCCCGATCGGTAGTTTCTCTCTCTCCTCCTGCTTGGTAGTTGCTCTAGTCGCTCTCCCTCCCTGCTTAGCAGTCAATCTCTCCCCTCACTCAGCAGTCACTCTCTCCCCCCACTCAACTGTCCCTCTTTCCCCCCTCCCCTGACCACCACTCAGCAGTCACTCTCTCCCCCAGCTCGGCGGTCACCCCCCCACCTCCTCAGCCGTCACTCTCCCCCCCAACCCCCACTCAGCCGTCACTCTCCCCCCCCAACCCCCACTCAGCCGTCACTCTCCCCCCACCACCCCACCCCACTCCCCCGCCCCCCCCTGCACCCCAGTGCAGAACACCTTCGGTCTGTCCGCAAGCATGACCCAGACCTCCCTGTCGCTTGCCATTTCAACACTCCACCCTGCTCTCATGCCCACATGTCCATCTTTGGCCTGCTGCATTTTTCCAGTGAAGCTCAACGCAAACTGGGGGAACAGCATCTCATCTTCCGACTAGGCACTTTACAGCCTTTCGGACTGAATATTGAGTTCAACAATTTTAGATCATGAACTCTCTCCTCCATCCCCACCTCCTTTCCGATCCCCCTTTTTTTTCTTCCAATAATTTATATAGATTTTTCTTTTCCCACCTATTTACATTATTTTTAAATGTATTTTCATCCATTGTTTTATCTCTACCTTTTAGCCTATTTCGATATCTTCCCTTCACCCCACCCCACCCCCACTAGGGCGATCTGTACCTTACTTGTCTTGCTTTCTACCCTTAATGAGCACATTCCTTAGATAATATCGCCACCTTCAACACCTCTTTGTCCTTTTGTCTAGGACATCTTTTGGCTATCTCCACCTATCACTGGCCCTCTATCCAGCTCTACCTGTTCCACCACCCCCGCACCCCCCCACCCCTTAAACCAGCTTATATTTCACCTCTTTTCTATTTTTACTTAGTTCTATTGAAGAGTCATACGGACTTGAAACGTTAACTGTGTTCCTCTATGCAGATGCTGCCAGACCTGCTGAGTTTTTCCAGGTATTTTTATTTTTGTTTTGGATTTCCAGCATCCGCAGTTTTTTGCTTTTACCTGAAAGGAAAAACAAACCTTTCTCTTCTTGCCACGCCTCCTGGCTAGCTTTGTAATATGTGGGGACCTTCCCTAGATGACCCTTGTCTATACTAACAAACATGATCCTATTGAGCGGATTAGTGGCAAATTGGGTGTAATTTTCAGAGCAGCTCAGAAATACTGCCAGGCTCACTTGCAAATTTGGCTCTCAATGTAATGAGGCATGTTTAAGAGCCTACTCTTAAACTCTGCTTAAGCCTACTTTGAGCACTATCATGAATAGAATGTGATGATGTGAACAGCAAAATCCCAACAGAATACATTCTACCCAAAACTGCAATTCCAAGTTAGCAGGCGTTCACCAAGATGAACATCTTGGTGTGATTGCACACTAACTGCTTCAACAGAGTGGAAACTCTTTCAGTAGTGGCATTCCACCTGTTGACATGCAGGGACTGCAGAGCCACATGCATGCAGTTGATAGTGCATAAAGTCCACTATTTTGGTAAATGAACGTGCCCTTTTCATCCTGATGTTCCTTTCTCAGGGAAAAGAGGATGAAGTATCCTTTCCTCACTTACAGTACCTTCTGTGATCTCCCTGTGTCTATGAACAGCAAATTGAGAGTTTGTTCACACTTGGAAGGATGCAATGGCATAGAATCTTAGGGTGATGGTAACTTCCACAGCCACTGAAAGGAACATCCTCACACTAGTATGAGGCTCCAGGTTGGTGACAACCTCCTTTGTGAAGCGTAGCCTCCTCAGGCCCTGTTCCTGGTTCATGGCTATGTAGAAGAGGTGCTTCCAGAACACACTTTGAGACCAGGACTTGTTATGGAGAGCCCTCCTCTTCCCTCTTTGCAGAGCTTCTCCTCTCTGCCTCCACCTTTCCTTGTCCTGCCCATATTGCAGGCCAAGTGATACTGCAGCAATTGCCCCATAACTGTGTAAGACATTGGTCTTTCCTTCTTTACTGTAGTCAACAAAATGTCCAAATTGCTCTAGCAACTCAGTACAGTACTTCCACAAACTTTGTCTTAGCAAAGGTAAGTCAAATATACTTCACCTGTAACTGTTGAGTGTTCCTTTAAACAGCCCCAGAGTAGGAATCATCTTGTTTCAGAAAACTTGCTGTTTCAGGAGTGATTAACAAAGATGCTGCCTGCATATGCATTGAAAATATTCAGTATCCTGGGCATTGCGTTAGGCCCATCAGGGTCACTGATCTCAGGATGGCATGCATTCAAGGTCTTCGAGCACCCTAGTGTACCTGCACCATTTCACTTCAGTGATGCCACGTAGGAAATGGCGAACGACGCATTGTGTGCAAGGAAACCTGAGGCATGCTTTAGCGGCACTATACTATTGAATTTCACGCCAAATAAAACTCATTTAAAACTCATTAACAGGGTTTTCCTGAGTCTGTCCCCAGCAACATTGCTTTATAAGGGAATTTGCTCCATTTTCCTTCCGTTAACTTAGGTGGGCTTCTTTTCACGGGTTTGCTCTGACCCGTTCATTTTTATTCAGGAATGGTAAAAATACTTGCAAACATTTGAATTAGGAGCAGGAATAGGCCATCGGCCCTTCAAGCCTGTTCCACCATTCAATAAGATCATGACTGATCTGATTGCAACATAAAATAAGTGAAATAAAAGCAACCAGAGGAAATCTTTACCAAAAAGATAAACTTTTTTAAAGTAAAGACAAATTTTGATGGCACACCGAACCACCTTCCAATCAGTGAAAATGTCAGCAGCAGTCAGGGGCCAGTAATTAGCACACTGTAAAGACTGAGAAGAAGTGATAACAAATAAAGCAATTTGCTTCAAATTACTAATGCAACATTACAACAATGGCAAGAAGTCTTCATATAATTTACATAAATCTATAAAGCAGACAAATTAAGTGAATTATAGGTAAATGACCATTGCTTATTCAACAAACCTGATAAAATGGATCCCTCATTATTAATCTCAGACAGATTAGCACCCGGAGAAAATTAGCAGGTGGAACTCTGATCACCCATTCTCTGTAACAGAAAAGATACCATATGTTACAAATTCAACTGTAGGTGTTATTAACAAGTTGTTTTCTTTATAAATTATTTATCAGGGCATAACAGACGACTAACTATCTGCCAAAAATATCAAGCTTTCTATTTCCCAACTGCATAGTTTATGAAACTCCAAAGCAGATTTCACACAACATATGACAATAATTCATACTTGCTCTGTCAATCAGTCTATAATAAATATAGTTCTTAACCCATGGTAACACTCAGTTGTTGTCTCACTGGACTGCTTTGATTGATAAGTATAAGGGATGCATCTGTTGCTGGGTTTTGTTCGCATTTGACCAGCACACGCAGCGGCATGTGGAGCACTGGAGCACATACGGATACCAACTGGTTGGTGGTGGCAGCGGGATTGGTGGCGAACAAAAAAAAAGCAGAATATAAGGGGAGCCCTGGCTGGAGAGATTGTTTCTGTGAGGGATGGGACGGGATTGATGAAAAGGATGGGGATGGGGAAGGGGATGATGTGGGATGGGATGGAAGGGATGGGATGGGGGTAGCATGAGAAGGAGTGAATGACATTGTGGAATCGGTTAAGTACGGCAAAATGGCACAGACAATTATTTCATACATATTATTATTCGAAAGCAAATCTTTGTGCTAAGAAATAAAGACTCTGCTTTGCACAACAGGTCTCAGGTCAAGACACCTTGCAACTTCACTCATTCCTCTCTCCATTGGCACTTCACATACTCATCTGAGCAATCATCACTCACAATGACCCTCAGCCTACTGTCCTCTTGCATGCATGCATCACAGTCACCATGCACAAGTGTTGCTCTTCAATCCTCTGAACACAAGCCATTCATGACACTCCCACCTCCCTGCTTTCTCTCCTTGCCGAAGGAAATACACGTTGGCAAGAGTTAGAGACAAAGGATTGTGGGAGAGTGGAAGAACACAATGAGACAATGAGGCCCAAGTGCTAAGTTGGGAATTTGGTACAGATGGGAATTCGATGCAGAGGGGGTAGTAGTAATTTTTTTAAACCCTTTTTCAGCTTCTGCAGCTGGTGAGTATTTTTTTTGTCTCCAAGCCAGGAAACATCCTGTTACTTTAGCTGTGTAAATTAATAACTGAATAATTAAATAAATAAGATTAGACAGACATGGCAAGACTAGTGGTGTGCTGTGACTGTAACACGTGGGAATCAGTGGAATATTGGATTGCTGTCCAGGCCACCATATCTGTGGTAAGTTTTGTGGTTTGAGCAAATTCAACTCAGACTTTGCTGAGCTGGAGTCTGAGTTGCAGGTATTGCAGAGTATCAGGGAAGGGGAGAGTTACCTGGATACTCTTTCAGGAGGCAATTACACCACCTTAGGCCAAGTAAAATTTTAGAGTTGGATAATGGTCAGGGACAGGAGGCTGTGACTTAGTCAGGCAGATATGGGAATCCAGCAAATAATGATGGAGGAGTCTCAGCCCTTGACTTATAGGAGGTACGAAGTGCTTGCTATCTGTCTGGACAAGAAGGGCTGCAAGTGGATGAACAAACTGACCACAGCAGCATGGTGCAGGATGCCATTCAAGTTAGGGGAGAGAATAGGAACATGTTAGTGATAGGGAGCAATTTAATCAGTGGGTAGGCACTGTTCTCTGCAGCTGCGACTAGGAATTCTGAAGGTTTTGTTGCCTGCCCATGCCAGGATTAGGAAATCTCCTCGTGGGAGGAGGGAAACTTGGAGTGTGAAGGGAATATTAAGTTGTCATAGTTCATGTAGTAACCAATGACATAGGTAGAGCTAAGAATGATGTTCTGTTGAGAGGGTTTGAAGAGTTAGGGTCCAAGTTCAAATGCAGAATATCAATGATAATCATCTTTGGATTGTTACCTGAGCCATGTGACAATTGGCATTGAGTCAAGCAGAATAAAGAATTAAACACACGGAAGAATGGCGTAGGAAGAAGGGATTTTGATTCATGGGGCACTGGCACCAGTACTCAGGAAAGAGAGAACTGTACTGTTGGGATGGCATTTATTTAAGCTGGGCTGGGACCAGTGTCCTGACGAATCGTACAACTAAGACTGTGAATAGGGCTTTAAGCTAACAGAGGGGCACGGGAAGCAGGTGGGGGGAGGTGCTGAGGGAGAGGGTGCAGGTGAAGGGAGATTTAAAAATTCAAAGAGAAAAGTTGAGGCAACAGAACATGGTGATACAGGTAAATACTAGTGTGGGCCAGGAAGGGGCAGAGAGTTTAATAATAATTGCACATCAGCGAGCAAGATCCATGCAGAGAATGGAAATTTTAAAAAATGAAATTAATGGCTCTTTATCTGAAAGCATGAGGTATTCACAATAAGATAGATGAACTAGTGGCACCAACAGAGATAAATGGTTTAGATCAAATCGCCATTATAAAGACATGTTACACGGTGACATGATTCTGATATTTTTGCCATGTGCCAGCCTGAATCTTTTTTTTTCATGTTTTTTTTCTTTTGAATAGAGCTGTTCATTATTCTGCCAATCATACTGACTCTGGACAAATGCTATTTTTCCTTACAACAACCATTACCACTCCCCTTGCTTTTTGTTCCATGATATCTGTGTCATTAATCTCTCCCATCCTCTACCTTATCCCGGACCTTCCCTTTTGTTCTTCCTCCCCCTCCCCTCTTTCAACAGCATAAAACGCATCACATCTCTACCCTCCTCAAAACGTTAACTCTGTTTCTATCTTCACAGATGAGTATTTCCAACAATTTCTGTCTTCGCTTCATATTTCCAGCAGGATTTTGCCTTTATTTTAGCTGGTCAGGTGAAGTATCTTCCAGGCAATTGGCAATCACCTCTCAAACATTGATACCTCTCTCTTACTGAAGAAGTGCTTTGTAAGGCTGCCTCTCAGGTTGGCCATTTCTGCAGCTCTTCAGTGCAACTGATCAAAGCCTTCACAGTTTGTCAGGTACTAGGCAGTCCCTCCCACTAGGCTCTCAGTTTTCTTAACTGTTGTATCGAAGACACAGCATGGAACTGCTTCCCTGCTGGGAAAGAGGTAAAATCACTCTTGACTGCCTTCTTAACCACATCAATTGCTTTCCTGCTCAGCCCTGGGGATCACTGACTTCTTCACCAACCCAGCCCTGGGAAAAGTAACTGCAAGTGGGAACATGCCAGCAAAAAGACCCGATGTATCTTTCTCTAATTTTCCTGACCACCCCAATGCCTTCAAAACTGCCTTCAAGCGCCCTGAGAAAAATCCCCCCATAATGTCAGAAGTTGATTTTGGTACTCAAAATCCAAGTCTCACTATTATGAAGGAAATGCTGAGAGACCTTCATGCAGGCCATCTTGGTATAACAGGAGCAGATGAAAAGATTCTACACACTCCAGCAAGAATGAATTGGATTACTATGGTGAAAGTGGAAAGAATTGAAGCAAAGATTCAGAATTGATACAGGTGTCTGTTGGATTCAAGATGACAGACCCACAGTCTACATGGCCTGAATTGGAATGACAAAAGTTAAGAAGCTTAGCTTTTGGCCTTTGAATGGTGTCAAGCCAGAAAAGTAGCCAAAAAAATAGTGGGCAAGGATTGTGACTCCTTTTTTGGCAGGGAATGCAAAACTGGCAAACATTTGAGGCAGAGAATTCCAAAGTTGCACAACCCTCTGAGAGAAAAAAATTCTCCTCATCTCTGTCCAAAAAGGGCAACCCCTAATTTTAAAACAGTGTCCCTAGTTCTGGACTCACCCACAAGAGGAAACATTCTTTCGACGTCCATTTTGTCAAGGCTGTTCAGGATCTTGTATACTTTAATCAAATCACCCCTCACTCTTCTAAACTCCAGTGGAAACAAGCTCAGTCTGTCCAATCTTTACTCGTAAGACAGCCCACTCATTCCAGGTATCAATCTAGTAAACTCCTTTGAACCGCCTCCAATGCATTTACATCCTTCTTTAAGTGAGATCAAAACTGCACACAGTATTTGAGGTGTGGTCTCCCCAATGCCCTGTATAACAAGCATAACATCCTTACTTTTATGTTCAATCCCTCTCATTATAAAGGATAGCATTCCATTAGCCTTCTTAATTACTTGCTGTACCTGCATACTAACTTCTTGTGACTCATGTACTAGAATACCTAGGTCCCTCTGCACCTCAGAATTATGCAGCCGTTCTCCATTTAAGTATTACTCTGTGCTTTTTTGTTCTTCCTGCCAAAGTGAACTTCTCATTTTCCCACATTAAATTACAATTGCCAGATCTCTGACCACTCACTCAACCTCCTCATGTCCTCTTCACAACATACTTTCCTACCTATCTTTGTGTCATCTGCAAATTTAGCTACCATGTCTTCACTCTCCTCATCTAAGTCATTGATGTAAATCGTAAAAAGTTGAGGCCCTAGTACAGACCCCTGTGGGATGCCACATGTCACATGCCAATCAGAAAAAGACTCATTTATGCATACTCTCTGTTTTCTGCCAGCCAGCCAATCTTCTATCCATACTAACATGTTGACCACTGCACCATGTGCTTTTATTTTCCATAATAATCTTTGATGTGGCACCTTATCAAATGCCTTCTGGAAATCCAAGTTCAGTGCATCTACAGGCTCCCCTTTATCTACTGTGCATGTTACTCATTAACAAACTCCAATAAATTGGTTAAACATGACTTTCCTTTCACAAAACCATGCTGACTCTTCCCAATTGCCTTGAGTTCTTCTAAGTGCCCAGCTATAATCTCCTTAATGATTGATTCTAATAACTTCCCCATGACAGATGTCAAGCTAACTGGCCTATAGTTTCCTGTTTTCTGCCTCCCTCCCTTCTTGAATATAGGGGTTATATTTGCTACTTTCCAATCTGATGGAACCTTTCCAGAATCTAACAAATTTTGAAAATTAACACCAGCTCATCAACTACCTCATTAGCCATCTCTTTTAAGACCCTAGGATGTAGTCCATTGGGACCTGCAGACTTGCCAGCCTGCACCTCCATCAATTTGCTTAACACTGTTCTCCTAGTGATTTCAATTTCACCAAGTTCCTTTCTCTCATTCACTTCCTGATTTGCAGCTATTGCTGGAATGTTTTTTGTATCCTCTATAGTGGACACAGAAGCAAAATATTTGTTCATTTCTTCCACCATTTCCTTATTAACTTATTAACCTATTAACTTCCCAATGTCACTCTCTAGAGGACCAACACTCACTTTACTTACATTTTTTACCTTTCTAAGTACCTGTAGAAACTCTAGCTATCTATTTTTATATTTCTAGCTAGCTTCCTCTCATACTCTAATCTCTTTCTCCTAATTAACCTTTTAGTCATTCTCTGCCATTCTTTATATTCTGTCCAATCATCTGCCCTGCCACTCCTTAAGTTTGATGTTTTCCTTAACATCTCTAGTTAACCATGAATGGTGGGTCCCCCTTTTAGAAGTTTTCTTTATAGTACAAGTAAGATATATTTGTATTTGTGGGTGTTAGAAGTGAGTTTTAGCTTTTAGTTTAAGTTTAATTTGTATTTCTGTATAACAAGCATAACTTGTGTTTTTAAGAAAAGGGGGAACTTGCGTTTTGGTTTCACTTTAAAAGATGCCTGCATTCAAATGAGGTTTTATGATTCAAAGGGAACACAAGGTAGAAAAAAACTGTGTTGTTGCCTAGCAACAGGAGGCCCGCACAGAGACAGGGAGAAACAGAAAGCAATTTTAGTTCAGTTGAAGCCAGGATCCACAAGAGGCTGGACACAGCAGAAGGAACTGCAGAGAGAGCAGATTTCCCATAAGAACAGGAGAAGATCCCAGAAACCAGGGAGTAGGTCCGAAAGGAAAAAAAAATCCCAAGAAGACCTTCTGGTTGAAGGAAGAATGGGAGTCTGGGAAAGGTCCTGTTCAGTGGAAGTGAAAGTAAAGAGCAGAGAGGAAGGCTTTAAGCTTAAAGGGAGGAAGCTAGTGGACACAGACTTAAAGCAAAATAGGTTTGCAAGAAGCCAGAAAATCCAAGAACACAGCGAAGGTCTGTAACTCTTTACAATGTTCAAATATTTTAATACTGTAATGTATCTAGTCTTGCTTATACTCAATAAAATATAAAATCACTGTTTTAATATGACCCATCGCAGCATCCTCCAGAGGTCCCCAGCATCACAGATGCCAGTCTTAAGCCAATTCGATTCACTCTGTGATATCAAGAAACAGCTGAAGGCACTGGATACTGCAAAGGCTATGGGCCCTGACAATATTAAATCTAAATGATGTGGGGCGATGTCGGGATGCACACCTGATGTATCCCCACATAATTTTACGTGTCAACAAGCGGGCCCCGCACCAGCTCGCCGACCAGAAGAACCTGTCCTATGGGTTGTTGTTGCCTTGGTGAAGATTTACCTGGGAGTGATTGATTTGGGGACTTGTTTAAATGTTATCGTGGTAGTAATTTGTAGACATGTGTATGTGTTTAATTCCTTGTTACATTAATAAATATTTAACTTAATGTATATAAAAATATCTCTTGAAGCTTGGTGGCTTTATTTCTGAAGTCAGACTTGCATCTCATACGTACTAATTGAAAATATAGGTTATGACAGTTGTTCAAGTTTCCCTCTGGGATTTAAACAACTCAGCCTTTACAAACCATTGTGTCATAACAATTGGGGGTTCTTGGCAGGATACAATTTGTAATTCCTTGATTGGCTTGGAATTGGTGAATCTAAACGTTACATGTACGAGGAGCACTTTGAATCCAGGAGTTGATGACGTATTTTTAGAAGCGGTGAGACTGCAAGATGGCTTTGGCACTTGCTAAGATTGTCTGGGAGTAGAAGATATAACTCTGATTGGATTACAAAAAATAACCAAGGATAAGTTAACAGAGTCGGCAAATAAGTTAAAATTGGGTTTACGTGCGGGGGCTAGGAAAGCAGATATAGTTGAAGTGATAGCACAGCATTTGAAGTTGGAAGTGATACCTGACACTAGTGAGTCACAGGTGGAGGTAGTGTGACTTCAGTTTGAAATGAAGAAGATGAAAAACTGGAATTAGAGGCAGCAGATGAAGGAAAGGAAAAAAGAAAGAATATTTCAAGAACAAATGGGCCTGAATTTTCAGGTCAGCAAGCGGGGGCGAGGCCCACTCACTGACACATCAAATGACGTGCAGTGACGTCGAGTGTACGTCCCAACGTCACCACGCGTCATTCAGATTTTCAGTTCAGCGGGCGCGCACCCGAATCAGCAGCGTGCCTGCCAAACTGTCAAAGGCCTATTAAGGCCACTTAAATATCAATTAAAACACTTAATGGAGCTGCCGGTCCAACCTTAAGGTTGGCGGGCAGGCGAAGAGCTCAGACTGCCTTCGAATTTATCATGGAACCTCATCCATGCGTGGGATGAGGTTTCATGAAGGTATTTAAAGTTTTATAAAAATTTTTAATAACATTCATAGACACGTCCCAGCTCATGTGACACTTTCACATGAGGGGTTATGTCTTAAATTTTTTTTATATTAAAATTTTAAAATTCTCAGAGCTTCAACTAATTTCCCTGAGGCTGCTCTGTGCCTCAGGGAGATTTCTGTGCTCTTTTGCGCACATGCGCGAAAGAGTGCACTCCCCGACTCAGGCACAGTGGTTTGTGTACAAGTAAAACAGGAAAAATAAGTGATAGGTAAAGAAGTGGGAATGTGTTCACAATTTACCCAAGAGAACTCTGAGGAGCAGGTTGGAGAAACGTTTAAAGACTTTGTGTGTGAAGAGAAAGTCTTTCCATGTGTACAGGGTGGACTAGATAAAGATGTTAATATTTTAAGAGACACAGGGACTAGTCAATCCTTAATGTTGTGGGATAGTGATATTTGTTGTTCAGAGGGAGTATTGCAGGAGCAGGTGATAATAAGTGGGGTTCATGGAAATGCTAAATCTATTCCATTGTGGAAGTCAAATTTAAAGAGCAAATGGAGGACAGGTGAAGTTATTGTTGGAGTAGTGGAACAATTGCCCATTGCAGGAGTTCAATTTATTCTGGGTAATGATATAGCTGGGTCACAAATGTGGGTACTGCCAATGATAGTTGAGCAGCCTGTAGAAGTGTTTTCAACAGAGGTGTTACAGAAGGAGCACCTTGTATTGTTTCCAGGTTGCATGATAAGGAGATCTCAGGCTCATAGATTGAAACAAGAAAAATAAGAAGGGCAGGCAGCTCAAAAGCAAGAAGGTGTTGAAATCCAATTAGCTGGCACTGTGTTTGATAACATTGGTCAGGAGGAAAGACTACAGGACAATTCAGTTGAAGTGTTTAACTCAAGGAGGTTAATTTGCAATTAAAGCAGTTATATCAGAAAGCTTATTCAGAAACAGAAGCAAAATATATTCCAGTATGTTATTACCTTAAGGGAGATATTTTAATGAGAAAATGGAGGCCAGATCATGCCTCAGGAAATGAAAGCTGGAGTGAGGTGCATCAGATTGTTATCCCATTAGGGTATAGAAATGAGATTCTGAGGATTGCTCATGAAATTCCAATGGAGGTCATTTAGGAATTAGGAAAACACAGGAAAAGATACAGAGGTTTTTTTTTGGCCAGGATTGCATAGGGATGCAGTCAAATTCTGTAGTTCCTGTCATACATGTCAAGTAACAGAGAAACCACAAGCCGGCGCCTTTAATCTCAATACCAGCATTTGAAGAACCTTTTACCAGGTCATGATTGATTGTGTAGGACCCCTCCCTAAGACTAAAAATGGAAATTAGTATTTACTGACAATAATGGATGTGTCTGCCAGGTTTCCTGAAGCGATACCTTTAAGAAATATTACAACTAAGAGGATTGTGAAGGAGTTAATTAAGTTTTTTACAAGATATGGTTTACCTAAGGAGATACAATCAGATCAAGGGTCAAATTTCATGTCACAGTTGTTTAAGGAAGTAATGAACAGTTTGGGGATAAAACAGTTTAAGTCAACAGCTTACCATAGAACCATAGAACACTACAGCACAGAAAACAGGCCATTCGGCCCCTCTAGTCCGTGCCGAAATAATATTCCGCTAGTCCCATTGACCTGCACCTAGTCCATAACCCTCCAGACCTCTCCCATCCATGTATCTATCCAATTTATTCTTAAAACTTAAGAGTGAGCCCGCATTTACCACGTCAGATGGTAGCTCGTTCCACACTCTCACCACTCTCTGAGTGAAGAAGTTCCCCCTAATGTTCCCCCTAAACCTTTCCCCTTTCACCCTAAAGCCATGTCCTCTCGTGTTTATCTCTCCTAATCTAAGTGGAAAGAGCCTACTCGCATTTACTCTGTCTATACCCCTCATAATTTTGTAAACTTCTATCAAATCTCCCCTCATTCTTCTACGCTCCAAGGAATAAAGTCCTAACCTATGTAATCTATCCCTGTAACTCAACTCCTTAAGACCCGGCAACATCCTAGTAAATCTTCTCTGCACTCTCTCAATCTTACTGATATCCTTCCTGTAGTTAGGCGACTAGAACTGCACACAATACTCCAAAGTTGGCCTCACCAATGTCTTATACAACCTCACCATAACATCCCAACTCCTATACCCAATACTTTGATTTATGAAGGCCAGTATGCCAAAAGCTTTCTTTACAACCCTGTCTACCTGTGACAACACTTTCAGGGAATTATGTATCTGAACTCCCAGATCCCTTTGTTCCTCCGCACTCCTCAGTGCCCTACCATTTACTGTGTATGTCCTACCTTGGTTTGTCCTTCCAAAATGCAACACCTCACATTTTTCCGCATTAAATTCCATCTGCCATTTTCTGGCCCATTTTTCCAGTTGGTCCAGATCCCTCTGCAAGCTTTGAAAGCCTTCCTCGCTGTCCACAACGCCTCCAATCTTAGTGTCATCAGCAAACTTGCTGATCCAATTTACCACATTATCATCCAAATCATTGATATAGACAACAAACAACAATGGTCCCAGCACAGATCCCTGAGGCACAGACCTCCAGTCTGAGAAGCAATCATCCACTACCACTCTCTGTCTTCTCCCACACAGCCAATTTCGAATCCAGTTTACAACCTCTCCATGGATACCAAGTGTCTGAACCTTCTGAACTAACCTCCCATGTGGGACCTTGTCAAAGGCCTTACTAAAGTCCATGTAGACAACATCCACAGCCTTTCCTTCATCTACTTTCTTGGTAATCTCCTCGAAAAACTCTACAAGGTTCATTAAACACGACCTACCATGCACAAAGCCATGCTGACTATCCTTAATCAGCCCTTGGCTGTCCAAATAATTGTATATCCGATCTCTCAGAACACCTTCCAATAATTTACCTACTACTGACATCAGGCTCACTGGCCTGTAATTACCTGGTTTACTTTTGGAGCCTTTTTTAAACAACGGAACAACATGAGCTACCCTCCAATCCTCCGGCACCTCACCCGTGGCTAAGGATATTTTAAATATTTCTGCCAGGGCCCCTGCAATTTCTACACTAGTCTCCCTCAAGGTCTGAGGGAATATCATGTCAGGCCCGGGGGATTTATCTACCTTTATTTGCTGTAAGGCAGCAAGCACCTCCTCCTCTTTAATCTCTATATGTTCCATGACACTACTGCTTGTTTCCCTTCCTTCCTTATACACTATGCCAGTTTCCTGAGTAAATACTGATGCAAAAAAACTGTTTAAGATCTCCCCCATCTCGTGAGGCTCCACACCTAGATGACCAGTCTGATCTTCAAGGGGACCAATTGTGTCCCTTACTATCCTTTTACTCTTAATATACTTGTAGAAACCCTTCAGTTTAACTTCACATTATCTGCCAAAGCAACCTCATGTCTTCTTTTTGCCTTCCTGATTTCCTTTTTTAGTATTTTCTTACATTTTCTATACTCTACAAGTACCTCATTTGCTCCTTGTTGCCCATACCTGCTTTACACCTCTCTCTTCTTCTTAACCAGATCACCAATATCCCTTGAAATCCAAGGTTCCCTATGCCTGTTAACTTTGCCTTTAATCCTGACAGGAACATGCAAACTCTGCACTCTCAAAATTTCGCCTTTGAATGCCTTCCACTCACTGAACACATCCTTGCCAGAAAACAACTTATCCCAATCCACTCTTCCTAGATCCTTTCTCATTTCCACAAAATTGGCCTTTCTCCAATTTAGAATCTCAACTTGAGGAGCAGACCTATCCTTATCCATAATTAACTTAAAACTAATGACATTGTGGTCACTGGACCCAAAATGTTCGCCTACACATACTTCTGTCACCTGACCTGTCTGGTTCCCTAATAGGAGATCAAGTATTGCATCCTTTCTCGTTGGTACCTCTATATATGGATTTAGAAAACTTTCCTGAACACATTTGACAAACTCCAAGCCATCCAGCTCTTTTACAGTATGGGAGTCCCAGTCAATATGTGGAAAGTTAAAATCTCCTACTATCACAACTTTCTGTTTCTTACATCGGTCTGCTATCTCTCTACAGATTTGCTCCTCCAATTCTCTCTGACTATTGGGCGGTCTATAATACAACCCTATTAGTGTGGTCACACCTTTCCCATTCCTCAGCTCCACCCATATGGCCTCTGTAGACGAGCCCTCTGGGCTGTCCTGCTTATGCACAGCTGTGTTATTTTCCCTGACTAGTAATGCCACTCCTCCCCCTTTCATCCCTCCCCCTCTATCACATCTGAAACAACGGAACCCCGGAACATTGAGCTGCCAGTCCTGCCCCTCCTGCAACCAAGTCTCACTAATAGCAATAATGTCGTAATCCCACGTGCCAATCCACGCCCTAAGCTCATCTGCCTTTCCGACAATACTCCTTGCATTGACATAGATGCACCTGAGAACATTTCTATCACGTACAAACCTTTGATTTCTGTCTATACATGCATTCCTCGCTTGACCTTTATCCTCCTCCACCTCACTATCTGGTCTAACACTCTGGTTCCCCTCCCCCTACAAATCTAGTTTAAACACACCGGGGCAGCACTAGCAAACCTACCCGCAAAGATGTTAGTCCCCCTCCAGTTCAGGAGCAAACCGTCCCGTCGGAACAGGTCCCACCTTCCCTGGAACAGAGCCCAATTGTCCAGAAACATGAAGCCCTCCCTCCTGCACCATCTCCTTAGCCACATATTTAGCTGCATTATCCTCCTATTTCTAGCCTCACTAGCACGTTGCACGGGTAGCACTCCTGAGATCGCAACCCTGGAGGTCCTGTCCTTCAACTTTGCACCTAACTCCCTAAACTCTCTTTGCAGGACCTCCTCCTCCTTCCTATCCACATCATTGGTCCCTACATGGACCACAACATCTGGCTGCTTACCCTCCCTCCTGAGAATACTGAGAACTCGATCCGAGATATCGCGGACCCTGGCACCAGGGAGGCAACAGACCATCCGGGATTCTCGATCTCTCCCTCAGAACCTCCTATCTGTCCCCCTAACTATCGAATCCCCTATCACTACTGCTGTCCTCTTTTCCCTCCCTCCTTTCTGAGCTGAGGGTCCAGTCTCGGTGCCAGAGACGCGACCACTACAACTTGTTCCTGGTAGGTCGTCCCCACCAACAGTATCCAAAACGGTATACCTATTGTTGATGGGAACAGCCACAGGGGTGCTCTGCTCTTTCTGTCTATTCCCCTTCCCTCTCCTGACTTTCACCCAGCTGCCTGCCTCCTGACTTTTAGGGGTGACTGTCTCCCTGAAACTCCTATCTATTACTGCCTCTGCCTCCCAAATGATCCGAAGTTCATCCAGCTCCAACTCCGGTTCCCTAACTCGGCTTCTCAGGAGCTGCAGCTGGATGCACCTTTTACAGGTGTAGTCATCAGGGACAATTGTGCTGTCCATGACTTCCCACATGCTGCATTCGGAGCACTCGACTGCCCCAACTGCTGCCTCCATTACCTACTCCTAAATTACTTAAAGGAACTTACCCGGCCCTACCCCACTGGGAGCAAGCTCGTCCTCAGCCTCTACTCGCCTAAGCCTCTCGAGCCAAAGCCTCAAGCTCCACTCCTTCACTGGGCCACTCACACACTGGCCGCTCACACGCTGGCCGCCCCTCTTCAGCTTCTCCTCCTTTTATTTTCAAGCTCCGCGCTCTTTTTCAAATGACCTCCCCCACGCTCTCCGTGCTCTTTTTCAACTGGCCTGCCTTCAAGCTCCGTGCTCTTTTTCAAATGACCTCCCCCAAGCTCTCTGCGCTCTTTTTCAACTGACCTGCCTTCAAGCTCCGCGCTCTTTTTCAAATGACCTCCCCCACGCTCTCCGCCCTCTTTTTCAACTGACCTGCCTTCAAGCTCCGCGCTCTTTTTCAAATGACCTCCCCCACGCTCTCCGCCCTCTTTTTCAACTGACCTGCCTTCAAGCTCCGTGCTCTTTTTCAAAAAAAAAAACCATCTGGAATCACAAGGAGCTTTGGAAAGATGGCATCAAACTTTAAAAACCATGATGAGAGCATACTAGCAGGATTATCGACAGGATTAGGACAGGGTAATTCCATTCTTGTTATTTGCTATTAGAGATGCTCCTAATGCTTCTACTGGTTTTAGCCCTTTTGAACTAGTTTATGGTTATGAGGTAAGGGGACTACAGAAATTGATTCATGAGAAATTGGTGGGTTAAAATTCAGAAACTCTTCTCCTGGATTACATATCAAATTTCAGGGAAAGATTGAACAGAGCATGTGAGTTGGCTAGGGGACATTTAAAGTAATCACAGCAAACGATGAAAATGAAGGCAGATAAGAAAGCTAAAACTCACAGCTTTGTTTCTGGAGAGACAGTACTAGTTTTGTTACCAGTATTAGGTGATTCATTAAATGCAAGATTTAGATAGTTTTACAGGATTGAAAAGAAATTAAGTGAAGTAAATTATTTAATAAATATTCCAGATAGAAGAAAGAAGCAGAGTGTGTGTTGTGTAAATATGCTTAAAAAGTACTTTGACAGGGAAGAGAAACAAAAAGAGGTATTAGTGATAAAAAATAAAAACAGAATTACCTGGAAAAACTCAGCAGGTCTGGCAGCATCGGTGGAGAAGAAATCAGTTGATTTCTTCTCCACCGATGCTGCCAGACCTGCTGAGTTTTTCCAGGTAATTCTGTTTTTGTTTTGGATTTCCAGCATCCGCAGTAGCTTTTAGCTTTTTGTTTTTATCTCGAGGTATTAGTGATGGTGGATGATGAGAAAGAGGTAGAAGTGCAGGACTCTGAAACTGATTTTCCTCTAATCAAATTGGATAATGAGGGGGTGCTTGAAAATTTAAATGAAATATTGAGTTACCTTCTGAACAAATATCAAAGTGGTTTGGAAAAGCTATTGCGGTCACACAAACCTATTTGTGGTAATAAATTGGGAAAGACAGATTTAGCTATGCATGGGGGAGAATTTTCTCCCCATCGGGTGCGCTGGGCGGGAGTGGGCGCACAGCCATTCATTGCCCGCGATCACCTGGAAGTGCTGAGCGCTCCTGTGCGGGCGGGGGGAGGAGGGAGAGTTGGGGCCTGTACTACGCACGAAAGAGCGCAGAAATCTCCCTGAGGCAGCTCCGTGCCTCAGGGAGTTTAATTTCATTATGAAAAATGGAAAAAAAGAATTTAAAAAATTACTCAGATATGTCCCCTCATGTGACAGTATCACATGAGCTGGGACATGTTTATGTATTTCAATAAAAAAATTTATTTAATATATAAAGCCTTCATGAAACCTCATTCCGCCCATGGATGAGGTTTCATCAGAAATGCGAAGGCCGTCTGGGCTCTTCGCCTGCCCGCCAACCGCTCAATTAGTTGATAAATGGCCTGAATAGACCTTTGACAGTTCAGTGGGCGTGCAGCCAACTCAGATGCACATCCGCCGAACTGAAGATCGGAATGACGCACGGTGACGTTGGGATGCGTGTCATTTTACGCGTCGGCGAGCAGGGCCCGCCCCCGCACACCGACCAGAAGATTCAGGCCATGATGTCTCTGTACAGGTTTCATCTTCAATAAGGTAACATCCTTATAGATTAAATCCGGCAAAGTTATCACACGTACAAAAAGAAATTGATTTCATGCTTTAAAATGATATAATTGAGTCTAGTTGCAGCAACTGGAGTTTGCCTATTGTGCTGGTACAGAAACCGGATGGAACACAAAAACTGTGTGTGGACTTTCGAAAGGTGAACGCGGTGACAAAAGCAGATTCATATCCTATTCCACGGTTAGAAGATTGCATTGAGAAAGTGGGACAATTGAAATTTATCACAAAGATTGACTTGCTAAAAGAACATTGGCAGATACCGTTGTCGGAGAGAGCAAAGGAGATGTTGACTTTTGCAATGCCAAGTCAACTATATCAGTTTAAAGTCATGTCATTTGGTATGAAGAATGCACCTGCGCATTTCGAAGACCGACAAAGTAATTGCAGGTCTATGCAATTGTACTGTTTATATTGATGATCTAATAGTTTTCAGTCAGATCTGGGAGGAGCATTTACAGCATCTGGAAGAAGTATTTTCTCGATTGCAAGCAGCTAATTTGATGATGAACTTGTTTAAAAGTGAATTTGCAAAAGCGCAAGTTGCGTATCTAGGCCATACCATTGGACATGGTAAGGTGGCTCTGAGAGATGTGAAAGTCAAGGCTATCATGGATTTCCCAGTGCCGACAACGAAACGAGAAGTTTTGAGGTTTCTGAGCATGAGTGGGTTTTACCGGAAATTTGTACCAAAATTTAGCCACATGGTTGCTCCACTGGCTGAACTATAAAAAAAGAACAAGAAGTTTCAATGAACACTGGAGTGTCAGAAGACTTTTGATAGTTTGAAAACTGTATTAATTACAGTAGCAGTTGTGGCAGTACCCAATTATGCCAAACAATTTAAGTTGGCCGTTGATGCCAGTGATATAGGCATTGGGGCTGTAATGTTACAAGGAGATTTAAAAGCCGATAGGGTATTTTTTACGGAAGCTGAATGTACAACAAAGAAGGTATTCAACCCTCGAAAAGAGACTTTGGGTTTGGTGTTAGGGTTGCAGCAATTTGAAATTTATGTTGCAATCAATGCATCAGAAACAATTGTTCATACAGATCATAATCCTTTGATGTTTTTGGACGAATATCAAGACAAAAGTGCAAGGGCAGAATTTTCTGCCTGCTGGGCGGGTGGGCCCGACCCAATCTCCGGCGGGCGGGGAGACGATCCCCGCCGGAGAAGCGGGCACCGCAACCATTTTATGTAGGCGGGCCAGTTAAGGCCCACCCAGCATAACGTCCAGCGGGAAGCGCTATGTACTTCCTGTGCAGGTGGGGGGGGGTATTCCCCAAAAGCGAGAGTGCGCTGTTTTGTGCATGCGCACGAAAGAGCGCACATCTCCCTGAGGCTAGTGCTGGGATGGGACATGTTCATAAATTACAGTAAAACTTTATTAAACTTTTTAGAACCCTGCATGAAACCTCATCCCGCCGGTGGATGAAGTTTCATGTTTTTTCTATTTGCCGCTGAGGCTCCTGGCCTGCCCGCCAACCTTAAGGTTGGACGGGCAGGTCCTTTAATAGTTTAAATGATCTTGTCAATGGCCTCAATTGGCCATTGACAGGTCGGCGGGCCTGCAGCTGATTTTGCTGTGCCCCCGCCTTCCTGAAAATTTAAATGGGGTGGGATGACGTCGGGGGTTCCACCCAACGTCATCCCGCGTCATTTTACGCATTGGCAAGCGGGCCTCACCCCCTGCTCATCGACAGTGAAATTCTGCCCCAAGACTTTTCAGGTGGAGTCTATTATTGCAACCATTTAATCTATGGGTTATACATGTTGTTGGTAGAGAAAATCTGTTTGCAGATGCGTTATCAAGAGCAGAATATTGAGCTTGACGGGCTGACACACATCCGACCCGGCCAAGCGTAAAATGACGCGCGATGATGTCAGGCGAGCGTCCCGATGTCATTGCGTAGTCCCGTGATATTTCATTCGGCGGGTGCACACTGAAGTCAGCAGCACGCCTGCAGACAATTTAAAGGCCTATTAAGGCCATTAAAAAGGTAATTAAATTGAAATTTACACTGCCCTTCCAACCTTACAGTTGGCGAGCAGGCAAAAACACCAAGCGGTCTTTGCACCTTTTAGGAAACCTCATCCATGGTTGGGATGAGGTTTCCTAAAGCACATGAAAATAAAATAAAAATTTGACAACTGAATTAAAACCATGTCCCTGCTCATGTGACAGAGTTATAAGAGGGCACACGTTTTACAACATTTTCATTTTGCTCATTAAGTTTTTTTAAACAGCGCTTCATCTCCCTGAGGCTCTTTTAAAATTATGACGGTTCATTTTTCGCTAGAGAGGTGGGTGTCATGAAGATATTAATGCATATAATGTTATTGGAACTTATTTTTATATTGGACTTGTAGTAGGGTCTGTGTCTGTGGGTGTGTTTATGGCTTAATTAGATTAAAGCCAAATAGTCTGGATGTTTTGATGTATTTTGAGATGTTAACTGGGTGAAGTAATTCAGTGTAGTAAGGAGAACAGTAAGGTAAAGAGTACATTTGCATTTGTTGAATAAACCATTCAAAAGAAGGGAGTAAAATCTTGCATCTAGCTAGGAGATACCAAGCAATATATCACTAATAAAATTGGTGCTATGAAAGGGGTTTTATTGTTAGAAGTTCAAAGACCTAGGGTTAACCATGAGAATTTACATTCAAAGGGAAAGCTAGGTATAAAAAAAGGATTTTTGTATGTGCAGGTCAGAGGAATGTAAGATCTAAGCAGCTTGTAAGCCCTACAACTGTCTGCAAAGGAAACAAATTGAAAGGAACGTCACTTTGAATTCGTAAGACAAAATGTGCTTTCCCTAGTGTCTGTTTAAAGTCTATGGTTTGTTGTTGCCTTGATGAAGATTTACCTGGGAGTGATTAATTTGGGGATTTGTTTAAAAGTTATTATGGTAGTAATTTATAGACATGTGTATGTGTTTAATTCCTTGTTAAATTAATAAATGTTTAATTTAATATATATAAATAAAACCTCTTGAGGCTTGGTGGTTTTATTTCTGAATTCAGAGCTGCATCTCATACATACAAATTGAAAATGTAGGTTATGACAATTGCTCAAGTTTCCCTCCGGGATTTAAACAACTCAGCCTTTACCAACTGCTGTGTCATAACAACCACTGATGAACAGCAGCAACAGTGTGTACCATCTACAAGATGCATTGTAGAAACTCATCAAGGCTCCTTAGGCAGCGCCTTCCAAATGCACGACCACTACTATCTAGAAGGACAAGGACAGGAGATACATAGGAACACCACCACCTGGAAGTTCCCCTCCCAACCACTCACCATCCTGACTTGGAAATATATTGCTGTTCTTTCACTGTTGCGGGGTCAAAATCCTGGAACTCCCTCCCTTGCAGCGCTCTGTGTATACCTACACCACAGGGACTGCAGCAGTTCAAGAAGGCAGCTCATCACCATCTTCTCAAGGGCAAGTAGGGGTGGGCAATAAATACTGGCCGAGCCAGTGACGCCCTCATGCCGTCAATGAATAAAAAGAAAAATTAGAACTTAAGAGTGGAAGGGTTAATTGGCCAGAAATCCCAGAACTCTAGCAAGGGATAAATCCAGGGCTCCTTCAACCAGTTATCCTGGGAAGGGATCTTCTGGAATTTGAGGCCCTTGTTATAACAAGGTTCAAAATAGGCCCATGTTGGACACTGACGCTAATGAGGAGATCACTCATTTTTCCCTTTGAGGACTTCAACCTATTCAGGTGATTGGGAAAAAATGAATATCTAAAAGAAAGCAGAAGTAGGATAAGGTTCACAGGTAGAGAATATATCCCTACAATTTTACTTCAACTCAAGACCCTTTCCATTAATAGACCACCAGTCAGATAGAGGGAGAAGGTCCCAAGAACCTTCTTGAAAGAAGGGAAGGCTCCCTAGCAGACATCTATAAGTATGACATGTTTCAAACAGGAACATGTTTAATGACTCTGCTTTTCAGAACTTGAAAACCAAAGTGATATCTATCCATGGAAAGATAGTAGAAAGTAAATTTTAAAATAACTGGGACTTATTTGAGAATAATTTTCATGGGGTAGAGATAAAACAAGTATTGTTTTCCAATTTTTTTTCCAAGATCGAATATTAGATCTGACCTGTAGACACTTGCTGAATGCACATCTCAGTGGGAAAAACGCAGGAGGAAATATCACTTTTTAACCAGGGGTTTGAAAAGAAATTCTATTGTTATTCCCACCCAGAATGTCAAATTCGGATCTAGAATGTCGATTACCAGGGCCTAAGCCTCCTCTCCATTGCTCTGTTTCTTTCGCTATCTACAATCAATGTGCCCTTCTAAAGGGTTGCTATGGAACTGGTGGGGCCTTTGGAAAAGTTTGCCAAGGGATACCAGTATATTCTAGTAAGAGCCAATTTTTTAACATGGTAGCAGCCAGAGGCTATTCCCTTGCAGAAGATGGTATCAAAAAACATTACCAATTAATTGGTAAAGGTATTTTCCAAGGTAGGAATTCTAAAAGGGATTCTGATAGATCAGAGGACTCTGTTTATATTCAAACTAATAGGAGACCTATGCACTGTTAAAGGTTAAAGCTGTACAAACGTCAGTATATCATCCCCAGACTGACTCAACATAGCGCCCATAAACTACAAAGTTTACCAGCCTGGGAGATGAAAGAAAGAGCAGATCTTATAAATCTGCTAAAGCAATGGGAAGATCCGGAGATGCTTTTATTTCCAATACAGCTTCTACTGGAAAACATTTTATTCCATATACTCTAACAAATCCTTTAATCATCTTAAACACCTCAATTTGATCACCCCTTGGTTTTCTATATTCAAGGGAATAAAAGCCTAGTCCCATGAAACCTGGTCTATATCTATAATTTAACCCTTTTAACCCCAAGATAACTTTCCGTTGCAGTCATCAAATCAGGCAAAATGTAATACAGGCTGTCAATTTGCTATCACCCATCGCTTGCTCACGATAAAAAGTAAAATTATCCCCTTTTCTTTTCTAGTAGGAGGTCTTGTGGTGCAGTGGGTAGCATCACTGCCTCCGAGCCAGAAGCTCTGGGTTCAAGTCCTGCTCCTGGATTTGATGGCCATGGAAGGTGCATCTATCATGTGGCCAAATAGGTCAGTTATCAACCTGTAAATCCTTCCAATATGCCTATGGCAGGCAGTAAGAGTGGGAGAGTCTCCTGGTCAGCCAGGCTTGGTGAAGTGGCACATTGGTGAAGATATAGCCTCTGGCAACTAGCTGTGACCAGTTCCAGGAAAAGCTAGATACAGAAACAGACATAAACATTTGTTTTGTCATCATTTGTCACCAGGTGCGGGAAGCTTCTAAGTATTTTCCAGTGGGAGCATATCTAATTTATATAATAATTCCTCAATCCAATCCCACCACCCTTTCAAGCATTTTGAGTGTTTTTTTTTTCTGTATTCTTTGTAAGTAAGCCACTGAGCTACCCAACCAATCTGCAACAACGGATGGAATTTTCCCAGATTTGCACTAACTGCGGTAACGGGTGGGTAAAATGGAGTCCTACCCGCCGATGAAAATGGTGGGTTTTCACGCCGTATTGTCCCGACCCGCCTCATCATTTATTCACTCCCCTGAAACACGCCACTTCCATGGCTGTCATTCGCCCGCCCACCATCATCCCGCTGTTGCATCACGCCTGCCGCCATCTTTAAAAGGCAGCCACCAGCAAAGCACTCATCGCCACCAGCTCACCACTGCTGCCCAGGAGGCATGGCCAGCAAAGGAAAAAAGGCTGCAGCCCCAGCACCCTCCCGTTTCAATGAGGGGTCCTTCAAGTGACTGCTGGATGCTGTGGAGGGATGTGCTCTACTCCTGCTCTGGCCACAGGGCGGGCAGCAAAGTCACCAACACAGCTTGGGAGGCAGTGGCAGCGGTGGTCAGCGCAAATGCTCTGTAGAGGAGGACGGTCACCCAGTGCCACAAAAGAATGAATGATCTCCTCTGTTCCACCAGGGTAAGTCACTTTTTTCATCACTCCAAACTCACACACTCATGAACCCATCATACATCCAAAGTCACTGCCAGTGCAAGGGACATCACCATTCACTCTTTCACACACACCGTCATTGTCCTCAGCCCGTCCATGGGACCGCTCACCACCGACACAGGCCAGGCATTCTGATCATCTGGTCTGGCAGGCGTGCTGATACACTCTCCCCATCTCTATCCATGCAGGACAAACTGGTACACAACAGGAGGGAAAGGTCACAGACAGGTGGAGGGATGTCGGAGATCAAAGTTCTGTCAGAATTTGAAAACAGAGCCATCCAGCTGGCCAGCGATGACTGGGAATGGTCCTGTGCTGACGGTGAGGTCATCACTGCTCTGCCAAGTGAGGATCCAGCAGTGCAACATCCATCAGACAACCATGCCGTGAGTGACATGTCCTCTTTCACAGGTCACTGCCATGCACTAATTATCGCCTCCTTGCTTTTGCAGGCACATCTGCCAAACCGCCGACAGAGTCCATGACCCAAGGCCTCCAATCAAGCCCCGAAGAAACCTCTGAAGAGGAATCTGAAGGCACCCTCCCTGAAGTCCCATCACAGCGCTTACCCACACCCTCCACTAGTGCAGGGAGACATACTTCGGTGGGATCTAGCTTTAGAGTAGCCTCAGGATCACAATCTGGTGAGCACATTGCACTTTCTCATCCACAACAGGTGAAGGCAGGGACTTCCCAGGTTCCTGGCACTCGGAGGGCTGCTGGAGGCCAGAACATTGCTGAGTCCAAGTCAGATGACGAGCCTCTGGACTTGGTCATGTCACAGTTGCTGGAGCTGCAAAAGCAAGCTCGGGAACATCAGGAAGGGATGTCCACTACACTCTTCAGATTGCAAGGCACGATGGAGGAGTCCGTCCGTCATCAGGCTGATGTGATAGCGCCAGCATTGCAAGGCACCAAGGTCAACACTGGCAGGATGGCAGTGACATGGAGACCTTGGTCCAGGACGTCACTCCTGCACAGCCTCCTGTGCAGGCTGAACTTCATCACTGATGCCTTATATGGCCTACAACAGTGTGTATGTGAGAGGGGTACTGGGCTCACTCTCACTCCAGCTACCCCTTCCACTCACGGAGTCAGCCAGGATCCCTCAGTGACCCATAAGGAGGAGGAACGGCAGGTGCATGCTCCGGGGACGTCCACCCAGGTGACTCTGGGAGTGACCGGCTCATCCGCATCCCATCTTCCTGTGACCTCCACAGATCCAGCTTCACAGGCCGAGGGGGGTGCCACTGCCACACAGCAGGACCCCGAAAGCAGATCAGGGCCCTCCAAGTCTCAGCCCTCCAGAGTAAGCCTGCCAAAGTCATCACAAACAGGATGTCACTGTCAGCAGGCTGCCTCCAGCTCTGCTATGGATGTCTGGGGAGCACCAAGACATAGTGACAGGGTTAGAAAAGTTAAATAAAAGTAGTTGCACAGCCTGTGCATGGGTGTTGATCACTTGTACAAACAGTTCACTATTGTCAATAAACTCCTAAGAATGTCTCCCCGCCTGTGACTCCTTGTTCTGATGAGTAGTGTTCTTGTCACTCAGATGTGAAACCTTTCTGCATAAGATAAAAGGCAGGTGTCTCAGTCCAGGGCCTCTCCCCTGTGCTCTGTGCAGCCTTCAGACTACAGCGATGGTCCAGCCTCTGGAAACATTACTGATGCCTGCACCTCGGCGCTGCTGGTCATTGCTGCCAGAATGTAGTGGGCAGGCACCACAGAGTTCTCTCATTCTCTCTGTGCACTCTCAGCACCTTTAAGGTGGGGCTGGCCCCCATCACACCAGCATTTGCGACCAGTGATGCTGTGCACCAGCTCCTGAAGAGCTAAGGTGCTGAAGGCGGACACAGCATTAAATGCGTCTAAAGTTTCATGGCTGCATCTCTGAGATGACCTTGGTCATGGAGCGCAAGCGAGTTGCCCTCTGCCAGACAGGAGTCAGACATTCTCAGAGACTCTGAAGATCTGTGGAGTGTCCTCACTGCAAGTTGTCATCATCCTCCACTGCATCTCCATGACAGGAGCATACTCACAGAGGGTATGGGCGTTGCTATAAGCCAGACTGGAGTCAAAGGTTTACAACTGCGATGTGAGGATCAATGGGGACACTTCACTGCATGTCATCATCATCCTCCACAAATCTGGCAGCTATGAGGGCCTCCTGAGCATGCCTGCCTTGTCTAGCCAGTGCGAGAGCATCATCCCCATCATCGTCACCACCGAGGACCCCCTCACCCTCATCCCGGTCGGCATCCTCCTCATCCGAGGAGACCCCCAACTCCTCCATTTCCTCCTCAGCCAGCTCATCTCCCCACTGGAGTGCCAGGTTATAAAGGGCACAGCAGACAATGACGATGCATGACACTCTCTGCGGACTGTATTGCAGGGCTCCACCAGACAAGTCCGGACACCAGAACCACATCTTCAGCATCCCGATGGTCTGCTCCACCAAGTTGCGAGTTGCAGCATGAGCCTCATTATACCGTCGCTCTGCTGAAGTCTGAGGCAGCCGCACGGGTGTCATCAGCCACAGCCTCTGCGGATAGCCCTTGTCCCCAAGGAGCCAACCCTGCAGCCTCTGTGGACCCTGGAAGACAGCAAGGATCTGCGAGTGACTCAGGATGTAGGCATCGTGCACAGTCCCTGGAAACCGTGCATGCACCTGCAGGATGCGTTTCTGGTGGTCGCATACCAGCTGCACGTTCAGTGAGTTGAAGCCCTTGCGGTTCATGAAGTCCACTGAGTGTAGCGACGGAGACCTGAGCAACACAGTCAATCGCATCCTGCACCTGTGGGAATCCCGAGATCAGGGCGAATCCAATGGCCCTTGCATCCTGGCTGTCCCGGTTCCGGGTGAAATGCACAAAGTTGTGTGCCATGGAGAAGATGGCACCCATGACCTCATAGATACATTTGTGGGTGGCGGCTTGTGAAATCCCACAGAGGTCACTTGTGGAGCCCTGAAAGGAGCCACTGGCATAGAAATTGAGTGCCGTGGTCACTTTCACAGCCACTGGCCCTCCATGTCCCCTTGGCGCAAAGTCCTGCAGTAAGTGGCAGATGTGAGCCACCAGGGCCCTAGGCATGTGCAGTTGTTGGCGACACTGATTCTCAGTCATCTGCAGGAATGTCAGGCAGCATCTATAGACCCTGGGTGTCACTAGATGCTGACCAGCCTCGTCTCGCTGTCGCTCCTGGGCCGCATGTGCGGGAGCCCCTGCTGCCCCTTCTTCATGAGGTTGCTGCTCCTGCCTTTGAGCAGCCAGGAGCCTCAGTCACTTTCTCCTCAGTCTTCTTCGCTCTCTGTAGGCCATCAGGCCTCCAGCTAGATCACCAGGATCCATGACCCTGACGTTGTCCTCCTGCAGCATGAAAGAGAGGGATGTGGTTATCATGGCTGTACTTAGTGCCTTTCCTGGCCCTGTTTGACCGTCCTTAACGCTTCCCGGAGAGTGCTGGTCATCCCTTGAATGGCCAGAGATGAGTGCACTGCATGGCTGCCCTGTCAGCCTGCGACATAGGGGAGACAGGTCCCAAATGGGATGCTCAGATTGCAAGGGGCTGTGAGCGCCTCCAGCAGTGACTGCTACATGGCCAGTGTTGGTGAGGAGATTGTACAACGTGTGCAGTCCAACTGCTCCACGGTCCAATAAAGTGGTGGCAGACTTGAAGTCTGTGCCAGCGGGGTGGGGGTGTGTGGGAGGTATCGTATGGAGCGTTTGGTGGCCCTATGGTGCCTCCACATTGCTTGCATGGGCTGGCAGGCTAGGAGCCCGACCCCAATCATATCACTGTGGCTGCGCCTGATCTGTCTCAGTTGCAGAGTCATGGTCAGTTTATACAGGTATCCCTAATGCGTGGCCACTTCTCTCGCTTACCCTGCCACCCACCTCGATTGCCTGTGTGTGCAGGATTTGACACCACCCCTGACACACGCACAACAGTCGCCTCAGAGGCTGGCCAGCGCTTCCCCTGGACACCCCTCCCAAAGCAGTCGCCTCCGGGGCCAGGCATCAGTTACACCCCCACCCCCCGACCCCCCTGGCACCCCTGCAGCCTGTAAATAACCGGCAAGCTGTGGAGAACGCTACTGCTCACTCCCCTCAGTTCCCCAAACACTGCTGCTCACTCCCCTCAGTTCCCACACATTGCCTGCGTGCTGTTGTGAAACACGTCGGTGTGCTTTCCCGCCGACATGGACAGACAATACGGTGAGGTTCCAAGTGCCTGGCGGGATGGCCTTTTAATTATATGCTGATGTATTACAATTAGCTCCCTGCCAACTGATGGCGGGAAACGCGGCCCACCATCGGCAGGCTGGCGGATGATCGCGATCTGCCTTCACGCTGTCGTGAAGCAGGTCACAGCATATTTTTCATGCACGCCACCTATCACGCCCGCCGCCAGCTGGCTCGGAAAATTCCACCCGAAGTTTCTAACTGAACAGATATTTGCTCTGACAATCTGGAAAGGAGCTTTGCCTCAGTACTGGAGGTTCTAAAATGTTAAAATATTGTCTCTTAATCAGCAATTTGTAAAATGCTGTTGCAGTAGGTTTACAACTGTGTTTCCTCATTTTCTCCCATGTATAGCATCAGCTAACTATGCCTAAGTCTGCCTTATCAACTAAAGGAAGCTTTTTCTTCAACTGCAAAATTGCATTGCCACCCTTCTGTCTCATGAGACAATGGTTTGTGTCTTAGCGTCAACTCTGTGTTAAACATTGCCTGGAATGGCCCAGGAGCCCCACTCTGGCATGGCAGTCTTTGCCATATTTGCTGCAGAGGAAGACAGTGGGCTGAGTAAATGCAGGATTCCTTGATGTCTGAGTTCTCCTGGCCCTTTTCTCAGCCAGCTGAGTTTTTCATTTCTGCTCGCCTCTTCCAATGCCTCCAGAGGTCACGGCATCAACAGCTGTCCCTCAGTTGTCAGTGTCAATATCCGCCATCTTCATATCGCGCTAGCAGGTGTCCTTGTAACGGAGCATTATGAACACGGAGAAGGTCGTGACCCAGTTGCCAGTTCAAGGTGCAGAAGGTCTTTGGGCATAAGGCTATCACCCATCCAATGAACATGGCCAAGCCAACTCAGATGTTGTTGGCTTAGTAATGAGAGCATGCTGATGGGATTAGCATGCTCCAAGACCACAGAAACCATACTGGAGTTTGGGGTAGATGTGTTCAACCGCAGAAGGTGCAACACCTGCCCCTTTACTTCCCCTCTCCTCACCGTCCAAGGACCCAAACACTCCTTTCAAGTGAAACAGCAATTCACTTGCACTTCCCTCAATTTAGTCTACTGTATTCGTTGCTCCCAATGCGGTTTCCTCTACATTGGAGAGACCGAACGCAGACTGGGTGACCGCTTTGCAGAACACCTTCGGTCTGTCCACAAGCATTACCCAGACCACCCTGTCACTTGCCATTTCAACACTCCACCCTGCTCTCATGCCCACATGTCCATCCTTGGCCTGCTGCATTGTTCCAGTGTAGCTCAACGCAAACTGGAGGAACAGTACCTCATCTTCCGACTAGGCACTTTACAGCCTTCCAGACTGAATATTGATTTCAACAATTTTAGATCATGAACTCTCTCCTCCATCCCCACCCCCTTTCCAATCCCCCCCTTTTTTTCTCAATAAATTATATAGATTTTTCTTTTCCCACCTATTTACATTATTTTTAAATGTATTTCCATCCATTGTTTTATCTCTACCTTTTAGCCTTTTTCGATTCCTTCACCCCACCCCCACTAGGGCTATCTGTACCTTGCTTGCCCTGCTTTCTACCCTTAATTAGCACATTCCTTAGATAATATCACCACCTTCAACACCTCTTTGTCCTTTTGTCTGGGACATCTTTTGGCTATCTCCACCTATCACTAGCCCTCTATCCAGCTCTACTTGTCCCCCCCCCCCGCCATCACCCCCCCCCCCCCCACCAAACCAGTTTATATTTCACCTCTCTTCTATTTTTCTTAGTTCTGTTGAAGAGTCATACGGATTCGAAACGTTAACTGTGTTCCTCTCCGCAGATGCTGCCAGACCTGTTGAGTTTTTCCAGGTATTTTTATTTTTGAATCAAATAAGGTAATTGTCTGTATCTGTGCTTTTCTATGTACATAAAGCTAATTTGTATAGCTATCAAGCAGTTTCATCCACTCCAAGGTAACAGTTTCAAGTGGCAACTTCCTCAGGTGTCAGTACTAGAAGTTAGAGAGGGTGTTACCCAAATTTACCTCATCTAATGGGGGCCTTGTTGGGGGATTTTTTGTAGTGTGTATATTCTGTCATTTTGACTTCAAAGACATCAGGAATTATATCTTTGTCCACATCAATGATTGAGCATTGTTTTCAAACAATAAACTCTTTTTCTTTAGCTGCAGATGATAACTATAATTAACTACCCAAAAACAAATGATTCTTATATTTTGCCCAATTTTTCACTTTATTTTAGTTAAGGGAATATTTTTGAACCTGTTGCATCCCAATCAAGAAACAAAATCTGGTGAATAATTTTAAAATAACCAAACCTAGCACCTCGTATTCAGAATTCCGGAGTGATGTCTATTCACCATATTTTGGTCATATCCAGATTTGCAGTGAGAAAAGTCAAAACCAAATTTAGTGCTATTATTTGCCACACACACACAAAGTAAAATAGATCAAAAGAAATCTAAACAACAGTTTAGACTACAAGAACTAAAATAAAAATCATTGGCAGATGGATACCAAACACTGGGCACTGACAATTGACAAAGTACCCAGGGGGGAAACCTATAAATTTACCAAATCATTAGTTTTTTTGTATATTGGTTGAGTGGAATAACTGAATTCATAACATATTTTACTTTAGCATAAGATATTGGCTCAGAACTTCCGCGGTGTGGCAATCACTGTCAGATTGTCATTCCATTCCTTTTCACTTATCCAAGTCTGGAACTGCAAATGCACATTTCTCACCCAGACTTCCAAACCAGGCCTGGTGAGAAATGTGCAGTGCAGCAACTACTGGAGTCCTTTCTGTGCAGGGCAGGATCGTCGGGGTAAGTGAAGCCACGCCTCCCCTTTTTATGGCACTAGCTGCCGTAAACTGAGTAAGTTTAAAGGTCCCAGCAACTCTGAAAAGAGAGAAGGTAATTGTGTAAGGAAGTGGGTAGGGTGGGTCTAGGTGGGTGGGTGAAGGAGGGTAGTCGGGGGATGGGGGGTCAGTACCTTAGTTATCCAGGAGTTGGAAGAGGTTTTAATCCTTCCAAATTTTCCTGGATAACTATTCTGCTAAGAGAGTCAGAACCCCCCCAAAGTTTCTGATTTAAATCGGAGTTTCAGATGGTTCCAGGTGCAGGGTAATTGCCCATCAGAAGTTTAAACTTGTGTAGGAACTTCTATGCGGTCCCCCAACATTTCTTCTGGGGTATCTCTGGGATACGAACCCCTGGGAATGGAAGATCTGGGCCATTATGTTAAAGTTTTACTGAAAGATACCTATACATTTTCATAGTAATTTAACAACAAACAGGATTCATTCCTACCTGCATGTTAGTCTTTGCTTTACCAGTGCAGTAAAAATCTCCAAAAAGAGTTTGTGATGAGGATGACTACTAAATTTTCTTTCATTCTTATAACTGACACTGTAGTGAAGGAATAGAAAGAAAAAAATTGAGAGAGAATAAATTCACTAGCAACATGTTTTATATGATATAAAATCATAAAGTTCTTTTGTTCTTTTATAAATTTGTCATTTTCAAACTTTATATTGGTAATGCCACTTTTAAAGCATGCTGTACAAAACTGAAGTAGCAAGGACAGCATCCCTTAACATATCGGTAGTGATGAATTTTAAAATATAATCTACTTTGTCTGTACAGCCAAAGAGTTAAATATTCACACTGTTTCAATGTTTAATATTCCAGCCGTGCATTTATCATTACTTTGGAATAATTTGATGAGGGTAGCCAATTCTGAGAGGAGTGATAGCTCTTATAACCAAACTCTGTACTCAGGATACTTCTCTATGAACTAAATTAAAGTAAAACAAACAATTTAAAATTGAAATTATTGCTATGTTCTAAAACAGAAGTGTGGTGAAATAATCAGTTTAACTTACTCTCAGGGTAAGCAGAGTTCACTGTTCTCAGGTATGTTTGATAAATACAAACATTCACCATCACATTAATCTTTAACTGTTCATTTTAAGGTTATAGACCAAACATTATCTATTCATCCCATGGTATGGCATAGTTCCAAATAGTATCTCTGTATTTTAAATTAACAACAGAATATATCCAAGTGCAACACCTCCTCCTCTCACCAAGCATCTTTTAATTTATGTTAAAAATGTGCCACAGGCTGCAGGCACTGAAGATGTGAACTAAAGTCAGGTGGCCCTGTTTATGGAACGTAACAGCTGTATTAAACTGATGCAGTAGGACATCAGTGATCTTAATTGGGTATTATACACTAAGTTCTAAATAATTAGAAATTTTAAAAAGAAACAGCAGTGAAAAATGCCACAGTGATAGGATGCAGTTTTATTTCCTATGCTTTGCTGTGTTGTAAGTTTAGCATCAATGTGGGACGGTGTGAAATGAAAGTCAACTGCACACAGGTAGAGATGGTGATGTTATGATCCTAGTAATGATACTTGTTAGGATCTAGCTTGATAGATCACAATCATTTACAGAATATAATGTGTGGAAGAACAAGGGCAAGGGAATAACAGCAGGACCTCAAGATTAAACTGAAGCACCAAAAGAATCTTTACTAAACAAACTTGAACAAAACAAAGATGAGCAATAATGACTTAATAGATACACTGAGCAAATAAGATAACGATTCTAAACAATATGAGCATCTACCTTAAAGTCAATCCAACAGACTTCGCCCAGCTTAATCTTTTTACTGTGGCTTTCACTTGGATAGGCTTTTAAACATACTCATTCTCCGGAAAGCAGTTTTTTTTTTCCCCTTTGGGTATGGCTGCCATAGGAGGTTAAACAGTATGGGAGTGACATGTAAAGCAAGAAATGTTAGCTGAGGTATTGTTGTTGTTTGTCTTTCAAGGCATAGATGACCATGTTCATCATCTGAGGTTTTTGGTAGTGTTCCGATGGGTACGTAGGTGACTGCTAAGGCCAATTTGCACCTGGAAGGTTCTGCTGCAAATAGGATAGGATGCCACAGATTACAGAATTGTTACAACACAGAAGGGGGTTGTTCAGCCCATCATGTCTGCGTTGGTTCTCCAAATAAGCAATTCAACTGGTGCCATTCTCCCACCTTCTCCCTGTAACCCTGCTCATTCTTCCTTTTCAGATAATAATCCAATTCCCTCTTGAATGCCTTGATTGAAGCTGCCTCCATCACACACTCAGGTAGCGCAAACCAGATCTTAATCACTCACTGCATGAAAAGTTTCTCATGTCTCCACTGGTTCTTTTGTGAATTACCTTAAATCTGTGCCCTCTCGCTCTCAATCTTTCCACTAATGGGAACAGTTTTTCCTGATCTATTGTCTCCAGGCCCCTTATGCTTTTGAATACCTCTATCAAATCTCTTCTCAACCTTCTCTTCTCCAAGGAAAACAGTCCCAACTTCTTCAATATATGTCACTGAAGTTCCTCATCCCTGGAACCATTCTCATGAATCTTTTCTGCACTCTTGATATTGTCTTCAAATCTTTCCTAAAGTGTGGGGTCCAGAACTGGATGCAATACTGCAGTTGAGGCCGAACCAGTGTGCTATACATGTTTAACATAACCTCCTTGCTCTTGCGCTCTATGCCTGTACTAATAAAGCCTAGGAAACTGTATGTTTATTAAACACTCTCTCAGCCTGCCCTGCCACCTTCAGTGACTTATGCACACATGCACACAGGTGCCTCTGCTCCTGCATCCTCTTTGGAATCTTACCCTTTATTTTATTTTGCCCCTCCACATGCTTCCTGCCAAAAAGAATCACTTCACACTTCTCTGAATTGAACTTCATCTGCCCCTTGTCTGCCCATTCCACCAACTTGCCTATGTCCTTTTGTAGTTCAACACTATCCTCGTCATAATTCCCAATGCTTCCAAGTTTCATATCATCCGCAAATTTTGAAATTGTGCCCTTTAGGTCATTAATTTACATCAGAAAGAGCAAGGGTCACAACACAGACCCCTGAAGTCCATTTAAAATCTTCCTCCAGTCCAAAAAACATCCATTAACTACTACTCTGTTTCCTGTCACTCAGCCAATTTCATATCCATGTTGCTACTGTCCCTTTTATTCTGATGATTGAGTTTTTTCTGGTTCGGGAACTTCCTCTCCTTGCATTTTCTCTCTGCCTTTGAAATGCACCTGCTTTCAAAGAAGGGTGCACCACTTTTTATTTGGTTGCACCAGGTGCAGCGTCCTGGGTGAGCTTATCTCAGGACTTGAAGTTGATAAATCTCCTAAATGAAGCCTTCAGAGTGCCCTTGCAGCGTTTACTTTGACTGCGTCCAAAACTAGAGCTATCCACAGAAGATTCGCTTTGGTAAGTGAGTGTTGGGCATTCTGGCTACATGACCAGCCCAACTCAATTGTGACTGTCTCAATATAGTTGGCATGCCAACTCGGGTGAGCATCTCAGTGTCTGCTATTTTGTCCTGCCATCCAATCTTCAGAAGCTTCCAAAGGCAGGTCAAGTGAAAATGGTTGAGCTTCTTGACATGAGCCCAAGCACACAGCTTAAGTTTGCATGTGTAGAGCAGAGTGGGCGAGACTATTGTTCTATAGAGTTACAGTTTGGGAGGCAAACTTACTCCTCTTCATTCCCAGACTGATGTTTGAAGTCTTCCGAAGATTACTCTTGCTTTGGCAATTCTTGCATATGTCTCGTTGTCAAGATAGACAGCTTGAGTGTGATTTAAGTGAATTAATCCATTGAGAACAGAAAGTCAGTGCTGTTTCAGAAAAGGTTGAGGAACCACTGGTATGGTGTTTGCAGTTAGACAGCTCCAGGAGAAATGCCCAGAACAGAACATAGGCCTCTGCACTACATTTGTTGACCTGAGCAAGGCCTTTGACATGGTCAGCCATGAAGGCCTTTGGAAAGTAATGGAGAAATTTGGCTGCCCTGAGAAATTCATCACAATGGTTTAACAGTTCCATAGCGATATGTTCGCGTGTGTCCTGGATGTTGGTGACCCATTACTAGTCACTAACGGTGTTAAACAAGGCGACGTACTAGCGGCAACCCTCTTCAGCATGTTTTTCTCCACCCATGCTCTCCAATGCCTTCCATGGTGGTGATCTGGCATCAAAATCAGATATCACATGGGCAGGAAGCTGCTCAATCTGAGATGACTCCAGACAAAGACCAAAGTTTCCAAGGGCATTCTTCGCAACTTCCTGTTTGTCGATGACTGTACACTAGCTTCCAATTCAGACCTTGACATGCAGTTTGGCAACGAACATCTCCAATGCATGTGACAACTTCGGCCTTTTAATCAGCATGAAAACAACTGAAGTAATGTATCAACCTGCTCCAGAAAAGTCCTATCTTGAGCCCAAGGTTGCAGTCAATGACCAGCTTAGATGATAAGAGGACAAGGAAAACTCTGGGACTGAGACAGTTAGTGAAAAGAAGCTAAGAGAGGAGCTGAGTAGAAGAGTGAGGGGCAGCAGACCATAGAGCGGCACAAAATAGCCATCACAACTTTGGAAATATTAAGGTTTTTAGAAAATATAAAGGCACAGCAAAGAGAATGCATCAGTGGCTGATGGAAAGACAAATACATTCTGGAAGGAAAATTATTAACAGGAAATGGGGGGATGGTGAAATAAAACAAGATCATCAAGCCGAACAGAGAGCAAAAGAAACTATGAAAATAGGGAAGACGAGATAAAGATGAAATGAAGATGTTCATATTTAGGCAATTGAAAAGTGAGACATGTGCAAGAAAAACAGGATAGTAATAATAATGTTTTTCACCATATCAAGATTATCCAATTATAGGTAATCCATGTGATCTAAGCTTTCAGAATGCATCCAGGATGGCTTCCTAGATCAGCATCAGCGAATATAACCGAGTTCACTTTGTATAAATTATTTAGACTTTGGCATAAGGAGCACAATTTCAAAATTTATTACTGACACTTTTGTTTGGCAAAGTGAGGCAGAATGTAAAGTATGTCAGGGAGACGCTGGCAACTTACATGAATGAGCGAGTAATTTAACATGAACGAGTATGAATGTTGGGAGGAGAAACAAGAAATAGGATTCTACACTCAATCGAAAGGCATTGAATGGTCTGGATGAACAGAGTACTAGGAATTTTAACACACAGGGAAGAATTTTTTGGTTGGCATGCGGGCGCACATCCGACACGTCCGAGCGAGAAATAAAACGGGTTGACATTGGCCGAGCGTGCCGACTTCAACGTGCACTCTCGCAATATTTCGCTAGGCGGGTGCGTGATGAAGACAGAGGCGCGCTCGCCATTAATTAAGTGGCCAGTTAAGGCTCTCGAGACACAAATTGTCTTGGAGTTTACGTAGCCCATGCAATTTTTCAGGCCATTGCACTGGCTAAACGAGCAGGCCACATTTTCAAAAACCTCATCCACGGGCAGGATAAGAGGGGTCAGTGAGCTTGTAAATGCGATTAGCTTGTAGTTTAGAATATAACTTGCTGCTGCTTGCTTGTGTGAACAGTACATCTTCATTTCGCTTCAGAGCTGCTTTGACAGAAATAAGAGGCTTCAGTTCAGGACTCTGTGTTGTTTTCCAGGCTCCCAGAGGATTCATACCATTTTGAGCCCTCCGGGTATCAGGCAGCCTTCCCTTACCCTATGAATGGCGATTGTAGTGTCCGTTGGAGGCACCAGCTCTGAAGGGGAAGAGAGGGCAAGAAGGAGGAGGAGGCCAGGTGTCCCAATGCAGCTTCCAGAAAAGCGACCTGTGGAAGGAGAGGCGCAGGGCCAGAAGGAAGTCCAAGGTGGAAGGAGCCACAGAAGACGCCACTATCCTGCTGCCAGGGTTTACAGATGGCGATGTAACTACCTCAATATGTCTGAGGTGCAATGCTGAAGGAGGCTCCGCCTCTTAAGGGAGACAGTGACCTCCATCTGTCAGAGAATCGGCCCTGAGATCAGCTCCAACCGTGTGGTCAGACAACCCATGCCAGTGGCTCTGAAGGTCATGGTCGCCCTCAACTTCTATGCCTCCGGCTCTTTCCAGGGGTCAGTGGGGGATCTTTGTGGAGTCTCCCAATCAGCTGTCCATAGTTGTGTCAAGTTGGCGACAGACGCTCTGTTCAGGTGTGCATTAACTTTCATTCACTACCGTATGGACGAGGCCAGCCAGGCAGAGCGAGCCAGAGGCTTTGCAGCGATTGCTGGATTCCACCACGTCTATGGTGCAATCAACTGTACACATGTGGCCATCAAGGCGCTAGCAGGTGAGCCCAGTGCCTTCGTCAACAGGAAGGGCTTCCACTCCATGAGCGTGCAGATTGTGTGTGGCCATAGGATGCAGATTCTGCAAGTCTGTGTAAGGTACCCTGGCAGCTCCCATGATGGTTACATCCTGAGACACTCCCAGGTGCCAAAGCTCTTCAGTACTCCAGCCAGACTGGATGGATGGCTGCTGGGTGACAAGGGCTATCCCCTCAAAAGGTGGCTCATGACGCCTCTCCACCATCCAAGAACAGTGGCAGAGCAGCGGTACAACAGGAGCCACGGCTCCACAAGGGCGGTAGTAGAGAGAGCCATAGGTCTTCTCAAGATGCGCTTCCGCTGCCTGGACTGTTCAGGGGGTGCGCTCCAATACCCCACAGATTGTGTGTCATTGATAGTGGTTGCATGCTGCGCTCTCCACAATCTGGCACTGGAAAGTGGGGGTGCAGTGGAGGAAGAAAATCTTGATGCAGCTGCACAGGCAACAGATGATGAGTCCAGTAGTGAGTCCAAGGATGAGCACAGACAGAACGCTGAGGGCATAGACGCTGACCCGGGCAACCTCCAGGGAGGCAGGGGCACCCAGGACGCTTTGATCCAACGCTCCTTCAGCTAGCCTACTAAATAAGAACCACCACCACATGCCAGGACTGCAGGCTCCATACTTGATCCCTGACAGGAATATTTGCTTGGTCAACAACATGCACTATGTGCCATTTCAATAAAGTTTAATGAGAAACAAGTTACTCATAACATCATGGCTTACCCCGCACCTGCAGAACAAATGTTGTACAAAAACACATTTAATGAAATGGTGCCTGGCATACAATCCACAAATTAACATTGACAGGTGTTATCCATCATGCCAATAAACCATGAACGTAAAAGTGGGCGAAACAAATATCATCCGTGATCAGGCCATGTTGTGATTAAGATGTTTTAAGATTGCGGTTGCAGTTGCTACGTCTAGGTGCTCCCCACTTGCTGACAGCCTGCTCACTCTGCTGTCCTCTGGCGCGTGGAGCCTGTGCTAGCCCCACCTGGGTGGGAGCGGCCAGTGCCACAGCTGGCATCTCCCAAGTCACTGCAGCCTCAATGGATGCCACGGCACAGGCAGATGGGCGGAGGAGCTGCTGCCCTCAGCTGGAGCGCCCTGAGAGGAGCCCGCAGAGACGACAGGCAGCTTGTGCGCCAACGTGAGGTCGCTCTGGACCTCCCTGCTCACCATTAATGGGCACCTAGCTGGGATACTGGGTGTCCAATCCATCTCCCACACTGACAGTGACCACCTGAAGTTATTGCCGGTGTGAGGGCCTGCAGATCCGAGCGCATCCCAAGGAACCCAGCTCCTGGAGGAGCCTCTCCATGAGAGTTGCCACTCTCTCCATGCAGGAGACTTTGCGCTCAGCCATGAGGGTCAATGCATTGCTCATGCTCCGCAAGGACTCCTCCACTACAGAGACAATAGCACGCATTCCCTCAAGTATCTCCGCCAGATCTTCCCACCCTGCTAGATGTCCAGCATCTGCTGCCTCATGGATGACTCCAGAGGCACATCATCAGCCACCGACTGAACATTATCCTGGTCCCCAGCACTCCTCCAACTGCCGGCGCCCTGGGCACTCTCTGCCTCCGCCTGCACCTCAAGCAAGTGTGAAGTGCCCTCACCAATGTGCACCGAGATAGTAGCTAGCGATCTAATGCCCACCGAGGTGCTGGTATCTGCGCTGGTGCCTATTTGGCAGAGAAGGTGTGACGCTGGTGCGTTGTGATGGGTGTTGTCCTCAGGGGTCAGGGGTGGGCCTTCAGGTTTTTCATCCCGATGGGCTGCTGGTGGGCCTGAAAGGAAGAACAAGGGCATGTTATTAGTTGAAGTCATTACACTATTACTGTGCATGACTGGCACCCGGATGAGACAGAGATATGCATCAGGGTGCCCTCAACTTTCCATTATCAATGGGGATTCCAGGTTCGAGGCTCACATCAATAGAGAGACTACAGTGGAATGATTGCAATTACAGACATTCGCACCTCAGTGCACTGCACTCTTACCTCCCTATGGCACCCCAACCTCACTGCAACTGGCTGACCTAAGCGCATGGCGGGTCTCCAGCTCCAGGGCTTCCTGCTCAAACCAAATGAGGATGAGTAGGTGAGGGCAGTTCCCTGCCTGTCCGCGACCTCTCTGCATTGTTATGGGATGTTTTCTCCTGAAAAGATAGAGGAGCATTGATTAGTCCACCCTGTACCTGCAGCGCTATTGCAGCCTGGCCAACCCCACCTGAGGAAGACCTCACAGGGCTCAGGTGATTCGTGACCCTGGAGCCGCTCAGTCAGTCCAAGCAGCCAGGGCTCACCCCCATACCCAGATGCTGCTTCTTTGACATTTGTCACTCACACTCTCAGACCTCTGAGGTCCAAGGGAGGGATGGACAGCTCTCAACTGCTCTGCAAAGTAACCTATGCCGACATGGTACTCACCCTTCCCGATCACAGGAGATTGTGGAAGCACTTCCGGCACTGCACCCATGTGCACCTCACCACATTGTGGCTGCTGACACTGGATGCCACCTCCTCCAAGGTCTTTTTGGTGAGGTGGGGGCCTCCTCCTGCCGTCCCCGGGGACAAGGATTTCTCTCCATGCTGCCACCTCCTCCAGGAGGGCAGCAAGGCACTCATCAGAGAAACACGAGGTCGAATGCCCCGCCGAACTGCCCTCCTGCCTGCCCTGTCTACCCGCAATGCTGTCCAATACGAGTTCAATGTCCTTTGCTGGCAGCCTTCTAATGGCTGCCGTGGCCGCATTTGGATCGGCCGCTGGGTCGCCATTGGACCCAGCGGACACTGAACGCCCGCCCCCACCCGCCCCTTCGCACGCATTCCGCAGCCGTGTCTTATGCTGGGTGGGCCTTAATTGGCCAGCCCGCATAAAATTGCAGTGCAGGGCCGATCGTGGGCGGCGGTCGGGTTCCCGACTGCCCCTGCCGAGCACCCCCGTAAAGGGCAAAATCCTGCCCATAATCCCCGATAAATATGTTTGCAGATAGACACACCATAAAGAGCCATAAAGTATACCAGATGTAATAAATTTATACAAAGCATTATTTATGCCATACTTAGAACACTGGGTGTAATTTGGGGAACCCAAATATAGTAAAGCCATAGAAAGCATAAACCATTGGTTCACCTTGATGATACTTGGGTATGGGAAACTATAGCCAGGATTTTCCGGTTGGTGAGCGGGGGCGGGGCCCGCTCGCCAACACAAAAAATGACGTGAGATGACGTTGGGCGGAACTCCCAACGTCACCGCGCCCCATTTCAATTTTCAGGCGGGGGCTCAGCAACATCAGCTGTGCGCACGCCGAACTGTCAATGGCCAATTGAGGCCATTGACAAAGTCATTAAAGTAATTAGTGGACCTGCCCGTCCAACCTTAAGGTTGGCGGGCAGGCCGGGAGCCTTGGCGGGCATTAGAAAAAGCATGAAACCTCATCCACGGGTGGGATGAGGTTTCATGTAGGTAATGAAAGTGTATTTGAAAGTGATGGACATGTCCCAACTCATGTGACAGTGTCACATGAGGGTACACATCAGGGAAATTTTTTTTCTCTATTTTTAAGCTTTTTTATTGTGGAGCCGATCTCCCTGAGGCAGCACCAAGCATGCGCGAAAGAGCGCACTCTCGGCTCAGGGAATATCCCCCCACCCGCACAGGGAACGCATAGAGCTTCCTGGCAGACGTCACGCTGGGCGGGCCTTAATTGGCCCACCCACGTAAAATGGCTGCGCGCCCCCAATCAGGGGCGCCGATCGGAGGCACGCCTCCACGCGCCCACTCCTAAGCTCCCCCCCCACCCCGACAGAGGGAAAATTCTGCCCTGTAGTTATAAGGAAGGGCTTAAGCTAGTAAGAGTTTCAGACTGGAGAAGATTGTTATGCATCTAACCCACCTATCCACAGTATTCCCTTGGTACATTTCTAATAATCCTGAATGCCATTCATTGACAAGAACCTGTCCAGTTCCTTCTTGAGTTCAGCAAAGGATGACGAAGAAATTGATGGAGAGAGAGATCCGGTTTCCAGCCTAAAGACATGAAAATGGATGAAATGCACATGTGCACCATCTTCCGTCCGGCACATGTGCAGGAGACCCGAAGCCCGCTGGGAACTGAAGTTCCTGGCCGCTGAACTTCCAATTACAGTAAGTATTTTGAGTTTTATCACACTAAAACGATAGTAGATGCATTGTCTTTGATCTTCCAGAATTATTGAGATTTTAGAAACATCCTCGCTGATTGGAGGTATTATAGTGATGAAATAGTGTAAGTAATAAGTTTGAAATCCTCGTGTGGCCATTAATTGGGTCAAGGTTAATTGGGTTAGCTGGAATAATAGGACCACGGAAACTCTGGGCGGGATTCTCCCATCCGGGATTAAGTCCCATGGCGGGGTTGGGGAGTATTTCCTGCTGCGGAGGCTGACAGGAAATCCCACAGTATCTTCCAGCCCCAAGGTACTTAATTATGCATCCAGGGGTTTCACGCCGTCTTCCGTGGCAGGGCGGGCTTGATGGCATGTGCCCCACCATCTAATTAAACCAAAAGCAGAGAAGTCTGCAAGTTTATCTGCCGGCCCAGCTCCGAAATTTAGTGATGCCTCCCTGCGCATCTTCCTGGACCATGTCAAGGTGCGCAGGAATGTGCTCTACCCGCCTAATGGGAGGAGGAGACCAAGCAGAGATACCAATGCTGCATTGGCGCAGGTGGCTGATGCTGTCAGTGCCCGGGGATGCACAAGAGGTCAGCAACACAGTGCTGGAAGAGGAGGAACAACCTTATTCGCTCCACCAGGGTGAGTCTCATCAGATGGTCGCATAAACCACAAAGGCTCCAATATGTCAGGGTCCAAGGCCCAGTGAATGGCATGTCCTGCCTCACAGCCCCATTTCAGTGCATCCACACGGTGGTGGAGTGCACACTGAGTCTCCTTCATCCTTCAGCAGACATGGAACACTGCATGGAAAGGGGTGGGGGTTTGGGGTGAAGGGGAGGAATCAGTTTAGGTGCAGACAGAACTAGCAACCTCTGCAAATCACATGCCTGTCTGAGCCTTCCCCTTGCATGTGGATGTGCTCAGTGCTCTGGAGGGAGTTGATCCACAAGCTTTATGCCCAATTCACACCGGTGATGACCAGCCACAAGAGTGGGTTATCTTATGAGGGGAGTAATTTCCACTGCTCCAATCCGTGCAACATGCAACTCCCCTTTAACATTCTTTTCTCTTTCAGCAGGAAAAGATCTGACACAACCAGAGAGAGCATGAGAAGGCAGGAGGCGGGGAGGCGCTCATTTCTCAGGACTCTCAGAGTTCGAGAGGGTATCTGAGTTTGCAAGAGTGGAGTGGGACTGAACCATTGGTGATGGGGAGCTTGGACTTGGGCATCCACCTAATAAGGATTCAACCATTCAATGCAAACCTAAGGGTTGAATGTGCCTCCATGTTGGAGGCAGCTGATGATTTCACTTACACTCTCCTCTCTCACTCACAGGTGCCTGCAGGAAGAGACCAAGGCCCGAGGAGGAGGAGGAGGGCTCCCTATCAGGCCTCAGCCCCAGCCCAAAGATGAGCAGGAGGGAGCAGAAGAGGAGAGCTCCACACCTATAGTGGCGTCACAGCAGTCATTTGCACCCTTTACCAGCTCAGGAACAAGTGGGTAGTAGTGCTGGTTTAGGAAGGATCTCTCAATTTGGTGGTGTCCGCAGCAGGAGGAGGCAGCTTCAGCCAAGCTCTCTAGGTCTTAGAGGACTGCTGGGGAAAAGTCATCTGTGAGATCTGAGTCAGATGACGAGCCTCTGGAATCAGCCTTGTAATTCATGGTGGAGAGTCAGCAAGAGGCGAGTGAATATCATGCAGAGCTGTTGGAAGCCCTCAACAGAGTGGCATGCGAGTCGGAAGATTCCGACTGCTGCTCTATGATGAAGTGTTGCCCACATGTGTGTGCAAGGAGGTCTCCGTGGGGAGGATGGCGGACGCCATGGAGACCCAGGTCCAGCAGAATGCCCAGTTTTTTGCCAGAGATGTGAGCAGACCTGCACTCCATCGCAATAGCCATGGGTGAGTTCCTGGAGTGGCAGTGAGAGGAAAACGGGGCACTTCAACCTCCCTGCAAGTGTTCTTTCTCCTCAAGGAGTAAGGCCGCGGCCTTTGAGCACCCAAAGGGAGGAGCAGCACCTGGTCATCCCTGGGTCATCCACTCAGGAATCTCAAAGGTTGTCCGTTCCCTCTGAATCCTGTTTGCCTGTGACCCCTTCAACCTTGTCCTCTGTCAACACAGAGGGAGCAGCTGGCCCACAGGACAGCCAAAGGAAGCCAGGGCCCTCCAGGCTTTGGCTCACCAGAGGACAATTGCTGCAGTGATCAAAGAAAATAGTGCAAACAACTCCACAGGCTGTCTCCACCCCTGCTGCAGATGTCAGGGTAGCACCTAGAAGAAGTGGTAGGCCAAGAAAAGTCACGAAATTTTGATTATGTGGTTACACAGGCGAACACAATATTGTCACAGATTAATCTGCAAATTTATTCACTTTTTACTGCGTAATGTCTGCTGTTTTCTTTCAGTGTCATTATATGGGCTTTGCAAGGCCTCCGCCCCCCTCCACCAGGAATTCAGCTGCATGCAGCTGGACCACAAGTGATTCCGGAGGGAGAAGTCTCTGTGACAGGGCCTTTCAGAGCCTCGTGCAAGCACACTACAACGGATGCGGAGACTTCATCCATCACACTTATCTCACTGGTCCTGAGCATTTTCAATCCTGCCTGCTGGGGTTCCCTTTCAGTTGTCCAGCTGAGATGACCTGCATCGGCGCCCACATTGGTTGCATTCCCATGCAGCACCTATGCCTGTCCAACACGAGGCTCCACTCGGTTTCGATTTGACTACCATGGTAGTCATGACCTTCTTCATGAGCTTCACCCACCATTTCCCCAATAAACATCGAACCTCCCCCACCCACCCAGCATAACCTTCAACCTCCTCACCGTCAGCTTCTAGCTCGGACCCTTCGAATTCCGGAATGTCCAGGTAAATGTGCATGTTCCCTTCCTCCCCGGAGAGTCCCACACACCCCCTTCCTCATTGACCTCCCTGACCTCCTCCTTCCCACCCTCTGTGTCCGTGTGATCCTCCATGTCCCCACCAACAACCCTTGCAGCCCCTTCTACTGATCCTGTTGAAACTTCACCCTCCCACCCCCCTCTGCCCCCTGTTACCCTAACCATCCCGTCCTACCATGCCCATCCTGAGTTCACTCCCCAAACTCCATCAACCCCTCTCTATGAGCACGTTCACCTGGACATTCCCCCCGACTCCTCCTTCGCCGCTCATCCATACCTCCCCATGCCAAAGTCCCTGGAAGAAAGTTGACATCTATGCTGAAGTCCCTGGAAGCCCAAAGCCACAGATACGTGAATACCTCCCACCTTCTGAAAGCTGCTTTTCAGAGGAGCCATGTGGATGAGGCTCCACCCATCATGTGATGCATGTATGCTTCCAGTGTCCAGCACCGGTCGACCTCCATCATCATCTTCTCCTCAGATGTCTGTGAGCTGAGCAAGGCCCTAAAGGTAAGTCCCGACTTTTGCACACTACGCTGGTCCGGACGTGTTCTGGACCTACGTGTTTTCCTGCTGGCGTAAGGGAGAATTGGGCGTGGTCGCTGATTCAGGTCCGGCCTTCATTTGCATTCCATTAGCGGAATGCAAATAGGTTTCACGCCGGCCTCCAGCAGGATTCCCAATCCGCCATGGTGGGCAGCATCGGAAGATCCTACTGTCATTTCACGCTGGCAAGAAACCAATTTTTAGATCTCCCATTGAATTCTTCCCCTTGCCCTCCATTGATCCCACTGGGGGAGGCATGGGAGAATTCCGCCCTCTGTCTTGTTGATTGAATTTTACAATTGTTAATTGGGTTAGCTGGAATAACATGTTCACATAAACTCTGTCTTGTGATGTGTAGCCTCCTCTAAGGGGGAAGTATAATTATGGCTACTTTAACCATTGGTTTGGAGAAGGACTCTTCTTGCATGCATACGTGAATAAACCGGCTTGACTCTACTCTCTCCAGACTCCGTGGTGACTGAAATATCCCATAACAATTGGCATAGTCGGTAGGATAACTACGACTGGTGGTGGCTCCATGGCTATAGACTTGGTAAGTAGAAATACTACCTTTTCTGTAACCGAGGGGAGAGTAAGACCAACCCGAACCAGGAGTACTGGTAAGAGGGGAGTTACTTGTGAAGATTGCGCCCAAGTTTTAGACCAGTTGGAAAGGGAGTATAATCCCAGAATTTTATTGGGAGTATAGTCCCAGGATATTATCGGGAGTATAGTCCCAGACGTTATACTGGGGTAAACGGAGATGGGTACTGTTCTTTGGTAAACACATAAAACTGATGTTACAGTTTAGTAGTTTTTAACTTTCCAGGAGAGGCTGGATGGTTTGAATTCTAAGGTTAGGGTTCTTGAGGCTGTTTTTGTATGTGTTCAGAGCAAAGTACACCAAAAATGGTCGAAAGCTGCCCGTGCATTTAAACTGATTAGTTTTGCAACTGTAGGTATTTTTTGTGTACATACAAAAGGTGAGAGAAATAAAGTAAACTTTGAAGTTAGAGATAATAGTTAGAGTAAGTTAAATTGGAAATAACCCACAGTGAGCTTTGCATAGGAAAGTTAAAAAGGGAAATTGTGTTTTCTGTCTGATTTTCTTTGTGTGTTTGTAAGCCAGTGGCCACATGCTTGTCACTGACTTAAAAGGTTGATTAACTTTTTGTGGTCAGGTGTATATTGTTGTATGTTGTTTTCAGTTGTTGGTTAAGGAGTGAATACAATTGTTTTCCTCTGAGATCGTGATATGGTACTCCTCTAGGGGGTTAGTGAGCAATGGCACTTAGGGGCTGTTTGGCTGTGATTGTAAGCTTTGTTGCTTTGATTGTTCTAAGTGAACTCTCAAAGAATCCCTTTGTTTCCCCTATGTTGTGTGAGGCTGTTGTTGAAGTTAGTAGATTTAAACGTTGTGTCGATAAATCACTTTTTCTTGAGTTTGTACTTACAGTTGTTTGAAAAGGTACCTTGAAGAAAGAAGAGCTAAAGAAGAAAGAATTGAGATTCATGCTATAAGTTATTCCTTTGCTTTCTTTCTTTTTATATAAAAAGCACATACTATTTCTAATGTTTTGATTTAGTTTTAAGTGTTAAAGTGTGTGAATAGAGAATGCAAGGTACCGTGCGGGAAGCTTCCAGAGAGAATGCGTATAATGAAGATTTTGTGTAGATGATGTGTATTTTAAGTTTTGTTTAAACACTTCTGAGTTTAAGAGGAATTTCACAATGGGAATTGTTAGCTAGATTAAGGGGGAAGTGATTGAAACAGAGTGAATGTTTTAAGTTATAAATTCGAGTTGACATTTCTGATCCAAGTTGCAATTCGAATTTTGTTTTAGAAAACATATGGAATCTTAATCTGGACATAGGTTCACACATGTGAGTTAGTTTTAAATTTGGAGGCGATTAATTAGAACTTAAAAAAAACCCCAAACTGCTTTTACCTCAGACTGCAGAAAAAAGGATAATTTGATAAAAAGGCTGTAAAAGCTGAAAAAAGAGACAATTTGGAAATGAAAGGGATTTTAAAAGCTTGGAATTTAAAAAGGCAGTTTTTTTTGTTCAAGAAGAGCAACACCATGTGGTTTATTTGTCTGATCATAAATTGAATAGCTCCACCCCATTTTACAGGGCAGAGTTCAGCTACTTGCAGGTACAGATAGAATTTTAACTCTTTAAATTGATAAGATATATTTGGACTGAACTACTTAATTGGCCTCAAGCCAAATGGATCTTGTGTTTGTTTTTTTGGTGGACAATGCAATCAGCACAGCGAGCAACTGTAACATCTTTAAAGGTCAAAAAACTTTCTGACAGTATTGTGATAACTTGGACTGAAGGCTTTGCCAGCTTTCTTTTAAAAAAAGAGTTGGTCTTAAACTCATTCAGATTTGTTACTATTTGTTATCTTTCAAGACTTAAAGTGTTTGTAAATCCGCTGTAGTCGACTTCCCTGGGTCTGGGAAGAGTGCCCTCTGCAGTCACCGTCGCCATGGAGCAGTCTGGTATGAGTGCCCTCTGCAGTCACCGTCGCTCAGAAGCAGTCTGGGAAGAATGTCCTCTGCAGTCACTGTCGCCGGGAAGCACAGGCAGCCAAAGCCGACCAGGGGGAAGCAGAAGAAATGTTTCGTGTCACTCCAACCACCAAGGCCCCCAGGGAGCTCAACGGGACAAAGGAGGACACAGAGAGAGACAAGGTGGAGAAAGAGATTGAGGCAACAGAGAGCCAATCAGCAGCACTACCCCCTGTACCTCCCAGTCCTCAGGACAGCGAATCAATGGAGGAGGAGGCAGCAGTGGAAAAGCAGCAGGGGGAGTGGCAGACGGTGAAGAACAAGAAAAGTAAGAAGGAGCGAAGAAGAAGCAAAGGCATTTCCCAGAGAAGCGGCAAGAGGCGTCTCCCATCCGACATGGATGACAAGGGCAGCAGCTCTTCGGATGATGAAGTGCCAGGGCGGCACCGACAGAAGAGGCGGCAAAGCTCCAGGGCGTTGGAGGACGAGACACCCGAGCTCCAGAAAATTGGAGACAACAAGGAGACCAGCGCACCCCAACTTTGCCTGCAACCTGAGGAGGCCAGTGCACCACAGCCCCTGGAATCTGGGAGCAGTGAGGCAATCATTGCACCCCAGCTCCAGGAAGCCGGGAACAGCAACACCCCAGAGGGGGTGAGTTTTGGAGAAGCTTCTCCAGCAAAGGTCATCTCAAAACCCGCTCTCTACGTGAACCTCCAGATGCCACCGGAGCAGAACACGGCCAAGGAGATCTACCTCAGCCCATCCAAAGTGAAGGAATTTGAGCTCACTACGGGTATGAAGGAGCAGACTAAAGGTCTGGGACTCTCAGAGACAGTGGGTTTGGTAGGAGAATAAATGCTTTAAAATGGGTTTAAAGATTGTATCCATAAATGTGCGTAGCATTAAATCTACTACGCGATGTGTTGCGACCTTGGACTACCTAGCCAAGGTCAAAGCTGACCTGTTGTTTCTGCAGGAGTGTGCGATACCGCACCTCAGCTCCTACAGGCAATGGTCACGATGGTGGTCCCATGGGCCATCGATCTGGTCGGGCGGAAACGACTCTCGTTCCTCCGGCCTGGGTATTCTGCTGCGGGGAGGCAACTTCACCGTCTCCGAGGTTAAGGAGGTGGTGGGCGGGCGACTCCTCGTAGCAGACGTAATGTACAAGAACGCTCCACTCCGGTTAATTAACGTGTATGGCCCGGCACAAGGGGCTGAGCGGCTGGAGGTTTTTCAGCAGCTCCCACTGCTGCTGGCGACCTCCAGGCCGGTCATTCTGGGCGGTGACTTCAACTGCATCATCGATGCGGCTGGACGATCCGGCAGGGCCGGCAGCAGATTGGACGCTACGTCCAGATCCCTGATGGAAACAGTTAAGGATGCCAAGCTGCACGACGTCTTCAGCAACCCTGCAGACGGAGCGCAGCGTAGATACACCTGGTCGCGGCCAGACGGGTCCATTCGTTCCAGGATAGACTTCCTGTTTGTGTCCCGTGCATTCACAGTCAGATCCACCGAGGTCAAGCCGGTGTTCTTCTCTGACCACTGCCTCCTACTGGCGGACTGCCACTTGGAGAAGGACCTGAGGGTGGGCAGGGGGACATGGAAGCTAAATGTGCAACTGCTGACCCCAGAGAACATTGAGGAGCTCAAGAGGGATTACAAAGGTTGGAGAACCGTGAAACCCCTCTTTGAGTCCCTGACACACTGGTGGGAAGCGATCAAGGGAAGCATCAAGAGGTTTTTCATCCTCAAAGGCACCCAGAAAGCTAGAAAGGAACAGAGGGAAATGTCCCGACTCCAGAAAAAGATGCAGAATCTGCTCCGGCTGCAGTCGATGGGGGTCGATGTCAAGGAGGAGCTCCAAGAGGTGAAGGGCCAGCAAGCCTCGCACTTTGCCTCGGAGGCCTCCAAGATCATCTTCCGTTCCAGAGTCCGCTCCGTGGAGCAGGATGAGACGTGCTCACGTTTCTTCTTCCAAAAGGTACACAGAGAGCGCTCTGTGATCAGCAGCCTGAAGGAAGAAGACGGCTCAGTAAAGTCATCACGGTCCGACATTCTGAGGATCAGCAAATCCTTTTATGCCGGATTGTATGACGTGAAGCCCACGGACAGCACGGCCTCCCAGTCCTTCCTGTCCTCTATCACGGAGGTCTTAGACCACAGTACGCGGGAGAGCCTGGACAAACCGCTAACTCCTGATGAACTGACTAAGGCCCTTGAGTCCTTCGAGAAGAGTAAAACTCCCGGAAGCGACGGCTTGCCGGCGGAGTTGTATTCGGCTCTGTGGGACTTGATCGGCCCAGACCTGCTAGGAGTGTACGAGAGTATGCTCCTGGCCGGTAGTATGTCAGAATCCATGAGGAAAGGCATCATCACCCTCATCTACAAGCACAAGGGGGAAAGGGAGGAAATTAGAAATTGGCGACCCATTTCACTGTTGAATGTGGACTATAAGATTCTGTCCAAGGTCATCGCCAATCGGGTCAAATCCGCTCTGGAATTGGTGATTTACCCTGACCAGACCTGCTCTGTGCCAGGCAGGAAGATCTCTGACAGCCTGGCGCTGCTCAGGGATACGATTGCCTATGTACAGGACAGGGGTGTGGATACCTGCCTCATCAGCTTGGATCAGGAGAAGGCCTTTGACAGAATATCGCACACCTACATGGGGGATGTGCTCTCCAAAATGGGGTTTGGGGAGGGAATTCGAAATTGGATCCAACTGCTCTACACTAACATCAGTAGCGCAGTCTCAATCAATGGGTGGGAAACAGATAGCTTTCCGATTAAATCTGGAGTCAGGCAGGGCTGTCCTCTCTCGCCTGTCCTTTTCGTGTGTTGCATAGAACCCTTTGCCGAGTCCATCAGGAAGGATCCGGGCATAAGAGGAGTGACGATCCCAGGCAGTGGAGGCACTCAGGTAAAAGCCTCCCTGTACATGGACGACGTCGCCGTCTTCTGCTCGGATCCGCTGTCGGTGCGCAGACTGATGCACATCTGCGACCAGTTCGAACTGGCCTCGGGAGCCAAGGTAAATCGTGGGAAGAGCGAGGCCATGTTCTTTGGGAACTGGGCTGACCGATCCTTTGTCCCCTTCACTGTCAGGGCTGACGGCCTGAAGGTGCTGGGGATATGGTTCGGAGGGACCAGGTCATGCGTTAGAAACTGGAAGGAGCGAGTGGCTATGGTGAAAAGGAAACTGGGCATGTGGGAGCGACGCTCCCTCTCCATTGCGGGAAAGAACCTGGTCATCAGGTGTGAGGTACTCTCGCTGTTGCTGTACGTGGCGCAGGTCTGGCCCATTCCAGACTCCTGCGCGATGGCGATCACTCGAGCCATCTTCCGCTTTATCTGGAGGTCGAAAATGGATCGTGTCCGCAGGGACGCGATGTACAAGCCTCTAGATAAAGGGGGAAAAAACGTGCCCAACATCGCCCTCATACTGATGGCCACCTTTGTGTGTGGCTGCATCAAGCGGTGCGTAGACCCTCAGTACGCAAACACCAAGTGTCACTACGTGCTGAGGTTCTACCTGTCCCCGGTGTTGCGAAGGATGGGTCTGGCCACGCTGCCGCGGAACGCTCCAAGTAGTTGGACCGTGCCGTACCACCTGTCCCTGGTGGAAAAATTTATGCAGAAAAACACCTTTGACCACAAGTCCATCAGGCAGTGGTCAGCACGTAACGTCCTAGAGGCCCTGAGGGAAAAGGAGAGGGTGGACCCTGTGGGATGGTTCCCCGAGCAGACTGTCAAAGTCATTTGGCAGAATGCCTCATCGCCAGAACTTTCCAACAAGCACCAAGACGTAGCTTGGCTGGTGGTGAGAAAGGCCCTCCCCGTCAGATCCTTCCTACACGCCAGGAGGCTCACCCCCTCTGCACGTTGCCCTCGAGGTGGCTGTGGTGGGGAAGAGACCGTTGTTCACCTCCTTGTGGATTGTGCCTTTGCAAAGAAAGTCTGGAGAGAGATGCAGTGGTTGCTGTCGAGGTTCATCCCGAGCAGTTCTGTGACACAGGACTCTGTGCTGTACGGGCTGTTCCCAGGGACACACACCGAGACAAACATCAACTGCAGCTGGAGGATCATCAACTCGGTGAAAGACGCGCTTTGGTCTGCCCGAAACTTGTTGGTCTTCCAGCACAAAGAGTTGTCCCCGACCGATTGTTGCGGACTGGCACAATCCAAAGTCCAGGACTACGTGCTGAGGGACGCACTAAAGCTTGGGGCAGCTGCCGCAAAGGCGCAATGGGGAAGGGTCGCTGTCTAAGACCTTTCTACCACAGCGCACCGAGAGACTGGGAACTGTTTAGAGCCCCTCGGGCTGTACAGATCAAAATGAAAGGCTGTAAATGATTGTAATACTGTTTGTACTGATGCACCTGGTGATACATTTTGTAAAAGTTTAACCTGGATTGTACCCTTGTAATGTTGTTTTTGAAATGGTTTGGAATGTGATTGAAGATATTTTATGAATAAAGTATATTTTTACAAAAAAAAGCAGTCTGGGAAGAGTGCCCTCTGCAGTCACCGTCGCCGTGAAGCAGTCTGGGAAGAGTCCCCTCTGCAGTCATTGACGCCAGGAAGCAGTCTGGGAAGAGTGTCCCCTGCAGTCACCATCGCCAGGAAGCAGTCTGAGAAGGGTGCCCTCTGCAGTCACCGTCGCCGTGAAGCAGTCTGGGAAGAGTGTCCCCTGCAGTCACCGTCACCGTGAAGCAGTCTGGGAAGAGTGCCCTCTGCAGTCACCGTCACCGGGAAGCAGTCTGGGAAGAGTGTCCCCTGCAGTCGCCGTTGCCATGAAGCAGTCAGGGAAGAGTGCCCTCTGCAGTCACCGTCACCGGGAAGCAGTCTGGGAAGAGTGTCCCCTGCAGTCACCTTCGCCGTGAAGCAGTCTGGGAAGAGTGCCCTCTGCAGTCACTGACGCCGGGAAGCAGTCTGGGAAGAGTGTCCCCTGCAGTCACCGTCGCCAGGAAGCAGTCTGAGAAGAGTGTCCCCTGCAGTCACCGTCACCGTGAAGCAGTCTGGGAAGAGTGCCCTCTGCAGTCACCGTCACCGGGAAGCAGTCTGGGAAGAGTGTCCCCTGCAGTCACCGTTGCCATGAAGCAGTCTGGGAAGAGTGCCCTCTGCAGTCACCGTCACCGTGGAGCAGTATGGGAAGAGTGCCCTCTGCAGTCACTGTTGCCGAGTGAAAAAACACAAAGGGTGACATCACAGGAAAACCGTAAATGTATTGGTTGGTAAGTAACTGCTAGTTTGAACTACCTATTCTAAGTTGATTTCAGATTAAAGGTGACTACTGAGGCCCAGGATCGGAAGTCTAACACTTCAGCTTCAGCTCAGCAGAGAGGGCAAGTTCCAGTCGATTTTTTAAAAGTGTATTTTGAATCTCTATTCTAACTTGCTTTCAGATTAAAGGTAAATAGGAGAAATATTTTACAGATTGATAAATTAAAAACCAGTAGGAAATTTAAAAACAAAGTGAAAAATTAATTAGATAAAATAGAGATGCAGGGCCAGGCGATGTGTTGTAGCTGCATGATGTGACAGCTGGTTCCTAGTGACCACATCTGTAGCAAATGTTGGTTGCTCAAGGAACTCCAGCTCAGAGTTGATGAGCTATAGTCTGAGCTTCGGACACTGCGACACATCAGGGAGGGGGAGAGTTACCTGGATGCTATGTTTCAGGAGACAGTCACACCCCTTAGATTAACTACCTTTAATTTGGCCAGTGGTCAGGGACATGAGGGTGTGACTATGAGTGAGGCAGGTAGAGGGATCCAGGAAGTAGCACTGCAGGAGCGTCAGCCCTTGCCCTTATCCAAGAGGTTCGAGATTCTTGCTCACTGTGTGGGCAAGAGCAGGAACTGTAGAGAGGATGAGAATACTGACCATAGCACCGTGGTACAGGGAGCCATTCAAGTAGGGGGAGAAAAGAGAAATGTAGTTGTAATCGGGGATAGTGTAGTTGGGGGAATAGATACTGTTCTCTGTAGCCAGGATAGAGAGTCCCGAAGGCTGTGTTGCCTACCTGGTGCCAGGGTTAATGATATCTCATCTGGGCTGCAGAGGAACTTGGAGTGGGAGGGGAAAGGTCCAGTTGTCGTGGTCCACGTAGGTACCAATGGTATAGGTAGAACGAGGAAAGAGGATCTGCTGAGGGAATATGAGCAGCGAGGGACTAAATTAAAAAGTAGAACCAAAAAGGTTCTGGATTACTACCTGAGCCACGAGCTAATTGGCACAGGGTCAATAAGATTAAAGAGGTAAATGTGCGGCTCAAAGATTGGTATGGGAGAAATGGGTTCAAATTCATGGGACATTGGCACCAGTACTGGGGAAAGAGGGAGCTATTCAGTTCGGATGGGCTCCACTTGAATCAGGCTGGGACCAGTGTCTTGGCGAATCGCATAACTAGGATAGATAGGGCTTTAAACTAAATAGTGGCGGGGGGGGGAGGGTTCAGTTGCATGGAAATATAAAAAATCAAAGTTTAAGGAGAGGGTAAGAGTGCAGATTAGTGACAAAGCTGATTGCTACCAAAAAGTGAAAGGAAGGGACAGAGTGTGTGAACACCATATTGCACCAAAGAATCATATAAGAGTAGGGAAAATTGACATTAGGGCAAACTTAAATGTTTTTAAAAAAAATACGATAGCTAAATTTGCAGATGACACCAAAATAGGTGGGAAAGTAAGTTGTAATAAAGAAATAAGAAATTTATAAATGGATATGGACAGATTAGGTGAATGGGCCCCAAAATTTGGCAGATGGAGTTTAACGTGGATAAGTGTGAGCATTCGTAATAAAACTAATGAGTTAACAGTACAAATAGAGATAAATAGGTATGATTTGGTGGTAATTACTGAGAGGTGGTTACAGGGAGAACAGGTATGGGAGTTGAATATCCAAGGGTACTCAGTGTTTCGGAAGGATAGGAGGAAGGAAAAGGACGTGATGTAGCTTTGTTAGTAAAGGAAAAGATCAGTGATATAGCGAGGAATGATATAGGCACTGGAGAGCAAGACGTAGAGTCAGTCTGGGTAGAAATAAGAAATAGCAAGGGAAAGAAGTCCCTGGTGGGAGTAATCTATAGGTCCCCAAACAGTAGTTCAGCAGTAGGGCACAGTATAAACCAGGAAATACTGGGAGCATGTAAGAAAGGTACGGCAATAATCATGGGTGATTTTAATATGCATATAGACTGGACTAATCAAATTGGCAAGGGTAGCCTCGAGGAAGAGTTCATAGAGTGTATTAGAGATTGTTTCCTGGAGCAATATGTTGTGGAGCCAATCAGGGAGCAGGCTATTCTGGATTTGGTTTTGTATAATGAGATGGGATTAATTAATGACCTCAGAGTAAAGGATCCTCTAGGGAAGAGTGATCATAGCATGCTAGAATTTCAAGTTCAATTTGAGGGCGAGGAACTTGAGTCCCACACTAGTGTTCTGGAGTTAAAAAAAGGTAACTGCATAGGCATGAGGGCAGATTTGGCCCGAATGGACTGGGCAGGAAGACTACAAGGTAGGACAGTTGATGAACAGTGGTAGATATTGAAGGAGATATTCAATTCCTCCCAAGTAAAATATATTCCAAAGAGGAAGGAAGATGGTAAGAGGGGGAAAAAGAATCCATGGCTAAGCAAGGAAGTTAAAGATAACATAAAGGCAAAAACTAAGGCATACCAAATTGCAAAGGTCAGTGGCAGGCTTGAAGATTTGGAAACTTTTAAAGATCAACAAAGGGTTACTAAAAAAAAATAAAAAGAGCAAAGATAAATTATGAAAGAAAACTAGCGCAAAATGTAAAAACTGATAGCAAAAGCTTCTACAAGTATATAAAAGGAAAGAGAGTAGCTAAAGTAAATGTTGGTCCTTTGGAAGATGAGACTGGGGAGTTAATTGTGGGGAACGCAGAAATGGCAGAGATGCTTAATCAATATTTTGCCTCAGTTTTCACGTGAAGGATACTAGTGCCACCCCAAAAGTAACAGGTAGAGAAGAGAGTATGGAGAAGGAGGAACTTAGAACAATCACCATCACTAGAGAAAAAGTACTGAGCAAACTATTGGGATTAAAGGGTGACAGTCCCCAGGACCTGATGGCCTACATCCCAGGGTCTTAAAGGAAGAGACAGCGGAGGCAGCGGATGCATTGGCTATAATATTCCAAAAATCCCTGGATTCTGGAAAGGTTCCAGTGCATTGGAAAAATGCTAATATAACATCCTTATTAAAAAAGGGAGGGGAGGCAGAAAGTAGGAAACTATAGACCAGTCAGTTTAACGTCTGTCACTGGGAAATTGTTGGAATCCATTATTAAGGAAGTAATAATGGGGCATTTGGAAAGTCAAAATGCAATCCATCAGAGTCAGCATGGTTTTATGAAGAGTAAATCATGTTTGACTAATTTGCTAGAGTTCTTTGAAGATGTGACAAGCAAAGTGGATAATGGGGATCCTGTGGATGTAGTATATCTGGGCTTACAGAAGGCCTTTGATAAAGTACCGCACAAAAGATTAATACACAAGATAAGATCACATGGAGTTAGGGGTAATATATTGGCTTGGATAGAAGATTGGCTAACCAACAGAAAGCAGAGAGTCGGGATAAGTGGGTCTTTTTCTGGATGGCAAGCTGTAACCAGTGGGGTGCCACAGGGTTTGGTCCTTGGGCCCCGACTATTTACAATCTATATCAATAACTTGGATTCAGGGATAGAAGATACTATAGCTAAATTTGCAGATGACACCAAAATAGTTGGGAAAGTAAGTTGTAATAAAGAAATAAGAAATTTATAAATGGATATGGACAGGTTAGGTGAATGGGCCCCAAAATTTGGCAGATGGAGTTTAACGTGGATAAGTGAGAGGTTATCCATTTTGGTCGGAAGAATAAAAAGGCGACATTATTTAAATGGAGAGAAACGTCAGAATGCTTCAGTGCAGAGGGATCTGGGTGTCCTCGTGCATTAATCACTGAAAGCTAGTATACAGGTACAGCAGGTAATAAGGAAGGCAAATGGAATTTTGGCATTTATTGCTAAAGGAATAGAGTATAAGAATAGGGAAGTGTTGTTGCAACTGTACAAGGCATTGGTGAGTCCGCACCTGGAGTACTGTGCACAGTTTTGGTCCCCTTACTTGAGGAAGGATGTAGTTGCATTGGAGGCGGTTCAGAGGAGGTTCACTAGATTGATTCCAGAGATGCGAGGCTTGTCTTATGAGGAGAGATTGAGCAGTTCAGGCCTATACTCGCTAGAGTTTAGAAGGATGAGAGGAGATCTAATTGAGGTATATAAGATGCTAAAGGAGATAGACAAAGTAGACGTAGAGCGGATGTTTCCCCTTGAGGGGCATTCTAGAATGAGAGGCCATAGTTTTAGGCTAAGGGGTGGTAGATTTAAATCAGAGATGAGGAGGAATTTTCTCAAAGGGTCGTGAATCTGTGGAATGCACTACCTCAGAGTGCAGTGGATGCCGGGATGCTGAATAAATTTCAGGAGGAGACAGCCAGATTTTTAATTAGTAACGGGTTGAAAGGTTATGTTGAGAGGGTGGGAAATTGGAGTTGAGGCCGAAATGAGATCAGCCATGATCGTATTGAATGGCGGGGAAGGCTCGAGGGGCTGAATTGCCTACTCCTGCTCCTAGTTCTTATGTTCCCAACAACTGTAGACACCATTGTCTCTGATAAGTTAATTTTAAAATCACCAAGCCTGGGCATTTTTGAAATTTAAATTGATTGTTGCTGTTTCATGTACTCAAAGGAAAAGGGAATTTATTTGAGTTTAAAAGGATAAATAGAATTTTTAATTTCAAATGAAAAGTTTATCAAAACAGCCTAGGTGGTTCAAGGAAGATTTTTTTTTATTTTGAAGAGTGATAAATTAACATATTGTTAGATAACATCATTGTTTGAATTTGGGACAAATTATATGGAAACAATATACTGTAACAATATTATTATGATTAAATGGGTTACCTGGTAAAATGTTATCTATGGCAAAGAACAAGCAAACATGCATAATCTGTTGTTATAATTTAATTTACTTGTATGCTAATAGCTTGGGATTTGACAGTAGTCCTGTAAAGTATAAGGCATGTTGTTGAGTGAGGTGATTTGCAATGAAGTTGTAATGAATAATAATGGGGTGTCATTATTTTTGCACCAGTGCAAAAACCCTCAAAAAGTCAGTCAACCGTGGCTGACAAAGGAAGTTAAGGATTGTATAAGATTAAAAGAAAAAAGGCTAATAAAGTTGTCAGAAGTAGTAGTAAAGCTGAAGATTGGGAGGTTTTTAGAATACAGCAAAGGAAGGCCAAGAAACTGGTAAAGAAAGGGAAAACAAAATATGAATGCAATCCAGCAAAAAACATAAAAACAGACTGTAAAAGCTTCTATAGGTTATGTAAAAAGGAAGCATCTAGCTAAGACAAATGTGGGTCCATTACAGGCAAAGTCAGGAGAATTGATAATGGGGAATAGAGAAGTGGCAGAGAAGCTAAATGATTACTTTGTATCTGTTTTCACTGAGGAAGATACAGGAAATCTCCCAGATTTTGAGATCCAAGCGAATGAGGAGTTGAAGGAAATTAGTATAAGTAAGAAGGTTGTATTGGAGAAATTAATGGGACTGAAAGTTGGTAAGTCCCTTGTATAGAACCTTGGTTAGGCCACACTTGGAATATTGCGTGCAATTCTGGTCGCCACATTACCAGAGGGATATGGAGACGTTGGAGAGGGTGCAGAGGAGATTTACCAGGATGCTGCCTGGTCTGGAGGTTATTAGCCATAAGGAGAGGTTGGAGAAACTCGGATTGTTCTCACTAGAGTGACGGAGATTGAGGGGCGACTTGATGGAAGTTTACAAAATTATGAGTGGCATGGACAGAGTAGATAGTCAGAAGCTTTTTCCCCAGGGTGGAAGAGGGGACATAGATTTAAGGTGAGAGGAGAAAACTATAGAGGAAATGTGCGGGACAAGTTTTTTACGCAGAGGGTAGTGAGTGTCTGGAATTTGCTGCCAGAGGAGGTAGTGGAAGCAGGTACGATAGTGGTGTTTAAGAGGCAGCTTGACAAATACATGAATAGGATGGGAATAGAGGGATACAGACCCCGGAAGTGCAAAATGTTTTAGTTGACGAGCAATATGATCGGCGCAGGCTTGGGGGTGCCGAAGGGCCTGTTCCTGTGCTGTACTTTTCTTTGTTCTTTGACATGATATTCTGCATCCCAGAGTGCTGAAAGAAGTTGCTATAGAGGTAGTGGATGCATTGGTGATCATTTTCCAAAATTCTATAGATTTTGGAATGGTTCCTGCAGATTGGAAGGTAGCAAATGTCACCCCACTATTTAAGAAGGGAGGGAGAGAGAAAACAGGGAACTACAGACCTGTTAGCCTTACATCAGTAGTACAGAAAATGGATACTTCGATAATCATGATCTGATTGGGCATAGTCAGCATGGATCTGCGAATGTGAAATCATGTTTGGCGAACTTGTTGGAGTTTTTTGAGGATGTTACTAACAAAATTATTAAAGGAGAGTCGCTGGATGTAGTATAGTTGGATTTCAGAAGACTTTTAATAAAGTCCCCCACAAGAGGTTGATTAGCAAAATAAAAGCACATGGGATAGGAGGCAATATATTGGCATGGATTAAGGATTGGCTAACAGGCAGAAAACAGAGAGTAGGAATAAACAGGTCATTCTCGCGTTGGCAGGCTGTGACTAGTGCAGTACCGCAAGGATCAGTACTTGGGCCTCAGTTGTTCACAATATATATCAATGATTTGGATGTGGGGACCAAATGTAATATTTCCAAGTTCGCGGATGATACAAAACCAGGTGGGAATGTTTGTTGTGAGGAAGATGTAAAGCGGCTCCAGGAGGATTTGGACAGGCTTAGTGGGCAAGAACATGGCAGATGGAATATAATGTGGAAAAATGTGAGGTTATCCACTTTGGTAGAAGGAACAGATATGCAGAGTATTTCCTAAATGGTAAGAGTTTAGAAAGTGTATATGTACAAAGGGACCGGGTGTCCTTGTCCATAAGTCACTGAAGGCTAACATGTAGGTTTAGCAAGCTATTCGGAAGGCTAATGGAATGTTAGCCTTTATCGCAAGAGTATTTAAGTACAGGAGTCATGAAGTCTTGCTTCAATTGTATAGAAGCTTGGTTAGACCGCACCTGGAGCACCATGTGCAGCTTTGGTCCCCTTACCTCAGAAAGGATATTACTGCCATAAATGAAGTGCAACGAAGGTTCACCAGACTTGTTCTGGGGATGGCAGGACTGTCTTATGAAGAGAGATTGGGCAAACTGGGCCTGTATCCTCTAGAGTTTCGAAGAATGAGAGGTGATCTCATTAAAACCTACAAAATACTTAAAGGAATAGACAGGGTAGATGCAGGTAAGATGTTTCCCCTGGTTGGAGAGTCTAGAACCAGGGTACACAATTTCAAAATGAGAGGGAAGCCACTTAGGACCGGAATAAGGAGAAATTTGTTTACTCAGAGGGTTGTGAATCTTTGGAATTCTCTACCCCGGAGGGCAGTGGAAACTCAGACATTGTGTATGTTTAAGGTAGAGATTTATAGGTTTCTGATTAACAATGATGTAAAGGGTTATGGGGATAGTGTGGGTTAAGAGACATTGAAGTGTTCGATTAACCATGATCGTATTGAAAGGCAGAGCAGGCTTGGTGGGTTGAATGACCTTCTCTTGTTCCAATGTTCCTACTTCCTAGAGAAACTGATTTCATAATAATTGGAATAAAATTTAATGCAAAAGTAGAGGGAATAGAACAAAGTTAAGGGAGTTTGTGTCGGGCAATTAAAGGGTTAGGAAAATAATAAAGGGAAACATGTCCCCTCATGTGACAGCGTTACATGAGCTGGGACGTGTCAATGAATTTTTTCAAAATTTTTTATTTAATTAATAAATCCTTCATGAAACCTCATCCCACCCGTGGATGAGGTTTCATGAAAATGCGAAGGCTGCCTGGGCTCTTTGCCTGCCCGCCAACCTTAAGGTTGGACGGGCAGCTCAGTTAAGTACTTTAATTAGTTTTTAACAGCCTTAATAGGCCTTTGAGAGTTCAGTGGGCACGCAGCCGACTCCACTGCGCGCCCGCCGAACTGAGGATCAGAATGACGTGTGGTGACATCGGGACGCCCACCCGACACCACCGCACGTCATTTTACGCATCGGCGTGCGGGCCCCGGCCCCCGCTCGCCGACGGGAAAATGCTGCCCTTGGAGTTTAATAACAGGCCAAAGAGGGATTGTAAGCAATTATTGGAGAGGTGTTACTTATAACCTGAGGGTATAATCCCAGTATTAAAGGGCGCGTACATCGAAATTGGTAGCTTGAGCCTGATTAAAATGTCACCAGAATTCAGAGAATTATTGGTCACAAGTCAGTGAGTGGGGGGCAAACAATACCCTCAAATTTTTGTTAATCATGCCTCAAGGCACTACAATGGTGCCCACAGAGGTGGGGAGGGGGAGGGTTAGTGCAACTCAAAAGCTCAATAGTGGTTCTTGTGTTTTTGAATTGCTTTTTTGAATACTGGGATCAAAACTCAGTATCAGAAAGGGTGCTGATCATTCGCAGCTCAAGTGGTGCTTAGTGAGGTCAGATACACCGCATGCATGTGTCTATTACTAAGCAAGAAACCTGTGTTTCCCCTGACAAAACACAATATTTCCCTTCAAGTAGGATATATTTTTTCAGCTTTTTTACCTGCAGTGATATTTGGGCTGGGGCGCAGCAGGGGCTACCTTTCAAATATGAACCCCCCTGCAAATTCCCATTCTCTCCCCTGCCTTTCTCCCCACAAGGTATCGGTTCCTTGCTGGGGAACAGTTAACCAAACACTAGATGCTTAAATTGATCTTCATGTGTGATCTTCACTATTAGCAGGTTATTTGGTAAAATGGCAGCCAATTAACTCCTTAGCTTGAGCCTCAGCACCTGTTTCCCCCGCTGTGTTAAAGAAAATTATAGCGGAGATGTCAGTTCAGATTAAACATGTGAAATATGTTCTTAAACTGCACACATTAAGGTCTTCTATCATTTGACAAAGTATAAGATTTCCAATTAACATATATTTAAGTTAAGTGACAATTTTGAAGTTTTTTCCAAAAAAATTAGAAATTATTTACTGGAGTGGGGGATAATTTTAATTTTTGATGCAAAACAGGTAAAATCAGATCAGCTGCCATGATGTACATCTCTGCAGAAAGGAAAATCGCAAGAATGGTGAATCAATGTGTGGCTTGAGGCATGGTGCAAGGGAGAGGGCTTCAAATTCTTAGGGCTTTGGGACACATTCTGAGGCAGGAGGCACCAATTCAAAAGGAATTCACCAAGGTTCCTTCAACAGCACCTTCCGAACCCACAACCACTACCATCTAGAAGGACAAGAGCAGCAGATAGGTGGGAACATGGCCGCCTGGATGTTCCCCTCCAAATCACTCACAATCCTGACTTGGAAATATATCGCCTTTCCTTCATTGTCACTGGGTCAAAATCCTGGAACTCCTTTCCTAACAGCATTGTGCGTGTACCTAAACCACATAGACTGCAGCAGTTCAAGAAGGCAGCTCACTACCCCATTCTCAAGGGCAACTAGGGATAGGCAATAAATGCTGGCCCAGCCAGTGAAGCCCGCATCCCATGAATGAATTTTTAAAAATGGACAGGTTGCATCTCAACAGGACTGGGATCAGTGTTCTCCCAGGGAGGTTCACTAGTTTGGTTGCAGAGGGTTTAAAGGTGTTTACTAAAACCCGCTTTCCCCTTCAACATCTCTTTGTCCTTTTGTCTGTGACATCTTTTGGTTAACTTCACCTATCACTGGCCCTCTATCCAGCTCTTCTTGTCCCAACCCCCCACCCCCCACTTAAACCAACTTATATTTCACCTCTTTTCTATTTTTACTTAGTTCTGTTGAAGGGTCATTCGGACTCAAAATGTTAACTGTGCTCCTCTCCACAGATGCTGCCAGACCTGCTGAATTTTTCCAGGTATTTTTGTTTTTGTTTTGGATTTCCAGCATCCGCAGTTTTTTGCTTTTATCTTAGTGTTTAAACTAACTTGGGAGGAGGATGAACATCAGCATATAGAAATGGAAAACAGAAATAAGATGCATAAAGTATGACAGTACGAGAGAAGAGAGTAGTACCATATTAGATAGGATTGGGTTGAGAAGGACTACAGGGATTATAAAAACAGATTGGGATTACATGTATGTAAACTCACAAAGTGTGGTGAACAAGATTGGTGAGCTACAAGCACATATAGCCATGTGGAAATATAATGTGGCAGCAATGACAAAAACGTAGCTTAAAAATGGCAAGAACTGAGCGCTTAATATTCAAGGATATATAGTGTTCAGAAAAGATAGAGAAGGAAAAGGGGAGGTGAGGCAACAGTACTGATTAGGGAAAACATTGTTGTGCCGGAAAGAGGGTATGTCCTTAAAGGGGCATGAACAAAATCTATTTGATTAGGCTTCGGGAGCAAGGATATGATTAGGCTACTTGGGGGCTGGATTTTATGAGGTGCCGTGTTTACCCCTCTCTGCCAATTAAAAAGTACAGCAGAGCCCACCCACGATCCCAATGGCTTCCCCATAGCAATTTAACACCGGGAGCAGCGTAAATTGTTTCAAGGCAAGACTTACGACCCTTTCTCGGGAGGAGGTCCTGCCTTCGAGAGCTGCCAGCCAGTTGGAAGGTCCGCAGTTCTGTAATCCCAGCAGCGGCAGCCAGGTATGGTGGCAACTGCTGGGACTACTGGCAACCCCACCACAATGAAGAGCTCAGCTGAGTCCAGGGTTTGGGGTCTCAGTGAGGGGAATGGCAGGGGTGGGGCAGGGTGTGGGGTGGTGTGGTGGTGAGCTCAAGAGGCCAGGGGGTAGCTAAAGGGAGACAGTTGAACTTGGGGGAGGCAGGGTGTCTCAATTGAGCTCTGGGAGCCTGCAAAGGGTGTTTCCCTCATTGCCCAGATGAAACTGCCAGGCTTCCCAGAAGGCGTGGACCTCCCTCTGTGGCATGTAGTACTGGCAGCAGCACAATGAGGTCCTTAAGTGATCATTAGTTGGCCACCTAAGGGCTTCAATAAGGCTAAGGGTGGGCAGCCACCTCCCTGCCCCCCACTTGAAAATTTCTGACAGGTTGGGGGGGGCGCAGGTAAGTAGCGCCTCCCCGACCCAAACCTGCCAGTGGTAGTGCTTAAAATTCAGCCCGGGGATATTCTATAGATGCAAAATAGTAAGAGAGAGAGAGGTAGAGGAGCAAATCTACAGGAAAATCACCGAGATGTGCAAGAACTATAGAGTGGTGACACTGGAGGACTTTAATTACCCAAATATCGAATCAGATAATGTTCTGGTAAAGGGTAAGGAGGAGGAGGAAATTTATTAAATATTTCCTGGAGAATTTCCTTGACCAGTATGTGCTTGCTCCAACCAGAAAGGAGGCATTGCAGGATTTAGTGCTGGGTAATGAGATGATCCAAGTGTCTGTGGGGGAAAACACTTGTGTAAGAGTGATCATTATATTATTAGGTTTAGACTAGTAATGCAAAAGAAAGTAGAATGTCTTGATTGGAAGAGGGCCAATTTTAATGGGTTGCCAAGGGATCTAACCAGGGTAAAATGGAACCAAAGAATGACAGGAAAACAATGAGTGATCTTTAAAGAGGAGATGCTTCAGGTACCAGCTGGGTACATTCCAACAAGTTCAAGAGGTAAGGTAACTAATGCCAGGGTTCTTTGGATGATGAGGGAGGTGGAGAATATAATGAAACAAAAAAGGAAGGGTGTATGATGTGTGTCAGCTGAATCCTTCAAGCAAGAAGCAGGTCAAAAACAGTAAGTTGAGAATGGAAGTGAAAAGGAAAATAATACCGGCAAAGAGAGAATGTGAGATTAGAATGGCAGTCAACATAAAAAGGAATCCAAAAATCTTCTACCTGCATGTAAATACTAAGCAGGTAGTAAGAGGTGGAGTTAGTCCTATTCGGAACAAGGTGGGTGATATATGCTTAGAGGTGAGGGCAAGGCTGGAATACTTAATTAGTACTTTGTATTAGTATTTACTCAGGAAGAGGAAGCTGGCAAAATATTGGTAGGAGCAGAGATAGTAGAGGTAGTGGCTAGGGTGAAAATTGATAAGCAGGAGGTACTTGAAAGGATGGCTTGAAAGGTCCGGGTGGTTTGTATCCCAGGTTGCTAAAGGAAGTTGGGGTGGAGATAGCAGAAGGGCTTGTCATAATCTCCCAGTCTTCCCTTATATGGGGGAGATGCTGGAGGATTGGAGAGTGGCAAATGCTGACACCGTTAAGTAAACACGTGAGGACAGTCTTAGTAATTATAGGCTAGTTAGTTTGGCATCAGTGATGGGTAAGGTGTTTAGAAACCATAATCAGGGAGAAAATCAACAGGCACTTGGAGAGGTTTTTTGTTAATTAAAGATAGCCAGCATAGATTTGTGAAAGAACAAAGAACAAAGAAAAGTACAGCACAGGAACAGGCCCTTCGGCCCTCCAAGCCTGCGCCGATCATATTGCCCGTCAACTAAAACATTTTGCACTTCTGGGGTCCGTATCCCTCTATTCCCATCCTATTCATCTATTTGTCAAGCTGCCTCTAAAACACCACTATCGTATCTGCTTCCACCACCTCCTCTGGCAGCAAATTCCAGACACTCACTACCCTCTGCGTAAAAAACTTGCCCCACACATCTCCTCTATAGTTTTCTCCTCTCACCTTAAATCTATGTCCCCTAGTAATTGACTCTTCCACCCTGGGAAAAAGCTTCTGACTATCTACTCTGTCCATGCCACTCATAATTTTGTAAACTTCTATCAAGTCGCCCCTCAATCTCCGTCGCTCTAGTGAGAACAATCCAAGTTTCTCCAACCTCTCCTCATAGCTAATAACCTCCAGACCAGACAGCTTCCTGGTAAACCTCCTCTGCACTTTCTCCAACGCCTCCATATCCTTCTGGTAATGTGGCGACCAGAATTGCACGCAATATTCCAAGTGTGGCCTAACCAAGGTTCTATACAGCTGCAGCATGACTTCCCAGCTTTTATACTCAATACCCCTGCTAATGAAGGCAAGCATGCCATATGCCTTCCTGACTACCTTATCCAAAAGGCAAATCATGCTTGACAAATCTAATTGAATTATTCAATGAAGTAACAGAGAACGTTGATGAAAGGAGTGCAGTGGATGTCATCTGTATAAATTTTAAGAAAACATTTGACCAAGTGCCACATAAAAGGCTGGTTAACAAAATTGTGGCTCATGAAATAGGGTTAGTATCAGCTTGGATAAAAAAAAACTGCCTTAAGGACAGAAAATAGTGAGTCATGGTAAATGGTTGTTTTTCACACTGGAGGGTGGTAAACAGTGGTGTTCTCCAAAGGTCAGTGCTAGAACTGCTGCTTTTTTTGATACATAATGTGTATATATGACTAAGATATTGGAATACAGGGTAAAATTACAAAATTTGCTGATGATACGAAATTTAGAGAAGTGGCAAACAGTGAGGATGATACAAATCAAGTGCAACAGGACATAGATGGACTAGCAGAATGGACAGACCAATGGCAGTTGGAACTTAATGCAGTGTGAGGGAGAGGCAATAAAGACTTAATGGCACAATTCTAAAGAGTGTGCAGAGATAGAGGGACCTGGGGTGTGTATGCATACATCATTGAAAGTGGAAGGACCTATTGAGACAATGGTTAGCAAACCATATGGGGTCTTGTGCTTCAAAAATAGAGGTATTGAGAACAAAAGCAGGAAAGTTGTTCTAAATCTTTATAAAGCTCTGCTTAGGCCACAACTAGAATATTGTCTTCAGTTCTGGTCACCGCACTTTAGGAAGCTTGTGAGGGTCCCTGAGAGAATGCAGTGGAGATTTACCAGAATGGTTCCAGGGATGGGTCATTTTAGCTACAAGGTTGGGCTAGAGAAGCAGGGGTTTCTCTCCGCTGAGCAAAGGAGAATAAGGGAAAATTTGATAGAGCTGTCCTGGATTATGACAGGTTTGAATAAGGTAGACTGTTTCCATTAGCTAATGGTACAAGGACTATGGGACACAGATTTAAGGTTTTAGGCAAGAGATGCAGGGAGGATGTGAAGAAGGAATTTTTTTACACTAGAGTGGTAATAAACTGGAACTCACTGCCCCTGAGCATGGTGAGCGGGCTGTTTTGTCCTGGATGGTGACAAGCTTCTCGATTGTTGTTGGAGCTGCACTCATCCAGGCAAGTAGAGAGTATTCCATCACTTTCCTGACTTGTACCTTGTAGATAGTGGACAGGTTTTGGAGAGTCAAGAAGTGAGTTACTCGCCGCAGTTACTCTGACATGCTTTTGTAGCCACAGTATTTACACGGCTAGTCCAGTTCAGTTTCTGGTCAATGATAACACCCAGGATGTTGATAGTGGGGGATTCAGCGATGGTAATGCCATTGAATGTCAAGGGGCGATGGTTACATTCTCTCTTGTTGGAGATGGTCATTGCCTGGCACTTGTGTGGTGCAAATATTACTTGCCACTTGTCAGCCCAAGCCTGGATGTTGTCCAGGTCTTGCTGCATTTGGACATGGACTGGTACAGTATCTGAGGAGTCGTGAATGGTACTGAACATTGTGAAATCATCAGCAAACATCACCACTTCTGACCTTATGATGGAAGGAAGGTCATTGATGAAGCAGCTGAATATAGCTGGGCCTACAACACTATCCTGAAGAACTCCTGCAATGATGTCCTGGAACTGAGATGATTGTCCTCCAACAACCACAACCATCTTCCTTTGTGCTAGGTATGACTCCAACCAACAGAGAGATTTCCCCCTGATTCCCATTTACTCCAGTTTTGCTTGGGCTCCTTGATGCCACACTCAGTCAAATGCTGCCTTGATGTCAAGGGCAGTCACTCCCACCTCACCTCTGGGGTTCAGCTCTTTTGTCCATGTTTGAACCAAGGCTATAGTGAAGTCAGAAGCTGAGTGACCCTTACTGAACCCAAACTGAGCGTCAGTGAGCAGGTTTTTGCTAAGCAAGTGCTGCTTGATAGCACTGTTGAAGACCACTTCCATCATTTCACTGATGAGCTAGAGTGGAAGGAGGGGCGGTAATTGGCTGGGTTGTATTTGTCCTGCTTTTTGTGTACAGGACATACCTGGGAAATTTTCCACATTTCCGGGTAGATGCCTGTGTTGTAGCTGTACTGGAACAGCCTAGCTAAGGGCACGGCATGTTCTGGACCACTAAAGTGGCTAAAAGACCTAGGCTTGGCCAGGGGCAGCACTACAGTCAGTTGTAGAAATGGTGGGAGATGGCGGTATGGACACAGCAACTGCCTCTGCGCTCGTCTTCATCATCAGCATCTGTATTTGCTGATATCAAAAAGCAATGATTACGCACGCATGCAAATGGTAACAATGTCAAATAGGGCCTATGCCCCTGCCCTGGCTGGTCTGATACAACTCTCTAGTGTATACAGGAAAATCTAATTATTGAGAAGAGATTATTAGCCTGGATTCAACCATATTAATAAGATACAGGATGGATCATTAAGAGGCTAGACTATTTTAGAATGCAAAGCTTGTGTGGGAAGCAGGATCCCTGGATGCTTTTACTGGCAGGGTATTCTCGGGGCAGCTCCCTGGGCCAGTAGTACGGCCAGGGGACAAAAGGGGGGACTGAAGTTGTGTAAGTAATAAGTTTGAAATCCCCATGTGGCCATTAATTGAGTCAAGATTAATTGGGTTCACTGGGATAAAACAGCCACAGAAACTTTATCTTGTTGACTGAATTTTACAATTGTTAAATGGATAGCTAGAACAATATGGCCACAGAAACTCTGTCTTGTGATGTGTAGCTTCCTCTAAGGGGAAGTATAAATAATGGTTACTGTATCCATTAATTTTGAGAGAAGGACCCTCCCATGCATGCATTCTGAATAAACCAGCATGACTCTACTCTCTCCGGACTCTGTGTGGTGACTGAAATAACAATATTTAGAGATACTAGGAGGATGTTTCTCCTTGCCAAAGGAGCTTAGAACTAGAGAACAGAGTCTCATACTGAGGGGTTGGCCATTTAGAAGGAGGAATTTCTTCACTCAGTGTGTTGTGGTTCTTAGGGATTCTTTATCCCTGAGGGATATAACAGAGATCAACAGATTTTTGGATACTCAGGGAATCAGGGGTTATGGTAATAGGTGGGAAAATGAAAGTGAGATAGGAGATCTACTATGATCGTATTGAATAATGAAACTGACTAAATGGCTTACTCGCATTTCTTATGTTCAATACCTAAAAGTTTCAAGTTCCACGGCCTCAGTTGACTGTTGCTGCTGCTCTCCATATCGGATTCCATCATTATGTTTCCCTTGAACAAAATGTTGCTGATGTGATTTAGCTACAGTTCCACGTCCTTTGTCAAAATTTAGAGCTGGTAACTAAAACAACAAACACAAACAAAACAATTCTCATCTGTTATTTTACATCATAGTTTATTATAAGTAGAGACTTATATTCAAATCTTTGTTACCAATCATTAATTCCTAAAATTAAAATAAAAAGACATACACTGACAATTTAGACAATCAGGTCAATTATAATTCCCAGAATTTATAAAATGATAAGTTAAAAGTTACAAAATCAACCAGTTTCAAAATTATAAATATTCTAAGAAGTACCTAGGTTTCACCAACAATCTATCAATCAGCTTTGCTGGAGGCATGCAATTCTGGATCACTTCTGCCTCCCCAAACACCCAGTTATGCAGCAAAGTGGCAAGCCTGGGAGTAGATCACCAATTTTTTTTTAATTCATTTATGCGATGTAGGCATTGCTGGAAAGGCCAGCATTCATTCCTCATTCCTAATTGTCCTTGAAAAGATGGCAGCTCACCATCTTGAACCACTGCAGTCCCTGTGGTTTGGGAAACCCACAGCACTGTTAAAGAGGGAGTTACAGAATTTTAACCTAGCAACAATGTAGGAACGGTGAAATATTTCCAAGTCATGAAAGTGTGTGACTTGAAGGAGGACATGCAGGTGGTGTGTTCCTATGTGCCTGCTGCCGTTGTTCTTTTAGGTGGTAGAGGTCATGGGTTTGGAAGCTGCTGTCAAAGGAACCTTGGCAAGTTGATGCAGTGTAACTTGTAGATGGTATACACTGCTGCCTCCATGTGCGGGTGGTGGGGGGAGTTAATGTTTAAGGTGGTGGACTGAGTGCCAATCAAGTGGGCTGCATTGTCTTGGATGGTGTCAAGCTTCCTAAGTATTGTTGATGCTTCACCCATCCAGGAGTATTCCATCCTGTGCCATGCAGATAATAGACAGGCTTTGGCAAGTTAGAAGGTGAGTTACATGCTACAGAATTCTCTGTCTCTGACTTGCTCTTGTAGCCACAGCATTTATATGGCTGAGTTAATTAAGTTTCTGGTCAATGTTAACCCCCCCGAGCTGTTGATGGTGGGGATTTAACATTGGAAATGCCATTAAATATCAAGGGGAGATGGTGGTTTCTCTCTTGTTGCACAGTCATTGCCTAGCACTTGTCACGTGTGAATGTTGTTTGCCACTTGTCAGTCTAAGCCTGAAAATTGTCCAGGCGGGCACAGACTACTTCATTATCTGAGGAATTACAAATGGCACATCAGTGAACATCTTCACTTCTTATAATATGATGGAGGGAAGATCATTGATAAAGCAGCTGAAAATAGTTGGGCCTAGGATACTGCCCTGAGGAACGCTTGCAGTGTTGACCTGGGGTTGAAGTAATTGACCTCCAACAACCGCGACCATCTTCCTTTGTGCTAGGTATGTCTCCAATCAATGGAGAGTTTTCCCTTGATTCACACTGACTTCAATTTTGCTGGGGCTCCTTGATGCTACAGTCAATCAAATGCTCCCTCAAGGGTAATCACTCTCACTTCAGCTCTGGAATTCAGCTCCACATTTGGACCAAGGCTCCAATGAGGCCTGCAGCAGGAGGGTCCTGGGGGTACCCGAACTGAGCTTTGCTCAGCAGGTTATGCTGAGTAAGTTCCACTTGATAGCACTTTTGATGACACCTTCCATCACTTAGTTCATATTGAGAGTAGATTGACGGGGTAGTAGTTGGATTGGATTTATCCTGCTTATTATGGGCAGAACATACTGGGCAAATTTTCACATTGTCAGGTAGATGCTAGTGTCATAGCTGTACTGAAACAGCTTGGCTGGGGGCACACCTGTTCTGGATCACAAGTCTTCAGAACTACAGCCAGGATGTTGTCAGGGCTCATAGCTTACTTCTGTCTGGTGCAATCAGCCATTCCTTGAAATCATGTGGAGTGAATTGAAATGGCTGAAGACTGGTATCTGTTATGTTAGGATCTTCAGGAGGAGGCCGAGATGTAACATCTCCTCAGCAATTCTGACCGAATATGGTTGTAAATGTCTCAGCTTGTCTTTTGCACTAATGTGCTAGGCTCCGACATCATTCACAATGGGGATGTTGTGGAGCCTCTTCCTCCCCTTAATTGTTTAATTGTCATACCACCATTTATGACTGGATGTGGCAGGACTGCAGAGCCTTGGTCTGATCATTGCTTGTGGGATTGTTTGGCTTCGTCTTTCAGCTTCTCCCATTTTACTTGGGGTTGCCACAATGCTGGTTGATTACCCTTCTCCATCTCCTCCTGTCAGTCACTCATTCTTCTTCCAATCCAAATTTAAATCTCTTGCCACCACATCCAACCAAGGATGGGAAAGAAAAAAGCGTTTTGAGACATCCTAAACATATGAATTATGTTTCTCACATTTTGGAGTCTTAAGACTATTTTCTCACAGAAAGGATTTGGAAAAGAGTCAGATTCAGGGTTTTAAAGCTAAGTGTATTCATACAGAGATAAAAGATGGTTAAAATGCTAATAGGATAGACATTGGTGTTATTGAATGAAAGCAATAAACAATTAATGATATCTCAAAACACTCTATGAAAAGAAATTGCTGTATCTGTCTTGGATACACCTCAACTTTGACAGGCATGGCTGTCCTTTAAGATTATTTTCAGATAAAATTATCTTATATTGCTCAGTAAACTCGCTGATTCACTTTTAGTTTTCCTCTAATCCAATTTTGAAGAGTTACATACTAATGAAGAGCAGAATAGTTATACAATATCATGTACAAAACAATGCTTTTAGTATTTTGCTAACAATGCATTACCAGAACATACATGGTTCGTTGTTCATTCTTTCCATCCCAGTGAGAAATAATCTCTCACTCAAGGCAAAATAAATCCCATCTCTTATCTGAAGTAAACTAAATCTAATATATGATGCACAGCATTCCTATTTCCAGCTTGGTACTATACTATTGGTGATCATACCTGCTGCTTGCTTGCAGGTACATTCAAGAGATTGAGTAGCCGCTTGAGGTCTGAATATTCTCTATAACAAAAAAAAATCTTGACATAGTTGAAAACATAATTAATAATTAAAATTCAGTGAGCCCTTTTACTCCATTAATGTCTATTGCAGCTTTCAAATACAGTTCCATTATTTTTCCTGCTACTTCATATATAAAAAGTCTTGCATTCGCATTTATAAAGCACATTTCATGACCAGTGAAGTACTTTTGAAGTGCAGTCACTCTGTAATGCGGGAAGATATGTGAAGATATTTCAGTGTATATTTTGAATCACTTTTTTACTGCAGTTACTTTAATTGCAAAGAGTGGCAGTAAACATGTACATTGTAAACAGGGTGTAAAAATTAGGATATAAGCAGAAAATGCTAGAAATACTCAACTTTTCAGGTCAAGATTTTTCATCAATAAGAGTTCTGATGAAAGATGATAAAATATTAATTCTGTTTCTCTCTCCACAGATGCTGCCTGACTTGCTGAATAGTTCTAGCATTTTCTGTTTTTATTTCATATTTCCAGCATCTGCAGTGTTTTGCTTTTGTAAAGGTTGGGGAGTTGGTGAGAATGGGAGTTCTCTAAGTACTGGGTAATAGTCTCTTATTGAAATTTGAGTTAAAATTTGGAATTTAATTTACAAGTTGTAAAACTGTAAAAGAAAGTGCAATTTAGCCAGCACTTTACAGAAACTGCCTACCATTGGCAATTAACTCGAGCGGGTTGGGCACATGCCTGCCCGTCAAACAAAAACTTCTGCCCATGAAGAATACCAAATGGAGAAAGGGTTGAAAGAAATTGGCTGGTGTATTCGAAGAAAGCTGTTGCAGCTTTTTGCTTCTGCTGGAAACTGCACGGCTTCACAACGGCACGCAGATTAGTAAAGGAAGGTTGCAATGACTAGAAGCATCTCAATGACAGATTGCAATCTCACGAAATACATAAGGAGCTGCTCAAAATGCAATAAAATGGCTTGAAAGAAAGCCTGCAATGAAGACAATAGATGAGTACACACAAAGAAGAAGAAACATTGGCAATCACTGTTGACATGTATTAACGGCAATTATGCAGTACCTAGCTGACCATAACTCAGCATACAAGGCTTTATGAACATAACAATGGCAACTTTCTGCGAGAATTGAGATGATAGCTAAATTCGATCCTGCAGTGCAAGAATTTGTCCAACACATAAAAACGAAGAAATCCATGACCATTATCTTGCCTCTTGTTCAAAATGAACTAGTCTTGATGATGGCGTTGAAAGTGAAGAAAAACATTATTGAAAAGGTGGAGACTGCAAAATACTTTATTCTTGGCTGTACTCCTGATCTGAGTCACCAAGAGCAGATGTCCCTTGTTCTTTGTTATGTTGACATGATTCTGAAGTGAAGGTAAGGGAGAATTTTATTGACTTTCTTCCGGTTCAAGACAAAAGTGAACAAGGACTATCGGATTCTCACATGGCTGCGCTGGATGGACTTGGCTTCCAAATTACTGATTGAAGGAGACAGAGATGTGACAATAGGACAAATATGAAGGGCCAGAAACGAGGCGTACAGGTGCGCATCCTTCAACTCAACCGCCGAGCTTTTTTCACTCCATGTGGCTGCCACAACTTAAATCTGCTATTGGGAGATATGGCAAAGTGCAGTTCTAAAGCCATGACATTTTTTGGAGTTGTACAGCAAATTTACAATATATTTGCAGCTTCAACTAATAGATGGAAAATATCGAGAGTGAATGCTCTCTCTTTAACTCCAAGGCCGTTGTTAAACATGAGGTGAGAATGTCGAGTATGGTGTGTAAAAGCAATCCGTTACCAGATAAGTGATATCAGGAACAACTTGCTTAAAGTTGCTGAAGAATGTGATGACTCAAAAGTTAAAAGTGAGGCAGAGTCCTTGGTCAACTACGAACTCGAAAATTTTGAATTTCTGTTGCAATGGTTGTGTGGTATGACATCATTTTCGCCATGAACACTGTAAGCAAGACACTTCAATCCAGGGAAATGTAGCCTTAATTGGCCCGCCAGCGTGAAATCGCGGTGCAGTGCCGATCGCGGGCGGCGGTCTGACATTAATTGACAGGAAAATGCTGAAATCTGTTATTAAAGAAGTGATAACAGGACATCATAATATGATTAGGTAGAATCAGCATAGTTTTAAGGAAGGAAAATCATGTTTGACAAAGTTTTAGTTTTTTTAAGAATGTAACTGGCAGGGCAGACAAAAGGACGCCTGTGGTTTTGGTTTTTAAAAGACATTCAATAAGATGCCACACAAAAGATTGAAACAAAGAATAAGGCTTATGGGGTTGGTGGTGATATTAACATGGATAGATGATTGGATAAAGGACAGAAAACAGACTAGGAATAAATGGTTCATTTTCAGACTGTTACTAAAGCAAGGATTAATGCTGGGACCTCAGCTATTTACAATCTTTATAAATGACTTAGATGAACAGAACAAGTGTAATGTACCCAAGTTTTTACTAATGGCAAAGGTAGGAAAGTAGACTGTGAGAAGGACACAGAATCTGCGAAAGAGATATAGGGCAGAATCTTCCACTCCCACCAGCAGCGAGAATTGTGGAAGGTGGAAGCACTAAATTTGGCATGGCAATGCCACTACCTGGAAGTTCCCCTCCAAATTAAAATTCTCGCCAGCGGATAATTAGAAAGGTCAGAAATAAAAACAAAAAATGCTGGAAAACTCAGCAGAGTTTTGAGTCCGTATGACTCTTCTTCAGCTCTGAAGTTGTGGGGGGGGGCTGCGGGGGACACGAGAGGGGAGGGATGAGACAGAGGCAGGACTGGGTGAGTAGGGAGGAACACGAGAGGGAAGGGGGAGACAGAGGCAGGACTGAGGGGGAACTAGAATGGAGATGGGGGAGACAAAGGCAGGACTTGGGGAGAACACAAAAGGGGAGGGGCAAGACCAAGGCAGGACTAGGGGGTGGTCAAGGAACAGAATGGAGGAGTGAAAGAATGTCCTGGGGCAAGAGTTATAAGACTGTCCAAGGATGAGTCAGAAACTGTTCTGGGGCTGAGGCCACAGTGTCAGGAAAATATTGAAGAGACTGTCCTGGAGTTGAGACCACACTGTTGGGGGCATATTGAAGATGCTGCCTTTGGGCTGAATGGGCAATGTTAGAGGTCTCTGCATTTCTCGATCCCGATCTTGGGCAGTGGAAGGCCTCTCTGTGCAGTGACAGTTGAGCACAGTATGCTGTGCAGGGCGTGGTCAGTCACTTAAGGCATTTGGTCTTGGGGGTTTGAGTCATAGTATTGTGAGGCAGAGGGCACTGTAATATTCAGGGGAGGTATGTGGATCCTGTAAGTCGATAGCTGAAAAGTCATGATGAGGGAGGTATTGAAAGGTCTCATGGGGGAGGGGGTGCCCGAAAAGTAAGGTTGCATGTGGCCTTGAGAAGGGGAGGGTTCAGGCTGACAAACGGCATGGGGACATCAACATTAAAGGGTTCAGAGGGAGAACAGGAAAATCTACATGCACAATGGTGGGGTCAAGGATAACACGGAGAGGCTGGATAGTGACAGGAGGAATGGGAATTAGGGACGGTGAGTATGGAGGAGGGTGGGAGGAACTTGGCGGGTGATGGGGCAGGTTGGAAGCTGGTTTCACTAATGGTGACAATACTATTTTCACATTCACTTACGAATGGTGCAGTTTGAAAAACAAGCTGGCAAAAAAAATCAATCAGTGAGGGGGTCTCTGGGCATGTGGGAGGAGTTCAGCCAAACATTTTTTGGCCGATTGAAGGGGTACCATATAAACATCATGCTCAAACCACGGAGAGCAACGCCCTGCTGAGTGCTGGACTCAAGGGTCTAATGCACAATAATTGAGCTTGGCTCCTTTACTAATGTTGTACATTTAGCCGAGAATCCATTAAGTTTAGGTGCTGCGGTGCACATGATGTTAAGTGGCACCTGGTCCTTACAGGGGCATGTGAGAATGGATGTAGGGTCAAATAATCAAGGGTCACAGCTGCTTTGCAGAAGCAGTATGGACTCTACAAACCTCAATGTTCCCAGTGTTCTGGTCATGGCATTCAAGGCACCATGCTTGCAGTCAGGACGTAAGTGCAAGGGTTGGGTATCGAAAGTTATTATCGAGGTCAACCACCAGAAGGTTGACTGTGGGTTACAGGACATGGGGCTTTTGACCCTAATTAAGACTCTTGTTCTGAATGCGCAGTTACGTCTAAGGGGAAGGTTCAGCCACTTGTTGTCCTCCAGGTTAAGTGGGTGGACAAAGATCTGGCAAATGGAGTACAATGCAGGAAAATGTGAATCTATCCATTTTGGCAGGAAAAATAAAAAAGAAGCATATTATCTAAATGGTGAGAGATTGCAGAGCTCTGGAATGAAGAGGGATCTAGATGTCCTAGTACATGAATCACAAAAGGTACAGCAAGTAATTAGGAAAACTAATAGGATGCTATAATTTATTGCAAGGGGAATTGAATACAAAAGTAGGAGACTATGGCTCAGTTATATACGGCATTGGTGAGACCACATATGGAGTACTGTGCACAATATTGGTCTCCTTATTTAAGGAAGGATGTAAAAGCTTTAGAAGCAGTTCAGAGAAGGTTTACTTGATTAATACCTGGAATGGGCGGGTTGTCTTATGAGGAAAGGTTAGGCAGGCTAGACTTGTACCCGCTGGAGTTTAGAAGAGTAAGAGGCGACTTGATTAAAATATTAAAGATCCTGAGGGGTCTTGACAGGGTCGATGTGGAGAGGACGTTTCCTCTTATGCGAGATTCTAGAATTGGGGTCACTGTTTAAAAATAAAGGGGTTGCCCTATTAAGCCAGAGGTGAGGACAAATTTCATCTCTGAGAGGGTCTTGAGTCTTTGGAACTCTACTCCTCAAAAGATGGTGGAAGCAGAGTCTTTGAATATTTTTAAGATAGCGGGAGATAGATTCTTGATAAGCAAGGGAGTGAAAGGCCATAGGGGTAGGTGGGAATATGGAGTTGAGGTTACAATCAGATCAGCCATAATTTTATTCAAGGGCAGAGTGGGCTGCCATTTGATAATGTACCAACGTATGGCACATACATTCTCTGTGAGAAATTCTGCCGCACGGACTTGAATGGCATCCAATGTCGGTTGCTCCGAAGGTTGTCGCTGCAATGAACATTTTTGCCAATGGATCCCTTCATGGGTCCACTAGGGACCTTTGCGGAATCTCACAATGGGCAACACACAAATTTGTAAGGGAGGTGACACATGCCCTTTTCAGTAAAGCTCACCATTACGTGCAGCTCCACATGGATGAAGCAAGCCAGGTTGCCAAAGCTGTGGGATTCGCTGTGATCTTAGGTTTCCCGCAAGTGCAGGGTGCCATCGACTGCACACGTGTGGCCTTAAGAGCTCACTGGCAGCATCCTGGGATTCATTAATAGAAAAGGATTTCATTCTCTGAATGTCCAGTTCATTTGTGATCACAGAAAGCAGGTCCAGCATATTTGCGCTAGGTACCCAGAGAGCTCAAACATTTTGAGTCGATCCCAGATGCAAGATATTTAAGGAACATCAGCGCTTAGTTGGTTGGCTCCTCAATGATAACAAGTACCCTCTAAAGACATGGCTAATGATACCCAATCGTTGGCCACAGTGTGCATCCGAGGAGAGATGCAATGCTGCACATTCCACCACAAGGTCCTTAATAGAGCAAACTATTGGCTGCTTAAAGATGCTTCCGATGTTTGAACAGATTAGATAGGGCTCTGCAATACTCACCACAGAGAGTGTCATGCACCATCATTGTTTGCTGCACCCTGCACAACTTAGCACTGCAAAAAGGCTCAGGGTAGGGTGATGTTGCCAGAGGGAGACATTGAGGAGCTAGACGTCTCCTTGGACGAGGAGGACTTGAAAGTGGATGAACCTGAAGAGGGCGAAGATTCAGATGAACCACATGCACGGGCACAATGCGGCAGACGTGCCTGTGACAACCTCATAGCTACAAGATTTTAAGAGGAATAAGGTGAAAGCAATTTTCACAATCGAAGTACTCTTCAGGCTTAAATGCAGGGGACACAACAAAACCTTCCTTCTCAGTGTCAACATATCAGGAAAGGTCATCAATCTCACAATGATCACGGAAGCAGTGTAAGTCACCTTCAGCCCTAACGATGGGTTCGCCGTCCTTCCCATGGAGACTTAGGTGCACTCATATGCCGCAGCCACAACATCAGTCAGAACACGGGCAGATTCCTCCATCCTTCATTCCAGCCTGGTGACGACCTCCAGCAACTCTGCCTGAAGTACCCCTGCTTGTCTCTGCGTCTCCAACATTTCTCTCAGGGCCAATCCCAGAGGCTTGTCATTGGACTCGGAGTCAGTGGGGGCCTTGTCTCCAGCAGTATTCTGCGTGTCAGAGACCTTGGCTGTCACTGTCTCTGCCTGCTGTGCACTGGTGCCTGTGGGATGATCACCGGTTTGTGAACCCAAACCTACTCTAGAATTAGGTCCCACCGAGGTGCATGTATCTCTGCTGGTGGAGGGTGCAGGTGAACGCAGTGTCGGACATTCATCAGATAGACGTTCTGCATTCTCATCTGAGCTGATCTGGGGGCAGGGGCTGAGGCGCTTGCTGGAGGACATCCATCGCTTTTTTTTGCCAGTAGTTGGGATAGAGAAAAGAGATAATTAGTGATCGACTAGGCAGGCTCCAATATGATAGGTCATTCACAATCATTGTCCACACGATGTATTCTGAATGCGCCCTCCTGGCTTGTTGGGGCAGGCCAATTTCACCTTGCGGGCAGGATTGATCCCTATCCTCCCCAGCAAGTTCTATGGCCTGTACCTTATGCATGGAGACCGTCCTCAACACTGGGGTAACTCCCTCTGATCTTTGCTCTCCCCTTTTTGCTGTGGGCGATTTTGTCCTGCATGAAGACAGATAGATTGACTGTGAGCGCAATGGATGAAAGAGCAGTTCAGGAGCATGCATACCTGTTGTATGTGCTGCGCAATCCCCACTAAGGGATTAAGACGTTTGCCATTTGTGCAAGAACTTACATGAGATGGTGAGCTTCATGTCCCATCTGCTGGTCGTCTGTGACCTCCCTGTGGCCTCTGACCCTTAGTCTACCTAATGCCCTTATGAAAGTGTGAGTTTAGGGTGAGTAGAAGTTTGACTTACCCTGGCAGAGCACCTCTGCTCACTCATCCTTTTCCTGCACTGCAAAGTGTTCGTCTTTTGTTTCCCACAGATACTGACCTCCTTGGCGAACTCCTCCCATGCCAGTGTGGTCAGGTGGGAAGGCCACCTGCTCCCATCCCGAGGAAAGAATACCTCCCATCTTTCCTGGATGGCCTGGAGGAGAATCCCCAGGGAGGCCTTGCTGAACTGTGAAGTGAAGGGTTTGGTTCCGAGAACCTGAATGACATTACATACCTGGCCTACGCTGAGCGAATGTATGTGTGGCTGCCATTTAAAATATAGCACCAAGACCTTCGACTCCATGAGGTAATTGCGGGGCAGACAAGTCCCTGTCCGCCCCACCACGAGACTCAACGAGCTCCTCATTGATGCATAATTAATCAGCTGAAAAGCAGAAGATCGTGTGGATTCATCCGACTCGACGTCCAGCAGGAATCACACCAATTTTCCCACCTGCCACCACACTTAGTCTCCAGAATGGAAAATTCCACCCATCGATAGGATAAGTTAGTGAGCTAAAATGTAACAGAGTATAATGTGTGGAAATATGAGGCAAGTCATTTTGGTAGGGAGAATAGCAAAACAAAGTATTTTGTAAATGAAGCAAAACAATTAAATGTTGGTGTTCATAAGGATTTTTGGTGTCCATACATGGAAGGTTAATATGCAGGTACAGCAAGCAATTATGAAATCAAATGGCATGTGGGCCTTTGCAAGAGGGTTGGAGTATGACAGTAGTGAAGTCTTACTGCAATTGTAGTGGGCTTTGGTGAGACCAGACCTGCAGTTTTCATTTCTACAACTAAGGAAGGGTTATATTTGCCAAAGAGAAGGTGTAAAGAGATTCACTAAATTGATTCATAAGAACATAAGAACTAGGAGCAGGAGGCAATTCAGCCCCTTGAGCCTGCCCTGCCATTCAATACGATCATGGCTGATCTCATTTTGGCCTCAACTCCAATTTCCCACCCACTCACCACAGCCTTTCAACCCGTTACTAATTAAAAATCTGGCTATCTCCTCCTTAAATTTATTCAGCATCCCGGCATCCACTGCACTCTGAGGTAGTGCATTCCACAGATTCACGACCCTTTGAGAAAAGTAATTCCTCCTCATCTCTGATTTAAATCTACCACCCCTTAGCCTAAAACTATGGCCTCTCGTTCTAGAATGCCCCTCAAGGGGAAACATCCGCTCTACTTTGTCTAACCCCTTTAGCATCTTATATACCTCAATTAGGTCTCCTCTCCTCCTTTTAAACTCTAGCGAGTATAGGCCTAAACTGCTTAATCTCTCCTCATAAGACAAGCCCCGCATCTCTGGAATCAATCTAGTGAACCTCCTCTGAACCGCCTCCAATGCAACTACATCCTTCCTCAAGTAAGGGGACCAAAACTGTGCACAGTACTCCAGGTGCGGTCTCACCAATGCCTTGTACAGTTGCAACAACACTTCCCTATTTTTATACTCTATTCCTTTAGCAATAAATGCCAACATTCCATTTGCCTTCCTTATTACCTGCTGTACCTGTATACTAGCTTTCAGCAATTCATGCACGAGGACGCCCAGGTCCTTCTGCACTGAAGCATTCTGAAGTTTCTCTCCATTTAAATAATAAGTCGCCTTTTTATTCTTCCAACCAAAATGGATAACCTCACACTTATCCACGTTAAACTCCATCTGCCACATTTTGGCCCATTCACTTAACCTGTCCATATCCATTTGTAAATGTCTTATTTCTTCATTGCAACTTACTTTCCCACCTATTTTGGTGTCATCTGCAAATTTAGCTAGAGTATCTTCTATCCCTGAAGCCAAATCATTAATATAGATTGTAAATAATTGGGGCCGAAGGACCGAACCCTGTGGCACCCCACTAATTACAGCTTTTAAAGACCCATTTATACGACTCTCTGCTTTCTGTTGGTTAGCCAATCTTCTATCCAAGCTAATATATTACCCCTAACTCTGTGTGATCTTATCTTGTGTACTAGTCTTTTGTGCGGCACTTTATCAAAGGCCTTCTGGAAGTCCAGATATACTACATCTACAGGATCCCCATTATCCACTTTGCTTGTCACATCTCCAAAGAACTCTAGCAAATTAGTCAAATACGATTTACTCTTCATAAAACCATGCTGACTCTGATGGATTGCATTTTGACTTTCCAAATGCCCCATTACTACTTCCTTAATAATGGATTCCAACAATTTCCCAATGACAGACGTTAAACTAACTGGTCTATAGTTTCCTACTTTCTGCCTCCCCCTCCCTTTTTGAATAAGGGTGTTATATTAGCATTTTTCCAATTCACTGGAACCTTTCCAGAATCCAGGGAATTTTGGAATATTATAGCCAATGCATCCACTATCTTCGCTTCGACTTCCTTTAAGACCCTGGGATGTAGGCCATCGGGTCCTGGGGACTTGTCATCCTTTAATCCCAATAGTTTTCTCAGTACTTTTTCTCTAGTGATGGTGATTGTTCTAAGTTACTCCTCCTCTATACCCTCTGCACTACCTGTTACTATTGGGGTGGTACGAGTGTCCTCCACCGTGAAAACTGAGGCAAAATATTGATTAAGCATCTCTGCCATTTCTGTGTTTCCCACAATTAACTCCCCAGTCTCATCCTCCATTAGCTACTCTCTTTCCTTTTATATACTTGTAGAAGCTTTTGCTATCAGTTTTTACATTTTGTGCTAGTTTTCTTTCATAATTTACCTTTGCTCTTTTTATTTTTTTTTAATAACCCTTTGTTGATCTTTAAAAGATTCCCAATCTTCCAGCCTGCCACTGACCTTTGCAATTTGGTATGCCTTAGTTTGTGCCTTTATGTTGTCTTTAACTTCCTTGCTTAGCCATGGGTGCTTTTTCCCCCTCTTACCATCTTTCTTCCTCTTTGGAATATATTTTACTTGGGAGGAATTGAATATCTCCTTAAATATCTGCCACTGTTTATCAACTATCCTACCTTATAGTCTTCCTGCCCAGTCCACTAGGGCCAAATCTGCCCTCATGCATATGTAGTTACCTTTGTTTAACTCCAGAACACACATGTGGGACTCAAGTTTCTCGCTCTCAAACTGAACTTGAAATTCTAGCATGCTATGATCACTCTTCCCTAGATGAGGATGAGCTGAGATGAGACTGAATAGAATAGAGCTAAACTCCTTGTAGCTTCGAAGAATCAGGTAATCTCATTGAAACATATACGATTTCAAAAGGCTTGACAGGGTAGATGCTGGGAGGCTGTTTCCCTTGGCTGGAGAGTCTAGAACAAAGTGCATAGGGTGAAATTTTCCATTCTGGAGACTAAGTGTAATGGCGGGCGGGAAGGTTGGGCTGATACCCATGGGGAACTGGGGCGGGTTGCCATGCCAGACCATCTGCTTTTCAGCTCATTATTTGTGCATAACCGAGCATCTCGTCAAATCTTGTGATGGAGCAGGCTAGGGTTCGTCCGCCATGTCTTACCTCAGGAGTTGAACATCCGCCCGCCATATTTAAACAGCACCCCCACAGACATTCACTTCTCTGCAGCCCAGGGCTTCTTGCGGCATGTGAAGCAATGGCCCCAAGGAAATCCAAACCATCTGCCCCCAAGTTTAGCCACAAGTTGCTGGAGAGACTCCTCCAGACAGTTCAGGACTGGCAGGATGTCCTCTACCCTCGGAATTGGAGCCAGAGGTCCACCAACCTCACCACAACGGCTTGAGAGGAAGTTGCCAGGAGGTCAGTGCCTGTAGGCCTCAGAAGAGGGCCACCCTGCAGTGGAGGAAGATGGTGAATGATCACATCTGCTCCGCCAGTCAGCCTTCTCCTCATTCTCAACTTACTCTGTCATAAGGCCATCAGGCATTCGCAGGGCTACAGCCCACATGAATCTCACATACCAGTAGCAAAAGGGACATCAGCACTGATTCTCTCACACATACTTTAATATCGTCATCTTCTGTAACAACCTGCACAAGCTGCGTCTTCAGCCTTACTGGGAATCACTCAGCACACACAGCAGGCATGCATGCTTATGATCTGCTCTTGCATCCGTGTTGCTCACAGTTATCCATTTATCTTTACGCAGGACAAGTTCGCCCACAAAAAAAGGGAGAGATCTCAGACCGGAGGGGGGATGTCGGAGTTGAGGCCTCTCACCCACTTTGAGAAGCAGGCAGCAGAGTTGGCTGGCGAGGACAGGGACCATTCCTGTGCTGAAGGAGAGATCAGTGTCACCCAACAAGCCAGTGAGGGTCCATGCAGCAGTCATCAGCCGCCCATGGACACTGTGAGCACTCTTCAATTTGGGTGACTGTCTAGCCAATCACTAATTATATCTTCTATTACAGCCGCCAGCAATAAAAGGCCGAGGGACACAGCCCATCGGCCCCAGTCCCCTGAGCATCTTGGATGAGGATCCAGAGGAAGCATCTGAGGAAGACCACACTGCATTCACCTGCACTCCACCAGCACAGAGACACATACTTTGGTAGGTCCGAGCAGGCTTGGGATTACTATCTGGTGAGCACAGCACAGAAACGGGTTGACAGAAGGCGAAGGCAGTAACAGCCAAGGTCTCTGACACTCGGAGAACTGCTGGAGGCCAGGTCCCCACTGAGTCCAATTCCGATGAAATGCCTCTGGAATCGGCCCTCAGAGAAATGGTTGGAGCTCTAAAAACAGGCAGGGAAACAGCAGGCAGGGTTGTCAGAGGCCATCACCAGATTAGAACGAAGGATGGAGGAGTCCATCCACAATCTGTCTGATGTTGTGGCTCCAACATGCGAACACATCAAGGTCACCATTGGAAGGGTGCTGTTGGATTCCTCTGATACAGAAACTCCAACCCTGTATATATATATTTTTTTTAATTATCCTTATTATTACTTATTATTTTTAAACTGGATTTTTCAGCTCAACAAAGACAATTAAAATGGTTGACCCTCTGTCTGGAATTACTCCAGCAGTCTCCAGAACAAAAGAATTATCTTCTCAATTTCAAGAATGTCACACCTCGTTATGCCTAAGGAGTATCTAATAGACTACATGGGACTGTTCAGCCCAATTTCAAAAGGAACTACAGGAATCCAATTTGCGTTTAATAAGCCAATTTTGCTAGCGGAGCCCATGGATCTGTTGAGACAATGGCTTCCCAAGCACCAGACCCTCAATGCGAATGGCACCCCTTTCAACCCATAATGGCTGAGACATTGTCAGTCCTGAAAACAAAGCCAATTCAGATGCTGGATAAACATCTTTTATTGAAGTTACTGTGGAGAAAGAAGATCACATGACCCAAGACTTTCACCTTTTGGGCAGTTTAATATTACTTCTGAGCTGTTTAACCAGTCTGCTGTTTGACATCCAACTGGCAGGCCATACAGAAGCAAGTTCTGTCCAGGTTGGATCACTGGCCCAACTAAACTGACTCTACTGGAAGATTTTGTACTATCACTTACAGAACTGATGCAATCTCTGCATGCCTACTTCATCTTGCGGCATCAACCCCACCTGTAAAAGCGAATGATACAACACTGATCTCCAATCAGCCAACCATCGAATGCCTATGTGAAAGACTTCCTCATTGGACTCTGACTTTGGAACTCTGAAACTCACATGAACCAATATTCAGTTTTTCTGTGGTCCTTGTACTATAAACTTCTTTTCCTCTATCCCTCCCTTTTCTGTGTGAATGATGCGTGGGAAGTTGTGGTCACTTCTTTTCGCGGGTTTTGAATGTGTAAAAATAAACTGATCTTCTGAGTTTACTGTGGGATTATTAGTAAAACTGGATCACACAAAGAAGCCAAGGGGTTGCGAAAATGCACCATCGCTTATTCTAAAAAAAAAATTCAAAACACATTCTGTTTATGGATAGCTGGCAAGAGATAAACAGTGGGCGGAATCATCCCAAATTTGCAATAAGTGCACTGGCAGGCATGAAAAGCTGCCGACTGCACTGGCGGATTTTCACGCCGTATCGTCCCCTTCCCACCTCATAAATTATGCAGTCACGGGAAACAAGCCGTCTCGCTGGCGGGCAGCCTCAGATTTGCCCGCCATGCCGCTACCTCGCTGCTTCCTCATTCCAGAAGCTATATTTAAACTGCAGTCTCAGACACAGTTCTCAATGCTTGCAGCCCAGAACTGCTCCAGTGAAGACATGGCCCCAAAAGCCAAGAAGAATGCAGCCCCCGATTCAGTGACGAATCCCCGGGATGCCTTTTGGACACTGTGGAGGCCCATCACAATGTTCGCTACCCTCGCTCTGGCTGCAATCTCACTACTCCAGCTTGGGAGGCTGTGGCAGCAGTAGTCAGTTCCAACGCTGCACACAAGAGGTCGGCCATCCAGTGCAGAAAAAGGATGAATGATCTCATCTGTGATGCCAGGGTAAGTCAACCATCTCATCACTCTCAACTCACGCACTCACAAGCCCATCAGACATTCACAGGGATCTCACTCACATCCAGTTCAAGGGACATTACCACTCACTCTCTCAGGCACATCTTCACATCTCCATCTGGCCTTATCTCCTCTGGAGATCATCTCCTCATCCCGTCCATGGCTCCACTCAGCACACACGCACACCTGGCATCCTTTGCATTTGGCCTGGCATGTGCCTTGCTCACACTCTCTCCACCTGTCTTTTTGCAGGGCAAGATCACGCACAATCCACTGGAGAGGTCCCAGACAGGGGATGGAGTGCTGGACATCAAAGTCCTCACTCCATTCGAGAGTCGCGCGTTAGAGCTGGCCGAGGAGACATGGACCATTCCTGCGGTGACTGCGAGCTTGCCAGCAATCATCCACATGAGGATCCTACTGTCAATGCTACTTTGAGTCCACTGTTGTGTATGTAACATGGCTGCCAAGCACTAATAATCTCCATTTTCTCTCCTAGGCACATCTGCCACATCACCATCAGACAACCATGACCCCTACTCCAACACCAAGAGCACCTCAGATGAGGACCCTCAGGGCAGCATCATTGAAGGCCCATCATGGCGCTCACCCACACCCACGACCAGCATAGCTACACACACCTTAGTGGGACATAGATGTAGATCATCGTCGGGATCACAATCGGGTGAGCATAGCACACAATCTGTTCCGCAGCAGGCGGAGGCAGGGATATCCGAGGTTACCAGCACTTGGAGCACTGATAGAGGCAAGGAATCTTCTGTGTCCGAGTCAGATGGTGAGCCTCTGAACTCAGTCCTCAATCAGTTGTTGGAGCTGCAAAGACAATCACGGGAACATCAAGAAGGGATGTCTGGTGCACTCCTCATATTGCAAGGGACGATGGAGGAGTCTGTCTGCCTTCTGTATGAGGTGGTAGCGCTAGCGTGCCACTGCACCGAGGTCAATATTGACAGAATGGCGGCCACCATAGAGACCTTGGTCCAGTACATCAGTCCTGCACTGCTGCGGGGGCTGAACTCAATTGCTGACGCCATAGTTGGCCTCCAACCGTGTCAACGCCAGAGGGGTATGGGGCAGCTTGATCTCACTGCAGCTTCCCCTTCTCCTCAAGGGGTCAGTCAGAGGCCATCGGGCAACCATAGAGAGGAGGCCCAACAGCTCATCACCCTAGGGCCATCCCCCCAGGTGACTCCGGGAATATCCGGCTGATCCAAATCCCCTCTCCCTGTAGCCCCATCATCTCCAACTCCGCAGGCTAAGGAGGGTGTATCTGGCCTGCAGCAGGATACCCAAAGCAGGCTGGGGCATTCCAGGTCTCAACCCTCCAGAGGACGCTTGCCAAGGTCACCACAGACAGGATGTAACAGTCAGCAGGCTACCTCCACCTCCACTGTGGATGTCGGGGGAGCACTAAGACTTAGCTATTTTCAAGACTGAGATAGACAGATTTTTAAACAGTAAGGGAATCAAGGATTATGGGAAAAAAGTAGGAAAGTGGAATTGAGGATTAAAAGATCAGCCATGATCTCATTGAATGGCAGTGCAGACTCAATGGGCCGAATGGCCTACTTCTGCTCCTACATCTTATGGTCTAGTGGCAGGGTTAGGAAGGTTAAGAAGGTGCAGTTGCACTGAGTGGGCACAGGTGTTAAGCACTTGTACATAATGTTCACTATTGTAAATAAACTCCCAAGAATGTCTCCTTGTCTACGGCTCCTAGTCATAATGAGCAGTATTCGTGTCATTCAGATGTGAAACCTTGGTTCCTGCACAAGATAAAGGCAGCTGTCTCAGTCCAGAGCCTCTTCCCTGTGCAGTGTGTAACCTTCTGAGCAAAGTGATGGTCTGGCTTCACACGCACTGGACACATCAGCAATGTCTGCATCTTGATGGTGCCTGTCATTTCTGCAAGAATATCATGAGTTTTGTCATTCTCTCTGTGTGCTCTCAGCACCTTTGAGATGGGGCTGGCCCCCCATCTCTTCAGCATCTGTTCTCGGTGATGGTGTGGTCCTGAAGGGCACAGGTGATGAAGGCTGTCAAAGGATCAGGTGCACTTAGAGTTTCATGGCTGCATCTCCATGATATGACCCTGATCACAGAGTGAAAAAAGCTGCAATCAACCACACAGGAGTCGGACGTTCACAGAGGCAATGTGAAGATGTATGGAGTGTTCTCACTGCATGTCGTCATCATCCTCCTGGAATCTTGTGACTATTAGGGCCTCACAAGTTCGTCTGGCCAGTGCAATGGCTTCATCGTCGCCATCCTCGCTTTCAAGGATCTCATCACCCTTACCCTTTTCGACGTCCTTCTCATCGGAGGAGATGTGCAGCTCTTCCATCTCCTCCTCAGGCAGGTCCTCCCTTTGTTGCAGTGCCAGGTTGTGTAGTGCGCAGCAAGTTACGATGATGCACAACATCCTCTGGGGACTATATTGCAGTGCTCTACCAGGCCTGTCGAGGCACCGAAACTTCATTTACAATGTGCCTATCATTTGCTCCACCAAACTCCGGGTTGCGACATGAAACACATGGGTTGGCATATGTGTCCTAAGGACCTCTCTTGGTTAAGTCTCCGACTCCAGCTGCGTCTCAAGGCCCCTTCACGCATGCTGGAGAATGCTGGCCATCACTTGTATGGCTAGCATGTAGTGCGCTTCATGGCTATCTGAAATCCCACCCACGTCCGCCCAGTTGACAGATTGGTGGCAGGTTGATTACATATTGTGCTCTCAGCTCAGGTGCAGGCATTCTCCTAACCTGCACTACAAGGCTGCGCTGTTAGCTTGAATCATGAGGGATACTGGTCCAAACCTTAATAAAGACATTGCAAGGAGCTTTGAGCGCCTCCATCAGTGACTGCGCCATAGCCACCTTTCCTCAGGAGATTCCACAACTTGCCCAGTCGTCCAATTGTTCTGCAGCCCCCTAAAAAACACATTAATTTACAATCTGTGCCCGAGGAGTGAAAAGTTCTGGAGCATTTGGTAGCACATTCATGCCTTTGTGTTGCTTGAGTGGGCAGAAATGTTTCAGAGGCCCAACTCCAAGCATATCAATGGAGCTGCTGCTGAATGGCCTCGGCTGCATAAGAATGCTCACTTTTGACAAGCTTTTCCAAGTGCATGGCCACTTCCCTCACCCTCCACGCACCTTGGAATGTGCTTGTTTACTTCCATCAGTCTGTGCTGCCTTTCCCACCCACCCCCGCACCTCCCCCAAATGCGCGGTGCCTCTTCATTGATGTCCTATGGGCGATCCTTGCGAGCACTCTGCAAGGTTGTGTGCACTCACCTCCGAGTTCCCCTTGAGGCGATGGCGTAGTGGACTAGTAATCGAGAGGCCCAGGGTAATGCTCTGGGAACCACTGTCGATTGTTATAAAAACCCATCTGTTTCACTAATGTCCTTTAGAGAAGGAAATCTACCATCCTTACCTGGTCTGGGCTACATGTGACTCCAGACCCTCAGCATTGTGGCTGACTCTTAAATGCACTCTGAAATGGCCTAGTAAGCCGCTCAGCTGTATCAAACTGCTAAAAAGCCTCAAAAAAGGAATGAAACTGGATGGACCACTCGGCATCGACCTAGGCACCGGAAAAGACAACGGCAAACATTACTAACATCTGGGGGCAAAATTGGGAGAGCTGTCTCACAGACTAGTCAAGCAACAGCCTGACATAGTCATCCTCACGGAATCATATCTTAGAGATAATGTCCCAGACACCCCCTCACCATCCCTAGATATGTCCTCATTGGCAGGACATACCTAGCAGAGGTGGCAGCACAGTGATATATAATCAGGAGGGATGTTGGTAGTCCCCAACATCGTCTCTGGACCCCATGAAGTCTCATGGCATCAAGTCAAACATAGACAAGGAAGCCTCCTGCTGATTGCCACGTCCTGCCCGCCCTCAGCAGGTGAATCAGTGTTCCTCCATGTTGAACACCCCTTGGAGGAAGCACTGAGGGTGGCAAGTACGCAGAATGAACTCTGGGTGGGGGACTTCAATATCCATCACCAAGAGTGGCTCAGTAGTATCTAAAGGACATTGCTGCTAGACTGGGTCAACATCAGGTGGTGAGGGAGACAACAAGAGGGAAAAACATACTTGACCCCATCCTCGCTAACCTGCCTGCTGCAGATGCATCTGTCCATGACAGTATCGGTAGGAGTGACCACCGCACAGTTGTTGTGAAGATGAAGTCCCGCATTCATATTGAGGGTACCCTCCATCGTGTTGTGTGACACTACCACTGTACTAAATGGGATAGATTTCGAACAGATCTAGCAACTCAAGACTGGGCATCCATGAGGCACTGTAAGCCATCAGCAGCAGCAGAATTGTACTCAAACACAAGCTGTAACCTCACGGCCCAACATATCTCCCACTCTACCATTACCATCAAGCCAGGGGAATAAGCCTGGTTCAATGAAGAGTGCAGGAGGGCATGTCGGGAGCAGCACCAGGCATACCTAAAAATGAGGTGTCAACCTGGTGAAACTATAACACAGGACTACTTTTGTGTGCCAAACAGCATAAGCAGCAAGTGATAGGGCTAAGCAATTCCACAACCAACAATCATATCTAAACTCTGCAGTCCTGCCACATCCAGTCATGAATGGTGGTGGACAATTAAACAACTCACTGGAGGAGGCGGCTCCACAAATACCCCATCCTCAATGATGGAGGATCACAGCATATCAGTGCAAAAGATAAGGCTGAAGCATTTGCTACAATCTTCAGCCAGAAGTGCCGAGTGGATGATCTAACTCGGCCTCCTCCAGAGGTCCCCAGCATCACAGGTGCCAGTCTTCGACTCATTCCACGTGAAGGCACTGGATACTGCAAAGGCTATGAGCCCTGACAATATTCTGGCAATAGTACAGAAGACTTGTGCTCCAGAACTTGCCGTGCCCCTAGCTAAGCTGTTCCAGTAAAGCTACAACACAGGCATCTACCCGGCTATGTGGAAAATTGCCCAGGTATGTTCTGTTCACAAAAAGCAGGACAAATACAACCCAGCCAATTACTGCCCCGTCAGTCTACTCTCCATCATCAGAAAAGTAATGGAAGGGTCATCAACAGTGCTAACAAGTGGCACTTGCTTAGCAATAACCTGCTCACTGATGCCCAGTTTGGAGACCGCCAAGATCGCTCAGTTCCTGACCTCATTACAGCCTTGGTTCAAACATGGAAAGAAGAGCTGAAACCCGACGTGGTGAGGGTGACTGCCCTTGACATCAAGGCAGCATTTGACCGAGCGTGGCATCAAGGAGCCCTAGCAAAACTGGAGTCAATGGGAATCGGGAGAAAACTCTCCACTGGTTGGAGTCATACCTAGCACAAAGGAAGATGGTTGTGGTTGTTGGAGGTCAGTCAACTCAGCTCCTGGACATCACTGCAGGAGTTCCTCAGGGTAGTGTCCTCAGCCCAAACATCTTCAGCTGCTTCATCAATGACCTCACTTCCATCATAAGGTCAGGATTGGGGATGTTCAATGATGATTGTACAATGTTCAGCACCATTCGCGACTCCTCAGATACTGAAGCAGTCAATGTCCAAATGCAGCATGACTTGGACAATTTCCAGGTTTGGGCTGTCAAGTGGCAAGTAACATTCGCGCCACACAAGTGTCAGGCAATGAGCATCTCCAACAAGAGAGAATCCAACCATCGCTCCTTGATGTGCAATGGCACTACTATCACTGAATCCTCCACTATCAACATCCTGGGGGTTACCACTGACCAGAAACTGAACTGGACTAACCATACAAATACTGTGGCCACAAGAGCAGGTCAGAGGCTAGGAATCCTATGATGAGTAACACACCTTCTGACTCCCCAAAGCTTGTCCACTATCTACAAGGCACAAGTCAGGATTGTGATGGAATGCTCCCCACTTGCCTGGATGAGTGCCGCTCCCACAATATCCAAGAAGCTTGACACCATCCAGGACAAAGCAGCCCGCTTGATTGGCAACACATCCACAAACATTCATTCCCTCCACCACTGACGCACAGTAGTAGCAGTGTGTACCTTCTACAAGGTGCGCTGCCAGAATTCACCAAGGCTCTTTCGACAGCACCTTCCAAAGCCACGGCCACTACCATCTAGAAGGACAAGGGCAGCAGACACATGGGAACACCACCACCTGGAAGTTCCCCTCCAAGCCACTCACCACCCTGACTTGGAAATATATCATCGTTCCTTCACTGTCGCTGGGTGAAAATTCTGGAACTCCCGTTCTAACAGCACTGTGGGTGTACCTACACCACATGGTCTGCAGCGGTTCAAGAAGGCAGCTCACCACCACTTTCTCAAGGGCAAATAGGGATGGGCAATAAATGCTGGCCCAGCCAGCGAAGCCCACATCCTGTGAATGATTTTTTAAAATCCTTAAATGTGGTGTTGTGACTGACTGGGCCACAGCGCTACCAGATGCTATAGCAATTTTCGATGTGAACTTGGGAAGCTACTGACGAAGGCAGGGCAAAAAGTGCTTGTCAATGATCAGACAATAGTGCTGCTGAAGCACAATCTGAAGCTCTCTGTGCACACAAAGATAACCTGGCTTGCAGGCTCGCATCCATGATTGAGTGCGACAGATGACAGCGTCTGAAAGAGCAATTTCATCCTGTGAACTCAGTATCAGGATCATGAATGAGAAATGGCCTTTGGAGAGATGCTGCAGTCCGGATTTAGTTCAGTCCTCAGACAATCAAGAGATAAACAGTGACTGGTTATTGTCCTCCTTAAGGTGTCTTACCAAGCTCCAGGCATACTGCCACTTACATTTGCAGTGCTGTTCCTGCCTCTTGAAAGCTGCCAAAGGCAGTGAGTGTTGGTGCCTGAAAGGACTGCATCATGTTGACTTTCTTCAGAGTGAGCACTGTGGAGTTCTTATCCCATTATGGAATGGCCACATGCTCCATAGGCTGTCTAGCCTTCCAAGGATGGGGCCATCATCAAGCAAAATTGAGAGTACTCTTTCTGAGATTGACATCCTTCATTGAGATGTTGAGGATCGCAAAGAAAGTATTTATGTTGAACCTGAATCGAAGGGACAGGTGAAATAAGTTTGTATGAGCTAATGTTCTTCATCGCCCTGGAACCTTGTCGCTATTAGGGTCTCATGGGCACATCTGCCACGTCTGGACCTTGCAATAGCCTCTTCCTGTGGGACGTCAACATCCTCGCCCTCTTCGATGTCATCCATTTTGCTGTCATCCTCATCGGAGGAGACAAGCCATTTCTCCATCTCTCCACTTGGCAACTCATCCCTGCTTTGGAGTACCAGTTTGTGTAGAGCACAGCAAACCTGGGGATAGTGCTGGAGAGCATTGCCTGACTGATCCAGGTATCTGAAACACATCTTCAACATACCAATGGTCTGATCAATTAAAGAGTGCGTTGCAGAACAAGTTGCATTGTACCCCTCTTCTGAAGCACTCTGTGGCCACCAAATGGGCGTCATTAGTCACATCTTTTGCGGGTAGCCTTTATCACCGATGAGCCAACCCTGAATGAGCTGAGGGCCCTTGAAGATCTGTGGCACCTGCGAGTAACTCAAGATGTAAGAGTCATGTGAGCTCCCAGGGTACCTCACACAGATATGCGTAATTCTGCTTTTGGTGATCACAGATCAGCTGCACATTGAGCGAGTGGAAGCCTTTTCTATTGATAAATCTTAGTTGCTGCTGCCAGGGGACCTTTAACGCCACACACGTGCAGTTGATAACACCTTGCACATGTGGGAAGCCAGAGATCACTGAAACTCCCACAGCTCTGGCAACTGGTTGACTTCATCCAGGGGGAACAGGACATAATTGCGTGCCTTACTGAACAGTGCATTGGTGATCTCCCGTATGCCTATATGAATGGAGGACTGTGATATTCTGCAGAGGCCCAGGTTGAGCCCTGGAACAAGCTGCTCATTAAGGATTAAGTCTGCTTCCTTAAACCAGCTTATATTTCACCCCTCTCCTAACTTTACTCAGTTCTGCTGAAGGGTCATGAGGACTCGAAACGTCAACTCTTTTCTTCTCCGCCAATGCTGCCAGACCTGCTGAGTTTTTCCAGGTAATTCTGTTTTTGCTCACTAAGGAGTTGTCTGTGACAGTCACCTTTAGAGCCACTGGCAATGGATGGCTTCCCAGTCCCAATGACATTAGATCCTCCAAAATATGTGAGCCAACACAACCCTTGACAAGCGAAGGCATCTGAAGCTCTCTCTCTCATTCATCTGCAAGTATGAGACGCTTCTTTGTTACATCCTGAAACACCAAACATCTCCATGTAATTGGTCTCTCCTCCTCAGTTTCTGAGTCTTCATGGGGCCCCACTGGACTGTGTTCCTCAGGGCAAGGCTCTTCCCTTTGCCCTGCTAGACAGTGACAGGTCCTTCTCCTCCTCAGTTGCATGAGAGCCATGAAGAAGGCAGCGTTGCCTGCTGCCTGCATTCTCCACTCCACCTTGTCTCTGTGGAAATATAGTCAAGATACATGATTGCACCTTGCCCTGCAATAATAACCTTCCATCGCCAAACTCAGGAGTCATTGTGAAGTCCTTGGACTGCCCTCATTTCAGACATTCTATTCCCAGGTCCTTCCTTGTAGTTGAAGCACATCCTGATGGATCACAAGTAGCTGAGCTATTTCCCCATTATTACAGTTGATATACCTGTCCTCTCCTCGAACTGTTTTCTGTGGGGATGTCCCCATACCCCATGTCAACTTCACCCCTCCCCATCATGAGGCCCTATGCACAGTGACCTATCGGGACACCCCACTTGCTTACCAGTTTCCCATTTACAGGCTGCAATGCCACCCCTGACTGTGACTGTGCCATTTGCCACTCAGTACCAAGCCACCAACTCACAGAACTCAAATGTGTGAGGGACTGACCACACCCTGCTGTGCACAACCAACAAGCATAGACAGGCCCTCCCCTCCCTGGACTGGGACCGAGACATAAGTGTCAGGTATAGCCTTGTAGCATTGTGCACGCTGCCCCAGGACTGTCTTTACTTTCTGGCCCCAACTACATGGTGCCCAGTGCCCCAGGGCTGCCTTACACTTAACTCCCTGCTTTCTTCAAATACCAACACACCCACCCCCAGTTACGTGTCTCTGTCCACCCTTTCCCTTGCCTCCAATCACCCCAACCCCTAGTAAAGTGTGCGCCTTCCACCCCTTCCCTTGCCTCTGTCCAGTCACCGCTCCGCTCCCACCTGTCAGTTCTCTGTCCACCCCTTCCCTTGCCTCTGTCCAGTCACCACCTTCTCAGCCAAGCATGTGCCTTCCACCCCCCTTCCCTTCCTGATGGTCTTGCCTGAGCAGCCTTGGCACAGAGTCAGAGCTGCTGCAAGAGCAGCGCAGTGAAAGCTACACTGCGCATACTTACCTCCAAGTCGCGAATGAAGTGCAGTTCATCAGGTGCAAGTCACTTACATCCGTCATGAATCATGCTGGTCCAATTGTCCACTGGCAAGGCAATTAGACTCGAAGTTCAAACGTGATTCCGGTGAACTGGGTTTTTAATGAGCATTCACAACCATCTGACTGAAGAAATTTCTTCTCAACTCAGTCTCAGTCCTTATCCTGAAACGATGCGCAAGATTTTCTGGTCCCACCAACGGCGGGAATTATGCCAGGCAGGCACAAAATTTGGTGTGATGGCAAAAGTCAGTTATCTACCGGCAGGAAAATAGGCTGGAATTTTCCCCTCCCGCCTTTCACGGTGGGTCGAGTTTCCCACTGTTCCCCCCCACCCAAGTCATGTCTCTATCCACCCCTTCCCTTGTCTCTATCCAGTCACCCCCCTCCCCAAGTCAAGCGCATGCAAAGGCATGCAAATATAGTTCTGGTCATGGAACAGCTGTGTTGCTCTCACGGCAACTCTGAGTCTGTGCCAAGGCTGCTCAGGCAAGACCAGCAGGAAGGAGAGGAGGGGTGGAAGGCACACGCTTGACTGGGGGAGCGGGGGGGGTGACTGGATAGAGACAAGGGAAGGGGTGGATAGAGACATGACTTGGGTGGGGGGGAACAGTGAAAGGCAGGAGGGTGAAATTCCAGCCTATTTTCCTGCTGGTGGGTAACTGACTTTTGCCATTGCACCAAATTTTGTGCCTGCCTGCCATAGTTCCCGCTGTTGGTGGGACCGGAAAATCTTGCACATCGTTTCAGGATAAGGGCCCAGACTGAGACTGAGTTGAGAAGAAATTTCTTCAGTCAGATGGTTGTGAATCTTTAAAATTCAAGGCTGAGATTGATAGAATTTTAAACTCTAAGGAAATCAAGGGAAATGGAAAACAGGCAGCAAAATGGAATTGAGGTAGAGGATCAGCCATGATATTATTAAATGATACAGGTGCAAGGAACCATATGGCCTACTCCAGCTCCTACGTTCTTATGTTCCATTACAGTTATGAATTCCTACACAAGTTGCTTCCACTTAGTTCACAATAAAATACTGTATCCAATGGCCTGTACTTTGCTCTCAGTGACAAAGGAACGGGGCTCCCAATTTACCTCACTGACACCTGCACATGATGTTTTTGTGGGTTTATCAGTGGAGGTTTCCTCTAATCCAAAAGCAAAATCAAAATACTGCAGGTGCAGGAAATCTGAAATAAAAATAGAAAATGCTATATTTTTTAGCAGCGCACCCTCTATAGGCATCTGTAGGGCAAGCAAGAATGCAGCGTGCAACTCTTCAACCAGATTGAAGTATCCTCATGGAGACAGTTTATTTTGCTTTTAAATTTCCAAAACAAATTTTCTTCAGAAGGCACCAGACTCCGTATATTATGTTGATTTTTCAGTCACAGAGAAGTTGTTCATAAGAAGTGATTACTTATCATGCTGTTAAAAACTCATTCGCTCCTGAATGCACCAATCCTAACTGCCGTTTTTAGTGTGGAATTAGCGGGCAAGTACAGTACGTACATGCCATTGCAGTCATTTCAATGCAGAGTCTATTGGTGAGGGCTGCAACAGTGCACCCTGGGAAGCAGCAGGGTTACTCTGACAGCAATTCCTTGATTTCCACATTTAACTGTGCATGCAAACTCCAGAAATTTCTGTCAGATTTCCTCCATTATGACAGTGAGTGCCGACAGCCTTGCCATTATTCCCATTGCAAATTCTGAGCCAACCTGTTGCTATATTATGAATTCACATCGCTAACTTCCTTAGCATCAATAAGGGAATTAACAATTATTTAACTTCGAAGGGGAACAAATAAATTAAGGCCCTGAACTTCCGTGGAATGGAAAAATGGAGTCGGATTGCCACTCGGTTCCTTGTTATTTGCTTGGAAATGAAGCCGCTTTCTTGCTCAACCTTCCGACTCAGGCTAGGTGAGGACAGTGTAGTGCAGCGGGTTCCCGAGGCTTTGTGTCTAGAGCAAGAGAGTCAGAGGTGAGGAAGCCACATCTCCTCCTTTACAGCATTAGCTGCCCTAAAACAGTTAAGGTTAAAGGTCCAGCCACTTTGAGAAGCCAGGAAGAAGGTAAGTTTGTAGGGTAAGTGGGGGAGTGTGGAGGGGGGGGTGCTCAGGTGGTCAGTGGGGGACAGTGGTCAGGGCAATCGGGGTGGGGGTTGAGGTGGGAGTTTAGTCTGGGGGCCCCAGTGTGGGGGGGTTGGGGTTGGGGTTTGGGTGGACATTTGAGCGGGGGTTGGGAGATGTATTCAGGATCGGGAGTGGGTCAGTACTATAGTTACCCAAAAGTTAGAAGTGGTTTTAATTCTTCTAACATTTTTCTGGGTAACTATTACTGTAAGACAGTTGGAACCATCCAAAGTTTGCGATTTAAATCACAATATCGGATGGTTCCCATTGCAGGCCAATTGCTCAACAGAAGTTTGAACTTCCCAGGCATTCCCATGCAATCCTCAGGTGGAGATATCTGGAGGGGTGGGGACTTCTGGAGGGGTGGTGGGGTCCCTAGCGCATCTTAGGAGTACCCCCAGGTACCATGCCCCAGGGAATGGAAGTTATGGGCCTATATCATCAACAATGATTTGGAAAGAGTAACATACTAGGATAGAGAAAATAATAGATGTCAGAACCTAAGAGCAAGATTCCTCACAGATCAGGAATGTATCAGTACAAATGGAAAATGATTAAAATTATTATTACTCTGAAATAAAGCTCAAAAATAAAATATTGTTAAACATCGAGGTTTGGATCATAGAATAATCATATCAGTGATAAGTCAGAGGTCAAAGGAAACAATTACACAGTTCTAATAAATAGGATGGGTCTACCATCGCAATGTAGAAAAGGCTATATGCAGCATTATCATTGAATAATATTTTTTGTTTAACTGTGCATTCTCAACAGATGTATCAAATATACCAAAAAAAATTGAGGGAGAGAAAGCAACACAAAATAGAAGTTCCTATGGAATATCAACAGCCTTACAAATCTGGATTAATTAACAGAATTATGTTTACATTTTAAAATATAATTAATATATTTATATTTTATATTAATTATATTATCTATGACTGGCTCAGCACAACAATTAGCAAAAGTAGGGTCAGGAAATACAGTTTCAAATCATTAAAAGGTAAATTTAACAATGATATTAAGAAGTTCTTTAAACAATGAGTGAAAAACACTTGAATTGACAGTCGGATAAAATAGTGAACACAAAATCCCTGCAATTATTTAAGGGAATCATAGGTATTTTTGGAATGGATGAACTGAAATAGGTCTAATAATCTTGCTCATTTTTATTTATTTCGTGAACCCCACCCTGCCTGAGATTAAGTAACAATTTAGATCAAGAATTGAACCTAAGAATGTCCTGATCTATATTGTTCAACTTCTCACTGAACAAACTCTTGGGGACTGAATCTACAGGTAATGGAACAACATGATGTAAAATTCAACGATCTAAGAACCATCAATCTATACTCCGGAAGTATGCAGCATTCATTATGCGTCCAGTTCAGGCCCACAACAAAAAGAAAGCCAAATTTTTCAGCAATCCTTTTAAATATTTCACTAATCAGATTTTACTTTGGTTTGCATAGTCTATGGTAAGGATTATTTGTTATTCGCATGAGTATCAGATAAATAAAATGACCAAGATTAAAATTTTTACTTGTTTTGGTGAATTCCATTTATTCATCAGGGCCGTTTACACCGACTTGTCCTCCAACATATTGCCCTAGAATTTTTTCTGCTGTCCTGCCAATCATGAGCGCAATACCATCAGGATTTCTATTATTGGCAGTGGCAGGTTTCTTCTTGTTGCAGGTCGTGCATCTTAAATAGCACTACATACTAAATGAGCCCTGATCAAGGAAACTAGTTTGGGCTACTAGCTGGATTAGAGTGGAGGATGGGGGTGAAGTGGAGTGGGCCGGGGTGGTTAAGGAAACCAGTCCATCAAGTTCAAAACACATCCTTATTTTAGAAATTCCTGACTCTACCCACTATTCTACGTAAAATCTTCCAATCTTGTGGCTTAGTCCATGCCATCCAGGTCTTTGACTCTGCTCCTTTCCATTGCATAACTCTTCCCCTCTGGTCATCAACCTTCAGCAGTCTATAAGGCCATAAGACATAGGAGCAGAAATTAGGCCATTCAGCTCATCGAGTCTGCTCCGTCATTCAATCATGGCTGATAAGTTTCTCAACCCCATTCTCCCGCCTTCTCCCCGTAACCTTTGATCCCCTTACCAATCAAGAACCTATCTATCTCGCTCTTAAATACACTCAATGACCTGGCCTCCACAGCCTTCTGTGGCAATGAATTCCATAGATTCACAACTCTCTGGCTGAAGAAGTTTCTCCTCATCTCTGTTCTAAAAGGTCTTCCCTTTACTCTGAGGCTGTGACCTCGGGTCCTAGTCTCTCCTACTAATGGAAACATCTTCCCACATCCAATCTATCCAAGCCTTTCAGTATTCTGTAAGTTTCAATCAGATCCCCCCTCATCCTTCTAAAAACTCCATCGAGGATAGACCCAGAGTCCTCAAACGTTCCTCATATGTTAAGCCTTTCATTCCTGGGATCGTTCTCGTGAACCTCCTCTGGACCCTCTCCAGGGCCAGCACATCCTTCCTGAGATACGGGGCCCAAAATTGCTCACAATATTCTAAATGTGGTCTGACGAGAGCCTTATAAAGTCTCAGCAGCACATCCCTGCTTTTATATTCTAGTCCTCTCGAAATAAATGCCAACATTGCATTAGCCTTCCTAACTACTGACTCAACCTGCAAGTTAACCTTAAGAGAATCCTGGACTAGGACTCCCAAGTCCCTATGCACTCCAGATTTCTGAATTCTCTCCCCATTTAGAAAATAGTCTATGCCTCTATTCTTCCTACCACGTTGTATTCCATCTGCCACTTCTTTGCCCATTCTCCTAACCTGTCCAAATCCTTCTGCAGCCTCCCTGCCTCCTCAATACTACCTGTCCCTCCACCTATCTTTGTATCATCTGAAAACTTAGCCAGGATGTCCTCAGTTCCTTCATCTAGATCATTAATGTATAAAGTGAAAAGTTGTGGTCCCAACACTGACCCCTGCGGAACTCCACTAGTCACCGGCCGCCATCCTGAGAAGGACCCCCTTATCCCCACTCTCTGCCTCCTGCCAGACAGCCAATCTTCTATCCATGCTAGTACCTTGCTTCTAACACCATGGGCTCTTATCTTACTGAGCAGCTTCCTGTGCGGCACCTTGTCAAAGGCCTTCTGGAAGTCCAAGTAGATAACATCCATTGGCTCTCCTTTGTCTAACCTACTCGTTACCTCCTCAAAGAATTCTAACAGATTTGTCAGGCATGACCTCCCCTTGATGAAACCATGCTGACTTTGCCCTATTTTACCATGCACTTCCAAGTATTCTGAAATCTCATCCTTAATAATGGACTCTAAAATCTTACCAACGACAGAGGTCAGGCTAATCGGCCTGTAATTTCCCGTCTTTTGCCTCACTCCCTTCTTAAACAGGGGGGTTACATTAGTGACTTTCCAGTCCTCTGGGACCCTCCCTTACTCCAGTGATTCCTGAAAGATCACTACTTACGCCTCCACTATCTCTTCAGCTATCTCCTTCAAAACGCTGGCCCAAGTGATTTATCCACCTTCAGACCTTTCAGTTTTCCTAGCACTTTCTCCTTGGTAACGGCTACCATACTCACCTCTGCCCCCTGACTCTCTTGAACTTTGGGGATGTTACTCGTGTCTTCCACCGTGAAGACTGATGCAAAGTACCTATTCAGTTCCTCCGCCATTTCTTTGTTCCCCGCTACTACTTCTCTGGTGTCATTTTCCAGCGGCCCAATGTCCACTTTTGCCTCTCACCCTTTATACATCTAAAAAAAACTCTTGCAATCTTCTTTTATATTAATGGCTAGTTTACCCTCATATTTAATCTTCTCCCTCCTTATTTCGTTTTTTAGTTGTCCTCTGTTGGTCTTTGTAGGCTTCCCAATCCCCTGGTTTCCCACTGCTCTTCGCTGCATTGTATGCTTTCTCTTTAGCTTTTATGCTGTCCCTGACTTCCCTTGTCAGCCATGGTTGCCTCGTCCTCCCTTTAGCATGCTTCTTCTTCCTAGGGATGAATTTTTGCCGTGTCTCCCAAATTACTCCCTCAGTTCTACTCTCTGGGAACTCTTCCTCCAAACCCCTTTCAGCTAGCTATCTCTTGCCACCATTAATAGTCTCATCAAAACTATTTTCAATCATAGTGACAGTCATCTCATCTGATTTTTTTTCACGACTGCAGGGTCCAATTTTATTCTCGATGTAGACAGATCATTTGGACATGACAGTGAAAAGGTAATAATGAAATTGTCTGACAACTTAAAAGGAGATGGTTTTACAGTACAGCTACAAAACAGGCATCTACCCAGAAATGTGGAAAATTGCCCTGGTACGTCCCGTACACAGGAAGGACAAATCCAACCTGGCCAATTACCACCCCATCTGTCTATTCTCGATCATCAGTAAAGTGACGGAAGGAGTCATCAATAATGCTATCAAGGGGCACTTGCTTAGCAATAACCTGACGCTCAGCTTGTGTTCCGCCAGGGTCACTCAGCTTCTGACCTCATTACAGCCTTGGTTCAAACATGGACGAAAGAGCAGAGCTCAAGAGGTGAGGTGAGGGTGACTGCCCTTGACATCAAAGCAGCATTTGACCTAGTGCTGCAGTGGACTGAAGAGGAAGTGCTCCAGCATGCACCAGCAGCATTTGACCTAGTGCTGCATCAAGGAGCCCTAGCAAAACTGGAGTCAATGGCAATTCGGGGAAAACTCTCGGCTCGTTGGAGTCATACCTAGCACAAAGGAAGATGAGTGTAGTTGTTGGAGGTCAATCATCTCAGTTCCAGGACATCACTGCAGGAGTTCCTCACGGTAGTGTCCCAGGCCCAACCATCTTCAACTGCTTCATCAATGATCTTCCTTCCATCATAAGGTCAGGAGTGGGGGCGTTTGCACAATGTTCAGCACCATTCGCGACTGCTCAGATACTGAAGCAGTCCATGTCCAAATGCAGCAAGGCCTGGACAATATGCAGGCTTGGGCTGACAAGTGGCAAGTAATATTTGTGACACACAAGCGCCAGGCAATAACATCTCCAATGAGAGAGAATCTAACCATCGCCCCTTGACATTCAATGGCATTAGCATCGCTAAAACCCCCACTATCGACATCCTGGAGGTTGCCATTGACCAGAAACTGAACTGGACTAGCCATATAAATACTGTGGCTACAAGAACAGGTCAGAGGCTAGGAATCCTGCAGCAAATAACTCATCTCCTCACTCCCAAAGCCTGTCCACTACATACGAGGCAAAAGTCAGGAGTGTGATGCAATATTCTCCACCTGCCTGTGTGAGTGCAGCTCCAACAACACTCAAGGAGCTTGAAAGCATCCAGGACAAAGCAGCCCGCTTGATTGGCACCCTTTCCACAAACATTCACTCCCTCCACCACCGACAAACAATGGCAGCAGTGTGTACCACCTACAAGATGCACTGCAGAAACTCACCAAGCTCCTTAGGCAGCACCTTCCAAACCCATGACCACTACCATCTAGAAGGACAAGGGCAGCAGATACATGGGAACACCGCCACCTGCAAGTTCCCCTCCAAGCTACTCACCATCCTGACTGGTAAATAGATCGCCATTCCATCACTGTCTCTGCATCAAAGTACTGGAACTTCCTTCATAACAGAACTGTGGGTGTACCTACACCACTTGGACTGCAGCAGTTCAAGAGGGCAGCTCACCACCACCTTCTCGAGGGTAATTAGGGGTGGGCAATTAAATGCTGGCTTAGCCAGCAAAGCCCACATCCCATAAATGAATAAAAAATCCTGTTTTGGTGTTTGCAAATGACTTTGGCAGGAAATTGTCAAGTTAGCAGAATGGCCTTACAGGTGGCAGAGGCACTATGTTGGGAGCAAATGTGAGACAACACATTTTGGAAGGAAACACAAAAAAACAGGACTACACATTCATTGAAAACACATTTTAAAGTATGATATAAACCCCATCCTTTGCTGAAAATAAAGCAGGTAAATAAAGCAATAAAAGGCTAACAGCACTTCAGCTTTATAATTAAGGGCATAGATTGTAAGAACAAATAGATTATAATGAGTTTATACATTGCAATGTTACAGTTAGAGTTGTATGTGCAGCTTGAAATGCTCACATAACAAAGGACATTCAAGTCATTCAGGAGTGTACACCTGTACAGGCTGATATCAAGGATGAGGAACTATAGTTATAATGGGCAACTTATGATATTGGAACTGTTTTCACTGTAGAAGGGAAAGCTAAGGAACAATGACAAGAGATCATCAATCTTTTTATTCGTTCATGGGATGTATCTATTGCCCATCCCTAATTGCCCTTGATGGTGTGCTGCCTTTTTGAACCGCTGCAATCCATGTGTTGTAGTAACACCCATAGTGCTGTTAGGAAGGGAATTCCACGATTTTGACCCAGCGACAGTGAAGGAATGGTAATACAACCCTTGTCCTTCAAGGTCATGGGTTTGGAAGGTGCTGTCAAAAGAGCCTTGGTGAGTTGCTGCAGTGCATCTTGTAGATGGTGAACATTGCTGCCAGTGTGCATCAGTAGTGGACGGGGTGCCAATCAAACGGGCTGCTTTGTCCTGGATGGTGTCGAGCTTCTTGAGTGTTGTTGGAACTACACTCATCCAGGCAAGTGGAGATTATTCCATCACACTCCTGACTTGTACCTTGTCGGCTTTGGAGAGTCAGGAGGTGAGTTACTCGGGGCAGAATTCCCAGCCTCTGAAAATTCAAAACTGTCAGTAAGAGAGCATTGAAAGAGGTAGGATTTTCTTTCATGCAGACTGCCAAACATTTAATAGCTTACCACAAGATCTGTGTCAACTAGAGATTAATGATCATTTAAGAGAAAAGGGAATAAATATTTCAATCAGAGAAACTTACTGGCTATGGGGAGACAGAGGAATAATGGAATTAGTGTTGGTTTTCAGGAGTAAAGAGTCGACCAAGCATAATTAGTTTAACAACTTTCTACCTGTAGATTCATATGGTAGTGCTTGGGATTCTGCGACGCCCTTTAGGACATCTCTTAGAACTTCTTTGGGATTGGAATACTTATCTGTTTTTAGCATCTACTATTCTCATCAGTCACTCACCTGGCAATTAGTAACAATTACCTTTGTTTTTAAGTGTCATTGGTACTTCTAATATCTGAAGGCCATGTATCCAACTTCCTGCTTATCTATCAGGAATTTCTTGGGGCAAAGATTTCACTATCATTGCATGTCCTATGAACAAGAATTTCTTTCTATCTGACAAGAATCTGCCTTAGAATCTGAGCAAGCATAAGGTCAAATTTACATCTTAATTTTCATGCCTAGGAATTTGCTGTGCCATGTATACAATAAACTTTGAAAATTATTGACAATTTTCATCATCCTATGGTGTGCAGATAATGCAGCTTCCACTTGATCAAAATAATGCTTATTCTTTTTCTAAGTTATTTTGTGGCATCATTAATTCATTTTCCTATTACGTTGTTAATGATTGGCATGAAGGCAATAGTGCAGGAATCGTCAGGGCTAGATTTTTTGTGGATAGTATATATCTGGATAGTTTTCTACATTATTGACAGCAAAGTGATAGATTCAATTTTACCTTGCAGTACAAATAAAATCTTTACGCCAGGTTACTACAGTAAAATGCTGGTTGATATATATTAAATGCAGAATTTACATCAATTGATAAAACATCAATACTGGATTTTGGAACATAATTTTAAAAATCATAATTAGGAAGCAAGGTAATAGGATATTCAGGACACAAAACTAATGTGACATTGGATGATATAATGACACAACATTAATTAATAAATAAAGATAGCAGAGTATACATTCAGTACAATTTCCTCCAATAACACATTTAAAATATGCAATCCAATTTATTAACATAAATTTTATTTTACATGAAATTGGTTTAAAAGATTGAAAATCACTCAATAACAAATAACATTACTACCTTTAAACAATGATATTGAGGCATAATTTTCCAACCTTGCATCATTTTGGGATACCAGTGCCAACCTGTGTGGCCATTAGAAAATCACTCGCACATATTGCATGTGATTTTCTGTTCATTAGTTTTCCAATATTCCTTGTTGGTAAGAAACATTTTTGCACCAGTGGCACAAATTCAAAAAATAACCTCTTTTAGCTTTAATGCTTTTCTAAAGAAATTGATTTGCCACATGCTGTAAACAAAGGGGCCAATTTTCAGAGTTCAATATTACAAGAGCATGTGGTGATGTTAAAATTCATCTTGACAACTGATGTTATGCTGTACATTGATGCTAGCTTTCTCTTCTTCAGTGCGAGCAGAGTATACACTGAGCTTTTCAATGCACTGGTTTCTTTTAATGTACACTATGACAGAGAGATTTAGCGAAACAGTACATAGCTTATTTTTTGTAAAGTCAGAAGTAGTAACAGAACCCTTCTACAAATTTCTGCTCTATAATTTCAATACAAGATCACATTCACTGATAACATGTTACTAACATTTTTAATTCTCTTAAATGTTGAAAAATCATGAAAAGCACTGCTGTGAGTAACAGAACAACATACTTGTCTGGACTTCTTTTGAGTTTGGTGTCTGATGTTTTTACTGCAACTTTGGACTTTTTATCTTGCTCAAGCATTTTAAAGCTTCAGTTAGACAATGTTAAAACACCATTCCTGTAGAAATAAAAATAGGTTAAAATCTTAATAAAATCTAAATTCAATCTATTTCTATTCTGACAGGGACCTTTGGAAACAGATTTTGTTCTTTCCAGTTTTACTCCGTTGTCTTCTGAAGGCAAGGACTCATATTGGTTTACAGTATCATGGTGTCAACAGCCTGCTGGTACCTCACTCAAGAGGTTCAAGCCAAAGTGGAGGGTTAGGGAACAGAGATCATGGCTCGGGTGGAGGGGCTGAAAGAGAGGTAGAGGTCAAGTGCGCGGGGATGGCAAACAGATGAAGGAGGTCATGGTCAGGGAGGGGGTCCATTAGGAAGAGTGGATGGGAGCAGGGCAAGGGAGGGAGAGAGGTCGTGACTAGAGTGGGGGTGAAGAGAGGTAATTAAAGGGTGGAAGTGGGAAGGGGAAGAGAGGGATGAGAGGTAGATTGTGGTGGGTGGGGTTTAGAATGGAGGTGGGAGGAATTCGAGGAATCAAAGCTCTGTGGCAGGTTTTTTTTCATTCATTCATGGGATGTGGGCGTAGCTGGCTAGGCCAGCGTTTATTGTCCATCCCTAATTGCCCTCGAGAAGGTGGTGATGAGCCGACTTCTTGAACCGCTGCAGTCCATGTGGTGTAGGTACACCCACAGTGCTGTTAGGGAGGGAATGTCAGGATTTTGACCCAGCTACAGTGAAGGAACAGTGATATATTTTCAAGTCCGGAAGGTGAATGGCTTGATGGGGAACTTGGAGTTAGTGATGTTCCCATGTAACTGCTGCCCTTGTCCTTCTAGATGGTAGTGGTCGTGGGTTTGGAAGGTGCTGTCGAAGGAGCCTTGGTGAATTCCTGCAGTGCACCTTGTAGATAGTGCACACTGCTGCTACTATGCATCAGTGGTGGAGGGAGTGAATGTTTGTGGATGGGATGCCAATCAAGTGGGTTTCTGCATCCTGGATGATGTCGAGCTTCTTGAGTGTTGTGGGAGCTGCACTCATCCAGGCAAGTGGAGTGTGTTCCATCACACTCCTGACTTGTGCCTTGTAGGTGGTGGGCAGACTTTGGGTAGTCAGGTAGTGAGTTACTTCGGGCAGAATTCCTAGCCTCTGACCTGCTCTTGTAGCCACAGTATTTATATGGCTAGTCCAGTTCAGCTTCTGGTCAATGGTAACCTCCAGGGTGTTAATAGTGGGGGAATTCAGCAATTGTAATGCCATTGAATGTCAAGGGCGAAGCTTAGTTGCTCTCTTGTTAGAGATTGTCACTGCCTGGCACTTGTGTGGCGCGAATGTTACTTGCCACTTGTCAGCCCAAACCTGGATATTGCCCAGGTCTTGCTGCATTTGGACATGGGCTGGTTCAGTACCTGAGAAATCGTAAATGGTGCTGAATATTGTGCAATCATCAGCTAACATCCCCATTTCTAACCTTATGATGGAAGGGATTGATGAAGCAGCTGAAGATGGTTGGGTCTAGGACATTACCATGGGGAACTCCTGCACTGATGTCCTAGAACTGAAATGGTTGCCTCCAACAACCACAGCAATCTTCCTTTGTGTTGGATGACTCCAACCAATGGAAAGTTTTCCCCCTGATTCCCATTGACTCCAGTTTTGCTAGGGTTCTTTGATGCCACACTCAGTCAAATGCTGCCTTGATGTCAAGGGCAATCATTCTCACATCATCTTTGGAGATCAGATCTTTTGTCCATGTTTGAACCAAGGCTGCAATGAGGTCAGGAGTTGTGTGGCCCTGGTGGTACCCAAACTGAGCATCAGTGAGCAGGTTACTGCTAAGCAGGTTACTTGTTCGTTATCCACTTATTAGCACTGTTGATGACCCCATCCATCACTTTACTGATGATCAAGAGTAGACTGATGGGATTTGTCCTGCTTTTTGTGGACAGGAAATACCTGGGCAATTTTCCACATTGCCAGGTAGATGCCTGTGTTGCAGCAATGCTGAAACAGCTTGGCTAGGGGCACGGCAAGTTCTGGAGCACAGGTCTTCTGACAATGGTACTGAATATTGTCAGGGCCCATAGCCTTTGCAGCATCCAGTGTGTTCAGCCGTTTCTTGACATCACATGGAGTGAATCAAATTGGCTGAAGACTAGCACCTGTGATGCTGGGGACATCCGGAAGAGGCCGAGATAGATTATCAACTTGGCACTTCTGGCTGAAAATTGTTGCACATGCTTCAGCCTTATCTTTTGCACTGATGTGCTGGGTTCCCCTATCATTGACGATGGGGATATTTGTGGAGCCTCCTCTTCCAATGGGTTGTTTAATTATCCATCACCATTCATGACTGGATGTGGCAGGACTGCAGAACGTAGATCTGATCCGTTGGTCGTGGAATCGCTTAGCTCTGTCTATTCCTTGCTGCTTATGCTGTTTGGCACGCAAGTAGTCCTGTGTTGTAGCTTCACCAGGTTTGTACCTCATTTTTAGGTATACTTGGTGCTGTTCCTGGTATGCCCTTCTGCACTCTTCATTGAACCAAGGTTTATCCCCTGGCTTGGTAGTAATGGTAGAGTGGGAGTTATGCCAAGACATCAGGTTACACTTGTGGTCTAGTACAATTCTGCTGCTAATGATAGCCAATAGTGCCTCATGGCTGCCCAGTCTTGACTTGCCAGATCTGTTCGAAATCTATCCCATTCAGCAGTCTTGAGTTGCGAGATCTGTTCGAAATCTATCCTATTCAGCACGGTGGTAGTACCACACAACACAATGGAGCATATTCTCAATGTGAAGACAGGATTTTGTCTCCACGAGGAATGTGCGTTGGTCACTCCTACCAATACAGTCATGGACGGATGCATCTATGGCAGGCAGGTTAGTGAGGATGAGGTCAAGTAGGTTTTTCCCTCTTGTTGGTTCCCTCACCACCTGCCGCAGAGCCAGCCTTTAGGACTTGGACAGCTCAGTCTGTAGTTGTGCCACCGAGCCAATCTTGGTGATGGGCATTGAAGTTCCCCACCCAGAGTACATTCTGCACCCTTGCCACCCTCAGTGTTTCCTTCAAGTGAGATTCAACATAGAGGATTACGGATTCATCAGCTGAGGCGGCGGGCAGTGGAGGGCACATGGTAATCAGTAGGAGGTTTCCTTGCCCATGTTTAGCCTGATGCCATGAAACTTCATGGGATCTGAAGTCGATGTTGAGGACTCCCAGGGCAACTCTCTCCTGATTATATACCAGTGTGCTGTCACTTCTGCTGGGTCTGTCCTGCCAGTAGGACAGGACATACTCAGGGATGGTGATGGTGATGTCTGGGACATTATCTGTAAGGTATGATTCTGTGAGTATGACTATGTTAGGCTGTTGCTTGACTAGTCTGTGAGACAGCTCTCCCAATTTTGGCAGTAGCCTAACTGGGGTCAACAGGGCTGAATTTGCCGTTGTCATTTCCCATGCCTAAGTTGATGCCGGGTGGTCTGTTTGGTTTCATTCATTGTAGGTTTTTTGTGGTTTGTTACAACTGAGTCCCATTTCAGAGGGCATTTAAGAGTCAACCACATTGCTGTGGGTCTGGAGTCACATGTAGGCCAGGCCAGGTATGGACGGCAGGTTTCCTTCCCCAAAGGACATTAGTGAACCAGAAGGGTTACAGCAATCGACATTGGTTTCATAGTCATCGTTAGACTTTTAATCTCAGATTTTTATTGAATTCAAATTTCACCATCTGTCATGGTTTGATTCGAACCAGGGTCCTCAGAGAATTACCCTGAATCTCTTGATTACTATTCCAGTGACAATGTCACAATGCCACCATCTCCACTGTTGGTAGGTGTTGGAGGGATTGGCAATGACAGGAGGAGTTGAGGGAATTGTGAGCTGCTCATCGCCAGATAAGCAAGTAAGCTTGTTCGACCTGGAGGAAGAACTCCTGTCCCTCCTAGTAGTGCTGTAAATGCACTTACCTTATGTGTCTAAATACCTGCAGCATTAGCAACAAAACAGATGAATTGTCAGCTCAAATGGAAATTCATATATATGACCTAATAGCCAGGACAGAGAAATGGCTCTGCAAGGAAACCAAAGCAGGCACCTGAATATCCAAGGGTATATGGCATTCAGGCAGGATAGTAAGTTGGGGAGAGGTGGTGGGGTAGCTCTGAGAATTAAAGAGGACATTAGCACTTTAGTGAGAGATGATCTTAGTTCTAAAGATCAAGATGTAGAATCCATTTGGGTGGAACTAAGAAATCGCAAGGGGCAGAAAACATTGGTGGGAGTTGTTTATAGGCCACCAAACAGCAATGGCAATGTAAATCATAGTATAAATCAGGAAATTAGAGATGCGTCCAGCAAGTAATCAAGGGGATTTACAATCTACATATAGACTAGGTACACCTAACTCATACTAATGTTGTGGAGGACGAATTCTTGGAATGCATGCAAGATAGTTTTTTAGAGCTGTACGTTGAGGAACCATCAAAGGAACAGGCTATTTTAGATCTCGTATTGTGCAAAGAAAAAGAGGTAATTAATAATCTTTTTGTCAAGGAGCCTTTAGGAAAGAGTGACCATAACGTGGCAGAATTTTACATTAAGTTTGAAAGTTGTAAGGAACATATCTTTTTATTTTTGTTGGACTGTGGGCTAAAATTACAATGGCTGTAGTTTTAAAGACATGACCACTGGAACAGGATGAGAGATATATACAATGTTGCAGTCCTGGAACAGAGTGTGCCATGAAAGGTAGGGTGGTGCCAGAAAGGTGTCTTGGACCAAGGGAGCTGTCTGACAACAGCATTTGAATTGGCTCCTGACCAGGTTTTGTGTGAGGACAGAGCAGAAAGCTCCTGGCCTGCGAAGAGAAAACATCTAAAGTCTCTTTTCCTCATATCTCTATAACCTGCTCTCACTCTCTGAGGGAACCCCTATAAAAAGGAAAAGGGAGAAACCACTGTTAGAGACATTGAAAAGCAAGTTCTCAGCCAGTGAAATAAATACCAGAAGTGCTGGAAGATCACCTCGTGTCATCAACAAAAACTGAATGGAATTTGGAAGACATCGATCAAAATCAACCCATCAAATCCTGTACTCCGGATTGGTGCTATTGAACTGCTTTATCCCACCCTTAAAATCCATGTTTTGTCTGTCTTATATGTCTTGTTGTGTGTGTGTATATAGAGATTTAAGAAGGGGGTAGAGCTTAAGTTATAGTGTTAGGGGTTAGCAGTCCATATTTCTTTCTTTTGCCACTAGTCAAAGACAATTTGTTCAATAAACAGTTATTTGCTTATTAAGTTTACAAAGCTGGTGCTCGTGTTCTGTTAACCTAAATTAAACAGTCAGGTAGAATTGGGGTAATCTGGTGGTTTGTTCAAACTTTTCACATTTGTCGCAGCTCAGTGGAGCTTGATATTGCAGTGCACTATCTCCAGTGAGTCGTCACAAAGTTTGGGGATTGGGACCAGGGTATTTTGGAACAAAAGACAACGACTATTTGGGTAGATTTGGTAAGTAATAAAAGTTGAAAGGAAACACCAGGTTTGCACTGTCAAAAATAAGATGGCACAGGAAACCACTAAAGCTTTCCTGCAAGTGGAAAAGATGTTCCTGATGATTTTACAAGAGATCGGAAAAGCCAGGTTAATCGAATTGGCAAGTAAATTAAGAATAGGATTGCCTGCCAAAGCTTGGCACAGCATTTGAAATTGGAATGAATACGCTAGAGACCAAGTTCTCCAAGGGGTGGTTCATTAGAGTGGGCTCAAATTCACTTGCAAGTAAAAAGAAATGGAACTAGAGGCAGCAGGAAAGGAAAGATAAAGGGCATTCCAAAGGGAGTTAGAAATGACAGAGTTAGAAAAGTAGAAAAGAGAAAAAGAGAGAGTTCCAGATTAAAATGCTGACAGTTAAAATAGAGACATCAGTAGGTGAGGCAGGGCTTATTTCCAGATCAGAACCCAGTGGGGAGATGTTTAAATTTGTACAAGCTCTTCCAAAATCTGAGGAAAGGGATATTGATGCATTCTTTATTTCATTTGAGAAGATAGCTAAACAGATGAACTCGCCAGAGGAAAACTGGACATTGCCCATGCAAAGCAAATTAACAGGTAGAGCACAAGAAATTTATGCTTCACTGTCAGAGGAGGTTTCTAGGGATTATGATATGATGAAAAAGGCCATTTTGAGTGCATATGAGTTGTTGCCTGAAGTATACAGACAGAAGTTTCAAAATTTAAGGAAAAGGTCTAGGCAAACTTCATTGAATTTGAAATGATTAAGCAAAGTGCTTTTGACAGGTGGAAACGAGCATTAGGAGTTGAAACTACCTATGAAGTTCTCAGAGAGACCATTCTCTTGGAAGAATTTAAAAACTCCCTACCTTTTTCAATAAGGGCTCATGTTGAAGACCAAAGGGTTGCAACTGCTAGGCAGGCAGCAGTAATGGCCGACGATTATGAGCTGATCCATAAAACTAAACCTTTTTTCCATCACCCCCATAAATTTGAAAAAGATAGAACGTGGGAGAGTGAAAGGAAGGCAAGTAGCCAGGGTAAAGAATGGACAACTGGGGATACCTTGGGATCTCCTCCCCATATCAGGAAGGAAGGTACTGAGGGTGGAAGTCGAAGGCCTAAGTTTTTCCACTGTAATAAGATGGGGCAAATTCGTTCAGAATGCTGGAAGTTGCGAGGGAAGCCCATGGGATTTATTGGAGTTCATAAGAGTGAGTACGAAAAGGGAATTCAAAAAGAAAATGCCATGGATCAAATTATAGCTTTAACTACAATTAAGGGTCTAGAGATAAATACACTGTGAATGCAGGTGAAGTGAATAAGGTAGATGAGAGACATAAAGTGGTTTTTGTCTAAAGGAAAGATAGCCCCCTTTTCACCAAATGATGCAGCTAAATCCATAACTATACTAAGGGGTACAGGAGCTACTCAAAGTCTTTTGCTGGAGAAGGACCTAGTTTTAACTTCAACGAAAGATAAAGTATTGGTAAACAAGATAAGTGGAGAGTATATCCCAGTTCCATTGTACAAAGTGCAATTGGGGTGTGATTTGTTGTCTGGATCGGGCAAGATAGAAGGAGAAGTAAACAGTGCCCAAAACAAACCTCCTACAATTTGACTAGCCAATATGACAATACTGGGACAGTTAGACACTGTGTTCTCATATTTAGAGAAAGGACCAAGGGAAGATCTAATAAGGCTACTTAGGAAGAATAAGAGAAGTTGTAGGAATACACCTGGATGTATGACGTTAGCTAAACAAGATGTGAATGCATCATGAAGAGATATAAATGTGTAGAATGTTATTGGAAATTATTTGTAAATTGGACTTGTAGTAGGGTCTGTGTCTATGTGTGTGTCTGTGTGTGTCTTAATTGGATTAAAGCCAGCTAGTCTTGGTGCTTTGGTGTATAGTAGTTTTGAGATGTTAATTAGATAAACGTAAGTTAGTTAGAAGGTAAAGAATACATTTACATTTGTTGAATAAACCATTTAAAAGAATGGGTAAAATCTTGCACCTGGCTGGGAGACACCAGGCAATGTGTTTATATTACTAATAATATTGGTGGAATGAAAGGATTATTGTTCGGAGAGGTAAAATTGTAAAAACCTAGTAATACAAAGGAAAATTACATTCAAAGGGAAAGCTAGGTATATACAGAAAGGAGTTTGTGTGTATAGGTCAGAGGCATGTCATCTAACCAGCCTGTAAACCTACAACTGTCTGCAAAGGAACCAAATTGAAAGGAACCTCATTTTGAATATGTAAGGTCAAATGTGCTTTGCCTGGTGTCTGTTTAAAGTCTATGGGTTATTGTAGCCTTGGTGAAGATTTACCTGGGAGTGATTAATTTGGGAATTTGTTCAAAAGTTATTATGGTAATAACTTGTAGATATGTGTATGTGTTTAATTTCTTGTTAAATTAATAAATGTTTAATTTAGTTTTATATAAAACCCTCTTGAGGATTGGTGGTTTGATTCCTGAATTCAGAGCTGCATCCCAAATAAACCAATTGAAAGTATAGTTTATGACAGTTGTTCAAGTTCCCTCTGGTATTTAAACAACTCAGCCTTTACCAACTGCTGCGTAAAGGAGTAGGAGTCAGTGCCGATAAAACAACATCATTATCGATTGAGCCCAGAAAAAACAAGCTCAGTTAGAAACAGGGATCCAATATGTGCTGGACAATTAATTGATTGAGCCTAACCAAAATGGCTGGAGTTCACCAGTAGTATTGGTTCCGAAGCTGGATGGATTCTCTAGGTTTTGTATGGACTACAGGAAAGTGAATGTAGTAACGAGGACAGATTCGTACCCAATTCCTTGGTTAGAAGATTGCTTCGATAGGGTTGGCAGTGCCGCATTTCTTTTTAAAATTGATCTCTTGAAGGGATACTGGCAAGTGCCATTAACATTAAGGGCTAAAGAAATATCTGCTTTTGTTACATCAAGTGGAGAGTATCAATGTCTAGTCATGCTGTTTGGGTTTAAAAACACACCAGCTATATTTCAGAGACTTGTGAATCAAGTCGTAGCTGAACTACTGAACTGTGTGGTTTATTTAGACGATTTGGTAATATATAGTACCACATGGGAAGAACATGTATAGCAATTAGAGGACCTGTTAAGCAATTGCAGCAGTTGGCTGGCTTATTCATAAATCTGGCCAAAAGTGGATTTACAAAGGCAAGGGTAATTTACTTAGTACGACATTGTAGGACAAAGGCAAGTGTTGCCAAGAACAGAAGTGAACATTCTAATAGAATTTCACGTTCCTAAAACTAAATGAGAAATCATGACGTTTTTGGGAATGTGTGGGGTTTATAGGAAATTTGTGCCTAACTTCAGCACAATAGCTGTACCTCTCACCAATTTGTTAAGAAAATGGTACACACTGCTGCTATTGTGTGTCGGTAGTGGAGGTAATGAATGTTTGTGGATGTGGCACCTATCAAGCGGGCTGCTTTATCCTGGATGGTGTCAAGCTTCTTGAGCGTTGTGGGAGCTGCACTCATCCAGGCAAGCGGAGAATATTCCAACACTCTCCTGACTTGCGCCTTGTAGATGGTGGACGGGCTTTGTGGAGTCAGGAGGTGAGTTACCCATTGCAGGGTTCCTAGCCTCTGACCTGCCCTTGTAGCCACAGCATTTATATGGCTAGTCCAGTTCAGTTTCTGGTCAATGGTAACCCCCCAGGATGTTGATAGTGGGGGATTCAGTGATGGTAATGCCATTGTACATCAAGGGGCTATGGTTGGATTCTCTCTTGTTGGAGATGGTCATTGCCTGACACTTGTGTGGCGCGAATGTTACTTGCCAGTTGTCAGCCCAAGCCTGGATATTGTCCAGGTCTTGCTGCATTTGGACATTGACTGCTTCAGTATCTGAGGAGTTGCAAATGGTGCTGAACATTGTACAATCATCAGTAAACAACCCCACTTCTGACCTTATGATGGAGGGAAGGTCAGTGATGAAACAGCTGAAGATGGTAGTGCCGAGGACACTACCCTGAGGAACTCCTGCAGTGATGTTCTGGAGCTGAGATGTCTGACCTCTACAAGCCACAAACATCTTCCTTTGTGCTAGGTATGACTCTCCTGCAGCGCAGAATTTTCCTCCTGATTCTCATTGACTCCGGTTTTGCTAGGGGTCCTTGATGCCACACTCGGTCAAATGTGGCTGTGATGTCAAGGGCAGTCACTTTCATCTCACCTCGGGAGTTCAGCTCTTTTGTTCATGTTTGAACCAAGGCTGTGATGAGGTCAGGAGCTGAGTGGCCCTGGTGGAACCCAAATTGGGCGACTGTGTATTGCTTTTGTTATATTGCTAAGCAAGTACCGCTTGATAGCACTGTTGATGACCCCTTCCATGACTCTACTGATGATCAAGAGTAGACTGATGGAGGAATAATTGGCCGAGTTGGATTTGTCCTGCTTTTTGGGGACCATAAGACATAAGAGCACAAATTAAGCCATTCAATCATGGCTGATAAGTTTCTCAACCCCATTCTCCCGCCTTCTCCCCGTAACCTTTGATCCCCTTACCAATCAAGAACCTATCTATCTCGCTCTTAAATACACACAGGGACAGGGCATACCTGGACAATTTTCCACATAGCCGGGTAGATGCCAGTGTTGTAGCTGTAATGGAACAGCTTGGCTAGGGCCGTGGCAAGTTCTGGAGCACAAGTCTTTAGTACTATTGCTGAAATATTGTCAGGGCCCATAGCCTTTGCAGTATCCAGTGCCTTCTGCCATTTCTTGCTATCACGTGGAGTGAATGGAATTGGCTGAAGACTGATATCTGTGATGCTGGGGACCTCCGAAGGAGGCCGAGTTGGATCATCCACTGGAACATCTGGCTGAAGATTGTAGCAAATGCTTCAGCCTTACCTTTTGCACTGATGTGCTGGGCTCCCCTATCATTGAGGATGGGGATATTTGTAGACACTCCTCCTCCAGTAAGTTGTTTAATTGTCCACAACCATTCATGACTGGATGTGGCAGGACTGCAGAGCTTAGATCTGATCCGTTGGTTGTGGGATTGCTTAGCCATGTCTATCACTGGCTGCTTATCCTGTTTGGCATGCATGTAGTACTGTGTTGTAGCTTCACTAGGTTGACAACTCATTTTAGGTATGCCTGGTGCAGCTCCTACATGCCCTCCTGCACTCTTCATTGAACCAGGGTTGATCCCCTGGCTTGATGATTATGGTAGAGTGGGGGATATGCCGGGCCACGAGGTTACAGATTGTGTTCGAGTACAATTCTGCTGCTGTTGATGGTCTACAGCGCCTCATGGATGCCCAGTCTCAAGCTGCTAGATCGGTTCACAATCTATCCCATTTAGCATGGTGGTAGTGCCACACAACATGATAGAGGGTATCCTCAATGTCCACAACGACTGTGTAGTGGTCACTCCTACCTATACTGTCATTGGCAGATGAATCTGCAGCAGGCAGGTTGGTGACATTGAGGTCAAGTGTGTTTTTCCCTCTTGTTGGCTCCCTCATCACCTGCTAGCAGCTATATCCTTTAGGACTCGGCCAACTCGATCAGTAGTGGTGCTACCTAGCCACTAGGTAAGGACAACAGATTTCCTTCCCTAAAAGACATTAGTGAACCAGATGGGTTTTTACAACAATCGACAATGGTTTCACAGTCATCATTTGACTTTTAATTCCAGATTTTTATTGAATTCATATGTGGCAGGATTCAAACCCGGGTCCCCAGAGCATTACCCTGGGGGCTCTGGATTACTAGTCTAGTGACAATACCACCACGCCATCACCTCCCCTAAAAGGCACTGCAAGCAATCCTGAGATTACTACCTTTGAGCTCTTGCTTTTTAATTTATTTCCTAGCTCCCTATTTTCTACTTGCAGGACCTTATCCTTCTTTTTACCTATGTTGGTGGTACCGTTATGGACCTCTGGCTGTGCACCCTCCCCCTTCAGAATGTCCTGCATCCGCTCAGTGACATCCTTGACCCTGGCACCAGGGAAGCAAAATACCATCCTAGTGTCATGTCTGAAGCCACAGAAACATCCATCTGTCCCCCTTACGATACAATCCCCCATCACTATTGCTCTCCCACTCTTTTTTCTCCCCCTCTCCCCCCCATGCAGCTGAGCCACTTGTGGTGCCACGGACTTGGCTCTTGCTGTATTTTCCTGAGAAATTACCTCCCCCAGCAGTGTCCAAAATGGAAAATCTGTTAGAGAAGGAGATGGGCACTGGGGACTCGTGCACTACCTGCCTAGTGCCTTTACTCTGTCTGGTGGTCACCCATTCCCTTTCTGACTGTGCACTCTCTACCTGCGGTGTGACCACATCACTGTACGTGCTATCCATGAAGATCTCAGCCCTGCGGATGCTCCACAGTGACTCCAGCCGCTGCTCCAGATCGAAATACGGATTTCAAGTAGCTGTCGCTGGAGACACCTCTTGCACACATGGTCACCATGGACACTGGAAGTATCCCTGGCTTCCCACATTGCACAGGAAGTGCATTCCACATGACCGAGCTTCCCTACCATGAGTTACCCTTAAATTACTCCCTTTACTTTTGCTTCCTCTAATTTAGCGAATATTAAGGACAGTAGAGATACTCACCAAGTTCTACTTACCAAGTCTGCTGTATACTATATACTGCTGTAATATGGGGAAGGGTAGGAGACAATAGGAAGAATCTTGAGCCCTTCCCTGTAGCAGGTTTGGTAGCACTGGGGCATTTAATTAGGTGGGAGGGGGGTAGGTAAGGAACCCGCTGCCTTCCCGCCTTCATCCTGATTAAGTCAATGGCAGGAAGGGCCATGGATGGCCTTCCCTCTCCCCCACCAACTGAGGCTCTGATATGAGCAATTAATGCCCATTTAAGGGTCTCATCCCACTGCCGCTGGTATTAACCTAGTGGTAGCCTGTGTGGGAAGCTTGAAAAGCAAACCCAGGTGTGATTGTTTGCGGGCTGCCGGGGACAGCAGCTGCAGAATTGTACTCAACCGCAATCCATAAACACATGGCTCAGCATATCCCCCACTCTACCATTACCATCAAGCCAGGGGATAAGACCTGGTTCAATTAAGAATGCAGGAGGGCATTTCAGGAGTAGCACCAGGCATACCTAAAAATGAGCTGTCAACCTGGTGAAGCTACATTACAGGGTTACTTGCATACCAAACAGCAGAAGCAGCATGTGATTGACAGAGCTAAGCAATTCCACAACCAATGGATTAGATCTATGCCCTGCAGTCCTGCCACACCCAGTCGTGAATTGTCATGAATATTTAAACAACTCACGGGAAGAGGCTGCTCCACAAATATCCCCATCCTCAATGATGGGGGAGCTCAGCACACCAGTGCAAAAGACAAGGCTGAAGCACATACAAACATCTTCAGCCAGAACTGTTGGATGAATGCTTCATCTCGGCCTCCTCTTGAGGTCCCCGGCATCTCAGATGTCAATCTGCAACCAATTTGATTCACTCCACGCGATATCAAGAAATGGCTGAAGGCCATTTCATTTGGATACTGCAAAGGCTATGGGTTCTGACAACATTCTAGCAAGAGAACTGGAGACTTGTGCTCCAGAATTAGACACACCCCTAGCCAAGCTGTTCCAGTACAGCTACAACACTGGCATCTACCTGTCAATGTGGAAAATTGCCCAGATTTGACACAAAAAGGTCAAATCCAAGCCAGCCAATTACCATTCCATCAGTCTACTCTTGATCATCAGTAAAGTGATGGAAGGTGCCGTCGACAGTGCTATCAAGCGGCACTTACTCAGCAATAAACTGCTCATTGATGCTCAGTTTGGCTACTGCCAGGGCCACTCGGCCCCTGATCTCATTACAGCCTTGGTCAAAACATGAACAAAAATACTGAACTCAAGAGGTGAAGTGACAACCTTGACAACAAGGCAGCATTTGACCGAGTGTGGCATCAAGGAGCCCTAGCAAAATTGGAGTCAATGGGAATCAGGGGGAAACCTCTCCACTGGTTGGAGTCATACCTGGCACAAAGGAAGATGGTTGTGATTTTTGGAAGTCAATCATCTCAGACTTGGTGCATCACTGCAGTTCTTCAGCGTCATGCCCTAGGCCCAACCACCTTCAGTTGCTTCATCAATAACCTTCTCTCCATCATAATGGGAATGATCAAGAAATTCGCAGAAGACATGAAAATTGGTAGGGTGGTAAATAGTGAGGAGGGTAGCTGCATATCAATGGACTGGTCAGGTGGGCAGAGCAATGGCAAATGGAATTCAACCCAAAAAAGTGAGGTCATGCACTTGAGAGGGCTAACAAGGCAAGGGATTACACTATGAATGGTAGGACCCTGGAAAGTATTGAAGATTAGATGGACCTTGGTGTGCATATCCACAGATGCCTGAAGGTAGCAGGGCAGGTAGATAAGGTGGTTAAGAAGGCATATGGGATATTTGCCTTTATTAGCCGAGGCATAGAAGACAAGAGCAGGGAGGTTATGTTGGAACTGTATAAAACGCTGGTTATGGCCACAACTGGAGTACTGCGTGCAGTTCTGGTCACCACATTATAGGAAGGATGTGATTGCACTGGAGAGGATACAGAGGAGATTTACCAGGATGCTGCCTGGGCTGGAGGGTCTGAGCTATGAGGAAAGATTGGATAGGCTGTGGTTGATTTCCTTGGAGCAGCGAAGGTTGAGAGGGGACCTGATAGAGCTGTATAAGATTATGAGGGGCATAGATAGGGTGGATAGGGTAGGCATTTTTTCTGTTAGTAGAGGGGTCAATAACCAGGGGGCATAGATTTAAGGTAAGAGGTAGAAGGCTAAGAGGGGAGCTGAGAAGAAATTTTTTCACCCAGAGGCTGGTAGGAGTCTGGAACTCACTGCCTGAAATGGTGGTTGAGTCAGAAACTCTCGTCACATTTAAGAAGTGATTAGATATTCAGTTGCGTTGCCGTCGCTCCAGGGCTATGGGCCAAGCGCTGGAAAATGGGATTAGTGTAGTTAGGTCTTTGTTGACTGGCACGGACACGATGGGCCGAATAGCCTCCTTCTGTGCTGTAAACGTCTATGAGTCTATGAATCTATAAAGTCAAAAATAGGGATGTTCTCTGATGATTGCACAATGTTCAGCACCATTCGCAACTTCTCAGATGCTAAAGCATTCCATGTCCATATGCAGTAATACCTGAAACAATATTCAGGCATGCACTAATAAATGGCAAGTAACATTCATGCCATCCAAGTGCCAGGCAAAGACCATCTCCAACAAGGGAGAATCTAACCATCTCTCCTTGGCTTCAATGACATTATCATCCCTAATTACCCCACTATCAACATCCTGGGGCTTACCATGATCAGAAACTGAACTGGACTAGCCATATAAATACTGTAGCTATAAGAGCTGGCCAGAGGCTGGGGTTTCTGTGACGAGTACGAGTTACTTCCTGACTCCCCAAAGCCTGTCCACCATCTTCAAGGCTCAAGTCAAAAGTGTGATGGAATACTCTCCACTTGCCTGGATGAGTGCAGTTCCAACACCACTCAAATCTGGACACCAATAAGGACAAAGCAGCCTGCTTGGTTGGTGCCCCATCCACCACCTTCAACATTCACTAACTCCACCACCAACGCAGTGGCAGCAGTGTGTACCATATACAAGTACACACTGCGCTGCAGCAACTCACCAAGGCTCTTCCGTCAGCACCTTCCAACCCATGAACAAGTATTAAAAAATGATGCTAACCAAATAACTTATTCATTCAGTAGGTTAAATTTAATAATGTACTGTAAATAATTTAACAAACAAGAATTCATTATTTATACTTAAGTTCAACTTCATGTTATTCATGAGCTACATTAAGACAAATACTTAGCCCTGTTGTACAATGCTGCATATAGTATAATCTGTATATGACATGGAAATTAGAATTGATTGAAATGAGGCAATTCAACACATTTTTCCAATTGCCATGTATAAATTGACAAATGACAGACTTTATCCAACTTAGATCAATCTCCTGAGGAAGGTGATTAAGCCCAAATGAATATCTTCCAGATAAAATTCTATGAAATTTCTCCTTATGAGCTCATAACATAGCTTATCAAGAGTCCAGAATATCAATATACTTTGTCTAATGTTTAGAGTTACTTTTCACAACTGACATTTGCTTCATCCTAATAGCGCAATCATTGTTTTTCCTAGAGTATGTGGGTAGATTTTTGTCTTTATTATTCATATAACCTTCAATGTTATTGTTAACCAGATATGTTTCAGGTTCCTTATAAAAGGAGTTATCCATAATACCATTAAACTTTTTTTTAGAAGCATTTATTTTGTGTAGCAACAAAGCTAAAAGCAATAAAAGTTCTTTTACCATTCGACACGGGGTAGATAAAATGTAATACAGCGTCATGTGAAATCATATATTTTGGTAGGAAGAATGAAGCAAGGAGAGGTGATACGAACTAAATGGTACAATTTTAAACCAGGATACAGGAACAGCAAGTCCTATGGCTGAATGTACACAAATCTTTGAAAGTGGCAGGATAGCTTGAGAAAGTTGTTAAAAAGGCATCAACTTCCTTGGCTTCATTAATCAGGACATCAAGCACAAGAGCAAGGAGGTTATACTAACCCTTTCTAAAACACTGGGTAAGCCTCAGCTGGAGCCTTGTGTTTGATTCTGGGCAACACATTTTAGGAAGAATGGAAAAGGGTAGTCACTCTCACCTCACCACTGGAATTCCACTCTTTTGTCCATGTTTGAAACAAGACCATAATGAATTCTGAAGCCAAGTGTCCCTGGGAGAACCCAAACTGAACAACAATGAGCAGACTGTTGTTGAATAAATGCCGCTTTATAGCACTGTTGGTGACGCCTTCTATCACTTTGCTATAGACTTTCATAGACACTTACAAACAATATAAAATAAAGGGTACAACTCTGAAGGGGGTGCAAGAGCAGAGAGGCTTGGTGTATATGTTATTGAAGATTGCAGGACAGGTTAAGAGAGCAGTTCATTAAGCATACAGTATACAGCATACAAGATCCTAGGCTTTATTAATAGGGGCATAGAGTATAAAAGCAAGGAGGTTATGTTGACCTCGTACAAGACACTAGTTTGGCCTCAGCTGGAATATTGCATCCAGTTCTGGGTGCTGCATTTTAGGAAAGAAGTGAAGGTATTGGAGAGAGTGCAGAAAAGATTCATGAGACTTGTTCCAGGGATGAGGAACTATTGTGCACAGAATTGTACACAATTCTCCATCCAAGGCAATAATTTGTAAATCTTTAACAGTTCTTGTATTCAATTCCCCTATTTACAAAGGTGAATCTTTCGTATGCTTTTTAAACTGGCTTATCAAGTTGCCGTCTTCAAGAATTTGTAAAAACGTGCACCTCTGCTTTTGCACCCACTCAAAATAGTGCCATTTAGATTACACTGTCCATTGTTTCTGCTGAAATGTATCACTTCACACATTATTGAGATGGTGGCATTGCGGTAATGTTCACTAATCCAGAGGTCCAGGCCAATGCTCTAGGGATATGGGTTCAAATCCCACCATCGCAGCTGGTGGAATTTAAATTCAAATAATTCATCTGGAATATAAAGCTAGGCTCAGTAATGGTGAGCATGACAACTATCATCAATTGTTGTAAAAATCCATCCAGTTCATTTTAAGGAAGTAAATCTGCCATTCTTACCCAGCCTACATGTGACTCCAGGCCCACAGTAAAATGGTTGGCTCTTAATTGCCCTCTGAAATGGCATAGCAAGCCACTTAGTTCAAGGGTAATTAGGGATGGGCGCAATTAGGGATGGGTAACAAATGCTGGCCTTGCCCAGATCCCATGAAAGAATAAAAAGAAATGCTTCTGCCATGTGTTTGCCCATTTCACTAGTCTACATCCTCCAGAAATCTGCTACTGCCTGTTCACTATTTACAATGTCACCAAGCTTTGTATCAACCAAACTTCGAAAATGTACTCCCTAAACCAAAGTCCAAGATATTTATATGCAAAAAAAAACAGCCCTAATACAAACCCCTAGAGGGCTCCACCGCATATGTCCCTCCGTCAGGAAAACATCCGTTCACCATTACTCTCTATATTCTATCCCTTAGCCAATTATGTACGCAAGTTACTAACATCCCTTTAATGCAATGTGCTTTTATTTTCTGAATGTGTTATGTGGTATTTTATCAAAAACCTTTTGAATATCCACATATACACCATCTATGTTTATCAACCCTATCTGTACTTAAATAACTCAAATAGTTTAGTCAAACACATTTGACTTTAACAAATGTGTCCGTTGTCCCTTAATGGTCCATGCCTCTCTGAGTGAGAAGTAATTTTGTCTTTTGACAATGGACTCCAGTAGTTTTCTCATCACTGATGATAACTGCAGGCTAATCAGTCTAACAAGCTTATCCCTCTCCCCTTTTTTGAGCCAGAATGTAACATTTGCAATCTTCCAGTCCTCTGGCAGCACTCCCATATCCAAGGAGGATTGGAAGATTGTGGTCAGAGCTTCTTCTATCTCCACCCTAGCTCTTATGAGCAACCTAGGATGCATCCCATTGGACCAGTTGATTTGTTAACTTTTGAGTAATGCCAACCTATTTAATACATACTTTTATCTATGTTTAATTTATCAAATATCTCTACTCTCCCTCATCTACTGCAACTTTAACGCCATCCCCTTTTGTTAAGGCAAAAGCAAAGTACTCAGTACCGAAGTCAAGTCCTCTGCCTCCACTGAAGATTTCTAATTTTGTCCCAGCATTCTTTTAGCTATCATCTTACATTTTACAGAAATAACAAAATGCTTAGGTTCCCTTTTATGTTACCTGTAATTTTTTTTCCTCACATCTCTTTGCTCTTCTTGAATCTATTTTTTTTTAAGTTTTTCCCTGCGCATTCTGCCTAGTTTTCAACTGTATTATGTACTTGACATTTGTCATAAACCTCCTTTATTTCTTTATTTTGGCCTCTGCCTGAGAGCTCCAACTTGGATATCCTTATAGGAATATGCTTGACTTTTCACTGAAATATCTCCACCTTGAAAGCCTGCTATTGCTCATTTACTATTTTCCTGGCTGATCTTTATTTCCAACCCACCTGTGCTACATCCCTTCTCAAATACGAAGTTAGGTCACATATCAGCCATGTTCTCATTGAGCTGGTCTGCCATTCAAACAGTCTACTCCTGTTCCTATGTTCCTATCAATAAAATTGTTGAATATTTGCACTTTTGATTTTTCTTTGATCCTTTCCATAATTCTTCAAATCTACATAAAAATCATATATAAATTAGGATTGTCAGACTGAATTATGTTTCAAATTGTATGAGCTGGATTTTACGCTCCTCCACCAGCAGGTTTGAAGGGGTGGGGAACATAAAATCCAGCGGGTGGCCTTCCTGCCGGTATTTTACCCATAGCAGGATGAGGCCCATGCCACGCAGGAAGCCCGACAGCTTTTGGTGCGTGGGCAGGTGGCAGGCAAGCAGGAGAAGGTGGAACTTGCTTTAATGGTGCCCTGGGCCCATTGGAAGGACCTTCCCCCAACCCTCCCACCCCAAGGTCATGCACATCGCCTCCCCCCAACCACCCAGCCTCTTGAACCTGGAAGGGAGGGACGAACTCAAGAAAATTACAATCGCCAGGGAAGTGATCCTTAGCAAATTGTTGGAACTGTAGGCTGACAAGTCCCTGGGTCTGAATGGACTTTGTCCTAGGGTCTTAAAAAAAGTGGCTGGTGAAATGGTTGATGCATTGGTTTTCATTTTCCAAAATTTGCTAGATTCAGGGATGGTCACATTAGATTGGAAAATAGCAAATGTATCTCCTTTATTCAAAAAGGGAGACAGAAACCAGGAAGCTACAGGCCAGTTAGCTTAACATCTGTCATAAGGAAAATGTTAGAAGCTATTATTAAAGAAGTTACAGCAGGGCACTTGGAAAAAATTCAAAGTAATCAGACAGCGTCAACATGGCTTTGTGAAAGGGAAATCATGTTCAACCAATTTATCGGAGTTCTTTGAAGGGGTCACATGTAATGTGGATAAAGGGGGACCAGTGGATGTACTGTACTTAGATTTTCAGAAGGCATTTGAGAAGGTGCCACATCAAAGGTTATTGCGGAAAATAAAAGCTCATGGTGCAGGGGGTAACATATTGACATGGATAGAAGATTGGCTGACTTACTGGAAACAGAGAATAGGCATAAATGGGTCATTTTCTGGTTGGCAAGATGTAACGAGTGGTGTGCCACCGGGATCAGTGCTGGGGTCTCAACTTTTTCCAATTTATATAAATGACTTGGATGAAGGTTGCCAAATTTGGTTATGACACAAAGATAGGTAGGAAAGTAACTTGTTAAGAGGATGTAAGGAGACTACAAAAGGATATAGATAGGTTAAGTGAGAGGACAAAGATCTGGCAAATTGAGTATAATGTGGGAAAATGTGAAATTGTCCATTTTGGCAGGAAGAATAACAAAGAAGCTTACTAAGTGGTGAGAGATTGCAGAGCTCTGAGATGCGGAGAGATCTGGGTGTCCTAGTGCATGAATCGCAAAAGGCTAGTATGCAGGCACAGCAAGTAATTAGGAAAGCAAATAGAATGTTATCGTTTATTGTGATGGGAATTGAGTACAAAAGTAGGGAGGTTATACTTCAGTTATACAGGGCATTGGCGAGATCACATTTGGAGTACTATATACAATATTGGTCTCCTTATTTAAGGAAGGATGTAAATGAGTTAGAAGTTCAAAGAAGGTTCACTAGATTAATACCTGAAATGGGCGGGTTGTCTATGAGGAAAGGCTGGACAGGCTGGGCTTATATTCGCTGGAGTTTAGAACAGTAAGAGGCGACTTGATTGAAACATGTAAGATCCTGAGGGGTCTTGACAGGGTGGATGTAGAGAGGATTTTTCCTCTTTCAAAGAATCTAGAAACAGGGGTCACTGTTTAAAAATAAGGGCTGCCCATTTAACACAGAGATGAGAAATTTTTTCTTTCAAAAGGTCAAGAGTCTTTGGATTTCTCTTCCTCAAAAGGTAGTGGAGGTAGTCTTTGAATATCTTTAAGGCAGAGCTACATAGATTCTTGATAAGCAAGGGTGTGAAAGATTATCAGGGGTAGGTAGGAATGTGGAGTAGAGGTTAAAATCAGATCAGCCATGATCTTATCGAATGGCGCAGCAGGCTCGAGGGGCCCAGTGTCCTCCTCCTGCTCCTTATTCATATCTGCGTATGACTCCCACCCCTCGCAAAGACCCCGACTTACCTGGGCATCTCAGCATGATGGGACCGCCTATAGTCGCAACCGTGGCCACCCCTCCTGGCTGACACTGCTAAAGAGCTGAAGGTCATCTGATTGGTTAGCAGCTCTCTAAGGCGTGATCTCCTCCTGAGAGAGAGGTGGAACTATCACCTTAAAGCAATTAATGCTGCCCACCCAGCATTAATTGCTGCAGGGCAAGTGCCAGGATCGTGGGTTGGTTCCCCCACCGGGAGTGGGGACCACGACACTGTAAAATCCAACCCTATGTTTTCTTATCACCTTAAGTATTTATATCTGTGATTGCTCTCAACTCCCTTTTTCCCTACCGAACCTTAGCCTCTGAACAACATGCCCCTATAAGCATCTCTCACTTAGCTACCCAAAAAGTTTCTCAGTAAGAGTAGAAAGGTTGAGGAAGAATTTAGTGGTTGTGCTTAGGAAGGAAAATGAACCAAAATAGTTGAGCGGTATTCAGTTCAGTTTATGTTGGTGGGCTTGGTAATGGTGACAGAACTGGGAGGAAATGAGACTATTTATGAGGGTAGTTGTAGGAATGAAATGTTCTAGAGGAAAGAGACCCAGTCTGTTCCTGATAGTTACCCCTCAGTTCTGGAGTCATGTTGTGGCTGGGGAGCAGTGTGTTCAGTACTGAGAGGAGAGGCTGGCCGCAGCTCGGGCCTGACTGACACTCGGTCCCTCTCTGACTTACCGGCTTCTCATTGTCTGAGCAGGCGGGCAGTTGGCAGGGACTCCCTTCCCCTCTCTCAATCCCAGGCGACTCCGTTTATTTTTCACCAACCCTTAGCTACCAACAGCGCCTCCTCACCCACCAATCAGAGCGCCGCGTACAAGGACAGCCAGCTTCACTAAACCAACCAACAGCACCGGCACTGCCAAGTCGCCGACTCCGTGGTGAGCGTTGTCGCCGCCAGCGCGGTTGCCATGGAAACCAGGCTGAATTCTAACAACCGTCTGGGAAATGTCGATGCGCCAGCGGCCGACGGAAAGCACCGACCTCGCCCAATAAAACACAGCAAATGAAACCAATTCCATCGACAGTAGCAAACCCTCGTCGCCTGGCGTGTTCTCAATAGCCGCTCTATCTCCTGAACCCTCCCCCCACACTAACTCCAACCAGAACCACCAGCCCCCACTCTAAATCAGGCAATGTCAATACAACAGCCGCTTTGCCAATAGCCACTTCCTCCTCCAACAGATTCATCATGAATCATCCCTTTGATCGCCCAAAAAGGTTCCACGCACGTACTCCCTTAGTTTCGAAAGTAATCACTAAAATGTTCAGAATATATCCATGCATACTTCTCCAACTGCTGCATCCCATCATGTATGCTATATGCGATGGCTACGCCAGCATATTTGCGTAATTCTTAGACCATATTCTCATATTTGTTCTAAAATGCACAACCTCTTGTATACCTTTTACATGTTTTGCACTTACTAGTAATGATGGTAACAGCCACTGAGATGATGTCACGATCAGCTGTGAAACTGATGTTATTCGTATTAATTTGATCATAACTCATCACAATAAAAGTTGCATTTTATTATTGATATATTATAGTTATTAGAAGCGTTGCATAAAGGAAATCAATACACGGCTGGAAGATTCCTGCTTCAAGCTTCCCAAATATATGATAAAGCTAAAGTAAATACAAACCTAAAAAAAATTATGATTTGCAATCTTATTAAACTTGTGTTTTGTTTTAAACTGTCCAGAGAGGAGAGAGGCTTAAATGTCACTTAAGCAATTTCTCAATCGTATCACATATAGCAACCTTTGCTCAGTTTGCTGCTAATTTTCCTACCACCATCTTGCCTTCTGGTTATTTGGTTGTGTCCTCATTGGGAGCCCTGGCCAGAAATTTCTCCCCTTTCAGTTTCACACAAACCTCCTTACATTCACCATCTACGTTGGCTCAAACCATTTTTGGGCTCCGCATGTGCTATGTGATATGCTGTAAAGTTCATATGTTAGTGAGTACCTCAATAGCAATGGCAGCATGGATTGAAGTCCACTGCAACTGAGCAATTTGTAATGCAGCTGGCAGCAAATGCTGCATAACAGGAAGTTGCAAGTGGGTCAGAACTGTGTTGGATCAAATTAGGAAGGCATTGGCCCCAAATATTTGTACCCATCCCCACTGCAACATGTCCTGCTGGGTGTTATCTATGCATCCTCATGTTATATCATGCAATATGGTATTTCTTATTTTGTTACACCAAAGCTTGGAATACTGTACATCATATGATTTGCTACTCTTGAATTTGACAGATGTCTCACCAGTTCTAGCAGAGCTATGCCTTATTGATGGTCACCTTCTTGACCCTGCTTTATTCTGTGCAGCGTGGAGACTAGCATCTCATCCTCTGAGAACCAGAAGTATAACTGGACCGCCTGCTGCATTTCTGTGTAACGACAATCAGATTTCAATAAAACTTTGGGAAAGTAAGGAATACTGCTGTTTGCTGCTCGCTGGACATTAAATGGCAGAATCTTAACTGCCAAGGGGAGGTAGGTTTGAGTGCTTACAGGGAGTTAAATCCCCTAAAAGTGACGTTGGTTCGGGATCCTAACATCAGCCTGCCCATTGCTGGATTTCAATCACGAGGGTTTGCATGCAGGCCGGGAGCCCTCTTGGATCTGTCGGTGTGAGAATGGATGTTATTTTTTAAAATATTTTTGGGGAATATTGTGTTATTCTGTGAAGAAGGCTGTATGTGTAAATGATTTAATTAAGCTGGGGAAAGTTACTAAAAGACATTGGAGGTTTAAAACATGAAATGATAGAGGCAGTAAGTTTGAGGTACAAGTGAATAGGTTAGATCTAACATTTGCATTTCTAGATAAGTTGAGAGCTTGTTGGAATATCAAAGGGAAGTCAGCGGTGCCAAGAAACATTATTGCATCTTACAGGAGCTCCATAGGTAAGCAGAAGAAGTTATATTACATTTTATTGACCCAAAAGCAGAGACAAAATAGAAACATGAAAGATTTTATATTTGGATGGATCTGAGTTTCAAAGAGGTGCGAGAACAATGGAACCTGAGATAAAAAGGGGTAAAAAGGTATTTTAGAGTTACTGTGGAAAGCTTAAGGTAGCTGTGAGCTGGTGGCTGTTAGCTGTAGCTGTGGGCTATTGGCTGTGTGAGGAAGATCTCCTGGAAACAGCTCTAAGCTGGGAGAAGATGGAGTTTGAATCAGCTATCCAGTCAAGCCAGAAAAGTCTTGGGCTGTAAAAAGCAGTCTAGTTCTAAAGTCTTGGATTTCCACAACAGAGTGGGAGAGAGTTTAAGAGGTCATGTGGCATGCCTTTATTAAAGCTACAGCAGTTTGCCTTAGGTAATATTACTGGATTTTTATACTTAAACATCTGTAAGTGAGTGTTGCCTGGAAGGCGTTTACTTGTGGGCCTGACAAGGGAGTCTTTTGGGGGAATGTTTTGCAAGACTAATTTTAAATGTGCGACTGTAATCTAGTGTGCTTAAGTTTTCTTTTATACTTTGTTAGGGGGAAATTAAAAATGCTAAAAGTAAGAATTTACTGAAAAACCTCTAAAATCTCCAGGCAGACATGGCTGCTAAACATATTAAGAGTTGAAGATTACCAGATGAACATTGCACAGCCTTGAGAGTCAGACTGGAGACAAAAGTATGACATAAATTAGATTAAGTGTACTCCCCTCTCACATAGGGAAGGGGCAGATGGTTTTAGCTTAGATACAGGAAAATGAACAATGGACAATGAGGGAGCTTTGATGAAACACAAACAGTCTTGAGTTGTAAGAACCAAGGTCTCTGCGTACATGTTTTAATTCTGATTGGATAATATAATGTATACACCTTTAGAATAATTGGTTAGCAAAATCACATGTTTATGTACTCAATAGGATAAAGTTAGTATGGAGCTGGTGTGTCGGTTACTGATTGGATGTATTCAAATGTACTCAAATATGTTATGATAAGAAAAGGTACAAAAGTAGTGAAATGTAATAAATCAGGGAGCTGGGTGTTCATTCTTAGGAATGATTGCGGCTCCCTTGCATATGCTTGAATAAAACCGGTTAAAAGGAAGCCCGAGTCTCTGTGGTCGTTGCGGGATCCGAAAGTGTAACATCTCCTCTTCATACTTGTTAATAAAAGTTTTAATTTTTTTAAATCCCAAAAGCGTTACTGGACTTCTTGCTACTAAGATCAATATGGTTTCTTCTAGTTTTCAGAATACAAATAAAGGGTATGGCCCGTAAGTCAAGTTTCCCCCTGGGATTTGGCTTGCGTAGCAATTAACATCAGCTGTGATCATAAGAGTCAGGTAAGTAATTGTACAAATAGATAATTAACTAAACATTGTGGCTTTAAAGCACCTATTTTCTGAGCTGTCAGCAGCTCGCCAGGGTATTCAGGCGAGTTCACAGTGAGGAATGCTTCTTTAGTGAAAATGACAGCTCATAAAGTCTTTGAACAGCGAAACTGAAGAACTCCAGTCCTGCCAAGTGCGAGGCTGGTGCTCACAGCACTACGACAGAAAGTGTGCTCTTACTGCTTGACAGGCAATTAACGTCTTGGAAGTCAGTTCACCTGTCTTGCACTTCACTCACCTTGATCTGCACTTTTCTTCTGTCAACCTTCACTGCAGCACGGGAACAGCTTACACAACCTGACCTTGCACCTTTGATGGAAACAACAGCAACAGAACCAGAAACCCAGCAGCACCAGGAGCAACACCAGCTGTCTTCTCCCCAGCCACACATCACTCCACAGTACAGAGGGGATGGACAGAGATTCAGCACCAAGGAAGCGATACCACCAATAAAGGGTCTACAGACAGAGGATCAGTTCTCTCGATATGTGTGAGCACTACTGCTTAAGGAGGCTAAAACTTTCCAGGCAGGTCATGGCTGATATATGCAGCCACCTGGAAAAGACCTCCTTCACAGCAGACCAGTAGGCACACATTGCCAGTGGCTATCGAGGTGGCTGTCACCAGAGGCACCCTGCACCTCCCCAAAGTCATGCTCTCTCTTCTGCAAGGAGAGAAAGCAGAGTCGAGTCTAAAAAATGGATTTTGTGGCAACAAGAGGATATTTTTAAGAGGGTGACTATAACTCATGGATGTGAGATGGGAAAAAGGTAAGGGTGAGGGTGAATGTTGGCTGTTCAGATGGGGATGAGGGGTGCCTGGAGAGGGAGGAATGAGTGGAGTTGCTGTGCAGGAGAATGCTGGGAAAGTCAGAGTGTGGGACTCGGCACCTGAAACGTGTTAATGAAATGACTCCCTTGGCCTCTTTCATGCATGCCTGCTTGATTTGAGGGGGTCTCTTCCCCTCACTTTTGCATGCTTGCTTGATTTGAGGCAGGCCTCTCGACCTTGTCAAACATCTCCTCACTTCAGTCCCTTTGATCCTGCAGCAGAGCCTTCAGGTAAGAGGAACAGCCAGGTCTCCTCTCCACTCCCATGGTTCCTGCAGCCTTGGGAATTCATGTCCAGTTCAGCCAATATGACTCCTGTTCTGGTCCATTTAATTAGACATTTTTCAACAGGTTGAGCACATCATCCTGCCTGCCTCTAATTAATCAGGAAGCCCAGAAATAGAATGCTGATACTTTGGACCAGTAATAGAGCCATGGCAAAGCACGCCTTAGATTCCAACAGGCTTCTGACTTGCTAGAAGTCCTGTCAATCTGGCTGGGGCTATCAGTTTAAACTTCTGGCCATAAATACACACGGTAAAACATGGAATTATCCCTTTCAGTCCATCAGTCCATGGTGATTACCACCCTCCAGGTGAGCAAATAGTTCCAAATACATTTACCCACCCTGTTCCCATATCTTTTCAAACTTATTAAGTTATTTCTAATCTGAAACGTTGACATAATTTCTGCATCCACATACATCTGAAAGTAAAGTCCACAGCTTCTTAATCAATTGTGAAGTAACCAATTATGAAGAGGTTTCTCCTGCCAACTGCTCTAAATCTTTTGTATTTAATCCTGCATCAACGGACCCTCATTCTAGATTCTCAGGAAAAGGAAAAAGTCTACTTCCACCTATCCTGTCAGAACCTTTAACAATTTTAGTAATTTGATCACATCACTCCTTATCTTTTATTAAAAAAAATTAGGCTTTCCTTAAAACAAAGCTTTCCCTTTGTATTTCCTTATAACTAGGCATTAAATGCTTTGTATCCTCTCTAAAGCCTCAATACCTTTCCTGTAGTATGGAACCCAATACTGCATACACCACCATCAGAGGACGTATTGTTTAATGATACTCATCATTATCTCAAGCTTTATATTCTATACCTCTCATATTAAAATCTACAATTCCATTAATTTTTTTACAAGTCTTATCAAGAAGGGGTGCTGTGAATCTGTACCCCCAAAGTCTCTCTGTTCTTTCATAGGACCGAGTTTATTTCCATTCAGGGTTTTTTAAAATAAAAAATGTATCATTCTCACTTATTGAATTCCTTCTGCCACTTTTCAGCCCATTCCCCCGTCTTATCAATATCTTTTTTACAGATTCATTTGGTCTAAGATTGATTTAAGCCTCCTATTTTGATAACACTTCATCCAGTTCCTATATTCAACTGATGGATAGGGAACAGAAGTGACCCCAGCCACTGAATATGAGGGGCAGCACTACCTACTTTGAACTACTATGGAAAAACTGCCCTTCACTCTTATTGTTTCTCCCTTTTAATCAATTTTAATCTAATTTGCTATCACTTCCCTAATTCCATTGTCTTTAATTTTCTCTAAATCTCTGGAAGCTGCTCAGCAATGGTATGGTAGAAACTCTCAAATCCTCTCAAATACTATTGACAAAAATTAATTGAAACGTACTTGTGTTAATATGAGTTGAATGATTCTTGTTCTTTGTTTACAGTGGAAACAACTCTCCTTCATGCGTCTGTTACAATCTTCAGAGATTTTCACCTAATCCTTAACTTCCTGAAAGGGCTATGCTAATTCTGGAAAAATTCTGCAACAATAATTTTCTGCTTCATGTCAATGATCCAGTGTTTTGTGCATTGATCTTGAAAGGAAACCAGTGAATCTGCACATGATAAACTTGACAGAATAAATTTTGTCTGAATTTATGGCTAGGCAGGCCACCCACCATCTATGATTACATTGTTTTCTTCTGAAGTCCATGGGTGGTACTAAAGCATCTTATCTTGTTTTCTTCAAATCACATTTTATGTTCTCTATTGTACTTAATGCAGAGTAGGGAGAGAAAAACAGCAAACTCTTTCCTAATAAGAAAACAAAGATTTTGGCCAGAATTTTCCCGTCGGCGATTTGGGGGCGGGGCCTGCTCGCCGACAGGAAAATGACGCGGGATGATGTTGGGAGGAACCCCCGACGTCATCCCGGTCCCTTTAAATTTTCAGGAAGGCGGGCGGACAGCGAAATCAGCTATCTGCCTGCCGACCTGTCAATGGCCAATTGAGGCCATTGACAGGGTAATTGAAGTAATTAAAGGCCCTGCCCGTCCAACCTTAAGGCTGGCAGGCAGCCAGGAGCCCCAGCGGGCTTCTGATAATACATGAAACCTCATCCACTGGCGGGACGAGGTTTCATGTTCCTTTTTAAAAACTTTAATAAATATGTGATATTTATTAACATGTCCCATCTCGTTTATTTCTCTACTTTTTAAACTTTTGTACACTGTTAGTAATCTCCCTGAGACAGCATTTTGTCTCAGGGAGCATTGCGCTCTTTCGCACGCATGCACGAAAGAGCGCACTTTGTCAGCTGGGGATTCCCTCCCCCCCTGCCCTCCACACAGGAAGTGCATTGGAGCCTTAATTGGCCCGCCCACTCAAAAATGGTGGTGGGCCCCGTTTCGGTGGCAGGGGTCGGCAGTCCGCCCGCCGCCGAGCCAGTGGGGCCCACACGCCCACCAAGGGCAAAATTGTGCCCATTATCAAAGTGTACCGTTAACACCTGTAACAATTAGCAGGCCACAGAAAGTTAAGATTTTGTTCACTCATATGCATTTTCTTCATGCAGAGCCCTATTATAGTAAATCAGTAGCAAGTTAATCCAAGGATTTGAAAATAAGGAAAAAAAATATAGTGAAGGTGATTTTAATCCTACTCATCTGGTGGAAACTGATTGATTGAATATAATTCACATGCAGTTAAATTGGCCCCAGTTATTTGGTTACCCTGGAATCATCAGAATCATACCATCTGCAATATTTAACCTGTTCTCATGACCAGGTGGCCAAACCCAGTCCTTCTTTACATATGCATATTTTGTTCCAATGATACCATCAGGAATTGACTGCAATTCTAACTCAGACCCAAGAGGAGAAGCTGCTGCAGCTTTCTCAGCCAGCCAACCTGGACAGAAGGGTATTCTACCCAGAAAAAGGATGAAAAAGATAAGTACATTTCTTTCCTTTCTAAACCCAGGGGTAGCAAGAGCACTCCTCTGTACTGAGCTAGGAAGATTAGGCCTCCACTTCCGCAGATCCTTCCCTTCTGAAGAAGGGATGCCCCTGAAACCCAATGTTGCCATCTATTTTCTGCCACTTCCCACCTGTTCTGGGTGGGAATTTATAGGAAGTCCAACCGTTAATACTGACCCGACCTCATGCTGCCAAAGGCAGGTGAAGAATTAACTTGCCAGTGTGGTTTCCGCTCCAAAACCCTGGCAGTTAAAATCCAGGCTAGTGTTTGAAATTTTAGTTGGGAAACTGTCAAAATGGGTATAATCAAAAATATTGAAAATTCAAACTCAAATGCAACGCTGTCTGTAAAATCAACATTACAGTACTGCAGATCATTTTACTTCCTTGAGGTCTTTTACTTATTCTGTCCTTGAATAAATGCCTATAAAGAACATACATCAAATCATATTTAATACAATAAGAGACTTTATTGCTTTCATTAACAGATTATGACATTACAAAAAATAGTTATTTTCCTCTAATATTCAACTGAAAGCAGGACATTGTCCTTAAAGAAAACAAAATCTGGGTTATGCACATATATCATCATTTAAACTAAGACAATGGATTGCTATAACATTTTTACATTGCTTTGGGTCTTCTTACAAAAATAAATGAAATCACTACTGTACTTTAGAAATAGTCATAAAAACTTTAACCATAATTATCTGAACTTAGACAATTTTATGAAAATTGATGAATACTCGGGATTTTATTTGTTCTGTGATTAAATAAGCAGAACATAGGAAGACATAAAATTACCATCAACTGCAGATTTAAAAGAAAAAAACAAATGGGACTAAACTGTCCCTGCCAGAAACCAGTTTCTCAAACTGTTAAAATCTCATACTGTATTTAGCATCTAACGGTCAACAGTATCAACACAATACTATTCTTTAGCGTAACCTAAAAAATTAAATAGAAAACTTCAGTTCACCAACTGACACTCGATTAAAATAAGTTTCTATAATTCACATCCCTTGTTATATTATGCAAACGCAATTATTCAATTACAGTGATTACAATCTGTACATTTAATAAAACAGAAGCAGGAAATGGGTCTACTGCTGAATGTATCCACAGAACTTGTCATATGTGTAACTATATAACCAGTGTAAGGATACAAATCAAACATTTCACAATATTACCATTTGTGTTTTGGCTATCTGGTGATTATTTTGCAATGATTGAATGCAAATGATGAATACAATTCTGTGTGTTGCATTGGCATTGTGTTTTAGACTAAAGATAAATGAACTTGTCCCCACTTAAAAGTAACATGGCTGGTCAAAAGAAATGTTAAGTTTCATCTGGTCTAGAAGACAAAACAACTTCACAAACTGTGTAAAAGCATGACAACGTGGACCAGTGGGAAGATCCTGATTTCCTGAGATGGCTCTAGAGTTACTGACCTAATACTATAACTACAGTACTGCCCATAGAAAGTGGTTACTCTATATATCTAAAGTACAAAGACAAAAATACAACAACAATCTTTATAAAATTAGCCAAATCTTTTTTATATTCCATATAGCATGGCAATTTGAATAAATTTGAGTAAATATAAATAAATAAAACATATAACACACTGCAATGCTAAATAAAGCCTACAGTATATCATGTTGAATAAAGTTAAATGTAAACAGTTCAGATGCAGATAGTCTCAAATCAGTATTGCAAAACTGATACACCATTTTGTAAATAAAACAACAACAGACCAGTATTACACCAGTGTAGTCAAGAAATGTACACCCCTCAGGTACATTATACCAATTTACATACCTGCTCTTCTATCATATCCTATCAAAACACTTGTTACTTCATGCTACCTCATTGTTATCCAGTAGCATCAAAATTCTGAAGGATCATTGACAGATGAGGAGATAGATTTATGAGGATTTGGTTGAAAATTTTATTAACTATTACTTATCTTGATGGGATTATGAAGAATGTCAATAAGCAACATATGCATACTTTTTTTGTACAGACTATATACCTGTGTTCATTTTGTACTACTTTCCAGTTTTGAAAGAGTACATCGTTTTCTGGTACTACCACTAAGCAAGTCAAATGTTGGAAGCAGATTTTTTTTAAAAACTTGTGTACGAGGTTATTGCTTGTTTACTCTTCATAAGCCTTTGCCAAAATTGTAAATTTAAAATTATTGAGCCTGTAGATATGAAGATTGAAACAATAGCTGGCATTGCATTGACGTAGAATAGTACAAAGGCGAGACAACCTTGGTCAGAAGAGTTTCACTCTGACTGAGACACTGATTAGTCCAGCAACAGGTCTCTATTTCCTGCAAAGGATCCAGAGGTTCAGTTGTGGCTCAAGTAGTAGCATTCAAAAAGAGAAGTTTTTCTTGATTGATAAGGATGCAGCATGTTTCATACAGAGGTTTCAGCATCAAGGACATTTTTGGAGGGCACCTCTTCAATGTTCATTTTGACATCCATTGTATTTTCAGGACTGTAAATTTGTAACAAGGAAAAGGAAAATGTATTGCTGTGTTTTTGCTTTGGTAATTTAAATATTAACGTTTGTACGCCCACACACTCTCGACTAGTAAAGAAAACAAAATGAAAGAAAGGCAGGGACATAATCAGTTCAGCCTCTCTAAATACAAATATTGTACACATTTTAATGCGCAAGTTGTATCTGCTTCCAAGACTTCTAGTTCTATTTTTATAACTTAAGTTTTATCAATTGTTCATGTACAATTTATGTTAATAAAGCTAATTTTTTTGAAATACAGATCAAGTTTCATTGGGTTATTCATCTTTCTCTTTCACAACTATACACATATAACTTTCCGTCTGTTATATTTAGCCTAAGAAAGGTACATTGAAAATAATTAAATACTAACTCTAGAAATTTTACTTTTAAAATAAACTACCATAAGACTGAATATAAAAAGCTGGTGTATTGTTAAAAGGTTCCTTTCATCTGTTTGCCCACTAACAATACTGTTAAACAGCTTAATGATCCAGTTTCCTTAAAAACATCCCTCCGAAACATGAATCAAGTGGGTAAAAGGTGGTCTTCTGCTGTAGCCTAAAATGGATAGCAATGAATTGGTAGCCTGTTTTACACATACCCAAACATTTTCCCTTATTAACTCCTAGGCCTCGATACCCGAGTTAATTTTGCATGTTGTCTATTTATGAATATGTTCTTGTTCATAAATTAATCCCCTGTTTGAGCTCAGGGCCATATATTTCTAAGTACTGAAAATATATCTTCAGTGATTATCAAGTTCTAAGTAGGTTTGTAAGGCATTAAGCAAAGGAAATATGGATAGGGATTTTTGTACTTTATTTTGAATTCTTTATGATCACAGTAGCAGTTTAGCAGCATTATAACTAAGCTTTTAAATTTCAAAAATAATTAGATTTGCTTCCACTTAACTAGTCCATTATATTTATTTCCATTATATGCCCCCCTGCCCCAGTCCAGTGCAGTATCAGGTTCTCTACACAAAAACATTATGCTTCAGCACCAACTGTATATAAAATATTTGAGTCACTGAACGTCATTTTTGTAATGTCATTAAAAAGTACAATTTTTAAAACTTTAAGCTGGACAAGTAAGTTACCCATAAACATTTTTCTCTGGTACACACAAAGCAATTCCTGATCACTTGATAGTATTACATATACTATTTTGTAAACACTGTTAATAAAGATGTTCTCTGAAATTAATGCAACCAGAAATACTGTATCTGGAGGTACCGTTTTGTAGCATGCAGGAGATTCAGGAAAACTACAACTTCTCTAAAAATGATGTTTGCTGAAAACAGTTTATCATGTGATCCTTGCCAGTTAAAAAAGCTATGTTATACAAGCATCATAATTGATTGAATGTTTCATAACTTTGTTCAAAACATAACATGAAAAGTTAATAAGCTAAGACATAGCAGCCTTATAATAGGGTTGTACTTACAATTTGAGTTCCATGCAGAAAGTGGAACATATTAAAACACAAATACAGCTTTAATAGTGATTAATGTAACACACAACTTTTACTACAAGTGCCAAGTTATCTAAAAAGCAACCACTGTTATGCACATATTGGTATCAGAATGCTTTCTTAGACATCAGGCTAGCAATTAAGCTCATAAATAAAAGCTACCTTGCTTCAAGCTTTACAACTTTTGCATTCTCAGCATTTACGGCAAGAGCCTTCCACACAGCAGTTTTAGCCATTTCATCAGATATGTTTACGACCGAAGGATCATCTGGGCTAGAGGACAAACATATCTATATGTTAGTGCTCTGTACAAACAGGATTACAAACCTGATTCTTAAGGCCTCATTTTTTCCTTCACCCTGCCATTCGGCTCTTGCCCAATTTACACAATTCTGCATGCACACTGTTTATTGAAGGTTTGTAACCGTTGCATGCATACTCAGAATTGTTTCAATAAAACATTACAAAGCTGTAAAGTTTTACACCTTATCCACAGTGCATGTAAATATGAAAAGATGAGTTTAATTTAGCTGTCATCTATCTTTTAGAACTATTAAATCTGAATCCTTATTGCATCAAAAAGCAATATTTTTATGCTATTGCTACCACTTATGAAAACAATACCAAACATATAGCTAATGTATAGTTAATACTAAATTCAATTTTTAAAAAAATGTTTGTGCCATCCCACTCCAAACTCCTGAAAGAATTTCATGCTGGAGCACAGTTGCAGCAGCTTTCTCAAAATCACCCAATCACAAATCATCACACATGCACCTATAAAGTAACTGCAAACATGCTATTCACCCGAGGGGAGGCAGTCCAGGAGCAGTCAATGAATAATGATAGAAATGGGAACTCTAGTTGATTTTTAACCCACCACTAACTCCAATTGGAGCCAACTATAGCACCCATTTATTGCCTTGGATGACAGCAGATAACTCAGCATAGGCCAGGTATCAAACTAGAATATTTTGGCTTGTACAAGCTAGTAACACACTAGACAGTATGTTTATCCAAAGCATCAGGGGAGTTTCCCCAATATAATCCTTATGCAGAATTTGTGAAAAACAGCAGTAACAAGTGAAGGGGGCACTAAGTAGAGCACATACCTCTGCCACGCTGTTAACTCAACATTACTAAAATTACACAGCTGTACCCTGAGGTTTTTCCTTGCCTGGTTGATGCTCTAAGTACGAAGCTGAAAAAATAAATCTTTTTATTAAGAGTTTCCATCTTACTGAGAAACTTCAGCCCAATCCACGTCTAACACCTGCTCTGAAAACGCTGCTCACATTTGACAGCTGTGACAAATTCCACCACAGCAGCTGAGAAAATACACAACATTCTAAAACAATTAACAACATTCTAAATAAAACAACCCACAACATTCTAAAAAAAAGGTCAATTTGCCTTATCTCCCAATGTTAATGGATCTTATAAAAGATTCCAGGATTTGGATCCGCATCTTCGCCAGAAACTAATCAGTTCTTTATTGGGGCATACCCTAGCTGTGTACCAAGTTAAGTTGAAATCCATCCATTAATTTTTGAGATACACTGTTTACAGATCAACAGGGCGAAAATGTTATCGCCACCCACCTTTAGTGGTGGAGGTAATAAAATTCCCCTCATGCCAAAACATAGTAAAAATTAGGGTGGGATTTCTGTCATTGCAAAGAATTGCAGTAAGGCAGAACTCCTGCCCAATGTTTTGGCCTTGCCAAATTCAGGGCTGTGGCCTACCCTAACAGGGCGAGGGTCCTACCAGGTGCCAGCATCCATCCACTCAGTACAGAAGTCAGAGTACCACTTCACTGATTCAAAGTAGGCATGTATAGGCTGTTCTGCAGCGCTCTTGCTATTACATTGTTAGTCTCAGAATCAAACAGCAATTTACCCCACTGGGATTAATTGCTATTCAAATTTTTTGTGACAGGGCCTATTTGTAGTGCAAAATAGCACGTGCTTGGTTTTTGCAGGGCCTTAGAGTGACTTTTTCTAGTGGAATTCCTGGGGTAGTCCAGGAATATCTCTAGATGTACCTGAAGCTGAGGCTTGGACTTAGAGGGGCAGATAGAGGGGACATAAAGACAACTGTCCAAACATCCCTCAAAATTTGGCTTTAATTGGAAAATAAACCAGAAAACCTGTGTATCTGTGTTTTGTTGATCATCTGGCCCATTTTTGCCCCAAGGAAGAACAAAATTGGTGGTTTGATGTTTCTAATGGCAAGTGTACATGTGATAAATCTAGGATTTTTTTTGTTGCCACAGGTTATTACTGCTTTAACTTTATGTATACTACACACACATCTCAGACATTCAGCAGATTTATATTGGTTTTTCTATAAAGGCAGAACATTTAGTCTTAGATTGTACTAGGCAATGCAAGCAAAAAGAAACATGACAGAAAGAGTAAACAGGGTTGAATATATACCAATAGAATCTGCCATTTTATCACAATAACTCTCAGCTGAAGTTATACTGAATTGTCAGAATTATCAGATTTTATGACCATGTGGTTTTTTTTTCTTAAATTTATTACTTCCAAAAAAATGAAAAAGTTGCAAACTTATAGCTATACTTTTACAACAATTTTGGGGGGCAGATTAGCAAGGTAATAAGAAGGTGGAAAACATTTTTCAAACTTAGCCATGTGTCTGCCATGACCAAGCTTCTTTCTCTTCTCAGTATTAGCATTCATTTACAAGTACCTCCTTTCATTTCCATCTATTCCATGAATATTATACTGTACCTGTACTTAATACTTTTTACTGGAATCTTCAGAATGTTGCCACCCTCTAAGGGAAGCTGCACTGTCCCGCTTTCCGCAACTTCAAGCATTCTTTGAGCTTCCTACAAAGAATTTTAAGGTACAAAGTTATACATAGGATACCACTTTTGAAAGGGGTCATTGTAAAAATTACCTTATTTGAAACACTAAACAAAAACAAAGCATTCATTGAAAATGTACCATTTTCTAAATTTTTGTAGTTCTGTTCTCTTATTCTTGCAAATGTCCAAACACAGTTGTAGCTTAAAATTTCTTATTGAAGACATATTCAAAAAAGGCAAATGCCTGGATATGCTGATGCTGCATTATTCAGGAAGCGAGATCAAAATTGACAATATTAAGTAAGAAAGAACTGCATTACTTCTGTTATTCCTAAAGCCATTGCAGTTAAATTTAAATGCTAGATTGGAAACGAGTAATCATTTTTAGACTGTTCAATAAAGATACCTAAAGACCCTAAAAATACTTTAAAATAATGAATGCATAAATGCTACAAGAAACTCAACACTATGTTAAAGCTACAATTAACACATGGCAGTGCAGTGCCCAAATTGGCTGCTGTGTTTGCCTAATAACAGATTGCACCTCAAAAATAATGTTTTTTATTCATTAATGGGATGTGGGCATCACTGGCTAGACCAGCATTTATTGCCCATCCTCAACTGCCCTTGAGAAGGTGGTGGTGAGCTGCCTTCTTGAACCGTTGCAGTCCCTGTGGTATACGTACACTCACAGTGCCGTTAGGGAGGGAGTTCCAGGATTTTGACCCAGCAACAGCGAAGGAACGGTGATATATTTCCAAGTCAGGATGGTGAGTGGTTTGGAGGGGAACTTCCTGGTGGTGGTGTCCCCATGTATCTGCTGCTCTTGTCCTCTAGATGGTAGTGGGTTTGGAAGGTGCTGCTTAAGAAGCCTTGGTGAGTTTCTGTAGTGCATCTTGTAGGTTGGACACAGCTGTCACTGTTCGTCAGCGGTGGAGGGAGTGAATGTTTGTGGAAGGGGTGGCAATCAAGCAGGCTGCTCTGTCCTGGATGGTGTCAAGCCTCGAGTGTTGTTGAAGCTGCACTCATCCAGGCAAGCGGAGAGTGTTCCATCACATTCCTGACTTGTGCCTTGTAGATGGTGGACAGGCTTTGGGGAATCAGGAGGTGAGTTACTTGCCGCAGGATTCCAAGCCTCTGACCTGCTCTTACAGCCACAGTATTTATCAGAAAATAAAAGCTCATAGTATAGAGGGTAACATATTGGCATGGATAGAAGATTAGTTAGCAAATAGGAAGCAGAGAGCTGGCATAAATGGGTCTTTCTCTGGTTGGCAGGGTGTGATGAGTGGTGTGCCACAGGGATCAGTGCTGGGGCCTCAACTTTTTACAATTTATATAAATGACTTGGATCAAGGGGCTGAAGGAATGGTTGCTAAATTTACTGATGACACAAAGATAGGTAGGAAAATAAATTGTGAAGAGGACGTAAGGAGGCTACAAAGTGACATAGATAGGTTAAGTGAGTGGACAAAGATCTGTCAAATGGAGTATAATGAGGACAAATGTGAAATTGTTCATTTTGGCAAGAAGAATATAAAAGCTTATTATCTAAATGGTGAGAGATTGAGCAGCTTTGAGGTTCAGGGGGGTCTGAGTGTCCTACTGTACAAGTTTTTTTACGCCGAGGGTAGTGAGTGTCTAGAATTCGCTGCCAGAGGTGGTGGTGGAAGCAGGTGTTTAAGAGGCAGTTTGACGAATACATGAATAGGATGGGAATAGAGGGATACGGACCCCCGGAAGTGCAAAATCTTTTAGTTTGACGGGCAATATGGTTGGCACAGGCTTGGAGGACCGAAGGGCCTGTTCCTGTGCTGTACTTTTCTTTGTTCTTTGTTAGTATGCAGGTACAGCAAGTAATTAGGGAAGCTAATAGAATGTTATTATTTATTGTGAGGGGAATTGGTCACAAATGTAGGGAGGTTATGCTTCAGTTGTACAGGGTATTGGTGAGACCACATGTGGAGCATTATGTATTGATCTCCTTATTTACAGAAAGCCGTAAATGCATTAGCAGTTCAGAGAAGGTTTACTAGGCTAATACCAGGAATGGGCAGGTTGCCTTATGAGGAAAGGCTGGACAGGTCAGGCTTGTATGCACTAGGATTTAGAAGAGTAAGAGGCAACTTAATTGAAACCTTTAAGATCCTGAGGGGTCTTGACAGGGTGGATGTGGAGAGAATGTTTAGTCTTGTGGGAGAATCCAGAACTGGGGATTGCTGTTTAAAAATAAGGGGTCGCTCATTTAAAACAGAGATGAGGATAAAGTTTTTTCTCTCAGAGGATTGAGAATCTTTGGAACTCTCTTCCTCAAAAGGCAGTGGAAGCAGAGTCTGAATAATTTTAAAGGCAGAGCTAGATAGATTCTTGATTAACAAGGGGATGAAAAGTTATTAGTAGGCAGGAATGTGGGGTTGAGGTTCCATACAGATCAGCCATGATCTTATTGAATGGCGGAGCAGGATCGAGGGGCTGAGTGGCCTACTCCTGCTCCTAATTCATATGTTATATGGCTAATACAGTTCAGTTCCTGATCAATGGCAACTCCCAGGATGGATGTTGATAGTGGGGGATTCAGCAATGGTAATGCCATTGAATGTCAAGGGGCGATGGTTAAATTCTCTCTTGTTGGAGATGGTCATTACCTGGCACTTGTGTGGCGCAAATGTTACTTGCCACTTGCCAGTCCAAACCTGGATATTGTCCAGGTCTTGCTACATTTGGGCATGGACTGCTTCAGTATCTGAGGAGTCGCAAATGGTGCTGAACATTGTGCAATCATCAGCGAGCATCCCCACTCCAGACCTTATGATGGAAGGAAGATTATCGATGAAGCAGCTGAAAATGGTTGGGCCTTGGACACTAGCCTGAGGAACTCCTGCAGTGATGTCCTGGAACTGAGATGATTGACTTCCAACAACCACAACCATCTTCCTTTGTGCTAGGTATGACTCCAACCAGTGGAGAGTTTTCCCCCGATTCCCATTGACTCGAGTTTTGCTAGGGTTCCTTGATGCTACACTCAGTCAAATGCTGCCTTGATGTCAAGGGCAGTAACTCTCACCTCACCTCTACACTTCTGTTCTTTTGTCCACGTTTGAACCAAGGCTGCAATGAGGTCAGAAGTTGAGTGACTCTGGCGGAACCCAAACTGAGCGTTAGTGTGCAGGTTATCACGAAGCAAGTGCCGCTTGATAGCGCTGTTGATGGCCTTTCCATCACTTTACTGATGATGGAGCTTGGACTGATGGGGCGGTAATTGGCTGGGTTGTATTTGTCCTGCTTTTTGTGTACAGGACATACCTGGACAATTTTCCACATTGCCGGGTAGATGCCTGTGTTGTAGCTGTACTGGAACAGCTTGACTAGGGGCTCAATAAGTTCTGGGGCACAAGTCTTCAGTACTATTGCTGGAATATTACCAGGGCCCATAGCCTTTGCAGCATCCTATGCCTTCAGCTGTTTCTTGATATCACATCGAGTGAATCGAATCAGCTGAAGATTGGCATCTGTGATGCTGGGGACCTCTGGAGGAGGCAGAGATGGATCATCCACTCGGCACTTCTGGCTGAAGATTGTTGTGGATGCTTCAGCCTTATCTTTTGTACTGATGTGCTGTGATCCTCCATCATAGAGGATGGGGATATTTGTGGAACCTCCTCCTCCAGTGAGTTATTTAATTGTCCACCACCATTAACGATTGGATGTGGAAGGACTGCAGAGCTTAGATCTGATCCGCTGGTTGTGGAATTGCTTAGCCCTATCTTGCTGCTTTGCTGTTTGGCATGCAAGTAGTCCTGTGCTATAGGTTAACCAGGTTGACACCTCATTTTTAGGTATGCCTGGTGCTCCTCCTGGCATGCCCTCCTGCACTCTTCATTGAACCAGGGTTGATTCCCTGGCTTGGTGGTAATGGTAGAGTGGGGGATATGCTGGACCATGAGGTTACAGATTGTGGTCGAGTATAATGCTGCTGCTGCTGATAGCCCACAGTGCCTTGTGGATGCCCAGTCTTGTGTTGCTAGGTCTGTTCGAAATCTATCCCATTTAGCATGGTGGTAGTGCCACACAACACGATGGAGGGTATCCTCAATGTGAAGACGGGATGTTGTCTCCACAAGGACTGTGCGGTGGTCACTCCTACCAATACAGTGATAGACAGATGCATTTGCGACAGGCAGGTTGGTGAGGATGGGATCAAGTGTGTTTTTCCCTCTTGCTGGTTCCCTCAGCACCTGACGCAGACCCAGTCTAGCAGCCATGCCCTCAGTCAGTAGTGGTGCTACTGAGCCACTCTTGGTGATGGACATTGAAGTCGCCCAACCTTGCTTCCTCCAAGTGGTGTTCAACATGGAGAAGTACTGATTCATCAGCTGAGGGGAGCGGGGGCAGTACATGGTAATCAACAGGAGGTTTCCTTGCCCATGTTTGACCTGATGCCATGAGACTTCATGGGGGCTAGAGTCAATGTTGAGGACTCCCAGGGCAACTCCCACCCTACTGTATACCACTGTGTTGTCCCCTCTGTTGGATCAGTCCTGCCGGTGGGACAGGACATGCCCAGGGATGGTGATGCTACTGTCTGGGACATGATCTGTAAGGTATGATCCTGTGAGTATGACTATGTCAGGCAGTTGCTTGATTAGTCTGTGAGACAGCTCTCCCAATTTTGGCACAAGCACCCATATGTTGGTAAGGAGGGCTTTGCAGTGGCAGCAGGTCTGGGTTTGCTGTTGTCATTTCTGGTGCCTAGGTCGATGCCGGGTGATCTGTCCAATTTCATTCCTTTTTATTGACTTTGTAGCAGTTTGATATTTCAGAGGGCACTTAAGAGTCAACTACATTACTGCAGATCTGGAATTACATATAGGCCAGACAAAGACGACAGATTTCCTTCCCTAAACGCCATTAGTGAACCAGATGGGTTTTTATGACAATCGACAATGATTCCATGGTCATCATTAGACTTTTAATTCCAGATTTTAATTGAGTTCAAATTCCACCATCTGCCCTGGTGGCATTCGAACCCAGGTCCCCAGAGCATGGATTACCAGTCCAGTGACAAACCACTACACCACCATGTGATGCAACAAGTTTTCTTTAATGAAAATATTGAGAGAGTGTGTGTGTGTACGCGCACATATATATAAATAAATGATAGAGATATACACACTGACAATTATAAAGAGGCATGTGAACTGGAATCAAACGGCCATATTTATGGCACCCTCCTTTAAAAATTAAATCTGAGCTACTGTAGAAAAGTGAATACTCCAACCCAGACATATGTAAAAAAAAAACTATGGTAAGTCTGAACCAGAGCAGGACAGATCCACATGACCCAGTCAAGAGTTTGTGGCAGGCATTTGAATCAACAAGTAACGAATATGCATTTCAGGCAGGTACTCACACTTGCTTTCCTTGATAAAACAAATTTTTAAATCAATTTCATGAATCATCAGTTGAAAATCTGGAATTCCTGTGTCCGCTGGGAATAGAAAATGGGCAGAAATTCTATTCCAGTGAAACTCTGTCCTTTTTGTGATTACTCCCAGTTATAGAAGAACATAGGAGCAGGAGGAAACCATCTGCCATTCAAGCCAACTCCACAAACAATTCATTACAATGATGACTGATCTTCTACTTCAGTTCCACCTTAGCACACTATCCCATATTCCTCAATTCTCTTTGTATTCAAAAACCTATCAATCTCAGTCTTGAATATATTCGACAACGAAGCATCCACAGCCCTCTAGGGTAGAGAATTCCAAAAATCCACAATGCTTTGAATGGAGAAATTTCTTCTCATCTCGGTCCTAAATGGCCTTATTCTGTGGTCTCGGGCTCTACACTCCCCACCCAGGGTAAATATCCTCCCAGCAGCCACCCTATCAAGTACCTTAAGAATTTAATGTTTCACCCCTCAATTCATATACACTACTTCCAATGGTTCCCCCCCCCCGCCGCCATCAACCCTGATGATACTTTTCTGTGCCTTTCTAAAGACTTTCAAAATGTTCGTCCTCTTATTTTGACTTTTTAAATTGCCCCTTCCCTTTAAATTTCATTTACATTTTATGATTTCTGCTAATGTTTTCCCTTCACTCCTCCAAATCTGCAGCTGAAGCTACGCTAATAAACGGAGCTCAGAAAATACACTTCCGTTTGATTGTATAAAACTCAGCACTATTCGTTCAGATATAAACTGCAGCCAACGTGAAAAATCTAGGCTGTAGTGAAAAGTGATAAAAAAGAATAAGCGGAGCAATAAAAACAAAGCAGAACTCTTAATGTGCCCTGCTCAAATGGCGTTCCTTACTAACAGGATGGTCATGTCCCTGTAGATATGACTACATACAGCCCTGATGCCAAATTATGAAAAGGATATGGAGGCACTAGAAAGGGTCAGAAAAGATGATACCCGAAATATATGGGTATACATATTAGGAAAGGATGAACAGACTGGGTCTTTGCTTGTCTTGAAAATAGAAGACTAATGAGAGGCTTAGAGATTTTAAAATTATGAAATGTTTTTGTAGAGTGGATACAGAATGCCTCTATTTCTGGGGAAGAGCTTAACCAAAGAAAACATCAGTATAAGATAATCACCAAGAAATCCAAAAGGGAATTCAGAAGAAACTTCTTTACCCAGAATCATGAGAATGTGGAACACACTACCACAGGAAGTGCATGAAGCAAATAGTATAGATGCATTTAAGGGGAACTTAGACAAGTATATAAGGGAGAAGGGAATAGAGAGTTACAACTGTCATGACCACAGATCATAGCCCCGAAGTACTTACGGACATATTGAACTTCTTAATGAGTCATGTGTTTTTTTTCAAAAAAGGACATTCAAGCAAAAGCTGGCCGAGACTGTGAAGTAACCACTTGTTGGAAAATTCCTATGTGGATTACACTTGACCAACTCGTCCAGAGAATGGAATGTCGCATCTAAAAAGTTTTCAAGGCCTACTTCAGACAGGGACACTTCAAAAGGAAAAGATGCAATCCAAAAACTGAACTGTAATCTCCTGTGGTTGTACAGATAATGAAGGCTGATTATCATCTCAGCAGAAACCATCTCCTGTGAGTTATATCTCAGACTGTGATGTGAGTTGAAAAGAAAGCAGATCTGGGCGAAAGGCATGTTTGTTTGTTCCCTTCCAGGAATACACAAGAAAAGGGGTTAAAAAGCCAACTGCAACTCTAGTTCTGTGTGTTAGTTTTGGTGTTCCAGGCCTGGTGTGCAAGGGTGTGTTGTGAAGTTAACAGCTGAAGAACATTAACTAGGTGTCCTTGCACTTGAACGTAAAAAAGTCCCCTCCCTCTGATTGCTGGAAGCAAGGCACAAGTTAGCAAAGCCACAGTCAAATAGGAAGCGGACAGCTTCTTTCAGTTAACCTGCAGAACTAAGAATCTCCAAATCCACTGCTCAACTGCCAAAGTTAACTCTACCAGAACCACCCAAATTAATGGCCTCAACGTTTCGCTGTCTACTTCTCACAGATAAGCCAAAAGACTGATTCGTATACCTTTTTATAACCGTTATTTCTGGACTCACCTCTGATTTCTAATTTGTGTGCATGTGTGTTGCGCTTTTATTACTTTTTTCTCGCGTTCTAGTAACTAATAAACTCACTCTCTTTGACTTAAGAAAGCCTGATTAAATAGACTCCTTTTAAAACATAAATACATTTGGACTGGGAAAAGGTATCCACGAAGAAAGGTATTCTTTTTAAATCCTTGTTCTGACCAACCAAGGGGGTTGAATAAAGAAGGGGAGCCAGTTCATCCCTCCTCACCCGGGAGTATAATAATTTGGGGTACCTTGTCCGGGATCATAAACTGGGGGAACCTCGCCGGGTACCAGTTGTAACACAATGATAGAGTTACACGAGGAAAGATGGAAGGCGGCTCCAGTGGAGCATTAATGCCAACATGGACTGGTTGGGTCAAATGACCTATCTCTGTGCCATATATCCTATGTAATAACTTCATCCCAAACTATCTTATCCTCCTTAATAAAAGGAATTGCCATCTTCTCTAAAGCAGAAAAGTAAATGAAGTATCATAAAATCTCAATCAATAGTACCATGAATATAGTCTACTTCATTTCTAAGGACAGTGATTGCATGAATAGCTTTTGAATATGCATCGAAAAAAAGTACCCCCTTCCGTTTTTTCCCTTTTGAAGCAGTTCATTCTGTAGGCAGATCAATGGATGTAGTTCTAAGGATCCTGTGAGAAGATAAAATATTTCTTCGCTTACCCTTGTAAGGAGAGTAGAAAAGATAAAGCCTAGAGGTGTAGCTTTTAATAAGAAGGCAAAAGGTAAAGTACTGGAGTAGTTACTGACCTATTAGTTTTACAGGCTATTAAATTATGGTTGCTTCAATACATGCAACTGCATTTAGAGTTCGGTCTGGAAGAAGCTGAATACTAGTACATATGTGGGTCTCTCTCTTTAGCACCAGAGTGTAGGATCCTCCAATGAACAGACCCATCTACAACAACTGGAGCACCTGGGTACAAATGTCAGTCTAGAATGAGATTTTAAACTTGAGTTCAACACTATGGTGCTGTATCTACCAGTCTGTCCAAACAAAAACATTTTTACATCCCAAATTTTTCACCTGATAATGGAATATATTTCTGTAGAAGTATGAAACACAGAAGAAAGAAAACCTCAGTGGTGTTAGGTAGGTAAACAAAGCAGCCAAGTTGCAAACAGCAAAATGTCCTAACAGGAAATTAGATCAGTCATCAGTTAATTGGTTCTTGGTGGTTTTGATCAACTGATAAATGTTGACCAGGACATTAGGGGAAGCGCACTGTCCTTCTTTGAATAGAGCAAAGGGATCTTTTATGTCAATATGAGCAGGCAGAGTTGATTTAAAGTCAGATTTGAACGACAGACTCTTGGACAATGGAACATGCTACACTGATGTGAGGCCTGAACTTTGACTCAGAAGTGTGAGCACTACAAGTGAACCAAGCTCTATTAAATAATCATAACTCTATATGAACCACATTGTATTTGCACAGAAAAGCTACCCTCTGATTAATTGTCAGTTCAAACAAATTGCTGAACAGAACTGAAAACCACAAAACCATTTAAATTTTCTAAAAAATTACAAGTAACCAACATTAGACAGAAATCAGTGGCTTGTTCTAATTAAGGATTTGACAAGGGATTGAAATAGAATAGAATTTTTTAAAAATGTTAAAAATGTGCCAGCTGTCAATATGACAATGATAAGCTACTTACCTTTCAAGAAGAGCAAAGGTGCTGCACTGCTTTCTGTAGCATTGATAAGTGAATTTAAAATCAACTTTGCACAGATTACTACAAAAAGCTACTGAAGAGCTGCAGTTCAAATCAAGAGATTTGTTAACATTAATAAATGAAGAACTTTGAGTTATTTTAATTTAGGTCCCTTGTAGAAATTTTATAACTTAATTTTAATTTCTATATGAAGGTGTGCAAATTCTTTACAGGTCGTTCTTCACGGCTTAAAAATAATCCCAGGAAATCTCTGCATTTTGATTCAAAACAGAGATAAATCTGATAATCCAGGATACATTTTCAAATATTTGGGAGTGCAGCAGTAACGTGGACCCAAATGAGTTTAAGTTTCAAACATCTACCTTTCTTTGCATCACTGCCCCCTATTTAAATTATTTCTTCAATTTCAATTGAAAGTCAATAAAGAACAATAGTGCTTGTTGGAGACAATGGGGAGAAGTGGAATGTAATCCGTCCATTTGTCTCTCTTTATACTTCTGAAATATCCCATTATAAATAACCAAAGACATACCCATGGTGGTTTAGATCCATTCTTCGTTTTCTAGAGCAAATTGAGTGTGCAGGAGAAAAAGCAGACAGAGGTCAGTCCCTTCAGAAATTACATAAAGCAAGCAGGGAAAACTATGTGTGAACCTGTTCACCGTCAAGTTTTAAACTGCCAAGCAGAACTGTGGTGACAGTAAAATCAAAGTGAACTAAAGCTGTAATACCATACACAAAAGCATACCTCCAGAGTTTATCATTTTGGATAGTCTATTTCACTTATCACCCAGTTTATTCTGTAAATAGGAATATTATTGTATTATCTGCTACCATGCTATACTGCCTACAGCTCTTTTATCATTACCAGATCATATCTAGTAAAAGAACAATGTCCAGAAACACTTTACATGAAGACAATTGAAACTTTGTTCTCTCAGTTACAAGGAAACACTTGCCCAGCTCAATTGTTTTCATTGAAGAAAGTCTTAAGAGCAAGCAGGCTATATAAATTAATTAGTGACCTATAGCTATTTTAGTGCTATGGGTGCAAAGCAAGCCCAAAGAAAGACTAAGTAGAAGATGGAACACCTCACCTAGAGTAGTGGATATGTGGAGCAAACTCTTAGCAAAGCAGCTGATGCCATATCAGTTCATTCATTCAGAATAAAAACCTAATACTTATCTGTTTGGGCTCCTAAATGAAGAGTTTAAGAATAAGTACAGACCAGTATCCCATTTATGTTGCAGAACCATTTCCAACATACTTCTCTAAATTTGTCCCCTACATGTCTGGGGAAGGTGAATATAGATCAATGATAAATTCATACAGCCACAATAAAATGGCAGTCGCAAGCAGTAACCTTCAACATTAATGGCATTTGACTCTGGAAGTTAAGAATAAAACCGCTTTGCCTTTGCAAACTGCTGTCAAATACAAATGAAGTGTGTGAGATGATTAACAGCATTCAACTAGTTTCTGTGCTACCAGAGCTGGGGACCAAGGAGATCTCTGGAAGACATAGCTATGTTGAATTATACAGGTGTATTTTAAAACTTTGTTTTGTGGAAGTCAAGGAGTAGTTATGCAAAATCTTCCACTAGTAAAGTAATGAGAGGCAGAACCTATAAGTATAAATTGTACATGGTTATGTGGAAGAGTCTTTGAGGAGCCTAATGGTGTACTCTCTTATGTCATGAAGCTCATCTAAACCAGTACTTAAAATGGGACATTTTAATTTATAAACAGCGTGAGGGCAAACCTATATGACACACAGGCAAGGCTTTCTTTTAGTCATAAAAACAAAAAACTACTGCGGATGCTGGAAATCCAAAACAAAAACAAAATTACCTGGAAAAACTCAGTAGGTCTGGCAGCATCGGCGGAAAAGAAAAGAGTTGACGTTTCGAGTCCTCATGACCCTTCAGCAGAACTGAATGAAGTTAGGGGAGGGGTGAAATATAAGCTGGTTTAAGGTCGGGGTGGGGGGGTGAAGAGAAGTTGGGGGTGGGGTGGTGGTGGTTGTAGGGACGAGCAAGCAGTGATACAGATGTTCAAAAGATGTTACAGACAAAGGAACAAGGAGGTGTTAAAGGTGGTGATATTATCTAAGAGAATGTGCTAATTAAGAATGGATGGCAGGACACTCAAAGTACAGCTCTAGTGGGGGTGGGGTGGAAAGACTGACAGGGTATTATAGTTATAGATTTAAAAATAATGGAAATAGGTGGGAAAAGAAAAATCTATATAAATTATTGGAAAAAAACAAAAGGGAGGGGAAAGAAACGGAAATGGGGGTGGGGATGGGGAAGGGAGTTTAAGATCTAAAGTCGTTGAATTCAATATTCAGCCCGGAAGGCTGTAAAGTGCCTAGTCGGAAGATGAGGTGCTGTTCCTCCAGTTTGCGTTGGGCTTCACTGGAACAATGCAGCAAGCCAAGGGCAGACATGTGGGCAAGAGAGCAGAGTGGAGTGTTAAAATGGCAAGCGACAGGGAGGTTTGGGTCTTTCTTGCGGACAGACCGCAGGTGTTCTGCAAAGCGGTCGCCCAGTTAGCGTTTGGTCTCTCCAATGTAGAGGAGACGGCATTGGGAGCAATGAATGCAGTAGACTAAGTTAGAGGAAATGCAAGTGAAATGCTGCTTCACTTGAAAGGAGTGTTTGGGCCCTTGGACGGTGAGGAGAGAGGAAGTGAAGGGGCAGGTGTTGAGTCTTCTGCGTGGGCATGGGGAGGTGCCATAGGTGGGGGTTGAGGAGTAGGGGGTGATGGAGGAGTGGACCAGGGTGTCCCGGAGGGAACGATCCCTACAGAATGCCGCCAGTTGGGGTGAAGAGAAGATGTGTTTGGTGGTGGCATCATGCTGGAGTTGGCAGAAATGGCGGAGGATGATCCTTTGAATGCGGAGGCTGGTGGGGTGATAAGTGAGGACAAGGGGGACCCTATCATGATTCTGGGAGGGAGAAGGCGTGAGGGCAGATGCACAGGAGATGGGCCGGACACGGTTGAGGGCCCTGTCAACGATCGTGGGTGGAAAACCTCGGTTAAGGAAGAAGGAGGACATGTCAGAGGAACTGTTTTTGAAGGTAGGATCATCAGAACAGATGCGACGGAGGCGAAGGAACTGAGAGAATGGGATGGAGTCCTTACAGGAAGCAGGGTGTGAGGAGCTGTAGTCGAGGTAGCTGTGGGAGTCGGTAGGCTTGTAATGGATATTGGTGGACAGTCTATCATCAGAAATTGAGACAGAGAGGTCAAGGAAGGGAAGGGAAGTGTCAGAGATGGACCATGTGAAAATGATGGAGGGGTGGAGATTGGAAGCAAAATTAATAAATTTTTCCAGGTCCCGACGAGTGCGGCTTCATGCTCTCGTCGGGACCTGGAAAAATTTATTAATTTTGCTTCCAATCTCCACCCCTCCATCATTTTCACATGGTCCATCTCTGACACTTCCCTTCCCTTCCTTGACCTCTCTGTCTCAATTTCTGATGATAGACTGTCCACCAATATCCATTACAAGCCTACCGACTCCCACAGCTACCTCGACTACAGCTCCTCACACCCCGCTTCCTGTAAGGACTCCATCCCATTCTCTCAGTTCCTTCGCCTCAGTCGCATCTGTTCTGATGATACTACCTTCAAAAACAGTTCCTCTGATGTGTCCATCTTCTTCCTTAACCGAGGTTTTCCACCCATGGTCGTTGACAGGGCCCTCAACCATGTCCGGCCCATCTCCCGCGCAACCGCCCTCACGCCTTCTCCTCCATCCCAGAAACATGATAGGGTCCCCCTTGTCCTCACTTATCACCCCACCAGCCTCCGCATTCAAAGGATCATCCTCCGCCATTTCCGCCAACTCCAGCATGATGCCACCACCAAACACATCTTCTCTTCACCCCCCCTGGCGGCATTCTGTAGGGATCGTTCCCTCCGGGACACCCTGGTCCACTCCTCCATCACCCCCTACTCCTCAACCCCCACCTATGGCACCTCCCCTTGCCCACGCAGAAGATGCAACACCTGCCCCTTCACTACCTCTCTCCTCACCGTCCAAGGGCCCAAACACTCCTTTCAAGTGAAGTAGCATTTCACTTGCATTTCCTCTAACTTAGTCTACTGCATTCGCTGCTCCCAATGCGGTGTCCTCTACATTGGAGACCAAACGCTAACTGGGCGACCGCTTTGCAGAACACCTGCGGTCTGTCCGCAAGAAAGACCCAAACCTCCCTGTCGCTTGCCATTTTAACACTCCACCCTGCTCTCTTGCCCACATGTCTGTCCTTGGCTTGCTGCATTGTTCCAGTGAAGCCCAATGCAAACCGGAGGAACAGCACCTCATCTTCCGACTAGGCACTTTACAGCCTTCCGGGCTGAATGTTGAATTCAACGACTTTAGATCTTAAACTCCCTCCCCCATCCTCATCCCCATTTCCGTTTCTTCCCCCTCCCTTTTGTTTTTTCCAATAATTTATATAGATTTTTCTTTTCCCACCTATTTCCATTATTTTTAAATCTATAATCTATAACTATAATACCCTGTCAGTCTTTCCAACCCACCCCCACTAGAGCTGTACTTTGAGTGTCCTGCCATCCATTCTTAATTAGCACATTCTCTTAGATAATATCACCACCTTTAACACCTCCTTGTTCCTTTGTCTGTAACATCTTTTGATCATCTGTATCACTGCTTGCTCGTCCCTACAACCACCCCCACTCCCCAACTTCTCTCCCCTCTCCCCCCACCCCCTCCACCCCCACCCCCCACCCTGACCTTATATTTCACCCCTCTCCTAACTTCACTCAGTTCTGCTGAAGGGTCATGAGGACGCGAAACGTCAACTCTTTTCTTCTCCGCCGATGCTGCCAGACCTGCTGAGTTTTTCCTTTCTTTTAGTCACTCTTGTCTGTGGATTATTTTTGAAGGAACCAACAGGAAAAATATAAATTATATCTGCCACAATGGATTAGATAACGCAAAGGACTTTATAAAAAATCTTATTTCTTGTACACCCCAAAAATTAATGTTTTCATTATAGATGCCAAACAATTTTAAGAGAAGCCTAGTTATTAACCTGAAGTCTAAAATTTCAAGTAATTAGACTTGCTTTGTGAATGATCTCAGCAGTTTATACCCAGCTATAATTATCTGGATTTGCCTACTTAGAGCTGTGGTTAAAGAGAAGTGTCAAGTTAGGGATTAAACATAACTTTACTCTAGACCGGGAAATCTGTTAGTAAAATGCAAAAATTATGTTGGCTCATGTTTGTACTAGATTAGCTCCATCATGCCAGAAGTCAATTTAAATGTAGGTATATTTATCCTCCTGTGCTGCAACTCTTTTCTTTACACATAATAAACTGATGAAGTCAGACCAAGGCACAAAAATTTGGCAAGTTTCATACCAGCAGTGCTATGGAACAGGATAGAAAGACTACATAATCGCATTGTGGTTTCGCAAGCCTGGACCCTTCCTTACTTCAAAGTAGGCATATTACTTTTTTTGTACATTTAAGATGTAGTATAACCAAATTTACCACACATTGGTAAATTACTGCACCATTTAAGAATTTCTTTGTGGCATTTCCCGTATGTTATTGCAGCTCTTCTGCACACTCTCCTGTATGATATTGCAGCGTTGACTTCCAATATTAAAATAGCACCAATTACTATAACATTCACAGCATGGTTTTAAACTCTGCATTGCATACTGTTCTTGGGTGACCAATGCAAAGTGAGGAATAAGCAAATGCTGAGGTTTATTATTAAAAAGATTGCATGCAAAGGATCTGAACGGATATATACTTTATCCCGATTCATATACTGCACATAAACCACTCAAGAGAAAATCTAATACAAACTAAAATATGTAAACTAGAGGGGAAAACAAAGTTAGAATATTGCTCAAAACCTCGGCATAAAATTCTTAACCCCATGATGATAGATATCCAAGTAAAGGAGCTATTAGAGAGATCATCTTTACAGGATCAGCAAGGAATATAGCAAGAGATAGAAAGAGCAGAAACCAATGCATTTTATTAACAGTAAAGCTCATGATTGGACTCACAAGAAAGATTGAAAGCCTTTTTGGATCACAGAAGGTTCATGCACCTACCTCAGTTTCCTTTTTCTTTTTCTGCATATCTTCCAACTTCTTCTTCTTGCTTTCAGGCATTAAATCATCCAACCAGCTAAGTTCTCGTTTGGTAAAGCAGAAGTCCAAAAGTTTGCGGATAAACACCAGAGCAAGAACCTGCCAACAATACAGCAAAAGATCATTTTGGTTCATCGCCACTCCTTCAGTGTTTCACAATTGGTTTTCTTGGTCCTTATTGTTTGAACCTCATCCCCACTCCGTTTTAGTCTGACGTCATTCGTACTCGATTTCTTTGTGCCTTACTGTACCAACTTTCAAGATGGTTTTTAGTCATCACACATTGGAGGTTAGGCTCACTGGTCTATAAATGGTGGGTCATCTCTATATCCTCGTTTAACGATTGGTGGCGTTAGCTTTTTTTAAAAAACATCCTCAGGACACAACCCCCATTTCTAACAGATTGCTCAATGATAGCAGCAAAGACATAACCAATTTCAGTCATATGGAACTGGTACTGTTAGTTTAGTTTTTCTCAGTCTATAAGTAACTACCTTTTCCAAATATTTAACTTATTTTAGTATTTTCTTGGTTTCTCTTCTCCCCATCCCCAAAAATTCAACTTCAGCACTACAGAAGTTAAATTGTTCCATTTGTAACATTCCATTGCTATAAGCTTGGCCTCAGACTTACTTCATAAGTTGATTTTAAAAAATACCCTCCATAAAAAGATGTTTCCTCTTTCCTGCCCAAAATTGTAACAGTTTCAGCCACAGAATTTTCAACCTAGACAGCACATGTATCATCAGCTACCCTCAATATTGCTTTTGTCATATGTTGACTGCTTCTCCAGTGGGAGCAGTTTTTCCCCACTTCTTTCCTTCCAAATCAGAGTACTGCTGAAAGGATTTCAACAAAGGTGAGCAGGTATCAGAAACACTATGACTAGAGCCAAGAACGAAGGATCAGAAAAGGATGCAAGACTCTAGTGGGAATTATCTACACACTTCCTGACAGTAGTGATGCATAGGGAGTGAGGGAAAAGCAGAAAAATAAGCTTGTAATATAACTTAATTTTCACGTAAGCCGAGAGAAACAACCAGTAAAAGCAATATAAGAACATATTCAAAACATTTTTCTGGAACAATGGAGGTGAAGTTGCATTGTGCTTGCCTACTAGCATGAACTGGGTGCATGGAGCAGATTGCTGCAATGGAACAGGAAGGCCCAAGACACATTTGATATTGGACCAAATTTACATTCAGCCAGCAAGCTGCAAAGCAGAGTTAAATTTCAGGCTACTGCTAGTGGTGCAGATAGGTTCTGGAAAGGGTTGGACAATTGAAAAAAGGCTATAATTGGTTGGCAGGGAGAAGATACGATCAGGATGTGGGAAGGCATCATGCAGAGGCTGGCAACTGCCTGTGGAATTTTTGTGGAGATGAGAGGAGCTAAGAAGCATAAGGGATATTAAAGCCAACAGTAAATATTTTCTATATGTATTAGAGAAAGAGACTGGTAAGGAGGAATGTAGATCCAGTAAAGACAGATGCAGGTGAGACTATAAATAGACGGTAAGAAAATGGCAAACTTATGAAATGATCACTTTGTATCAGTTCTTACAGTGGAGGAAAAGGGTGAAATACAGAATACCAGCAAAACCAGGAAACCTAAAAAGGCATCAAGGGAAGGAACTTAGTGGACTAAATGCAAATTTTTTAAAAATTGGTGATGGATAAAATAATCCAATTTAACATGGTGGATATTAAAGAAACAGGGGTACATCTGACTATGGATGTTGTTTAGATCAATCTCGAGAAGTTTGATAAGATTTCACACAAATATTAGCAATAAAAGCGCACAATTTGAAAACACAGTGGCATGGGTTGGAAGGCAAAAGACAAAGTATGGCTAGGGCCTCAGCCTTTCAATGGCTTCAATAAGGGATAGTGTTACATATCCAAGTTTGCAAAACACACTATTAAGAGGTGCTGTAAATTGAACAGATAGGAACAGGAAATTACAAAGGATGTATATTGATTAAATGAATGAGCAAAACTAACAGATGGAATTCAATGTTATGACAAATATCTAGTTCATGGTTCATGTTAATAATTTAGAGGTAATGTTCAGTTCTGAGAAGATTAAAATTTAAACATAGAAAATAGTATAAATGCAACTAAGGTAGCTTGGAATCTGTTACACTTCAAAGATTGGAGCCATATTGACTTTAGAGTTAAAAACTAGAAAAGCAAGGGCCATAAAACAGCAGATGGGCTTACTTAGCTGGAGAAATTTTACAGGAGGGATAATTGGCTCGGAGGTCACTTTGAGGATAGACCAGTGCAGGTTACATCATTATGGAGATGAGTGGAGTTTAAAAAGGTTCTCTGGTTTCAATTTATGTGTGTGTTTGCCGGGAGACAATAGCCAGGAATTTTCCTATGATGGGCAGGCTGGTTGGGGCGGGCAGGCGCAGAGCCGATCGCCGCCATTTTACATGGGTGGGCCAATTAAGGCCCACCCACTCCCGAGATCAACGGGAAGGGGCAGGCGGCAGTGGGAGGCCAATACCCGCCAGGTCCAATGGTGACCCAGCGGCCTATTCAAAAACGGTGCAGGCAGCCGTCCTAAGGCTGCCACTGATATTGGTCAGGAGCATAATGGATAACGTCCTCGGAGAGCAGGTTGGTGGGGCAGTCGGCCTCAAGGTTCTTGGATGAGTGCCTCGCTGCCCCCCTCCTCCACCGCCCCCACCCCCCAACTCAGAATTTTGTTTCTTTATTCATTCATTCATTCACAGAATGTGGCCTTTGCTGGGTGGGCCAGCATTTATTGCCCATCCCTAGTTACTCATGAGAATGTGGTGGTGAGCTGCCTTCTGGATCCGCTGCATGTGGTGCAGGAACACCCACAGTGCTGTCTGGGGGCGAGTTCCAGGGTTTGGACCTAGTGACAGTAGAGGAGCGGCGAAACATTTCCAAGTCAGGATGCTGAGTGACTTGGAGGAGAATTTCCAGGTGGCGGGGTAGCCATCCATCTGCTGCCCTTGTCCTTCTTGGTGGTAGTGTTCATGGGTTTGGAAGGCCTTAGAGTGAGTGGCAAATGTGATGGAGGCAGCATCTGGGCAAGGGGGTCAGCCCTGGCTGCTTGGAGTGTGTGTATGGCGGCTCCAGGGTCACGAATCAGCTGAGCCCTGCAATGTTTCACTCAGGTGGGGGTGGCAAGGCTGCAATGGCGATGCAGTTACAGGGTGGGCTAATCAATGCTCCTCTCTCCTTTCAGAAGACAGCACACAATAATGCAGAGCGGCTGCGGACTGGCGGAGGGCAGCCCCACCTTCTCATCATCACCAGATATGAGCAGGAGGCACTGGAGCTGGAGAGGTGCCATGCGTCCAGGTCAAGTGGCCACGGTGAGGTTGGGGTGCCACTGGGAGTAAGAGTGCCGTGCACAGAGGTCACAATGTCTGTCAGTGCAAACGTTCCACTGTTGACTGTATATTGATTTCAGTATCCAACATGGGATACCCATTGATAACGGAAGGAGGAGCGCATCCTGGTCCGGGTGCCAGGCATGCACATTAACAGTGTAACGACCTCAACTAATCAAATATCCTTGTTCTTCCTTTCAGCCTCACCAGAGGGTGCACTCAGGAGGCAGAGGAACCACCGCTGACCCCTGAGGGCACACAAGACAATAACGCACTAGCGTCACACCCTCTCAGCCAGGCAGGCACCAGTGCAGATACCAACGCCTTGGTGGGAATAAGATTGTCGGCTAGTATCGCGGTGCATAGCGGTGAGGGCACTTCACACTCGCTTGAGGTGCAGACAGAGACAGTGTGTGCCCAAGGCGCCAGCATTCGGAGAACTGCTGGGGACCAGGAACATGCTCAGTCAGTGGCTGATGATGGGCCCCTGGAGTCATCCCTGAGGCAGCAGATGCTAGAGGTCCAGCAGGGTGTGTGGGACGGTCTGGCGGAGATACATGAGGGAATGCATGCCATGGTCTCTGTGATGGAGGAGTCCATGCAGAGCATGAGCAATGCAATGACCCTTATGGTGGAGCGCAAAGTCTCCTCCGTGGAAAGAGCGGCGACTCTCATGGAGTCATTCCTCCAGGAGAACAATCAGGGCTTCCTGGGAATGTGCTCGGACTTGCAAGCCCTCACAGCGGCAATGATCTCAGGCGGTCAGTGTGGGGGATGGATTGGGCACCCAGTATCCCAGCTAGGTGCCCATCCATCAATAGTGAGCAGGGAGGTCCAAAGCAACCTCATGTTGGTGCATGAACTGCCTGTCATCTCTGTGGGCTCCTCTCAGGGCGCTCCGGATGACGACAGAATCTCCTCTGCCCTCTGCCAGTGACTGTGGCATCTGGTAAGGCTGCGGGGACTGGGAAGATGCCAGCTGTGCCACTGGCAGCTCCCTCCCAGGTGGGGCCAGCACAAGGTCCACAGGCCAGAGGACGCCCGCCAAGGTCATCAAGGCCAACAGGACAGCAGAGTGAGCAGGCTGTCTTCAATGCCAGTACCAGTGAGGGGGGAGCACTCGCAAGCATAAGCGTTAGTCACCTTAGGCACAATACGGGCTTATCACTAGTGGTTTTCTTTTGCCCCACATTTAAGTTAGAGTGCTGTTCAACACCTTTTAATGTACTTTGATTTCTGTATGCAAGTTGCCAATCATTAAATGTCTTGGTTCTTTACAAGCCTCAGGGTGCTTCATTAGTTCTGCAGGTGAAGGGGGGCCCCATGATGTTATGAGTGACTTGTTTGTCATTGAGTTTATTGAAAAGGCACATAGTTAATGTTGCTGACCAGGCAAATGTTGCTCTCAGGTATTGAGTATGGAGCCTGCAGCCCTGGCATGTGTTGGTGGTTAATCTTTGGTAGGCTAGCTGAAGGAGCACTGGATCAAAGCCTCCCGGGTGTCCCTACCTCCCTGGAGGTTGCCTGAGTCAGCGTCTAACCCGTCAGTGTTATCCTGAGCGTGTTCATCCTTGGACTCACTACAGGACTCATCGTCTGCTGCCAGGGCAGCTGCATCAACATCTTCTTCCTCCACTGCATCCCCCCTTTCCAGCGCCAGATAGTGGTTGCATGCTGTGCTCTCCGCAATCAGTGACACACGATCTGGGGGGCATTAGAGTGCGGCCCCTGAACGGTCCAGGCATTGGAAGTGCATCTTAAGACCGATGGCTCTCTCTACCATGGCCCTTATGGAGGCAGGGCTCCTTTTGTACCGCTGCTCAGCTTCTGTTCTTGGATGGCGGAGAGGCGTCATGAGTCACCTTTTGAGGAGATAGCTCTGGTCACCCAGCAGCCATCCATCCAGCGGGGCTGGAGCACTGAAGAGCCTCAGCACCTGGGAGTGTCTCAGGGTGTATGTGTTACGGGAGCTGCCTGGGTACCTTGCAGAGACTTGTAGAATCAGCATTCTGTGGTCACACACTATCTGCACGTTCATGGAGTGGGATCTCTTCCTCTTGACGAAGGCTCCCGGCTCACCCGCTGGCGCTTTGATGGCCGCATGTTCAATTAATTGCACCCTGGGCGCGGGGGTTCTCAGCAATCACGGCAAAGCCTCTGGCTCGCTCTGCCTGGCTGGCCTCATTCGTGCGGTAGTGAGTGAAAGTCAATGCACGCCTGAACAGAGCGTCTGTCACCAGCTTGACACAACTGTGGACAGCTGACTGGGAGACTCCACAAAGATCACCCACCGAACCCTGGAAAGTGCCGGAGGCATAGAAGTTGAGGGCAAACATGGCATTCAGCGGCACCAGCGCTGGGGTGTCCACCCACACAGTTGGAGCTGATCTCAGGGCCGATCATCTGACAGATGGAGGTGACTGTCTCCCTTGAGAGACGTAGCCTCCTTTGGCACTGCACCTCAGACGCATCGCTGCCTGTAAACCCTGGCAGCAGGATAGTGGCGTCTTCTGCGGCCTCTTCTGCCTTGGACTTCCTGTTGGCCCAGCCCCCCTTGTGCCTGCGCCTGTCCTCCCACAGGTGGCTTCCCCTGGAGGCTGAATATGGACTCCTGGCCTCCTCTCCCTTCTGGCCCTCTCCTCCTCTGCCTCCAGCGGAGAGCGCAATCCCCAGGGTAAGGGAAGGCTGTCTGATACCTGGAAGGCCTCAAGTGTTATGATTCCTCCAGAGTTCTGAACCAAAGCCTGTTCTTTCTGTCAAAGCAACTATGAAACGAAATGAAGTTATCCTGTTCACACAAGCAAGTAGCAGTAAGTAAAAAACTAAAGTTCTAACAACTTGCATTAGCGAGCCCACTCACCCATCTTATCCCGCCCGTGGGTGAGGTTTTTAAAAATGTGGCCTGCCCGTTACACCCGTGCGACGCACTGAAAATCGCACGGGCTGCGAAAAATGGTCTTCAATTGCTCCCTCAAGGGCCTTAACTGGCCCGTTAATTAATGGCGGGCACGCCTCGGAACTCATAGCACGCCCAACTTCTGAAATATCGCAATAGCACGTGATGTCATCAGGACACACGCCCGACATCATCGCGTGTCATTTTACGTGTCGGTGTGTCGGGCCTGCCCACGCATGCTGACCGGGAAATTCTGCCCAATGTGTGTAGGGGAAAGACTGGATACTGAAAAGGTGCAGCTATTAGCAGGCTCCAGGCAGTTAGAGTTCAGAGAAGTCCTGGGGAGTGAAAATGTGGTGGAAAGTCATTGGTTCAGTGCTGGAGGCAGTTAGGGCTCAGGAGAAGCCCTGAGAGACATTTATAGCTTGATGCAGCTAGGAGACTGGAGCTTGGGGGAACCTAGGGACAGTGCTCTTAATGAAGCTAGTAGTCTGCTAAAGACTTGGAGGAGTGCCAGTAATTGGAGGCAGCAGTGTAGTTTTGTGAATCCAGTGGGACGCAGTCTCAGGAGAAGGGACTGAGCCACTGGGAGCTGAGCAGTTGTTAGAACCATAGAAAAGTTACAGCACAGAAAGAGACCATACAGACCATCATGTCTGCGCCAGCCAGAAAAAGATTAAAAATAAATTAGCCACTCAATTTAATCCCCAGCACCTGGTCCATAGCCTTGCAGGTTACAGTGCTACAAGTGCAGATCCAAGTACCTTTTAAACAAATGTGTGTCTCAGCCTCATTGACTGATTTAGGCAGTGAATTCTAGGTGCCCACCACCCTCTGCGTGAAAAAGTTTTTCCTCATGTCCCCTCTAATCCTTCTACCAATCGCCTTAAATCTATGCTCCTGGTAATTTACCTCTCAGCTAGGGGAAACAAGACTTTACAGTCTACCATATCTAGGGCCCTCAATTTTGTACACCTCAATTAGGCCACCGCTCAGGCTCCTCTGTTCTAAGATAAACAACCGTAGCCTAGCCAATCTTCCCTCATAGCTGTAATTTTCAAGCCCTGGTCGCATTCTTGTAAATCTTCTCTGTAATCTCTCCAGAGCAATTATGTCCTTCTTGTATTGTGACGACCAGAACTGTACACAAAATTCCAGCTGTGGCCTAACCAGTGTTTTATACAGTTCCATCACTATACCTCTGCTTGAGTGTTCAATACCTCATCCAATAAAGGAAAGCATTCTATCCAAGTACCTTTTAAACAAATACGTGTCTCAGCCTCATTGACTGATTTAGGCAGTGAATTCTAGGTGCCCACCACCCTCTGCGTGAAAAAGTTTTTCCTCATGTCCCCTCTAATCCTTCTACCAATTGCCTTAAATCTATGCTCCTGGTAATTTACCTCCTTATCCACCTGTCCTGCCACCTTCAGGGACCTGTGGACATGCACTCCAAGGTGCACATGCACTTCCTCAACCCCTCTCTATATCCTCTCGTTTATTGAGTATTCCCTTGCTTTGTTCGCCTTCCCCAAATGCATTACCTCACACTTTTCTGGATTGAATTCCATCTGCCACTTTTCTGGACTGAATTCCATCTGCCACTTTTCTGCCTACTCAACAAACCATTGATATCATTCTGGAGACAACAGCTATCCTCTTCACTATCAACTACACAGCCAATTTTGTTATCATCTGCAAATTTCCCAATCACACCTCCCACATTTATGGCCAAGTCATTAATATACAACAAACAGCAAGGGCCCCAACACTGAGCCCTGTGGAACACACGGGAAACCGTTGTTGAGGCAGTCTGAGTCAGAGCAACTTCGATGGGAATTCAGAGGTTAGATCTTTGAAAGAGAAGAGTTGAAATCCCAAGTTTTACCGAGATTTTGTGACTCAGTGGTCACTGACTTCTGGGTGGGTTGCTCAGAAATCTGTGGGTGTGTCTTGGTCACATCTGCCATTTAACGTGCAGTGTGGTGTGTTCAACCACTGTTTGCCTGTTTAATTCATATTTATTTCAGATTAATTCTGAATGTTAGCATATAAGATGGATATTGTAAATCATTTTACTTTTCTGACTATACAGTATAATTTATTTTGTTTGTTTAAAACCATGGAATCTCGTGGCTTTATTCTCTTAGTGGGCAACTGGGATTTCAGACTTTGTCTGCTTTAATCAAAAAGTTACTGGTCCCCTAACCAGATCATGACAATGTTAAGAACTATCAGGTCATCTACTTTTGATCTGAGAAAGATAAATCATAATATTTTCTTAATTGTGAAGAGACTCAGCTGTAGAACAGCAAAGAGATTTAGGTGTCCATGCATAGAAATCATAAAGCCAAGAGTAAAAGTAGAAAAAGTAAACAAAAAGACTAATTAAATGTCGGCTTGTATCTCAAGGGTGCTGGGATAAAAAAAGAGGAATTAATGTTTCAGTTGTCAGACCCCAGTTGCAGTACTATGAACAGTTTTCAGCACAACACCACTTTATAGATTATACTGGCCTTGGAGGGGATGCAGCATAGGTAAAATCAGAATGATACAGAGATAAGAAGGTGAAATACGAACACTGACTGCATAAACTTTGTACTTACATGAACTTAGAAGGTTGAGAGAGTTATCTAATCAAGCTGTTTATATTATAGTGAGGTGTTTATGAAGAGATTTGGATTTGATAGGCTAGATACAGAGAAACGATTTTTGCCAATGGACAAAATCTAGAGCAAGATGGCTTAATCTTAAAATTAAAACTAGGCCATTTAGGAAAGAAATTAGGAAGCACTTGTTCCCCTACAGTATTGAAAATCTGGAACACTCACCCAAAAGGTTGTGAGTGTTGGGTCTATTGAAAATATAATCAATTTATTTTTGTTAGGCAAGGTTATCAAAGATGAATAAATGGAATTGAGGTGCACAGCAGCCATGATCTGACTGAAAAGTTTAACAAGCTCAAGTGCTCGAAAGGCCGTTTCCTGTTCCAATCCATCAACTTGAATACAGCCGAGTTCTTATTGTTGGCCAAGACTGGGTATTCGAAATTTCCATTATTTTGTAAAAATGCACCCTCTATTTTTGGTTCCTATTATTAGTAAAGTCCCAATGTCAAATTATCGATTAGGCAAAAGGCCAACAACATGAACAAAGCTTTCCACATCACAGCTTGCCATTTTTGACAGAATAAAGCAACATCAGATTACTACAAAGCCATTTAAACCCTGTCTGTAGAGTTCTATCAGTTAATCCTCAATGTTCAATTAATTAGTTTAAAAGTCATCTATAAATCTAAGTCTAGAGAGTTGCTTTATAAAAATAACAATGGGAATGACCAATAATCTCACCATCATGGGAAAGACAACTGCAGCAGCTGTAGTTTTAATGACCCAAAGAATAACAAGACAGCTGAGCTGAATAACCGTGAAGATATGGACTTTCCACAGTGGTACGTAGCGCAAGTAGATTAAGTCAGGCTGGTGTTTAGCAGGCATCCCAAATAGCTTTATACGATCAAAAAACTAGTGAAAAAAATTGTTGACAGTTAGTAAATGGGTAATGTTCCTAGAAAATTTGAAAGATTATTGGAGCCATATTATGCATGGTGACAAATACCTGAATCCCTTTCAAGGAAGAAGCACCCATGTAAAGAAAGACACCATAAAGCACTGGCATCGGGATAAACTGCAAATAAGAATGGTCAGTTATTAATTAACATTTGCTTTAATAGGCAACGTTATATATTTTGTAAATGCTAAATACATCCACCGAGCAGTGAATTCGCAGCTAAAACACTGCATAAATTTTGGATTAGCACATATATTTGGTAACTTAAAAGTTGTCCAATATTCCAGAAATAATTTCCTGCTCTAGAATAAGTACGCATCATCAGAATTCAAATTTTTCTACTTATGGAAAATGTGACTTTTTCTTTTAAACCCAAATCCCTAGTTGGTTCCTAATAACAACTTGGAAAATGCTACAAGAAACCAGCAACCATTCAGTACCTTCCATCTTACCTTTAGAACAAGAGTCATAAAAACAGACAATCCCATAAGGATGAATATCAGTAAGCCTGTAACTCTCTGCTCTTGTATACCCAGGAATTTGGGCTGTTCACCTGGTGCTGAGCATTCTGATTCCACCTTCAGGCTATTGACGTGGCTGATAGAGAGGACGGTGGCGGCCACAAACCAAGGAAGGCCCATAATTGAGCATACTCCCAGCATGATAGATACCATTAACAAATCAAGGTGATAACCACAACCTTTCTGTAAAACAATGATCAGAGAATGTCAGCAGGCCAATTCTGATTACATCAGACCAAAATAAAGAATGATGGTGCTTCCAAGTGTGTAAGGGGCCAGGTAGGGACTACACATCTTTTTTATCAAAAATGTGAAATATCCTGAAATGACCCACTGGTATTTACTGCTTTAATTATGAAGAAAGCATGCGATTCTTAAGAAAACGTAACACTAACTATTTGCCCAAATGACAGAAAACTGCAATGGTGTCTACAGCTCTCAGCACAGCAAGAGCAATGACCACTCAAGGCAAGTCTGCAGTAAGTGAAAGCCCAGGACCATTGCTTCAATGTCAAACATTCAATGCAACTTACAACTGCATCATTCCTCATCACAACACGGGCCAATCCTATTGGATTAGAAAATATCATGTACAATCATCTGAGGAAGCCCTTTTTATGTTAGGATTATTTAGAAAAGTCATCAACAAAAAGCTATTAAAAAATTACAGGTTCTACATTAGCTTGCAGAAAAATATCTACAAACATACCAAGTTGAAATTTAAATAAGGATGAGGGAGAGCTAGCTCCCAAAGTTCTCTAGTAAACTACTAAATTTACATAATCTATATTTAAACTTTTGTAAGCATTTAAATACCTTCAGCTTGTGCTCTTTTCGATTAATAATAACTGCTGTGATCTGTTGATCCATGAAAATAAGGATAGTGCATAGCAGTGCTGGTACAAAAGCAGCAAGCATTGTCCACCAAGGGTTACCTCCAAGTGGGTCTATAAACCAACCTCGGTGCTTTCCAGTAGGCTATGTGCAAGGGTAAAACAAACAGTAGTTACTAATAGTTCAAAAACATTCAATAACAAAAAGGTTTATAGTACAAGCCAACATATAAATACCTCAGTTCACTTTACTGCATTGAAACTGTCCTGAATGCATTAGCTCAGATAATTTGCAATCTACGCAATATTTTTGTACTTGCCCATTAACTTCCACTGTTTAAAACAAACAGCAAATTTTACATATAGCACAAGGTTAATTTTCAGTTCCGTTCAAATTTTACAGGCAGAACTTACCTAAGGACTGGGTAAGTAACTGAAAAGCACATTGACCAATTTTGGAAAATAAGTAGCTAATTCCAGAAAGATGGAGTGAACGAAAGTCCTTTCTTTCCAATGGCTCTAAGGGTTCTTATATGTAGTTGAATCTCAGAAGTCTTAAATCACTTCCTAGTACAAAGTTTCCAACAATTTGGCACAAAGCACCACTTGATCCTTTCAACTAATGCACAAAATAACAATCTTCAATTTGTGATTCATTCTGTTTCAGTGTCACCAGGAGGCACTTTGGTCTTTTGGATAGAAAAGTGGAATCCTCTTTGTTTACCCCCTTAAATAATGCTTAAACCAACCACTGAGTTTACATATTTCTATACATATAGCTTGCTGATGAACAGGAACTTATAGTGTTTGTGGATTTCAACTGGACATTATGATTCAGCATAGTCAAAGCAAATAACCATTATTTATATTTCCGGAAAAGTTTATATCATGTTTATATGGTTTCTTTTCAACTTGAACATTAACTTTGTATTCATAAAGCACCTTTCACACAATAAGTCCTTCAAGCTTCACAGTAGTGTTATAAAAGAAAATTTGACATTGAGCCACATAAGTACACAAGAAAAAAGAGGTAGAGATGTTTAGAGAACAAATTCCAGAGCTTAGGGAAAGTTGGTCAATCTTCTGGAAGTTTCTAAAAGATGGATTACAATGAACATGCCCAGACATCATCCTTGTGGAATGTCACACCTGCTTTTGTCAGGACTTATCCCAAAACAGCAAGAACAATAAGTCCTCAGACTTGGTCTCCGGGACCACCAAAGGAGAACTAACAAAACTCACACACAAGGGAAGCGCTAAGGACCGCTAACTGCTATCTGCCTCTATTGTATGTCGATAGTTTTTGACCATGGGAGGTGGAAACTCCTTCGTTAACATGAATAGACTATTCATTGGAGAGACCAAACGCAAACTGGGCGACCGTTTTGCGGAACACCTGCGGTCTGTCCGCAAGAAAGACCCAAACCTCCCTGTCGCTTGCCATTTTAACACTCCACCCTGTTCTCTTGCCAACATGTCTGTCCTTGGCTTGCTGCATTGTTCCAGTGAAGCCCAACGCAAACTGGAGGAACAGCACCTCATCTTCCGACTAGGCACTTTACAGCCCTCTGGGCTGAATATTGAATTCAATAACTTTAGATCTTAAACTCCCCCTCCCCCCATCCCCACCCCGTTTCTTTCCCCCCCCCCCCCACCCGCTTTTTTTTCAATAATTTATATAGATTCTTCTTTCCCCACCTATTTCCATTATTTTTAAATCTAAAACTAAAACCTTTAGTCTTTCCACCCCACCCCCACTACAGCTGTACTTTGAATATCCTGTTTTCCATTCTTAATTAGCACTTTTCTCAGACAAAGACCACCACCTTCAACACCTCTTTGACCCTTTTGTCTGTGACATCTTTTGATTATCTGCTCACACCACACCCTCAATGTGTCTCTTCCCCCCCACCCCCCCACCCACCTTAAACCAATTTATATTTCTCCCTTGTTGAAACTATGCTGCAGTTCTGCCGAAGGGCCATGAAGGCTCGAAATGTTAACTGATTTCTTCTCCGCCGATGCTGCCAGACTTGCTGAGTTTTTCCAGGTAATTCTGTTTTTGTTTTGTTTTGAATAGACTATTGATTGTTTTCCATCATGTATCAATGGTCAGTCGCTGCCAGATCTGATTTTTGAAAGCCCTTTATAATAAGCCCTGCTTGCTTTTTGCAGCAGACAGCAGGGGTAACATCAGAAGGAACATTACTGTTGAAATCATGTTATAAGATCTAGCCTTCTACCAAGACACAAGGCTTAAAGTTTTTAAGCCTCTTTCTGAAAGATCCCGAGTTTGCTTGGAAAAGGTTCTGGCTACAAGTACCATCAAGGCTGTCTACTTGCTGATCATCTTTTATTCCAAAAGGAACTCCACAAAATCCTGTCTTCAACTATCTGGACTTGTCTGAACTTCAGCTCCCATTTGGAAAAGCCCCTCTCACTGGACTCTTACAAACACGTGAACCGTTAACTATTCTGTTTGGTTATAATAGTCGTAGATATGAAACTCCTTTCTTTTACTGTATCTTTCTTGTGTGCATGTAATGTGTGTGAAGTAGCAATAAGCCTTTCCGGAAAAAGTATATGTAAATAAATAATACTCCTGGTTTAAATGCATGGATTAAAAATCCATGAAAATCTGCTGCTAGCGACTTTGTAAAAACTGACCACACAAACAGGGGATTTGGGAACACACCTCAGCCTTTTCTAAATTAAACCACACTAATTACAGACAGAAGGATAAAAGAATTCAATCATTTCAGTCTGTCTCTCTCCCTTTGTCTCTGTCCATAACAAGGTCAATAATTTGCTTTCAGTTGCATGAACTTCAAGTTCAACGAGCAGTCTCTTATGAGGTAAAAGCAAAAATCTGCGGATGCTGGAAATCCAAAACAAAAACAAAAATACCTGGAAAAATTCAGCAAGTCTGACAGCATCTGCGGAGAGGAATACAGTTAACGTTTCAAGTCCGTATGACTCTTCACCAGAACTTATGAGGGCCTGTTAAGTGTATTCTAGAATTCCATTTAAATAGCATCCATAGATATTCCCCTGTCCACTTTAGTCACCTCTCCAAAAGGTTTAATCAAATGCAGGAGACAGAACCTCTCCTTTACAAATCCATGCTAGCACTCTGATCAGCTACAAGCTTTCAAGGTGTTCAGTCATCTTATCCTTAATCATAGGTTCTAATTATTTCCCAACAGCAGTAAGCTAACTGATCTATAATTCCCTTTATCACTTTTGCAATTTTTCAATCTAAAGGAATGACTCCCAAATCGAGAAAAATTCAACAGTTAACACTTTGTGGATTTTAAAAATTAAAAGTAAAAGTTTTATTAACAAGAATAAAAGAAAACTTAAGCACACCGATAAACTTAGTCTTACAAAACATTCCCCAAAAAGATTCTCTACTTGGTCAGACCCACAAGTAAACACCTTCTAGGCAACACTCCCTTACAGATGTTTAACTATAAAAAATCTAGTTACATTACCCAAGGCAAAAGCTGTAGCTTCAATAAAGGCATACCACATGACCTATAACTCTCTTCCACTCTGCTGTGAAAATCCAAACTTCGGGATAAAGCTGCTTTTTGCAGCCCAAGACTTTTCTGGCTTGACAGGATGGCTGATTCAAACTGCATCCTCTCTCAGCCTTAGCTCCAGCTGCTACATCTCACAGCTCCAGGTCAACAGCCCAACAGCTCAAGCAGCTTCAGCTCAACAGCTACAGCTCAAAATAGCTCAACACTAAAATACCTTTTTTCCCTTTCATCTCAAGTTCCATTGTTCTCACATCTCTTTGAAACTCAAATCCTTCCAAGTATAAGATCTTTCACGTTTCCATTTTATCTTTGCTTTTGGGTCAATAAAATGTGATATATGTTTCTGGTTACTTCTGACTCCCCTCTAATATTCAACCAAACTCTCCACTTATCTAAAAATACAAATGTTAGATCTAACCTATTCACTTGTACCTCAAACTTAATACCTCCATCCCTTTCATGTTTTAAACCCAGTAGACAACCTGTCTCCTATTAATCTCTGCTCAGCTTAATTAAATCACACACACACGCACAGCCTTTTTCACAGAATAACACAATATTCCCCAAAAACATTTTTTAAAAACATCTGTTTCTCATACCATCTACAATGTTCTCACCTAACTTCCCATTAAAACTCTGGCATAGAACTTACCCAGTCCTAGGGATTTGTCATACCGTGTGCCTTTTTTTCTCCAATACTGTTATTCTATTTCTGTTAATGTTGGTGAGTTCCTGACCCAGATTCAATATTAATTCCCTTTGGATATTTGGCATGCTGACCTCATCCTCACCACTATTTAGTAATGCAAAGTAATATTTCAGCCATTTTCTTATTTTCATTCACAAAATCACTGTTACCAGTTTTCAAGGAATCCACATTGCTTCTTACTGACCTCTTTTTCTGAATAAAATTGTAAAACATTTGATATTCCTTGCAAGTTTTCTTTCATACCCCCTTTTTGTAGCTCTCACAATCTGTTCTGTCATCCTTGGTTGTCTGCATCTTTTACATTCACTGGAATCTGTGCCATTTCATCCATAACAGATTTGTATAGTTTACTGTAGACAGTCTCAGCTTCATCCCATTGAAGTTAACCTTACCCAAATCTTGAATCTTAGTAGCTGTTTCATGGTTTTCCCTTTCCAACACTGTTGAACTCTATCATATGATCACTGTTAAATAAATGTTCACGCACTGTTAGACATAGCTAAATCGGTTATCATTACTCATAAATGAATCTAATATCAGGAGGCTCCTCCTTGGTTCGAGGACGTGTTTGTCCAGGACAGCATGTTCCAAACCCACGACTGCCACCATCTAGAAGGACAAGGACAGTAGATGCATAGGAACACCACCACCTGGAAGTTCCCATCCAAACCACATACCATCCTGACTTGGAAATCTATCACCGCTCCTTCACTGTCACTGGGTCAAAAATCCTGAAACTCCTCCCTAACAGCACAGTGGGTGTACCTACGCCACATGGGCTACAGCGGTTAAGAAGGCAGCTCACCACCACCTTCTCAAGGGCAATTAGGGATGGGCAATAAATGCTGGCCTAGCCAGTGATGCCCACATCCCATGAATGAATTAAAACTCTTCTGGAAACACTTAGAAAATTCACTATCTGACATTTGCTAGTCTGCTTATTTCAATCTTTCACCATCACCACCATGTGTGCTCTGCCCAAAAGCAGGTCGTTGGCTCACAGTAGTCTTTCCCTATCTCTCCATATTGTGCCTTTCTTTTCATTTGTCAATAATTTCCTTCAATTTTCAATCCATCTAATCTTGATATTCTCTTCCTTCCTATTCTTCCTTGAAATCTTCCCTCCATAATGTGTTTTACAAATCAGTTTCCTTTTAAGATGTGCCCACCCAGTCTGCCTTTTCTTAACTACTTCCAGCAAATTTCTTTGTTCAATCACTTTCCTCAGCATTTCATCATTTGTTATTTTCATTCTCCTCCAAACCCACATTCCAAAGGTATTCAGCAAATTGGTCTCCTCCTTCCATAAGATCTAACTCTCAAATCCATACAACAAAAATACTCCAAATCAAGCTCTTTACAAGTTGCTTCTTGAGTTGTTTATTCAGCTTTCCAGATAGCAACCATGGCCAGGGTTTTACATTGATCGGGCGGGCTCGGCGGGGGCAGTCGGGAGCCCAACCGCCGCCAGTGATCGGCTCGGCACCGCCATTTTACACGGGCGGGACAATTAAGACCCGCCCAGCGTAATACGCAACTCTGGCAACTCCAGCATCAGTGGGAAAGAACGGGCAGGAGCGGGAGCTCAATGTCCGCCAGGTCCAATGGCAACCCGGCGGCTGATTCAAAAGCGGCCACGACAGCCATACGAAGGCTGCCAGTGACTCGGAGGGCTGCAGTCATGCAAAACGTCAGTGGTGAACACAGCAAGCAGAAGGGCAAGTCGAAGGGGCAGTCAGCCCTGCACCTTCCCGACGAGCGTCTCACTGGAGGAGGTGGCAGCATGCCGGGATGTACTTGTCTCCAGAGACGAAAAGATAGGGCCCCCACCTCACCAAAAATGCCTGGGAGGAGATGGCATCCAGGGTCAGCTCCCATGATGCGGTGAGGCGCACATGGGTGCAGTGCCGTAATCAGTTCAATGATCTCCTGCGATCGGGAAGGGTGAGTACCATGATGGCGTGGGTCAAATAGCACAGCAGTTAGGAATGCCCCTCCCTGCCGGACCTCAGAATTCTTAGAGTGTGAGTGAGTGGCAAATGTCAATGAGGCAGTATCTGGGCAAGGGGGTGAGCCCTGGCTGCTTGGAATGAGTGTCCTGCGGCTCCAGGGTCACGAATCAGCTGAGCACTGCATAGTATTCCTCATGTGGGGTTGACCAGGCTGCATTGGCAATGCAGTACAGGCTGGACTAATCAATGCTCCTCTGTCACTTCAGGAGAAGATATCCCACAACAATGCTAAAAGGTTGTGGACTAGCAGAGGACTGCCCCACCCACTAATCTTGTCCAGAAACGAGCAAGAGGCACTGGGTCTCGAGAGGCGCCATGTGCCTAGGTCAATTGGCCACGGTGAGGTTGAGGTGCCACAGAGAGGTAAGAGCGCAGTGCACTGAGGTCAAGATGTCTGTAATTGTAACCATTCCACTGTTGTCTCTATATTGATGTGAGCCTCGAACAGGGAATCTCATTGATAATGGAAAGACGAGGGCATCTGATTCGGGTGCCAGACATGCACAGTAACAGTGTAATGACTTCAACTAATGACATGTCCTTGTTCTTCCTTTCAGGCTCACCTGAAGCCTGTCAGGATCAGGAGCCACAAGGCCCGCCGCTCACCCCAAAGGACACAAACGATATAAATGCACCAGCATCACACCCTTTCAGCCAAGCAGGCACCAGCGCAGATACCAGCACCTCGGTGGGCATTAGATCGGCAGAAAGTGTCTCGGTGCACAGTGGTGAGGGCACTTCACACTCACTTGAGGTGCAGGTGGAGGCAGAGTGCGCCCAGGGCCCCAGCAGTCGGAGGGCTACTGGGGGCCAGGAACATGCTCAGTTGGTGGCTGATGATGTGCCTCTAGAGTCACCCCTAAGACAGCAGATGCTGGAAGTCCAGCAGGGTGTACGGGAGGATCTGACGGAGATACGAGGGAATGCGTGCCATGGTCTCCATTGCGGAGGAGTCCATGCGGAGCATGAGCAATGCAATGACCCTCATGGCCGAGCGCACTGCCTTCTCCATGGAGTGGCGATTCTCATGGAGAAGCTCCTCCAGGAGCTCCATCAGGGATTCCTGGGGATGTGCTCGGACCTGCAAGCCTTCACACTGGCAATGACCTCAGATAGTCACTATGGGAGATGGATTGGGCATCCAGTATCCCAGCTAGGTGCCCATCCATCAATGGTGAGCAGGGAGTTCCAAAGTGACCTCACATTGGCACAAGAACTGCTTGTCATCTCTGAGGGCTCCTCTCAGGGTGCTCCGGATGAGGGAAGCAGCTCCTCCGCCCCTCTGCCCGTGACCATGGCATCCAATGAGGCTGCAGCAACTGGGGAGATGCCAGCCGTGCCACTGCTGCTCCCTCTCAGACGGGGTCAGCATAGGCTTCGTGCATCAGAGGACGCCCGCCAAGGTCATCAAGGCCAACAGGACAGCAGAGTGAGCAGACTGTCTCCAGTGCCAGTGCCAGCGAGGCGGGTGCACCTAGACGTAGCACCCATAAACGCAAACGTAAAGCACCTTAAGCACAACACGGGCTTATCACTGGTGATATTTTTTTTCCCTCACTTTTAAGTTAGTTATGAGTAGGTGTGATGGAGAACACCTTTCCATTTAATTTGTTTTATGTATGCCAGGCACCACCCATCATTAAATGTATTCGTGTTCAACAAGCCTCTGAGTACTTCATTAGTTCTGCAGGCGATGGGTAACCCATGATTTTATGAGTGACTTGTTTGTCATTGAACTTTATTGAAAAGGCATATAGTGCATGTTGTTCACCAAGCAAATGGTACTGCAGTGAGCCCCCTAAACGGTCAAGGCATCGGAAGCGTATCTTGAGAAGACCGATGGTTCTCTCTACCACGGCCCTTATGGAGGCATGGCTCCTATTGTTGCTTGGCCTCTGTTCTTGGGTGGTGGAGGGGCCTCATAAGCCACCTTTGGAGGGGATAGCCCTCGTCACCCAGCAGCCATCCATCCAACGGGGCTGAAGCACTGAAGAGCCTCAGCACCTGGGAGTGTCTCAGGATTTAAGTGTCATTGGAGCTACCTGGGTACCTTGCACAGACTTGCAGAATCTGCATCCTATGGTCACACATTATCTGCACGTTCATGGAGTGGAAGACCTTCCTGTTGACGAAGGCACCGGGCTCACCCGCTGACGCCTTGATGGCCGTGTGTGCAGTCGATTGCTCCCTGGATGCAGGGGAACCTAGCAATCATGACAAAGGCTCTGGCTCGCTCTGCCTGGCTGGCCTCGTCCGTGCAGTAGTGAATGAAAGTCAATGCATACCTGAACAGAGCGTTTGTTACCAGCTTGACACAACTGCGGAGAGCTGACTGGGAGACTCCACAGAGATCACCTACCGACCCCTGGAAAGAGCTGGAGGCATAGAAGTTGAGGGCCACTGTGACCTTCAGTAACTCTAGCATGGGGTGTCCACCTACACTGTTGGCGCTGATCTCAGGGCCGATCATCTGACAGATGGAGGTCATGGTCTCCCTTGAGAGATGGAACCTCCTTCGGCACTGCGCCTCAGACATATTGAGCAAGCTGCATCGCTGCCTGTAAACCCTGACAGCAGGATAGTGGCGTCTTCTGCGGCCCCTTCCGCCTTGGACTTCCTGTTCCTGCACCCCTTCTCCCACAGGTCTGAATAGGGACACCTGGCCTCCTCCCGCTTCTGGCCCTCTCTTCCACCTCAGAGGAGGTGCCTCCAGCAGAGAGCACAATCCCCATTCTCAGGGTAAGGGAAGGCTGTCTGATACCTGGAAAGCCCCAAGTGTTTTGACTCCTCTGGAGTCCTGAGCTGAAGCATGTTATTTCTGTCAAAGCAGCTCTGAAGCGAAATCAAGATGTCCTGTTCACACAATCAAGCAGCAGTAAGTTGTAATCTAAAGTACTAACAACAAACACATATTAGTGAGCCCACTCACCCCTCTTATCCTGCCTGTGGGTGAGGTTTTTGAAAATGTGGCCTACCCACTTGCCTGTTGTGCCGCGTGGCGCCCTGAAAAAAAATCACATGGGCCACATAAAATCAAAGGCCTCAAGGGCCTTAACTGGCCCATTAATTAACTGCGGGCGCACCTCCATCCTCATAGCGCCCGCCTTCCAAAATAAAGCGATGGTGCGCGGGGACGTCGGGACGCACGCCTGACATCATTGCGTGTCATTTTACGTTGCGGCGTGTCGAGCCCATTCCCGCACGCTGAATGTAAAATTCTGCCCCATCTCTTTTTACCAAGTATGGCAATTCCTATTACAATCCTTGTTCTTATTTTTTTGTTGCATTTTCCATCTGCAGATATTATTCTTCCTAAATACTTGAATTCTTGCACCTGTTCTAGTTCTCTTTCTTCCATGAATGTATGAATATTTCATAGTAATTTTGAGATATGTACCACTTTGATATTGCCAATATTCACTTTCATTCCATAGTTCATGCCTTCTGTTATGATATATTTACTAGTTCTTGTAATCCTTCATCTGCAAATCTAACGGATGTGCCCATTCTCTCCTCTACTCCCACAAATCTTAATGCCAGATTGTGTGTCTTCAAACACTTTGTTGATCATTGCTTCTGCATAGACACTGAAGAGGACTACAATACCTTTATCAAACTCCTCTTTCAATTACACATGGTTCCGTTGGTTACTCTCACTGTCGCTGTTTGCCCCATGTACAGATTTCTTGTGAGTCATTTATCTACAGCCTACTCCAATGTCTTTTAGCACCATCAAGAGCTTAATCCAGTCAATCTGATTGAATGTTTTATAGATTTTGAAAAACCAAACATATTCTTCCTGTCCAAAAGTTAAACTGTATTCACTTATTAATCTTATAATGCTAATTGCTTCTCTTGCCCCCCTTCCTCCCTGGGATTCAAACTGGTCATCTCTGATGCTGTCCTACGCCTTCTCACTCACACTCAACACAACTTTCGATGCATTCGCAATAATACTAATTTACAAAAGTCAGAACAACAGCATGCCTTTGATTTCTTAGGGTGATCATTATTGCCTGCATGAAGTGCTCTGGCCATTCTCCTGATAGGTACATATCTTTGTGCAGCTTAAATTAATGTTAAGTTCTTTCCCATGTTTTTAATAAACTCTGTAGGTATTTCATCTATTCCAGACACACTTCCAATTTTTATGTCATTTATTGTTGCTCTTATCTCACTGTAGTATTTCTGGTCCAATGAAATCGATGTCAACATTACTTTCTTCTAGCTCAACCGTTTCAGGTTTTTCATTTTTTGCATATAGTTCTTCAACATGCTTCCATCCTTTTCTTATTTCATTAAGGTTTGTTAATAAAACACCTTCCTTACTCGCCATTGCTGTTGTTTTCAGTCTTTTATGCTGAGTGCCATTAATTTCCTTCGCTCTTGTAAACATAAGGCCTGCCCTTGCGTGTCGATCCAATTCATCAAAAATATCACATTGCTCTTTTAACCATTGCTCTCTGTCTTTTCTGTTTCTCCTCTTAGCTCGTTATTCAAATGTCTGTATTTCAGCTTGCCTTCTTCAGTATTGGTCTTCTTCCATTTTCTCCTTTCTTCCATCTTCTACAGCATTGTAGACGTGCGAGGTCTGTTACTGGTATTACTGTAGCCCAGTACTACCTGTTGCAATGGTTGTTGGCAGCTAAACTGACACCTCAGTGGAAGGCAATAGCAAACCATCACTGAAAATAGCCAAGAAAATGGCTCAGGATGGCATCAGCACAAATAAATATCAAAGGCCTAGATGCGAGTCACCGTCAAAGAACAGGTGATACTGCGCTCAGCACAGGAGAGAATTAGGCCTTCCAGGTCGCCTTGCAGCAAAATCCTCATTTCAACTTATATAAAAGTTAAAATCCCTCATTAAAACCATTCTAACTTTGCTACATGTTTGCCTAAAGTCTGCATTTATACAATCTACCACTTCACAACTGCACCCGGGGGGGGGGACTATATATATATATATATACACACCTCGCTACAGTTTTAAAAGCTTTTCTATTTCTTAACTTTACCCTTAAAGCCTCCACTACTTGCTGACCCTTAGTCATATCTTCTAATCATTGAAGTGATTTCATCCTTTATCAGTAAGGCAACACTTCCCCCAGAGGGGGACAGAGAGGACAGGGAGGGGGGAAAAAGAGGCACAGAGGGCGGGGGGGGGGGGTGAGTGTGCAGGTGTGTGCGCGTGCACAAGTGGATGGGAGAGTGAGTGTCTGTGGGAGTGAGAGAGGGAGAGAGAACATGTGAGCAAGTGTCTGCCTTACTCCCAGCCTCAGGTTTCTCACTCAACCTCGTCCCCACACACCATACCCACCGAGACTGGGAGTGAGCCTGACACACACACACACTCTGACCCTCTTACACTCTAATGTTCATTTTTATTAATTACTTTTTTTTAAAAACATAGAAGTTTATTGCTATTACATTGCTGTATTTTTGCAAGTTCTTTTTCTTATTACCTCAACTTTTTTCCTGAAATTCCGTTCAATGTTGTGTCACACCTTATCTTTCTGAAATTTGCTCATTAGCCCCTTGAGTGAGGAAAAAAAATTGGAAACATGCATCTCCCACCTGTCCCCACCACCCACCCACCAAGTGAAATGGTTGGACAAGCCTGCTCTAGAGTTTAGAACAATGAGAGGTGATCGAATTGAATCTCAGAATTGTTAAGGTGTAGGAGGGGGTCATTCAGCCCATCATGTCTGCACTGGCTCTGAGCATTTTAACTTAGTGCCAATCTCCTGCCCTTTCCCCATAACCTTGCACATTGTTTCTATTTAAATAATCATCCAATGCCCTCTTGAATGCTTCAATTGAACCTGCCTCCTTCACACTTCCAGGCAGTGCATTCCAAACCCTAACTACTCACCGTGAGGAAAAGTTTCTTCTCACCTCGCATTTGCTTCTTTTGCAAAACGCTTTAAAACAGTGCCCTCTAGTTCTTGATTCATTTATGAACAGGAACAGTTTCTTCCTATCTACTCTGTCCAGACCCCTCATGATTTTGAAAACTTCTATCAAGTTCTATCTACCAACCCCTGGGAAACTCCACTACAAATCTTCTTCTAGCCTGAAAAATACCGATTAACCATTACTCTCTGTTTTCCATCCCTTAGCCTTCTCCTCTCCAAGGAAAACAGTCCCAACTTCTCCAATCTTTCCTCATAACTGAAGTGTCTCAACCCTGGAACCATTCTCGTAAACCTCTTCTACACTCTCTCCAATGCATTCACATCCTTCCTATAGTGAGGCACCCAGACTGTACACAATACTCCAGCTGAGGTCTAACCAGTGTCTTATATAAGTTCATCATAACCCCCCTGCTCTTGTACTCTATGCCCCTATTGATGAAGCCTAGAATACTATATGCTTTAGAAACAGCTCTCTCTACCACCCCTGCCACCTTTAATGACTTATGCACATATATACCCAGGTCTCTCTGCTCCTGCACACCCTTCAGAGTAGTACCCTTTATTTTATACTGTTTCTCCATGTTCTTTGTACCAAAGTGTGTCACCTCACACTTCTCCACATTGAAATTCACCCGCCACTTATCTGCCCACTCCACCAATGTGTTAATGTCCTTTTGAAGTTCTACACAGTCCTCCTCACAGTTTACAATTCTCCCAAGTTTTGTGTCACCCAAAAAATTTGAAATTGTCTCCTGCACACCAAGATCTAGATCATTTATATATATCAGGAAAAGCAAGGGTTCCAATACCGACCCCTGGGAAACTCCACTACAAATCTTCTTCCAGCCTGAAAAATACCGATTAACCATTACTTTCTGTTTTCCATCCCTCAGCCAATGTTGTATCCACGTTGCTACTGTCCCTTTTATTCCATGGCCTATAACTTTCCTCACAAGTCTGTTGTGTGGCACTGTATCGAACGTCTTTTGGAAGTCCATATACACCGCGTCAATGGCCTTGCCCTCGTCAACCATATAAAGCATATAACATTCTTACAGGGCACGACAGGGTAGGTGCAGCAAGGTTGTTTCTCTTGAGTTGGGGCGGGGGTGGGGGGGGGGGAGTCTAGAACCAAGGGACACAGTCTCAGAATTAGGTAGGCCATTTAGGATTGAGATGAGGAAGAATTTCTTCAGTCAGAGGATGGTGAATCTTTGGAATTCTCTACCCAGAGGCTTATGGAGGCACAGTCATTGAGTATATTCAAGACAAAGAATTATAAGTTTCTAGATATTAAAGGTATCAAGGGATACGTGGATAGTGTGGGTGAATGGCGTTGAGGTGGAAGATCAACCATGATCTAACTGAGTGGCGGAGCAGGCTTGAGGGGCCAGAAGGCTTACTCCTGCTCCTATATCCTACGTTCCTACCCACCCCCAACTCTTCTAGACAGCCGCCATGCTCTGCATTCTGGCTATCCTTCTTTGAGTTTTTTATGCTTATCCTAACAAGCAGCAAGTACACCGTGCCTGTAGGATAGGATCAATTTGTGCAGAATCTCATTCTCTATTTCACCTGGCTTCCTTTTACACTGCACACCAACCATCCGATCAACCCTGTTCTAAACCAGCATTGGACTTGTGACAGAAATTTGGAGCAAACGGTCCAGATCCTGCCTTCTCTCCTTTGCAAGCCTGAGTGTCTCCTTCTCATATTCCAACTCAATGACACTGAGCTGAAGTACTGGAGATGGAATCATCCACTGCAGACTTATTGGCTCAGAACAGTCTCACAGTCCACAAACTCTAAAATACTGCAGTCAGGTACACAACTTGCTCTGCAGTATGTTAGTCTAAAATGTTGAAAGCTTTCTGTTGAAAGCTTTGTTTTCTTCACACTAACTTGCACTAAGCACTGCACAAACATCTCAAGTACTTATTGCCTGAAACTTACATGAATCAATACCATTACCTGAGGTAAAAAAGCACTTCCATCACGCTCTCACCAAATTCCTGACTCTGCAACAACTTCAAGAGTATTTAAGATACCAACATTGAAAATACAATGCTTAATAATGCACAGGTTATTCATTTTTAAAAAATCAATGTATAATAAATTTCTAAAATAAAGTATGACTTAAGCAAATGAGCATATTAAGGGAGTCTCATAATAGTGAAGAAACACAAAATTCTTACCTCAAACTTGTCAGGCACTTTAAGCTTCGGCGAAGGGACTCCGACAAGGAAGTCAATCAGTACCATAATAAGTATGGTAAGAAACACAGCAAAATCGCTGATGATGGCTCTCACCTACAATTTCAACAAACAAAATTTGCTAAATACATTGCTGCAAGTGTTTTAAATTTTCTAATTAGCCAACCAAACTAAATAAGAGCTGCAAACACTTGCGTAACTATTAGTTACTTTCCACTGAGGGCATTGGCAGCAGTAATGGAAGTCAAATAGCAAAGTAATTCCTTTATTGGAGTCAGCAACTTGACAATATTAAACTAAACATCCTGCTCAAAGGATAAAAAACTCTGGCCTACAAATTCAATGGTGCTGGACCAGTTCTCCGATGGTAAATGGCCAACCAAGCATCCAATATGATGGGCAGGAAGCGACATTAATTATGAGCTAAAAGTGCACTTCCTGCCATATTGATAGACAAAAGAAAGTGCCCAGGAGCTTAAACAGGCATTAGGCCCTTACTTGTTTTCATATACCAATTGCTTGAGACTCCTTCTGCAATACTGATATGTCCTGTGGCAGCCAGCACCAACTGCATTCATAAAACCAGGATTTCAAATGGCGTAAGAGGCAGTACTTAGTGACACTGCAGGCCACCTCCAACAAAGTAATCTGTTAGAAGTGCTTAACCGAAAGTGGAGCCATAGCGCTCTTCCCAACCCCACAACCACTTGCATTGCTTCCTAATCATGGTCTCGTCCCCATCCACACCACTGTCTGCGAACTTGGCTACTATTACTCCCTGTGCCAGTTGCATTCATCCCTCCCTGTCCCCTTTAAGAGGACTTATTCAAAAGCCAATTGTAAAAATGAGGCAACTTGATCTGCCCTTATTCCCTGTACCCATGTTTTTGGGTGTAAATTCTCCACTACCCCCACAGTGCTAGTCAAGCGAGAAAGCTCATCTCTTCCTCATACCCTTTTTGCCACCTCTGCCAATTATATCCTAAAAGCATCTATGAACTAAATCAAAGAAAGGGCACATGATCTCACTGTTTGCCATTGTTTAATTGACTGCTGCTTCTCAAATAGCATGTAGAAATGCTTACCCTTTTCCTCCCATGCTGTGGAGAAGATCCTAGCCTCCATTGGACACTTGAAGTTATATGGACCATTTTAAAAAGTGAAAACTAAGAAAATAAGGTCAATCTATCCCCGCCTACGTATTTTAAAAAGAAAACGGTGATGGATTTGAGGGGCGAAGAATTCTGGTACAAGTAGATAATTCAATCTTTTCCCTATTAGCCTATTATCTCCAGCAGGAAAATAACTGAAGGACAATATAATGTATTGCTCTCATGTATACTACCCTTTACCTCTTAGCAAATAATGCTGCAATTGCTCCCCACTATTACTTCAGGAGAGACTAATGACTTTGCACAATTATATATTACAATGTAACTGCATTAGTGAAATAAAATCTGGTATCGTCCCTGTATGACAGGAGATTGTGCTACAATCAGGATGAGAGGGGTGTGCGAATTATCAAGCCCCACTACTCCTTTGCCATTAATTTAAATGTTTGATTTTCTCACCAAAATGGCCAATTATGTACCTATACCTCTAGTGCCCAGAAGAGACTCTACCCAGGCATCCTTCAAAAATTCAGCATAATTAATTTACTTTTAAAACAAAACGTCTTTCAACAAGTTGCAAGCACAGGTTAACATATAATTGTAATTGGGAAGGATAACCATCTACCTCTTCCTATATTCCCCCAGCGCACTCGCACACCAAGGACAAACAGATAGAGTCTCTCTGCAGAGATGAGCTTGAGAGGATGGGGGCTATAAAATAAAGGAAAGTCTGCAAGGTCTTAACGCTGCCGACCTGGAGTTCCCTTGAGTGAAGACTTGTCCCAGTAGATGCCTGGAAGTTCCCACCAACTGTCCAGCTTTGCAGGTCCAAATGCTGACAGGTTACACTCATTTGAGGGTTCTCTGACTGCAGGTTGATAGCCACACACAATTTTATGCAAGGTAGAGAGAGGGAACCTTCTTTCCTCAGTTTGTTCTCCAACAAAAACTGCCTTCAAAACCAGCAAGTTCATAACTTAAGCTTTTGTTTCGTCTCTCCCATGTGATTGCCTTTTATGTCTCCCAGCTTCATTAATTAATGCGCTTTGCAGCTCAACACAAACAAAACAAGTCCTTCTCAAGTACCATATAGGTCAGGTGATTTTTTGGAAGGGGCCTGCTTGTTCACAGTTCCAAGATGAACTTATGGCCTTTTCAAAAAAAGTCCCAGGTTAGCATCCAAATGTCCAGATCATGCCAACTGCTTCCATTTTGTAAAAGAAAACTTCAGTCTTGAGTGAAATTATTCTAACAATTGGCACAATTACACAAAATTCACTTTAGTTAATCTAGAACGCAAAGTGACAAACCTGATACACTGTTATAAAGGATGTGCAGTACAGGAAGGAGCAAAAAGTAAAAAAGGAAAAAGCATAAAAACAGTAAGGTGAAAAGAGCATGACTACCAATGGTAGGTGAAGGGGAGAGGGAAGACAGGAATGGAACATCTGGAGCACATGAAGGGGGAGAGACAGAAGTTATACAGTTAATTGCTGCAAAGTTTGATTGGTAGCACCCATTTTTCAGCTTTACTGGTGTTGATTTGTCTCCGAGTGTAACCCATGCCACACACTCATGGTACTGGCCATCATAATTTTGGGCAACTCTTTAGCACAAAAGTTAGGAGCACCATCAAAAGTATGTAAACCATGACTGTGCATAATGCTGATTTGACACCAGTGGCACCATTTTTGACCTCAACGTGCCAGCTAATGCCCTCTCTTAAACTTGTAGAGCTGAACATGCATTCAGCAACAGGAAAGACTACCCCCACTAGGGTCATTTAAAGGATTAAACTTTCAGACTCTCTGATGATTGATTTCTGCTGGCTTCTACTGAGAAATGTTTGATGGTTTACACTAAGGTGGTGAACTATACAGGAAATAGTGTTGTGATTGAAGGCTTTGGTCCTCACTTCAAGAATTCTGCTCATCAGTCATGAATGCTATAGATTCTATGTCCCTTGGCCTACAGCATGAGGGGGAAAATGAGCAGAGGCAACACAGGGGAGGACAAGTTGCTCAAAGAGGGAAGAGGGGGAAAAAGGGTTCTCAGGAAGATGGGGAGCATTTCTACTATCTCAAATAGCACGTAGAAATGCTTACCCTTTTCCTCCCATGTTGTGGAGAAGATCCTAGCCTCCATTGGACACGTGAAGTTATATGGTCGCCAAGGAGATGCTCACAGAAATATGCCACGTTTGCAGGCAGACCACAGCAAGGTTTGAACAGCATTGTCAGTGGCTATAAAAGTGATGCAGCCATTAACAGCTTCACACTGGGCTCTTTCCATGCTGGAAGAAATTACATCTCCAACATTTCACAATTCGCATCCATTGCTGTATAAGGGACACCCCTGCATGCAAATGAAGGGCAGCATATTGCACTGTCTCTTTCGAGAGTGAATACACTACTTTTGCAGGATAGCGGACTTCCCCATGATGCAGGGTGTCATTGATCACACATATCAATTTACAGGCACTTCATGCAAAATCAGAAATGTAACTCAAATGGAAAGGGTTCCTCTCGCTCAATGTCCAGCTGGTGTGCTACCATACTTAGCGTATCATTCAAGTCAATGGCCAGTATCCTGGCAGCTATCGTGATGCCTTTATTCTGCACCAGTCCATTAAATCATCAGCATTTCAGCCATCACAAGAAACCAGGGGATGACAAGGGCTATCCGCTGACCACCTGATTCCAGTGTGCAACCCACGCACATGTGGACAACATTCATATAAGAGCCATGCCGTCACGTAAAATGTTTTTGTCAATGATCACATCACTGAAGCGCATAAACAACCCATCTGCTACCTCAACACTCAGGATGAGCCCTGTAGTACTTGCCAGGATGCATTTCATGATTCATCACGATCTGCTGCACCCTGCACAACCTTGCCAACATAAGTCCTTGCCACCAGGTATATAGTAACCAGCTGAGGGTGTGGAGGAAGGAGGGGGAGGAGGAAGGAAGGAGCAGGCAACCAAGATAGCTGCATTCAAATCAGACTGTCCATGATCGGCTCATCCGACTGCAGTACTAATGTAACCCCAATTTGCAATCAACAGTTCCACATCTTACCTTCCCTCTGGTACTGACCATCACAGCTTTCTCTTGACCACAACACAAAAATAAAAGCAACCACAAAACAAATTTACAAATCAACTTTATCAAACCATCCAACAATCCATACAAAAGTCAACTGAACATCCTTATGAATTCCCTTAATGTCTGTCTTCCAGTGCCTTTGGCTCTCCTCATGCTCCTATGTAGTGCTAGCCTGTGGCTGCAACATGGCTGTCGGAAGGCTTTCAATGGGGGAGCGTGGCAGAACCACCTTGCACACCTCTGGCCCTACAAGTCCCTGCTTCAGACAGCACCATCTCAGCATGACATCAGTCTAGGCTGGATGGCTGACAGTAATAAGGACACAGAGTGGTGGTGCTGGGAGGATGAAAGCTATCATGCTGAGAGGGCAGCATGTTTGTGTTCCGTAGCACAACTGCCACTTCCAGTAATTTGTCCAGACTGCTGGGCTGAAATGAGACATTGCAATCCCTTTGAAAACTGGTATTTGCAGCCATGATGACAGCATTGAAGCAGTCTGAATCTGCATGTCTTCATTCTCAGCTTCTACTGCAGCACCCATACGCTGGCTGGATTCTGCTTGTGATTCAGTGGAAGCTGAGACCTCAAATAGAAGATGCTGCATAATGGTTATGTTCACAAATGTGATTATGGAGTTGGCCACCAATTCTATCCTGGAAATTATGGGCTCCAAGCTCTAACAAAACTATATGCAAGGTTAGTGTCAAATTCTTCCATATGTTTTCTACAGGCTTTCTAGTAGGCCTGCCAATGCACTAAGAATTGCTATGTGCATTCCCTTCAGCCTTTTTCTATACACTGCCCAAAGTCATGAGGAGTAGAGCTAATGTCTGACCTCACTGTGTAGCATGTTGGCACCTGACTGACCGTTTTCCCTGCCCCAATTGCAAGCCACTAGTGTTTGGTCTCTCACCATGTGGAGATTTCGCCTCTAAGCTGGCTGCGAAAGTAACAGAGCAAATTTTTCTACCTTTGGAAAACCTCCCGATTCGGTATAAAAAAGGCCCCGTCACATGTAATTTTCACCACGGGGAAGTGAGAGTAGAATCGAGCCGAAAGCAGATCGGACAGGCGGTTGGGGGCGGGGGGGGGGGGGTGTCAAGGTAGGCTGCTTAGAGGGCCCATCTCTGTTCATTCCAGCTCTTTTAAAAGCTGTTATTAGGTTATCTAGCTCTCACCCCTTACACCCCCACCTACTCCCCTTGTTCTCTCCATGCCAATTAATGCCCCCACTGCCCTCTCCCTCCTTGTACCCTCATAACCCCCCCAGCAAGCCACCAGCATAGTCATTCACCTAGTATTATCTATGGGCAAACCTCAGAAGCCACATGGAGACGAAAAGAAAATGAACTTCTAATGATCTAATGGAGCTCAGACTATATTCGGAAAAAAAATCTCATTCATGAAACCCATTCAAAGATTTAAAATCTCCATAAATAGTCAATCTGTTATAAAAATAAACAAACTTATATTCAGTATCAAAGATAGCTTATAACCTCTTTAAAATGTCAAAATGTGAATGCTGACCCCCCTGCCGGATAGGTGGTTTTGAAGTTTTTCAAACTCAGCCAAGCATTCATAATGGGCTCAGCTGGAATAACAGCCCTTGGGAAATATCAACAAATGAAACTGCAAGAACAGATGCCTAATGTTTTTTTCTAAGCTACACCAAATGATCTTGTCAATCAAAACAGTCCAGCAACCAGTGCTTTTCTTTAAAAACTGATAGCTGCAGCCTGGGTATTTTTCATGTTTAAAGGGCTGGGAATTTAAATAATTTCAGATCATGACACTTAAACAGGCCCTATGCACCCTTTAAGATCGTTTATGTTTACTCCATAAATTTGTGACTTCCACACTGTGGGTTAAGGCCCTTGGAACAGCAAAAATGGTGTTTATTTGAACTCAGCACTGCTGAGTTTGATTTTCTCGCCTTCATACTCCGCTTCTTTTCCTCTGCTGGCAAAATAGGGATGTCGGAAATGGGGACGGGACTTCCACATCAGGGCCCGGACCGCCATTTTTAAAGGTCTTTGGAGTCAGTCTGAATCCACAAAAACCTGGCCCACAGGGTCAGTATCTGAGCTGGCGGCTGCGCATGTGAAAGCAAATGATAGCGTTTCATCTTCATCACGATTTTCCTGCTCTTCCACCAATGCCTGACCAGGTGGCAGTTCTTGTGTACATAAAAGGAGAAAGGCACAAGGGTATGGTGAGAGGAAGCGAGAAACCAAAAGGCTCACGCTTAGATTGCCTGCAGCTTGTAAATAAGGTAAGGGGAAGTGGGATGAGAGAAGGAATATTAGGTATGAGCTCAACTTTGATACTCAGTCCTGCTGCTGGCCACATTCTCGGTCATGGTCACTCCAGTGACGACGGGCACAACCTCCTCCAGCAGCATTAGGAAATGCAACTATGGTTGCCCCCTGCTAGTTATGTGCCACCTTATCCTGCGAGCGAGAGAGCGAGAGAGTGAGAGCGCGAGAGAGCAGGATGTGGCTGTCATGGTAGAATAGCAGGCAGTATGCGCAAACTACAAGATGTTGGTGTGAGGCTTATAAGGTCTAAGAGCATGAGGGCAAGGTGAAGCAATGAATGTGGCGGATAGAGATTGTTGGTATTTAAGTGAAGGGGGATCTGGCCTTAAGTAGTGCATGAGACTAGCAGTTCAGTTGTAAGCATTTGGCATTTGAAGATGCATTCACTCACCTTGACCATTCACATGAGGTCACTGAACATCCTATAACACTGCATCCAAGTACTCAGGCTGGGCTGCTGCCATGACCACGATGGCTATCTCGTCACAATGCCTTCGAAGTATCTGTCTGGAGGGCCCCTCGGTTCCCCTGTGGGAACCTTTCTCCTCCTGTCCTTTCCTAAACTAAGGCATCCAGCGCACTGGAAAATCTTGCAGTATGCTGTCCACCGTGATGTCATTCTTGTCTTTTTCTCAGGAGAAGCACATCGTGAGAATGACTTCAAGCACCTACACCAGTTAAAATACACCTGCCTTTTCAGAGGAGCAAGCTGCCTTTATGTAGGGAAAGTTAACCTGAAGTCATATTCGCCTTTCACATTTTCTGCGCCCCCTGCAAAGCCACAACAGCATGCTTAGTGCAGGTTGCATGCTGCGCATTTAAATAGGCAGGCAGCATGAAGCTTGGGTTATGCCTACATTTGAATTAACAGGCATGGATTAATCACATAATCTGGTCAGGAAGGTTCAAGGCAGCAAAGATGCAAATACTTGGATGAAAATTTTTAAACTTGATGCTTTAACGGACCAAATCAACAAGGACAGCATGAGTGAGGGTTTCATTGGCAGTGGAGGAAACCAGCAATGTTCTGGAGGTGGCGGTCAACAGCTTTTGCCATGAAAAGTATAGAGGATTGGAAACTTAGTTTGGGGTCAAGAAGGTCCCAGGATTGCGAGCAGCCTGGTTGAGCTTGAGACAGTAACAGAAACTGCAAGTTAGTAGCAGGCCTTCCCGATGTTTAATTGGATGAAGTTGTAGCTCATCGTCATTGGATAAGCAGTACAGAAGGGGCGGAAGGGCTGTAAGGACAGCTGTGTCATCATCAGCGTACATGAGGAACCTCGCCCCATGTCTGTGGATCTTGCCACCTAGGAGCAAAGCATCAACAAGGAAGAGGAGGGAACAAAAACAAATACTTCAGGGACACTAAGATCAGGAAAAGAGCGCATTGCCAGAGATGCTCTGGCTTCAGCTGGATAGGCAAGAGTGAAACCAAGATAAGATGACAAAAAGGAAAAGGAATTGGGGGAGAATGGCATGGTTATCTATAACAGCTGCAGAGTGTGAAGAAGGATAATGCTTCACAGTCAGTCACAGAGATTATCATTTGTGACATTGGTTAGATCCATTTCATGCTGTGGCAGGGATGGAAATCTTAATGGAGAGATTTAATTGTGTAGCTGCAGGAAAGATGACCAAAAATTAAAAAGGCAACAGCATATTTAAATACAGAAGTGGATGAAAGAGACAGATTCTAACTGATAAGATCTTCCACATTGAAACACAGGACGTATTACTTCTTACTTTACCTTTGTTGGGAAATAACGTTTGGTTTTGAATTGTTTCAGAAAGGAGCAGAGAAAAAATGTTGCAAAGAATAAAATGATTGACCAGAAGAGAACATCAGGAACATAGGGCCCATGTTGTCCACAGGCTGGTCCAACAAACATCCCACCATATCTCTGACAATTCTAAGAAAGAGCACAAATTAAATATATGTTATAAATATGTCATTGATTGAGAGAAACTGAAGAAAAACATTTCCACAACATTCAAAGAATTAATCACTGCAATTTCTATATAATACACTTTTAACACATATGAAGGCAATATTAAGAGTCAATACTTCCTGAGGGAGAATAAAAACTAAGCCAGATGATATTGGGTTGACATACTGTATATACCCATGTAAAGTCAATCTCATGTAAAGTTCAACTTATGATTCTTGGCTTAAAAGTTTGTAACCGTTCATACATAGCTCATGTATCGGTCGGCCTTAGTTTTCAGGGATCAAAGCAATCAGCAGCCCCACTCCACGCCGGCACACCAAAAAAAGACAGCAGGTGGGAGATGTTGTCCAGGAAAGCCCTGGTGTCAACCTGCTTGTCTGCCAGCTGCTTAAACTGATACTGTGCTAGCATTGGCATCACAGACAGCCCAAAGCATTGACCTTCCTGAGGAACAATCTGCCAATCTCACCCTGCTGCATGAGCTCAGAACTAAACAACACAAACTGTCTGATTGCAGCAGACTGGACCTCGCCAGGCTACATCTCTCCATGTCATAGCAACAGGTCAGGGGCAGCTGGCCAATCAATGCACTCATCTAGATAGACCAGCAAATCCTTGTACAGGATTTGTGGGCCCAAGTCAAACATGCATGTCAACCCTTCAAATATTATTTTATGTAAAAGTCGACCCTTGAATTTTTACCTAAAAAATTGGTCTCAAAAATTCTACTTTTACACAGGTATATATGGTATTTCAGGGTTTTGAGCAGTCATCTAATTACCACTTAATCCTAATACACATCAAGTGATATCTGTAACCTTATATGTTGGCCTTCCTCACTCTTGACCCTTATTCTTGGGTCAGATGCAGAATAGGACAGACATTTTATGTGGAATAAATGTGGGAGGTATAACTGGGAAATTTGCAGGTGATACCAAAACTGGCCATGTAGTTGATAGTGAAGAGGATAGCAGTTGTCTCCAGAAAGATTTCAATGGTTTGGTTGAATGGGCAGAAAAGTGGCAAATGGAATTCAATCCAGAAAAGTGTGAGGTAATGCATTTGGGGAGGGCAAAAGCAAGGGAATACTCAATAAATGGGAGGATATCGAGAGGGATTAAGGAAGTGAGAGACCTTGGAGTGCTTGTCCACAGGTCCCTGAAGGTGGCAGGACAGGCAGATAAAGTGGTAAAGAAAGCATAAGGAATGCTTGCCTTTATTGGATGATGTATTGAATACAAAAGCAGGGATGTAATGACGGAACTGTATAAAATGCTGGTTAGGCCACAGCTGGAATTTTGTGTACAGTTCTGGTCACCACATTAGGATGATGATAGAAAAGGACGATAGGCAATCCAGAGTAAAAATAATTAACTGGACAAGAGCCGGCTTCAATGGGGCAAGAACAGAGCTGGGCTAGATAGACTGGAACGAAAGGTTGGCAAGAAAAGCTGTGGCTGAACAATGGGCTACCTTCAAAAAGGAATTGGTTCGGGCACAGTCAACATATATTCCATTGAAAGGGAAAGGTAGGACAAACAAATCCAGAGCCCCCTGGATGAAAAAGAAGATTGCAATTAAGATAAAGAAGAAAAAGTGTGCTTATGACAGGTGTCAGATAGAAAATACAATTGAGAACCAAGAGGAATACAGAAGGTTCAGAGAAGTCAAGAGGGATTATGAGAAAAGACTGGCAGTCAACATAAAGGGGAATCCCAAACTCTTCTATAGGCATATAAATAATAAAAGGGTGGTAAAAGGAGGAGTAGGGCCGATTAGGGACCTAAAAGGGAATTTACTTATGGACGATGGGGCCATCTTTGAGGTATTAAATGAATACTTCGCATCCGTTTTGACCAAGGAGATAGATGCTACCCAGGCCATGGTGACAGATAAGGAAACTCTGTCATTAGAAGGGTTCAAAATTGATAAGGAGGAAGTGTTGAATAGACTGTCGGTACTTAAAGTTGACGGGACCGTATAAGATGCGTCCAAGGATATTGAAGGAAGTGAGAGTAGAAATTGTTGGGGCACTGGCCATAATCTTTTAGTCTTCCCCAGACTCAGGGGTGGTGCCCGGGGAGAATTGTAAACAGTACGCCCTTGTTCAAAAAAAGGTCGTAAGGATAAGTCCAGCAATTACAGGCCAGTCAATTTAACTTCAGAGGTGGGCAAGATTCTAGAAATAATTATTCGGGGTAGAATTAGTAGTCACATGGAAAAATATGGTTGATAAGGAAGAGCCAGCATGGATTTCTAAAAGGGAAATTGCGTTTAACTAACTTGGAGTTTTTTGAAAAGGTAACAGAAAAAGTCAATGAAGGTAATGCTGTTGATGTGGTATACATGGACTTTGAAAAGGCAATGGACACAGTGCCACACAACCGACTTGAGAAAAGTTACTACCCATGGAATAAAAGGGGCAGTACCAATGTGGATACAAAACTGGCTGAAAAATAGGAAGCAGAGAGTAATGGCCAAAGGATATTTTTCAGGCTGGAGGAAGGTTTGTAGTGGAGTTCCCCAGGGATCGGTATTGGGGCCCTTGCTTATCCTGATACGTATTAATGATCTAGATCTTGGTGTGCAGAGGGCAATTTCAAAGTTTGCGGATGATATGAAGCTTGGGAGTGTTGTGAACTGCGAGGAGGAGGAAATGGAACTTCAAGAGGAAATAGACAAGTTGGTGGAGTGGGCAGATAGGTAGCAGATGAAGTTCAATGCTGAGAAGTGTATGAGGTGATGCATTTTGGTAAGAAGAACATGGACAATATAAAATAAGGGGTGAAATTTTGAAGGGGGTGCAATTTTGAAGGGGGTGCAGGAGCAGAAAGACTTGGGCATATATGTGCGAAGCTCATTGAAGGTGGCAAGACAGGCCGGGAGAGCAATTAATAACGCATATAGTATCCTGGACTTTATTAGTGGGGCATAGAGTACAAGAGCAGGGAGGTTACTCTGAATTTATATAAGACACTCATTAGACCTCAGCTGGAATATTGTGTACAGTTCTGGGCACATTATAAGATGTATGTGAACACACTGGAGAGAGTGCAGAAGAGGTTTACAAGAATTGTTCCAGGGATGAGAAACTTCAGCTATGAGGATAGATTGGAGAGGTTGGGACTGTTCTCCCTGGAGAGATAGTGGCTGAGGGGAGATTTGATAGAGATGTTCAAAATCATGAGGGGGCTGGACAGAGTTGATAGGGAGAAGCTGTTCCCATTCATGAAAGAATCAAGAATGAGAGGGCACAGATTTAAAATGACTTGCAAAATAAGCAAGTGTGACGTGACAAAAAACTTTTTCACACAACGAGTGGTTCGGGACTGGAATGCACTGTCTGGAAATGTGGTGGAGGCAGGTTCAATCAAGGCATTCCGCAGGACATTAGATGATTATTTGAATAGAAACAATGTGCAAGGGTACGGGGAAAAGGCAGAGCAATGGCACAAACTCCTAAAGCTCATTTGGAGACCTGGTGCAGACATGATAGGCCGAATGGCCTCCTTCTGTGCCATTAAGATTCTGTGATACAGGAAGAACAAAATTGTAATGGAGAAACTACAGAGAAGATTTACAAGAATGCTGCCAGGGCTTGAAAATTGCAGCTATGAGGAAAAATTGGATAGGCCACGGTTGTATTCCTTAGAACAGAGGGGTGGCCTAATTGAGGTGTACATAATTATGATGAGCCTAGATGGGGTAGACGGTAAAGGCTTGTTTCCTCTAGCTGAGGGGTCAATTACCATGGGGCATAGATTTAAGATGATTGGTAGAAGGATTAGAGGGGACATGAGGAAAAACTTTTTCACGCAGAGGGCGGTGGGCGTCTGAAATCCACTGCCTAAATCGGCGGTTGAGGCTGAAACACAACTCATTTAAAAAGTACTTGGATCTGCATCTGAAGTGCTGTAACTTGCAAGGCGATGAAGCAGGTGCTGGAAAGTGGGATTAAAATGAGCGGCTAGTTTCTTTTTCATCTTTTTCTGACTGGCACAGACATGATGGTCTGAATGGTCTCTTTCTGCACTGTAACTTTTCTATGGTTCTTTGGAATCACCTCTTCAATACCTATCTGGACACCATGTCACTGAAGAGGATTAGACATTTTGTATCAAATGCTAAGTGGAATCAGGCCAACAAAAACCAAAAAAGGGGGGCAGGAGGGAAGAAACACACGCCAGTAAGACTATAGAAAGTCTTCCCTAAATTGGATCAACCGTGTCATCAGTGCAGCCAGTGTGCTACTGCAACATATAGCCATGAAACATTGGTAACTCTTGGCATTGAGGCACCAAACTAACAAATTGCTTCTTAGCATATTTTTATACAAGTAAACACAATTGGAAAGCCGGGGGCTACTGAGCACCAAAGCCGACACCCATGAGATGAAGCAATTACTCTGAAGTGATTCAGTGAATCTGGTTAAGGCACTTGCCTTGGCCAAAGCCTAGGACTGTGCCAGTGTGTCAACTGAAAAGTAAAGGTATCCTCAGCCACATGTCCATTACCAGTTTTGGTTGAAGCCAGTCCAGAGATGCAATTCTGAACTGTTATTGATGCTGAAGATAGTCATTTGACTCCACAGACTCGCAAACTTCTCTTCAAACAAGCCACTGCAAAATAGGAATCAACTGGTGCATCTATCAAGAGACACTTGATGAAACATCCTTAATTACTACTTTACATCCACTTTGGGATAAAGTGACTTCTCATGTTGACTTTTCATGAATAACCCCTGCAAGCCATAGTCAGAACAGTACCATGGCACTATGTGGTTTTTTTTTGTATCATCAAATAACAACCACAAATATAGAAAGAAAAGAAATGATGACACGTAAATTAGCCCAAGAGCCCTAGCGGACCCTCCAAAAACATTGTTAAAATTTAGGACCAGGCATAAGATCAAGATTTTTTTTAAAGGGACAACGCCCCAGGTAATTTCCACGGTCTATACCTGTTCCAATTGAATGGCACAATGTCCAAATTATGAGAAAATTGAAAAAATAGAAACATTCATCATGCTGTGAGATAGGAATTCATCTGCATTAGGTGGGCAGAAAAATTGGATCTTTACTCTACCTGCACTATACCTCACTAAGGATTACATAACCAGATGATGGATGTCTAGAACAGAATAAAAGCAAACAATTTCACAGCAGTGAAATTCTTTTTACTAGGAGCAAAATGTATATTTTGAGAAATTACAAATACAGTAATAGATAACAGAGGTCTGAAAATTCAAAGATATCACATATTGAATCAAAATTAACTTTAAAAACAGTACTGGAATGACTGAACTACAAACCGCTCACTCCTTCCATGTGCTCAACCAAATTGACGCCACAGTTTATACGATAAGGTTGCTAGCGAAGCACACTCAAACACAGATTTAACTTTCCTTATTCTGTACAAGGTGGTTAATGAGCTCTATTTACTGATATATGAATAGTTGGAACATTAATGTATATGTTGAGGTTTACCTTGTTGAAACACAATACTCACTGAAACTGAGAGATTCCTCCATGAAATATTATCTGCAGATTTATTTTCTCGATACCAGATATCAAGAGTTTTATTGGAAGGGTTAGATGGCTCAACACAGGCACACCTAAGAAAATATTTTTACCCAATGAAAAACATACATTTTTTTAAAAACATTACTAAAAGTAAATGGAAATCACAAATTGTTTATTTCCGACTAACTAATTTTATCCATGATTGGTCCTTGGATTGTAAAGCAAAAGGTAAACCAACCTCAGTAACTCCCCAATACTTATTATTTATTTAAGTCCTGGGCATACAAAGAGAAAAAGTGTCCACTTTATCTATTCAGGGCTTCAACTGATATGTTATCCATTATCACTGCAAATATAATTCTGCAGAATCTATCATACACGAACATTGTTGTATTAAAAATGAACTCTGACTGATCAACCAAAATCTCCTCATCAAAAGGATAGTGAATTCTTTTAAAGTTTACCATCTGTCCAAGACATCTATTTTCCCCAGTTGTAATGTAATGTATTAAGTTTGAAACAGTAAAATTATATACTGTATGGAGAGACGTAACCCGATTTAAACATAATTCACAATATGGTGTCTCTTTTTAGATATGTTAATTAATACTAGCTGGGTGACACAAACCGTTTTCATATTTCGGAGAAGTGGAGGGCAGTTGTCTTCACTTGTACAGACATAAAAATGAACCAGGATAGTCTGCATAATAACAAACACACTTGCATTTTTAAGCCCTCATAATCTCATGGCTTCTCAAAATGCTTCACAAGCAATGCACTATTTTTGAGAGGTAGTCATTGTTAACACAAACAATTTGTGCATAGCAAGGCCTCACAAAACAGTAACAAGATAAATGACCAGATAATCAGCCTTAATGATATTGTTTGAGATAAATATTAGCCAAGACACAGCGAGAACATCCCCCTATCTCCTTCTAATAAAGCTATGGTATATTTTTGGTCTATGAGAGAGCAAGTGGACAGAAACTCACTAGTAAGATGAATTGGATGAATTCCAAGAAGTTGTAATGCTCACTAACATTACTATCATTATTACATTATGTAAACTATTAAAAAAAAATCAATGCAATAACTATTTATACTTCTGGCTTGTAGCTACTAAATGAGTTTAAAAGGACAAAGTAGCATTTGTGGTAGATGTGCACGATGAACAGCATTATCCTTCAGAAAATAACACAGGCCAAGAAAGAATGATACATCTGATGTCTTGTTTTCCATCTAGGGGTACAAGTCACAGTGAGTTCGCTCTTTTTTAAAGCTGGTAGTGACAAAAACCCTACTACAACAAATGCAGCATCCTTGTTCAAGAAAGGATAATAAGGACGTTCCTAGTAACTACAGGCCGATCAGTTTAACATCAGTAGTAAAGTTTTAGAAACAACAATCACAGAAAAATAATTAACAGGCACCTGAAGGGATTTGAATTAATTAAGGAAAAGCCAGCTCGGATTTGAAAAAGAGGCAGATCATGCTTGGCTAATCGAATTGAATTTTTTTCGAAGTAACAGTGAATGATGAAAGAAATGTAACAGTTGTTGTCTTTATGGATTTTAAGAAAGTGTTTCACAAGGTGCGACATAAAAGGCCAAGTAACAAAATTTAGGCCCATGGAATAGGAGGGTCAATGTCAGTTTGGATAAAAAGTTGACATAAAAACTGAAAACAATGAGTTGTGGTAAATAGTTGTTTTTCAGGCTGGGGGGTGGTAGGCAATGGTGTTCCCCAACACTATCGGGATCAATGCTATGAGCATTGCTTTCTTGGTATGTGTAAATGACTTGGATATTGGAGTAGAGTAAAATTTCAAAATTTGCTGATGATACCAAACTTGGGAGGCATGGCAAACAGTGAGGATGATACCAATTGACTCCAACAGGATACAGGTAATCTAGCAGAATGGGCAGACAAGTGGCAGATGGAATTTAATGTAGAGAAATGAGAGGTGATGCATTTTGACAGAACAGATAGGAAGAGGCAATACATAATTAATAGCAATTTTAATGAGTGTACAGGGACAGAGAAACCTGGGGGTTCATGTGCACAGATCTTTGAAGTGGCAGGAGATATTGAGAAAGTAGTTAGCAAAGCATGAGGAATCTTGGAATCGAGTACAAAAGCACAGAAGTTATGCTGAACGTTTATAAAGCTCTGGCTAGGCCACAACGAGAATACTGTGTCCAGTTCTAGTCACCACACTTTAGGTAGGTTGTAAGGGTCCTTGAGGGGTTGCAGAGGAGATATACCAGAATGGTTCCAGGGATGAGGAATTTTGGCTACTAGATTAGGTTGGAGAAGCTGGGGTTGTTCTCCTTGGAGTAAAGGGTGTTGAGGCAAGATCCGACAGAGGGATACAAAATTGAAAAAGCTGTTCCCGTTAGCTGATTGTAAAAGGATTAGGGTACACAGGTTAAGATTTGGGCAAGAGATGCAGATGAAATACAAGGAAGAACCTTTTTACACAGTGAGTGGTAACAACCTGGAACTCGCTGCCTACGAGGGTGGTGGAAGTGGAGATGAACAATGATTTCAAAATTTCCTGCACTTAAGGGAAATAAACTCTCAGGGCTACAGGGAATGGGACTGACTGGATTTCCCCACTGATAGCTGGCATAGGCTTGATGGGCCAAATGGTCTCCAATGCTGTAAAGCTCTGGCATATACCATTTTATCATGCCAAAATCTCTCAAAAGTATTTGGGGCATCATACTGTATGAACAGAGGTTCCCAATTAAATATTGGGATGACTGAAGCCAATATCTTCAGTTCTCCCCGACAACCTCATGGACTCTGTCCCTTTCGTCCTCTGAGGTTGAAACAGACTGTTTTAACCTTGGTGTCATAACTGAACCCAGGATGAACTTCTGACCACATACCTATGCCATCACCAAGATGTCTATTTTCATATCTACAGCATCGCTCAAATCCAGCCCTCGCAGCATAAATGCTCCTGAAACCTGCTTCCATGCCTTTGCTCCCTCTCGATTTGACCACTCCAAAGTGCTCCTGGCTGGCCTACAACCAAGTCCCGTTCATCCTTTACCCTTGCTCGCTAACCCTACATTGGCTTCCAGTTAAGCAACAATTTCAAAATTCGCATCCTTTTTCCCAAATTCCTCCATGGCTCAGCCCCTCCCCATCTCTGCAATCTCCTCCAGCCCCACAAACATCGGAGATATCTGCATTCCTTAACTCCAGCTTCATGAGCATCCCAGATTTTAATAACTCCACCATTACTGATGATACCTTCAGCTGCCAAGGTTTAAGCTCTCAAATTCTTTTCCTAAACCCATTACCTCACTTTATTCCTTTAAGACATTACCTTAAAACCTACCTCATGGACTGAGGTTTTGTTTATTTGCAACAACATTTGTTTTTAACATCTCAAGGATGTTGCTAGCAAATTTTGCTTTATAACGCTCCCATGAAGCACCTTTGGTCATTTTATTACGTTAAGGTGCTATATAAATACAAGCTTTTACTATTGTAGAACAAGGCAACATAGGTCCCCCAGTGCAAACTTTGCAACGACTACATAACCAGCACCACACATTGTCCAGCTCAACCACCAACTCAGGCACAGAGTGCGGACCTGAAGGGAGATAGGAGCAGCAGCAGCGGCGCATATATCCGTGAAGGAAATATCAAAGACGACTTCGCAGGACAGCAGGAAGGTGGTTAGTTTGAGCATTACCATGGTCTTTTTTTCCCCCTAAATTAGGGCAGTGAGTTGGAATTTTAAAAAACTTATTGGACCACTAAGTTTCAAGTTTGACAAATTTTAAGTTTAAGTATTAGGCTTAAGTCAAAGTAGGTCTTAAGTTTATTTCTGGTAACTTTAGATGGCAGCCTAATAGATGCATGACAGGATATCTCAGTGCACAAGCTGTGCCATGTAGGAACTCCAGGATGGTTCTTATATCCTGAATGACCACATATGCAGGATGTGTCATGAACTGAAAGGGCCCAAGCTCTGGGTTTCAGAATTTGAAAAACAGCTGGTGTCATTGTTGTGAATACACTTGACTAAGAGCTACGTTGGCAGCACATTTCTAGAGATAGTCATCCTGCAAATTAAAAGTATGCAGCCTGAAGGAAATCAGTTGACTGCCCATAGAGTCAAGGAAGTCCAAGCAGAGAGTGCAGAAGTCCCAGGGAAATCTCTCTCTCCAACCAGCATTCAGTTTTGAATGGTAAAGGCAATGATTCCTCTGGGGAACACAGCCTACAAGTCTACAGTACCACAGATGGCACAGATATACAGCAGGTGGTCGTGGTGAAGGAAGGGGAGGCGATGATGGGGGTGGGAAGGTCATGAAAGCAAATTGTGATAGAATATTCAAGTCAGGGGAATAGGTAAGCATTTCTACAGCTACATTCATGACTCCAGGATGAGATGTTTCCTCCTCAGTGTCACGGCCAAGGATATTACTGAACAGCTGCAAATTTAGGGGGGGTTGGTGGTGGTGAACAGTCAGAGGTCATGGTCCATATTGGCACCAATGACGATAGGTAGAAAGAGGGAGGAGGTCCTACAGGCAGATTTTAGGAACTCAGGAAATAAATTAGTAATTAGAGCCTCAGTGAATAATCTCTGGATTACCCCCTGTGCCCTGGTGAGTAAAGGAATAGGAGGGTAGCATGGATGAATGCATGGCTGGAGAGTTGGTGCATGAGAGATAACTTTAGATTCCTGGGCTGGTGAGACTTGTACAAGCTGGACAGATTGCGCCTTAAATCAACAAGGCAGGGACCAATATCATAGCAGGAAGTGTTTAAGCAAGCTTGGCAGGAGGATAGGAATTTGAGCATAGATTCAGGAAGGAAAGGAACAAAGCTGGAAATACCAGGCAGAAAACTAGCAAGTGTGTATGAAATGCCAAGAAAGCAAGGCTAGAACAAGACAAAAGAGCTGTTCAGTGATTAGTGGTATGTACTCCAATGCAAGGAAATTAGTGAATAAAGCAAATGAACAGAGGGAGATCAGATCAGATACTTGGAAGTAGATCATAGCTATTGCTGAAACTGGCTCAAGGAAAGGAATGGCAGTTCAATATTCCTGGTCACAGGAATTTGAGTTCAAAATACACTATGAATCTCCAAATAGTCGTGGAAAAATAGGAGAAAAAAATATGTAGGCAAATTGCTAAGAAGTGCAAAAACAATAGGGCAATAATAGTAGGGCACTTCAATTATCCTAACATTAACTAGGATAAAATCATCAAAGGAATAGAGGGTGCAGAATCCTTAAAATGCATTTCAGGGAACCTTTTTAGCCAGTACGTAGCAAGCTCACCAAGAGAAAAGGCTGTTCTGGACTTGATTTTAGAAAATGAAATTGGGCAGGTGTGAGGGGTACCAGTGGGAGAGTGCTTTGCTGTTAGTGATCTTGAGCAGTTAGATTTAGCGTAGCTATAGAAATGGACCAAGAAAGACTGAGGTTAAAAGTTGTAAATCGGAGAAAAGCCAATTTTATTAAGCTATGATATCGTTGGCAAAACTGGACTGGAATTAGCCACTTACAGCTAAGTCAGTGTCAGAAAAGGTGGCGGTATTCAAGGGGGAGGCAGTGAGGGGGCAGAATAACATTCCACAAAGAAAAAGGGTGGTGTTTCCAAATCAAGCCCCATGGATGTCAAAAAGCATAGAGTAAGGTATCACAATAAAGGGAAACCTATCTCAAATACTGAGAGCTCAATACTTGGTTCAAACATGGACAAAAGAGCTGAATTCCTGAGATGAGGTGAGAATGATTGCCCGATATCAAGGCCACATTTGACAAGAGTGTGGCATCATGGAGCCTTAGCAAAACTGGAGTCAATGGGAATCAGGGGGAAAGCTCTCCGCTGGCTGAAGTCATATCGAACACAAAAGAAGATGTGGTTGCTGGAGGTCAGTCATCTCAGCCCCAGAACATCACTGCAGGAGTTCCTCAGGGTAGTGTCCTCGGCCCAACCATCTTCAGCTGCTTCATCTTTGACCTTCCTTCCACCATAAGGTCAGAAGTGGGGATGTTCACTGATGATTGTACAACGTTCAGCACCATTTGCGGCTCCTCAGATACTGATGCAGTCCATGTCCAAATGCAGCAGGATCTGGACAATATCCAGGCTTGGGCTGACAAGTGGCAAGTAACATTCATGCCACACAAGTGCCAGGCAATGACCATCTCCAACAAGAGAAAATCTAACCATCAGCCCATGACATTCAATGGCATTACCATCACTGAATCCCCCACTAAGATCCTGGGGCTTACCAATTCAGTTTCTGGTCAATGGACTAGCCATTTAAATACTGTGGCTACAAGCGCAGATCAGAAGCTAGGAATCCTGCGGCGCGTAACCCACCTCCTGACTCCCCAAAGCCTGTCCACCATCCATAAGGCACAAGTCAGGAGTGTGATGGAATACACTCCACTTGCCTGGATGAGTGCAGCTCCAACAACACTCAAATCTGGACACCAATAAGTCAAAGCAGCCAGCTTGGTTGGCACCCCATCCACCACCTTCAACATTCACTACCTCCACCACCAACGCAGTGGCAGCAGTGTGTACCATTTTAAAAATGCACTGCAGAAACGCAACAAGGCTCCTTAGGCAGCACCTTCCAAACCCACAACCACTACCATCTAGAAGGACAAGGGCAACAGATAGATCGGAACACCACCACCTGGGAGTTCCCCTCCAAGCCACTCACCCACCCTGACTTGGAAACATATTACTGTTCCTTCGTTGTCGCTGGGTCAAAATCCTGGAACTTCCTCCCTAACAGCACGATGGGTATACCAACACCACAGGGACTGCAGTGGTTCAAGAAGGCAGCTCACCATCATCTTCTCAATGGCAACTAGGAATGGGTAATAAATGCTAGCCAGCCAACAAAGCCCACAGCCTGTGAATGACTAAAAAAAAACCTCACCATTTAGTTAATATGCTTCTCTTTTATTCTTCCTGCCAAAATGGACAATTTCACATTTTCCCACACTATACTCCATTTGCAGATCTTTTCACTTTACCTATCTATATCTTTTTGGAGCCTCCTTATGTCCTCTTCACAACTTACTTTCCTAGCAATCTTTGTGTCATCAGCAAATTTGGCAACCATTCCATTATCCAAGTCATTTACACAATTGTAAACAGCTGAGATCCCAGCACTGATCCCTGTGGCACACCACTCATTACATCTTGCCAATCTGAAAAAGACCCAATTATGTCTACTCTCTGCTTCCTGTTAGCCAGCCAATCTTCTATCCATGACAATATGTTACCCCCTATACTTATATTTTCCGCAATAACCTTTGGTGTGGCACTTTATCAAATGCCTTCTGGAAATCTAAGTACAGTACATCCACCGGTTCTACTTAATCCACAGCACACGTTACTTCCTCAAAGAACTCCAATAAGTTGGTTAAACACAATTTCCCTCACACAAAGGTAATGGCATATGGAGGAATAAGGCAAGGGCATAGTTCTTAATAAATAATTTGTGGTAGCTTCACAAAGAGGGCGACGATTCAGATATTGTGATCAAGGAGGAGGAGTGTGAAATATTGGGTGGTATGAACATAATGAGAAAGGAACTATGTGGGTAAAATATTGGAAAAAATTCCTAGAGTGTAAATCAGCACTTAGAGAGACACAGATTAATTAACAGTCAGGATGGATTTGTTATGGAAGGTCATGTCTGACTAGCTTGATTGAATTTTCTGAGGTCGCAAGGAGGGGTGATGGGGGTTGTGTTTGATGTAGTCACATGGATTTAGTAAGGTCTTTGACCAGGTCCCACATGCAGACTGGTCACATAAATTAAAAGCTCGTGGGTTCCAGAGGAAAGTGAATTTGGATCCAAAACTGGGTCAGTAGTTGGAAGCAATGGGTAATGTTGTGTGACTGGAAGGCTGTCTCTAGTGAGGTTCCACAGAATTGCATCCCTTCCCATTTGTAGTATATCCATTATTTTGACTTAAATGTAGGGAGCATGATAAAGAAGTTTGCATGTGATACAAAAAATGGCTGTGTGGAAGAAAGCTGAGGACCACAGGAGGATATCAATGAACTAGACAGGTGGACAGGGAAGTGTGAGGGAATGCATTTTGGGAGGATGAAGGAAGGGAATGCACAATAAATGGTAAAATACAGAGAAGATGTAGAGAAACAGAGGGAGCTCTAAGTGCTTGCCACAGATCTCTGAAGGTAGCAGAACAGCTCAGCTCGGAGACATGCCCATGTAATCCAATTCCCATAGGGGGATAAATGCAAATAAAAACCCATTGAGGTTAGGTGGCAGTAATAACATCTTTTCACAGTATCTCACTGAAAAAGGGCAGCAGTTGGCTGAAAGACAGGAACAAAAGAGCTCCTGCTGTGGGAAAGCAAATTTTTGTGTTAATGGTCAAGCAGGGTGCTTCTAAGAGTTTGGTTTCTGTTCAAAAGGGGAACAGAACAGACAGAACTCTTGAAGATTCAAGGAATGGAGAGTCACCAAGGTGTACCTTGCTGGTGATAATTGTATCCTGATTGTAACGATTGCCGAAGGACACTGGAAGTTTCAACTGGCGTGGCGGGGAGAAGTGAACCACTACTAAAGAGCTTAGGAGAGACTGTGGGACTGTTTCTATAAAGCTACATATCTGCCAGAAGCATGGCACACAGTGAAAGGGTTTCTTAAGGCGTATTTTGGTTGCATTAGTTAATGCAAAGTACCATTCTTTTAGTTTGATGTATTAGTTGCCTTTTAATCAATGTTTGATCTATGTCGACTTTGTCACAGTAAAGTCTTAAAAAGTGAAATCTTATCTACCCGTTTATTTCTGTTGGCCATTTGGAAAATTCATCTCTCTTACAAACTTTTTGGTCTCTATGGGAATTGTAACAAATTGGGGTTCCAGTCGGATGTAAAACAGGTGGACTGGAATTTTCCAGAGTTTAAACAAATATATTTAAACAGATATGATTTGGCCAGGGTGGGTTGGGAATGGCTACTTTTAGGTAAATCTGCGTCAGAGCACTGGGACTCATTCAAGAAGGAAATAGGGGAGAGGGCCAACAAATTCCAATAAAGATAAAGGGTGGGACCAACAAATCCAGGGAATCCTGGATGTCAAGGGATTATACAAGGTTGGATAAAGAGAAAAGGGGAGGCTTATGGCAAATACCAAGGGCTCAAAACAGCAGAAGTCCTAGAGAAGTATAGAATGGCGGGGGGGGGGGGGGGAGAGAGAGAGAGAGAGAGAGAGAGAGAGAGAGAGAGTTAAAAAGGAAAGCGAAAAGGGGGCATGAAAAAACATTGGCAGGTAAAATAAAGGAAAATCCAAAGTTATTTTACAAGTACTTTAAGAGTAAGAGGATAACTAGGAAAGAGTAGGGCCCATTAAGGACCATAGTGGTAACTTGTGTGTGGAGCCGGAAGACATCGATAGGGTTCTAAATTAATACTTTGTGTCGGTGTTCACAAGTGAGAGGGATGACGTTGGTATGGAAATCAGGCAGAATGGCAGAGATATAATTAAAGAAATTAGCATAGAAAGGGAGGAAGTTAAGTGGTCTGGCAGGCTTAAAAGTGGATAAATCTCTGGGCCTGGATGAAATGTACCCCAGGTTGTTAAGTGAGGCAAGGGAGGAGATAGCAGAGGCACGGCAATAATTTTCAATACCTCCCTGGCCACAGGAGAGATGCCAGAGGACTGGAGGACAGCTAATGTGGTACCGTTATTCAAGAAAGGAGGAAGGGTTAAACCAGGGAGCTACAGGCCAGTCAGTCTAACCTCAGTGGTGGGGAAACTATAGGAAGCGATTCTGAGGGACAGGATTAATCTACACTTGGAGAGGCAGTGATAAACCAAGGACAGTCAGCATGGTTTTATTAAGGGGAGGTCATGTCTGACCAATTTGATTGAATTTTTTGAAGAGGTGACCAGGTGTGTAGATGAGGGCAATGCATTTGATGTAGTCTACTTGGACTTCAGCAAGGCTTTTGATAAGGTCCCGCATGGGAGACTGATAATGAAGGTAAGAGCCCATGGGATCCAAGACAATTTGGCAAATTGGATCCAGAATTGGCTGAATGGCAGGAAGCTGAGGGTGATGATCGAGGGGTGTTTTTATGACTGGATGCCTGTGTCCAGTGGGGTTCCACAGGGATCGGTGTTGGGTCCCTTGCTGTTTGTGGAATATATAAAACGATTTAGACTTGAATGTAGGAGGGTTGATCAGTAAGTTTGCGGATGACACGAAAATTGGTGGGGTGGTAAATGGTGAGGAGGATAACCTTAGGTTACAGGAGGATATAGACAGGCTGGTCAGATGGGCTGATCAGTGGCAAATGGAATTTAATCTGGATAAGTGTGAGGTGATGCACTTGGGCAGGACAAACAAGGCACCGGAATACACGATGAATGGTAGGACCCTGGGAAGTACCGAGGATCAGAGGGACCTTGGTGTGCATGTCCACCGGTCCAAGGTAGCAGGGCAGGTAGATAAGGTGGTTAAGAAGGCATACGGAATACTTGCCTTTATTAGCCGAGGCATAGAATATAAGAGCAGGGAGGTTATGCTGGAACTGTATAAAGCGCTGGTTAGGCCACAACTGGAGTATTGCATGCAGTTCTGGAATCTGCATTATAGGAAGGATGTGACTGCACTAGAGAGAGTGCAGAGGAGATTTACCAGGGTGTTGCCTGGGCTGGAGAGTTTTAGTTATGAGGAGAGATTGGATAGACTGGGGTTATTTTACCTGAAGCAGAGGAGATTGAGGAGGGACATGATTGAGGTGTATAAAATTATGAGGGACATAGATAGGGTAGACAAGAAGGAACTTTCCCCCTTGGTGGAGGGATCAATAACCAGGGGGCATAGATTTAAGGTAAGGGGCAGGAGGTTTAGAGGGGATGTGAGGAAGAATTTTTTCACCCAGGGGGTGGTGGGAATCTGGAACTCACTGCCTGAAAGGGTGGTAGAGGCAGAAACCCTCATAACATTTAAGAAGTATTTGGATGCGCACTTGCGATGTCGTGGCGTACAAGGCTATGGGCCTAGTGCTGGAAAATGGGATTAGAATAGTTAGGTGCTTGTTTGACTGGCGCAGACTCGATGGGCCGAAGGGCTTTTTTTTGTGCTGTAGACATCTATGACTCAAACATGATTTTACATTTACTTTCATTGTATTCAGTGCAAAGTCAACATAGCCAATTCTATTGCTCAGGTGTTTTTGGAAAAATAGGTCTGTCTGTTACAGTCATGCAAAAGTTAACAAAGGTTAATTTGAAGGCTATGGAAGAGGAATTGGGGACTGACTTGAAAGTATGGGCTTAAAAGGCAGAGATTGTTGAAGCATACAAGACCCTAAAAGGACTTTTCAGGGTGGATTCAGAAAGAATGTTTCCCCTTGTGAGAGACTAGAAATAGGGGGCACAGTTTAAAAATATGGGGAGATGGCAGGTGATTACGAGTTGTCTCACCAACATTGTTAGTAACAGGGCCGTGTTTGGCAATGCACAGAGAAACTAGAGATAAGAAATAAGATAAGAAATTTGATGATAGTGGGAGGAAATATCCAGCATGAAGAAACTCACCAAGCCTCCTTAGGCAGCACCTTCCAAAACCACGACCACTACCATTTAGAAGGGCAAGGGCAGCAGATACATGGGAACACCACCACCAGCAAATTCCCCTCCAAGCAACTTACCATCCTGACTTAGAAATATATTGTCGTTCCTTCACTGTTGCTGGTTCAAAATCCTGGAACTCCTTCCCTAACTGCACTGAGGGTGCATCGACACCACATGGACTGCAGCAGTTCAAGGCGGCAGCTCACCACCACCACCTTCTCAAGGGCAATTCAAGATGGGCAATAAATGCTGGCCCAGCCAGTGACACCCACATCCTATGAATGAATTAAAAAAACAGACACTCCTAAAAGTGAGAGGCAGAGTCCGGAGGGTAAGTTTGATTCAAGGAGGCCAACATGATATCTTTGTCATTAAGAAAAAGATACACGAAGGCTGAATGTTGGAAATTAAAAAGACTGCAGCATCTATGTGGTTTTACAGTACTCCTCCAGAAAATACTGCCCCAGTGTGTAAGGCTTATAATAAGTAGGGAAGATCTCTTCCTGAAGATCTCAGGAAATTGTAGAAGCTGTTTGAAGTTGAAGTCTTTAACTTTTGTCTGGTGAGGTGGGAAAGACAATTGTTATTGTAGGAGATACAGGATCAGCATAGTCACTCTGAATTCTCCCCAGAAAGTTTGCTAAATAAAAATGTATGATATGGATATTGATAGAAAATGTTTTCCCGTTCATTTGTAAGAGTTAATTTAAAACGTGATTTAATTACCAGTCCTGAAATTGCTGATGTTCATAATTTGCCTATTGGTGATATGGATTTCTTAGTAGGAAATGACATTGCTGGGGATAAGGTTTCAAGAAAGCCTGTTGAGCCTGCTGAAACTGAAATTGTAAAGCCATCTGAATTAAAAAATGCAGGAAAAGTATGAGCCAGGTATAGAAAAGTAGATAACAGTACTGAAAGCTAATGATAAAACAAAGGGAAAGAATGCTTTGAAAGAGAGTGGAAAAGCCGAATCCACTGTCGTCATTTTAGAACTACAAGGAAGGATATGTGTTCTTGAATGTAAATTTAAACTTCAAAATGATAAAGGGGTATTTATTGCAAGAAAAGAATTAAACAAAACTCAACACTGTGGGAGGGCAAAAAGCAAGAAGATATGAAGAGAATTAATGGGCTGAAAAGGAACATCAGACTCTGAACTGAACATTGAAATAACCTTAAAGTTCTCAAAGCAGTTAGAGGGCTTCACTCAACAGAAAGATGACGACTTGCACAAAAGGACGCAGTGTTAAACCTGTGTCTCATAGAAAATAAATCAAAAAGGTTAAACCGTGAAAAACTTAAAGTGATCCTGAATTTAAACAGGTTGAGGTGAATTCAATTGTCCTTCATAGCAAATAAGATTTTTGATTGCTTGAAACTTTTTTCAAAGGCTTGGAAATTAAAAAATACAGGGATGGTAGGAAACGGAGATCAGGTGTTAGAACCCTGAACGGAGTGGTTCAGACTGTTTAAAAAATGTAAACCCTGATGACAATTTGGTGTCTGGCTTTGAAGAATAACAAAAGAAATTGCTGAAGCCAGAGGTTAATAAGCGACATGACAAAGGATTTCTCTTTAAACTCGAATGCACAGCTGCCAGTATCCAGAAGCTGGATGATTTGCCAGCAATGTTGTTTTAGGCAAAGTTAACAAGATCAAACAAGTCGTAAAACCTTTGGGCTCATCACAAATAATGTCCCAGGTCCAAACTGTGCACAATCCAAAACAGATTTTAAAAAGCAACGCGAAGAATGCAAAACCAAGTTACAATCTTTTAATCAAGAATCTGGAACAGCAGTACAGACTATGCAAAATGAGAAAAAGAGATCTTCTGCACAGATTGAAAGCAAGTGAATCAACTAACAGTAAAATAAACTCTTTTAGCAAGAAAGTTGGGACTCTTAAGAACTCATGCAAGCTGGACTTTAAATCCTAATTGTCAAATGCAGTTGGCTGTTACAGGTTAAACCTTATATTGTCAACAATGAATGTTTCGTAGCAAAATGTGACAAAACGGGAAAGAATGCTACCTGTACCTGTGATTAATGAGTTACTTGTAAGATGTTTACAAAGTTGTAATTTTTCATCCTTTGATAATGTTATGGAATAAATCGTTACCAAGGTAACTTTTTTTATTTTTAGTGGGGAGCTGTCATGAATGCTGAACATTACAAAACTTATGTTTTGAAACATAATTTTAACTCAAATTCCGGATAAAAACCTCAGCTTGGAGATATGCCCATATGATCTGGTTGCCATGAGGAGAGAAGGGCAAATAGAAATCCAGTGAAGTGGGGTGGCAGTTTCAATACCTTTTCACAGAATCTCAGAAAAAAAGTCAGCCGCTGGTTGAGAGTCAAGAACAAAGGAACTACTGTTGTGGGAAAGCAAGGTGAACTTTTTTTTGTTAATAACCAACCAGAATGTTTGAGTTTGGTTCTGTTCAAAAGAAAGGGAACAAAACAGACTGAGCGCTTGAAAATTTAAGGAACGGACAGTTGCCTAGGTGTGCATTGTTGGTGATAATCATATCCAGGAAACTAGGGCTGAGCGGAACGATTGTTGAAGGACACTGAAAGTTTCAACCTGGCGTGGTGGGAAAAAGTGAACCTCCACTTGAAGGTTGAGTGATTGTGGGGCTGTTCCTATAATGCTACATATCTGCCAGAAGTGTAGGACACAGTGAAAGGGTTTTGTAAACATACTTTGGTTGTATTAGTTAATGCAAAAGTACATTTTCTTTAGCTGGATATATTCGTTGTCTTTTAATTAATGTTTGATCTATGTTAATTTTAGTTTGTTACAGCAGAAGTCTGAAAAAGTGAAATCGTGTTCATCATTTTATTCTCTGTTGTTTGGGAAATGAATCTCTTCTAAAATATTCTCAGTCTCTATGGAGATAGTAATCAAGTATATTAAAAAGGTAGAGAATAATTATTTTCAGAATAAGAGGTAAGCCATGTAGGACTGAGATGAGGAGGAATTTCTTCACTCAGGGGGTGGTGAATCTTCGGAATTCTCTACCCCAGCAGGCTGTGGAGGCTGAGTCATTGAGTATGTTCAAGACAGGGGTCAATAGATTTCTAGATACTAATGACATCAAAGAATATGGTAACAGTGCAGGAAAACGGCATTGAGGTAGATCAGCCATGATCTAGTTGAATGGCAGAGCAGGTTTGAAGGGTTGAATGGCCTATTCCCATGTTCCTAAATTAAATGTTGGTTCTTTAGAGGATGAAACTGGGGGATTAGTAATGGGAAACAAGGAAGAGAGACTCTGAACAAGTGTATTCTTTTATTTGTCTTCATGGTAGAAGACACAAAAAGCATCCCAATAATAGTAAAAGATGAAGGGGTAAAAGGGGGGGAGGGTCGTAGAACTTAGAACATTGATCTTATTGAAACCCAATAAAATTGAGGGGGTTTGATAGGGCAGATGCTGAAAGGATGTTACCCACCCTGAGGTAATCTAGAACCAGGATAATGGGTCTCCCATTTAAGATGAAGAAAGGGAGGAGTTTCTTCTCAGAATTGTTAATGTTTGGAATTCTCTACCCAGAGAGCAGTATAAGCAGACAAATTGAATATATTCAAGACTGAGTTGGTCAGAATTTTGACATACAAGGGAGTCAAGAGTTATGAAGGACAGGCAGGCAGGTTTACGCCACGATCAGCTCAGCTCTTACTGAATGGCAGAGCAGGCATGATGGGCCAAATAGCTTTTCTCCTGTATCTATTTCCTATGTTCTTCTGTTCTTTCAGTACCAGCATATGATATATACTAGAACAAGGAATGAAACTTGATCCTCAATCCAATTATATGGCAAACATATAATGCACATTGTATACACATTAGAGTATTGTTAATAATCTTGCACTCATGTCTGAAATGGGTAAAACGAACAATCTGTCCTCCCACACACACACACAAAAGCAAATGGTTTACACAGATTGATGCTATGATCTTCAATCAAAGAAGAAAGCACCAATTTTGTAACTACTTTATTCAATAAAAATTAAGCAAAGAACTCCCAATATATCCTAAGACTGCTGGTTGAGGCTACTGGTTATTCATTCATGGGATGTGGGCGTCGCTGGCCAGGCCAGCATTTATTACCCATCCCTAGTCTAGTTCAGAGGGCATTTAAAGTCACATGTAGGCCAGACCAGGTAAGGTAAGGTAAATTTCCTTCCCTAAAGGACATTAGTGAACCAGGTGGGTTTTTACAACAAACAACAATGGTTTCATGGTCATCGTTAGATTTTTAATGAATTCAAATTCCACTATCTGCCGTGGCGGGATTCAAACCTGGGTATCTAGAGCATTATCCTGCGTCGCTAGATTACTAGTCCAGTGACAATGCCACTACACCATCGCCTCCCCTTGACAGTTCAGTGGAATACTGTTAGAATATTATACCGCGGCTTCACATGTTCCTTTAATGGAAGTCAAATTCTAAGCTCTCCAAAACAGCAAAATCACTTCCTTTGTACAGTGTCAATTTCAAGCACAGCAGGCATTTCAGTCCAATTCTTACATAAGGGAAGAGTTGCTTAAAAAAACAAATGCATTATAATTCACTAAGTATATTAATATATAGATGAGTAAATGTGTATTATTGTGCTACACAGACTAGGGAAGGGACTGGTTTCAATTCCTCACCTTTCCTGAAAAGGCATATTAACTAATATTAGAGATCTATAATCAGCAACCTTTGCTAGTAAGCATGTGGAAATCAGGTGAGGAATATGTCAACCTCCATGAGCCAAGTGACCAGAGTGCCAGCAGACAATGTGTTGCAACACAAAAATATGTAAGCAGGATTTGGGCGCACAATCCGAGCATCCCTCAAAACAAAAGACGGAACTTGAACCCTCAGTGAAATAAAAGTCCCTGCCCTGTGACATTTGATTCAAATCATTACTGGTACCATCATTTCTACCATCTATCAGAATCCAAATACTGATTACGAAATTGTGAATTAATAACAAGAAAGTTTAACTGTAAACTTAACCAATTGTAACTGTGCTAAGGTATATTTCCTACACTGGTTAGATTTTCCCCACTCTCTTTTATGTAAGATTATGTACAGGTCAAATTGAGGAAAACTAGCATTATGACATTTTTCCACCATTGTCATACATAATCATTACCAAGCAGAGGATGACTGATAGAAGTGATAGAGAGGCATTCTCTCCATATTAAGGTCAAACATGTACTTCATTCCTGACCCAAAAAACACCCTTGTGCTACATTTTAGTATCCTAGTTCTGCTCCAACATGTCTACTTCCCACATTAGTCTTTACGATTTCTGAATAATAAATTGTGGGCAATTCTGTGCTGCGATCCCATGGTCAACAGGAATTGGGTTGAAGTGGCAAAATCTCACTTGAAACTTGTTAAGCCATCTGAAAAAAATATATTCCGCTTACTTTCACCAGTCTAGGCCACCCTAGAAGGGAACAGAGTGTGACAACCTGTTCACCTACATTGTTTCAGCTTCAGTGAATAAATATCCATAATGGGGAGAAAGAAGGTAAACTTCAAGAATTAAGAAGCCATTAATGTAATGGATAAAATAGTATTTATGAATATTTATAAATACTAATTCAAATTAGAAGAGAGTTATATGCAAAATTACAACTATCTCCTAGCTCGATAAACAGTTAGAGACACTGTGGTGGTGTGGGAAAAAAATTGCTGGGTTACCTTTCATGGGGTAAATATGATAAAGCTAGATGTAATGATTGGTAACAGGGCCAGTTGTGTGCTCAAGTTTGGAGTCCTGATGAAATGACTAAGTATTTTGAGATGTGAACTCATCAGTATCAATCTGCATTGATTTAAAGGAAATGGGGGCTGTGTTTGAACAACATTATACGTTTGTTTGAAGCAACAAAGTAAATGAAGCCATGCAGTTAAGTGTGGCAGATATGCGCTTGCAAAAGAATTTTACAGCATATAAGATGATGAAGGCAAAGATAATGGTACATGAAATTGAAGGGAATGTGATCACATTGAGAACCAATGGTTGGTGAGCAGAAAGTAAAGGGTTCCGAGAGAAAGAGAGGTTCCCGGAACAGAGAAGTGTAGTGAATACTATTTCATGTCAAGGCCATACATTCACATACACACACATAATGACTATGTACATAGATGTGCATAGTGCGCATATGATGGGGTTGCAGGTTGGGCAAGAAGGGGACAGATGCAGTTCAATGTATTAAAAATAGGAATTCATACGTTTTGGAAAAAAATCAGGAAAGGAAATAGGCCTTAAATAGAGTAAAGGGACAGATGAACTTTGCTGTGAAAATAAATAAAGTAGATAAATAGATAAACTCACAAAATACAAACTGAGCCCTTAATTTTTATCTGGCGATACAAAAAGAAAAAGAGGTAATGCTGAATCTGTACAAAATATTGGAGTTCTGTGAGGTTTTGGGCACCCCATTAGAGATAGGATAACAAAATATTATAAAAAGCGGTGCACAATAAATTCATTAGAATGTTAGCAGCAATAAGGAACAATAGTCAGGAGGAGAGAGATATTAGGATTTTCTTGCTAGAGCTGAGGTGAAGAAGGGCTGAACTAAAACATTTTTTTTTAAATGTAGTTGACCAGCAAAACAGAAACACAAATTTATGATTGCAAGAAGAATTAAAAGGTCGAAAAAAAACTAAACACAAGAGGGTAGAATACACAAGTTATTCTTTCATACATTCTTGCAAAAGATATTTCAAAGGGTATGGGGATCAAGCAGAACAAGCAATTAAGCTAGGTGGCTAATATGAAAAACACCATTTAATTATTGTGTCAAATCACCCTTTCCTATACAGTGATATATGATCACATGTTCCTGAGACGCAAAGATTTAAATGGCTAATCTAACCTAATGACTAATCCATACTAATTTTCAACACTGAAATGATATTGAATGTAAAGGGTGCCAGGAGGTAATTGCAAGTTAGTAAATGGAAGACATACAAATGAGGTCAAATTGCAAAAGTGAAACTCAAGAGGTTTATGAAAACAACATATCAGGTTAGACATACGTGGCCAGGACATTCTAATGACTTGGTATGCAATATATCCTCAATAAAGGATTGATTGCAATGTTTAACGAACATGACAATGAAAGTTTAGTGACTAATATTATGTAGTTGAGTCATGAAAAATAATTCAATCTATATTACAAAAATTAACCACAGAAAAATTTGTTAATTGTTTCTGCTTACGAGTATTGGGTAAGTGTCTCCGGATTATTCTGCATATTAAATGGAAATTTCTCTCCCAAGGCGAAGAGCTTTTCCAATGCTTCATAAATGAATATAATGCAAATAAGAGCAGCAAAAGCCTCTTCTGTGAAGCGAGTTATGTAGCAAACCAGGCTACTCGCATCAGTGGCAACCAATGTTATGCAGAGCAATGCAGTCCACAGTCCAATGCTGGCTCGAAGTGAGAGATATGAAAGCTCATATTCCCTGTTGATGGAAGGAATATACATTTAAGTCACCTTTTCAGTAAGAAACTGTACATAACACACAAATAAATGAAATTCCAGAGGCCTGCTTCATATGGGAACATACAGTTCAATGTACTGGATTGGTTGGCTCCACATGCAACTTACTTGTCACCTTGGCTGTCAATGACGTGCTTCTGGACTACTACAATAGGTAGCAGCAGCTTTCTTCATCATTGATTGATCTTTTCTGATATTCAGCAGGCTAAGTGAAGCCCTTACAAAATGCTCACAAAGGATATTTGAACTGCCTTTTTTGCACCATTTAAGCCTAAGTTTTGTCCACACCCAAATCACTTTACTTTTGAACACCAATTACATTGAGGGAGACACCTAATTGTACGTTCCCTCGAACAAAACAGCTCTGGTGTCTGAAGGGTGCCTTGGATTTTTTTTTTCTAGAGACATATGCAATATAAGCTCAGGTGACTATGTGCCAGGGGTGGGGAAAATATGTTTTTATAAAATAAAATATTGACTACTAGAATGACTGTGTACCATTATTTGCTTGTGATGTACCCAAAAGGTTGGTACAGACATGTTGAATTTCCCTTGATGGAGCTGGTGGATTTCCTGCCTGCCTGATCATAAAATAAAGGATGTACCATATCATTCATTTAGCCATTTTCTGGTGAGGAACAACCTGAATCTAGCACCTGGCAGCCATAAATAGCTGACAAGAATTACACAGCGGTTTAAAATAATTTACATAAAAAACAAAGCATGATAGGACAACTAAAAGGCAACCTAATCAGGGTAAGGAACAGCATAAAAGTACTCAAAATGAAATTGAGAAATAATCAAGTAAAGTTTATCACGTCACCATATCAAGTAGGGCTGTCTAAGTCCAATGATTGCACTCATTAGGTAGAGACAACTACCAGGTTGGTTGTTGGAATTGATCTCTAAATGCCATTCATAAAACACCTAAGTGCATCTTCAGTGAGGGAGATAACTCTGGGATGCCAGTTAAATCCTAACTCTGTTCAGGTTTCAGACAGAGTATATTCCAGAATCAAAGAAACAGAACAAAGGAAGAGGTCAAGATGCTTCTGAATACACCATGGCACAGGCATAAGCCTCAATAGCAAAATCTTCAATAGCCAAGCTGTCAGAAATAAACCTGAGAAGTCTAGATCGAGTTCTTCACCAGATATCTGAGACAAGAGATCTACCAGAGGTGGGGATGAATGTCCAAGAATCACTATGGCCCCATCATGGCATCATGGTGTATATCCTGCTAGGGTATCAAAACACTAATTGTTTTTCTTTTGGATCTTCTTTGGGACTCCAGAACTTAATGAGAGTGGAGAAAGGTGTACAGAAACTTCTGCCACTTCTACTTGTCCAGTCACAATAGTGCCTCCTCTTCATGCAAAACTGAGAGCTATTGATTTTCTGCCAGAGCAAACAGATCTGCGAACATAATGAGGGCATTTATACCTGAGAATGAACTGTTGAACAGCAGGTCAGCGCGCTGCTCATCCTGGCCAAGGTTATACTTAAAGAAACGTCAAATGTTTATTCAAAAATGCTACATCAATGTCAATTCATTGGAGGCTGGCATTGCAGCAAGCAACAGCCTGTTTGACAAGAGAACATAACAAAGATGCAGACTAATTTTGCATTACAACTTAAACTTGAGCCCAAATAACCTCTCTGCTTGAAGGTCAAACCAGATTGCATGCTAAATTAGTTCCTGTTGGATCCACTGGCCTTGGTCCAGAATTTCCAAGTTTAGATACCCCAACTCCTCAGCTAAGTATCAGAAAAAAAATGTGCCAACAATGTAACCCTTCAAGAATATTATGACTCTGAAACTCTGCAAGGGTTCTTCTGGTCTTCCATTGCAACTCCAGTAGAATGCCAGGAAACAACGAAAATGGCAGGATACCAGGAGAAACGTTACTAAATTTTAGGGCCTATGTATCTGTGCTAACATCAAAGGGGGCATACATTTCCAGGAAATGCATGTGTGTTGTAACTATTCTATGGTTTTTATCCTACAAGAAGTTGAACTGAAGATGCCCAATGAATATGGTCTTGTAACTGAGACTACAGGGGGAGTGTTCTCCATCATGACAATGACAGATAGGTTTTGAGCAGCCACAGTAATGCAGCATTGCAGCTGAACAGAAAAAATCTTCAAGAAACAAGAATGGATAAGTCCAGTTTTGCTTTGAATATAACCAAGATTACTCTGAATTGCTGAAAAACTCAAGCTGGACAAATGCTTGATCTGTCTCTCACTAAGAAGCTTTAATGAGCAAAAATCTAAATCATAGAAAGTTGCTTCAATGACGTAGGTGAAAGCTGGCTCCTGAAACAGTCAGACATTTTGTAAGCACTCTTGGGAAGCACATCTACAAAACTGAACATTCTATGACATGGCCAAATGACAATGCGAAAATAGTATAAATTCATTAGCTGCTTGATCAATGGTCTGAATCGCGTGAGGCATAGTAACCAGCTTGAACTGCTAAACAAATTTATAAAATGTCCCAAGGTCTACCCTTTCTTCTCCCGATAATCAAAATTTCTTCATGTCACAGATGTAAAATTCACTCCCACAATGAATGACCAAAAGTTCTTAATGGCTACCACTGCCTAAAGACTGCATTCCGATAGGCAAACGTTGTACTGCATTTATTCTTAAATGTTGAGAATCTGGCTTCAAAATGGAACATATAGCCTGCAATAAAGATGGATCAGTATTTTTATGGTCCAAGGATTCATAGCAGTGCCCCTGCCTCTGTTTACAAAGAACTGAAAGGCTATTCGCTTAACATGCCCTTAGATGAGGAAACTGGTTACTATTGGGCAGAAAAGACAGATGAAGGACAATTTTGAAGATCTCTTGCTTACTTAAATTATAAACATTTTAATACTGGATTTTTGATGCTTGAAGCCACACCTGCAAGCTCCTCCAAGTTACACACCAGCCTAACTTGCAACTATATCACCATTCCTCCATGTCGCTGGATCAAATAATAGAGGAAGGAGAAAGAAGAATGGGCATATGTATACACAACAAGGAAAATTATGAGGGTGATGCCTGTTTATGCATCAAAGGGAATCTGCACTTTGCCTATTTTGGGGCCAGTTATTTTTAAAAGGAGAGAAAAATCACCAACTCATTCAAAGCATATGTGGTAGGTGAAATCTATTTTTCTTTCATTTCTAAAATTCATTATACTGGCAAGACCAAGTTAATGATGCAGCTTGCTCTTGAGATTTGCAAAGCAATTTTTTTTTGTTTCACCCAGCACATTCAAAGGAGTGCCAAATAATCTCAGCTCCCCTTCCTCTTCTTCCTCTATTTCAAGAGAATTCATTTATTTCTCATGCTTACCCCTTATTGAACTAAGAGAGAAATTCAACTTTGACAGTTACATAAACCAGCAATAGTGGATTGTTCACATGCTGTCTAATTTACGTTTCTATTGACATGCAGCTGATCTGCTACTGCACACTCGTGCCTTTTCTGAACTTGAATTTTATCCTCCTAGTTGCAGGATGCAATACACTTTACAGAACAGTATAACTTTCTCCTCAGAAGTAGCAACAAGAAAAGGGAAAAATTCTTACTTGCATAATTTGAATAATATTTTTTCGAACACCAATACAGGTCCTGTGCTTCCCAAAATTGTAAGCGGCTGTCCAGCAAATAAGGAATAGACAATTCCCGTCATTGAGGCTCCAAAGAGAGATTCTATTGCACTCTATAGGAAAAAGTAAACCAAAATTTTATTTTATGTAGTTTTTTTTTGTTATTTATTTCTAGCTTTGCAGTGGAAAGGGGGAGGAAGATTTTTTTTTAAAGATTGTTCCAATAACATCCTAATTGCGCCATGAATTGTGATGTAACTTACACTCAGTTTCAAAAAAATTACAATGGAGCTTTCTTGCTCAAAATTCTTTTGCAATATGAGTCTTCCATATAATCAAGATTCTCACTCCAATATTATTAGCAGACACTGATGCTCTTCTATACAATAGCACATGGAATTTTCAATGTGAGACGATGAACCAGAAGGATCAGAGTGACCAGCCCTGATATTCACCAAGGCAAGCGTTCAGAATAGGGGGGAGGAGTTGTGGTCAGGGAAACTCAGAAATATTGTGGAGGGGATAGTGGAGGAGAACTTATCCTGATTAGAAACAAATTAAGCAAGGCAATTGTAACATTACACCAGCTTCATGCAATATTCATATTAGATCTCACATGATATTACAGCAACTTGTGACATAAAACAGAAAATGCTGGAAATGCTCAGGTCTGGCAGCATCTATAGAAAGAGAAGCAGAGTTCACTTTTCAGGTTGATGATCTTACATCAGAACTGGATTTAATTTATCTAGATTTTCAAAAGGCGTCCCATAAGCTGCTTCACACTCATGAAGAAGAAGTGGAGTCAAGGGACAAATGGGAGAATGGATTGTTAGCAGGCTTCAAGACAGAAAGCAAAGAGTGGGATTAAATGGTAGTTATTTAGACTGGCAGAAGGTGGGAAGCGGTGTTCCACAAGGATCAGCGCTGGGATCAATGCTGTTCACAATTTATATTAACAATTTGGACTTTGGAATCGAAAACACAATTTCTAAATTTGTGAGTACACCATATTTGGGGTTGGAGGCAATAGTTAACACTGAGGTGGACTGCAACAAATTAATGGGGGTCATTAATAAACTTGTAATGGGCAAATAATTAGTCAATGAAGCTCAACACAACCAAATGTGAAGTGGCACATTTTTAGTAGGGAGAATAGAGGGGTTACTTATTCATGGGGGGTGCAAGTGTAGATGAGATAGAGGAACAAAGAGATTTTAGAGGAAAAATACACCAATCACTAAAAGTTGCCAGAGGTTACCAAGGTCATTAAAAAAAAAGCAGCACCAAAGCTTATTTTTAAGAGTAATTGAAAATGTTGAGAAGTTATGCTAAATCTGTATTAAACATTGGTTAGACAGAGTACTCTGCACAGTTCTGGTCGCCATGTTATAAAAAGGATATATAGGCGCTAGGGAGGATGCAGAGAAGATTTAGAAGCATGATACCATAAATGTGTGGGTATACCTATCAGGAAAGGATTGGCTGGCTAAGACTCCCTTCTGCTGAAAAAAGGAGGCTGAGGGGAGATCTAATGGTAGTCTTAAATTATGAAAGGTTGTGGTAGGGTGGACACAAAGAGAATGTTTCCACTTGTCAGTGAGAGGATAACTAGGGGCCATCAATATAAGATAGTCACCAAGAAATCCAACAGGGAACTCAGAATGTCTTTTTTTCCCCCAATTCACTAGTGTCCGTGTGGGAATTCATTTCAGAACATTGCTTGTTAAAAAATTACATATAAATGAATGATAACAATAAAAGAAAGAAAATTACTCTATCATAGATATCTAACTCTAATTAAAAACTGATAAAAAAAACTATTCCAATACATTGAAATAATCAGTGAGTCTCACCCTAAATGCATATCCTCATCCTTACAAGCTCCTGTTAAAAGTTCTTTTTGAGAAGTGCACCGAGTTCAGGAACCATTTTGTCCTGCATCTGAGGGATTGTAGCCTTTTTCCTGGACGCAGCCAGCAGTAATATTGAAACTAGGGTTGATTCTCAATGTTCATGACACACTACTTTTGTCAAAAAAGATCTGCTCATCCTGCCCTTCCTGCCTGGTTTGATAATCTCTGTACCCTTAGAGAGTCTGTTTTCCTAAGACAACAATACCAGGCAAGAAATTCAAAAAAGATAGTACTCTCGACTACAGCCATATAGAAGTTTCATGATTGTAGGATCTACTCGAAAACATTTTAATTTTCTGAGGTAGTATAATTGTGTATGCCCCTTAGCCACCACATCTGTACACTGTTCCCTCCAATTCAATTTATCTAATTTGACACCAAGACACTTGTAGTTAGTAGCTATTTCATGTCCATATCAGGAAGCTTCACAGGAACTGGCTTTTTCCTAAAGTCTATAATTAGTTTTTCCATCTTGTTGTCACTTAGTTTAAGAGAATTGTTATCGCACCATTTTAAAAACTTCTCCACCAAGTCCCTATAATTTCCTGGAGACCCACATGTACTGCATCATCTTCATCATACTCTGATCGACACTCATTCGTATAGAGGATGAAAAGTAAAGGTGACAGTACACAGTCCTGAGGAGATCCAGTATTCGTTAACATGGGCTCCTGATAAATCAGAGAAACTAACACTTGTTGGGTCCTGTTGTGAAGCAAATCACTGATTTAAAGTAGGAGAGTAAGATTGAAAATAAGCTTGAATGGTTGCATAGTATTGAAAGCTGAAGAGAAATCAACAAAGGTAGCACGAGAATAGCTGCCTAATCTATCTGTGTGCTGTTGGATTAGATGGTCAGAACAGCATTGTCCAATGGCTTATGAGGTTGACAGTCAAATTGTAACTCATATGTGGAACAAGATGACGTAAAAGACACTTTGACACAATGTGCTTAAAACAATTCATGACTATCAATGCAAGAGCAACTGGTTCGTAATCATTCATCTTGGCAGGCCATGACTTCTTAGCAACCAGGACGGTGATGGTGGATTTCCATTAGCAAAGAACAGTACGCATGTCAAACGATTTCTGAAAGACTAGAGAGAAAGGAATAGCCAATTGATGAAAACATTCGTGAAGAATTTTTCCCAATCTGATCTGATCTGGGCTAAATGCTTTCCATGGAGAGACTCGCTTGAATTGCTTCTATACCTCTCATTTTCTGATAATAAAATAAGATCCTTCTAGTTCACGAAGTGAAGCTGCTGCAGAATCATGTTCCTCAAATGCATCATCTTCAAACAGGCTAAAATACTCAGTTCAATTCATTCTCAACATCACGGGAATTGGCTGTAAACCAAAAGAAGTCATTTCTCTTTTTCAATGTGAAACCTGACATTTTATGCATATTCTTGCACTCATCTCTGGGATTATTTGCCCAAAAACAGTTATGCAGCCTGGCTCAACATGGATGTTTTGCATTCTGAATTTCCTTTCTCACCTTGATTTTTCATCAGTCAAGCTTGTTGTGGTCCCCTACACTAAATGCAATTTGTCTTTTCTACATTATTGCTTTCAAGTCCTTTACAATCTAGGGTTTCTCATTTGGATAGATCTTAATCATTTTAGTTTAGACATGAAGCTGTTCACAGATGATTATATAATCATTTATGGTATGTGTTCTTATTTATGTCTTCTTCCTCTAATAATTTATGCTTTCAAAGCAAATTTGCAGATCTTACCCAAAGAGTGATGATAGTGTGGAACTCACTATCATACAGAGTGGTTGAAGTGAATAATAGAGATGGATTTAAGGGCAGGATAGACAAGCATATGAGAGAGAAGGGGATAGAGGTTTACAAAGATAAACTTAGATAAGGAAAGTGGGAGGAGGTTTGAGTAGAACATAAATGCAAGCATGAACTGGTTGGACTTAATGGACTGTTTCTGTGCCATTTTTCCGATGCAATCCTATGTAAAGCTTCAGGTCATTCCAAACGTAATTACAATTGGTCAGTCAATCTTTTAACTTAAACACCATCACTAATTTCAGGCTTTTGCTCACAAGTAAACAGCTTTTACTGTCTTACATATGCACAGTGAAGCATCATTGTTAACTGCAGCAACTCACTGTGGCTCCTTCGACAGCACCTTCTAAAACCACGACCTCTACCAGCTGGAAGGGCAAGGGAAGCAGATGCATGGGAACACCACCATCTGGAAGTTCCCCTCCAGCTATACACCATTCTGAATTAGAAGAATAACGCCATTCCTTCACTGTCATTGGGTCAAAACCCTGGAAATTCTTTCCTAACAGTGCTGTGGGTGTACCTACACCACATGGACTGCAGTGGTTCAAGGCAGCAGCTCACCACCACCTTCCCAAGGGCAATTAGGGATGGGTAACAAATGTTGGCCTTGCCAGCAATGCCCACATCCCCTAACATTTTTTTTTAAATATTAGATTAGACATTTGAGATTGTGTACTGCTAAAATGGCATAAAATTATCCTTAAAGCTGGTTTATCTTTCCACAAATGTATAGGAACAGTAGTAGCCCATTCAAACCATGAGCCTGTTCCTCCATTTAATGAGGGAATGTTGATTCATTCATCCATATTGGTTCCATGTCCCTTAATAACCTTGGCTAGCAAAAATTGAGTTAGCATCCAATGCTTTTAGTGGAAAAGCATTCCACACTTCTACCAGCCTTTGCCTGAAGAAGTAGTTTCAAATTTCTCTCCTGAATGGCCTGGCTTTTAAGTTATGTTCTCCACCAGCAGAAGTTGCTCTTTATCTACCCTATCGACTTCTTTCAAAATCCTAAAAAAGCTCAATCAAATCACCCGTTGGTTTCTATATTCCAGGCAATCATTAATAAATTAACTGGTAACAAACTCTGGAGAAAGATAGTATCCCTGATGGAAATCAGTCTTGCAGAGTAAACAGAGCATAAAGCATTGCAGAAATCACAAGAAAAAATATATTCATGTCTTGTATACTTACTATATTGTTTTCTGTAGCTTCCCCCAGTAACCCTCCAAATGTGATGACAGGGGACATGCAGGCACAATAAAGGAAAAGAATGGATGCCAGGCACTGCAGACTAAATGCATCTTTGAAGTCACTCAAGTAGAAGGGTGATTTTCTTTTGATGTCACGGATTAAGCCACCAAATAGCCTGTGGGGTAATTTAGCAGTTTTCACAAAACTTCCAAATCCAGCATTTTATCTTAAATGTGAACAGAAGGCAGGGGTACAGCACATTTAATTCCACCCAGCTGGGTCAAGGATTATATAAGGCAGCATTTTCTGTTTGGCGTGCGGGGCCAGCCCCCGCACACTGACGCATAGTGACGTCAGGCGTGCGTCCCGACGTCACCGTGCGTCATTCCGATCTTTTGTTTGGCAGGCATGCACCAGAGTCGGCTGCACGCGCACCAAACTGTCAAAGGCCATTAATTAACCACTAACCAATTTGACAGGGCTGCCCGTCCAACCTTAAGGCTGGCGAAGAGCCCAGGTGGCCTTCGCGTTTTTCATGAAACCTCATCCCCAGGCAGGATGAGGTTACATGAAGGGTTTATTAGAATAATAAATTTTTTTTAAACATTTCATAAACATGTCCCAGCGCTGTCACATGAGGGGGCATGTGTAAATGATTTTTAAAACTTTCTTTATTTTAAAATTTGAAACTGAACTTAATCTCCGAGGCAGCTCCATGCCTCAGGGAGATTTCTGCGCTCTTTCGCGTGCATGCACGAAAGAGTGCAGACCCCAACTCTCCCTCTTCCCCTCGCCCGCACAGGCAGCACTGAAAGCTATCGGGCGCCCGTCACGCTGGGCGGATCTTAATTGCTCGCCCACGTAAATGGTGGCATGCAGCCGATCGCGGGCAGCGATTAGTTCCCTTCCCACCCGTGCCCAAGCCTGCTCGACGGAGAGAAAATTCTCTCTATAGGGTAACAGTCACAGCTCCCCTTATGAAAAGTTACTGAACAATCTGATTTCAAGGTTAAGTCACATTACACCCAATCTACTTCTGAATAATAAATTCCAAAATTACAGGTAAACATAGTAAAACTCAAATGTCAATGTTGACAAACTATAGCTGTGTGTGACACATACATCTACTTTCTCATTTGGCATAAGCAGCATTTCATTTCCACCATGATCAACATGGATGCTGAATACACCTTTAGTCATCTACATGCTGTACAGACAGGGGAATAAAGCGCCATGCTTTCTGGATACTAGCTAACCACGTACATACCACATGGGAAGTTGTGGACACTACTGGTGACCTGGACGACCACATGTGCAGGAAGTGTTGCCAGCTGCAGAAACTTGAGCTCCCGGTTTCTAAGTTTGAGCGGTAGTTGGAGTCACTGTGGCACATCCGCGAGGCTGAGAACTACGTGGATAGCACGTTCAGGCAGGTGGTCACATTGCAGGTTAGGAGCATGCAGGCAGAAAGGGAATGGGTGACCGTTAGGCAGTCCAAAGGAACCACAGGTAGTGCAGGAGGCCCCGTTCGCTAATTGTTTTTTTGTTTTGGACGTGGTGAGGGTGTTCGCTCCTCCGAGGAGTGCAGTCAGAGCCAAGTTTATGGCACCATGAGTGGCTCAGCTGTACAGGAGGGGAGGAAGTGAAATAGTGATAGGAGATTCGTTAGCTAGGGGAACAGACAGGCACTTCTGCAGCTATAGACATGACTCGTGGATAGTATGTTGTCTTCTGGGTACCAGGGTCAAAGATGTTACCAACAGCTGCAGGACATTGTTCTCTTGGGAGGGGTGGGGGGAATGTGAACGTAGTCCACGGTGCTACCAATAACTTAGGTAGGAAGAGGGAATGTGGTTCTACAGTCAGAATTTAGGGAGCTAGGTTAAAAAATTGGCAAGCAGGGCCTCAAAAGTAGTCATATCTAGATTATTCCCAATGCCACATGCAAGTGAGTACAGAAATAGGAGAATGAAGCAGATGAATGCATGGTTGGAAAGATGGTGCAAGAGGGAGGGCTTAAGATTCCTGGGACTGACTCTGAGGGAGATGGCACCTGTACAAGCCAGACAGGTTGCACCTGAACAGAGCTGGGACTGAATTCCTTGCACCCTGCAAGGTTTTGCTAGTGCTCTTGGGGGCGTTTTAAACTAACTCGGCAGGGGTGTGGGAACCAGGAGAGAATATTAGAGAGGAACATCATGGTGCACAAAATACTCGCAGTGACAGACAGCACTAGAATAGAAAATAGTAAGTTAATAGATGGAGTCGGAGTAAGGGAGAACGTAATGAAGTCTAAATCAGGGTTATACTGCATATGTGTGAATGCACAGAGTATAGCAGAGTATAGGGGTGGGGGTTACAGGTGCAGATTGCCATGTGGAATTATGATATTGTGGTGATAACAGAGGCCTGGCTCAAGGAAGGACAGGACCAGGTACTAAATATTCCTGGGTTCAAGGTGTTCAAAACAGATATGAAAGGAAGAAAAGGAGGAGGGGTGGTGGTATTGGTTAAAAAGAGCATTGCTGGAGAAAGAGGTATGCCCCAGAGGATTCAAGGGCTGAATCAAATTGGCTAGAACTAAGGAACAAAAAGGGTGCAATCACATTGCTCGGTGTAGTCTATGTTCCACAAACTAGTGGGAAGGATGTAGAGGAATAAATCTGCATCAAAATTAGAGAGGTGCAAACATTATAGAGTAGTTATAATGGGGGACTTTAATTACCTGAATATAGACTAGGATAGAGGAAGTGTAAAGGGCAGAGAGGGGCAAGCGTACCTAGATTGTGTTCAGGAAAATTTTCTACAGCAGTATGTGCCCAGTCCAACAAGAAAGGAGGCACTGCAGGACCTGGTTCTTGGAAATGAGGTGGGCCAAGTAGATCAAATATCAGTAGGGGAACATTTGGGCGACAGTGATCATTGTATCATAAGGCTTAGGGTGATGGTAGAAAAGGACAATGGGCAAGCCAGAATACGAATAATTAACTGGGGGAGAGCTGACTACAACGGGGCAAGAACGCAGCTCAGCGGGAAAAACTGTAGCTGAACAATGGGCTACCTTCAGAAAAGAAGTAGTTCAGGCACAGTCAAGGCATATTCCCTCAAAAGGGAAAGGTGGGGCAAACAAGTCCAGAACTACCTGGATGAAAAATGAGATAGAAATTAAGATAAAGAAGGATAAGTGTGCTTATGACAGGTGTCAGATAGAAAATACAATTGAGAACGAAGCTGAATACAGAAGGGAGGTGAAAAAGCAAATAAGAGAAGCGAAGAGGGATTGTGAGACAAGACTGGCATCCAGCATAAAGGGGAATCCCAAAGTCTTCTACAGGCACATAAATAGTAAAAGAGTGGTAGGAGGGGTAGGGCCGTAGGGGCTAAAAAGGGGATTTACATATAGAGGCAGAGAGCATGGCAGAGGTGTTAAATTAATACTTTGCATCTGTCATTACCAAGGAAGCAGATACTACCCAGGTCATGGTGACAGAGAAGGAAACTCTGTCACTAGAAGGGTTCAAAATTGATAAAAAGGTAGTATTGGATAAACCGTCGGTACTTAAAGTTGACAAGGCACTGGGACCAGATGAGACCCATCCAAGGGTATTGAAGGAAGTGAGAGTGGAATTTGCAGGGGCACTGACCATAATCTTTGATTTCCCTGTACTGAGAGTAGGTGTAAGGGGAGTGGAGAACTGCAAACATTACGTCCTTATTCAAAAAAGGTTGTAAGGATAAGCCCAACAATTACAGACCAGTCAGTTTAACTTGAGTGGTGGGAAGCTTCTGGAAACAATTATTCAGGATAGAATTAATAGTCACATGGACAAGCCTAGGTTGATTAGAAGAACCAGCATGGATTTCTTCAGGAAAATAGTGCTTAACTAACTTGCTGGAGTTTATTGAAGAGGTAACAGAGGGTCGATGATGGTAATGCTGTTGATGTGGTGTACATGGACTTCCAAAGGGCATTTGATACAGTGCCGCACAACAGACTTGTGAGAAAAGTTAGAGCTCATGGAATAAAAGGGACAGTAGCAACATGGATACAGGATTAGCTGAGTAATAGGAAACAGTGAATAATAGTTAATGGATATTTCTCGGGCCAGAGGAAGATTTGTAGTGGAGTTCCCCATGACTCGGTATTGGGACCCTGGGTGACTCACCAATGTAATACAGTGCCTCAAATTGTATAAGCAGTAACAACTTAGGTTAATGTTTGTAATTGCCCACAAGGTCATGAACTGGAAGGAAGTTAGAAAAAGGAGATTATCATGTACTGTGCTCTTGTAGTTTCTAGTGACCAGATTCAACTGAAGAAAGCGGGCTAATTAAAACCTCACAAGTGACATTACTCAACAATTACACGAGGTATATCTAGTGAATCATAAATGGGCAGTGTTGAATTAGCCACCTATCATACACCCCATCCAATTTTCCTTTCTGTTCACTTACATCGAAATCAGGTTGTGTGTATAATGAGGTGATCCGATACCACAAGTTTTATGCCCCTGAAGTTAAAAATTGTGCCAATTAAACTAACTTATATGGCAATAAGATGTATTTATTTCAATGCCAAACGCTATTTACCTTCAAATTAATACTTTTGAAAGGACTGCTGGAAAGTAGTAACTGGACAAGGAAGCATATGTAACAGGCAACATCAGGAATATGATTGCTCTCTCTTTTAGCCTATATTTACAAGATCTTACTATGATTGCTCCTTTCCCAAAACTCTCAAAAGCTTGTGCCATAGATATTCAAGATAGTAGTATGTAAAGCACGGAAAATTAAGAAGCCAAAAAAGGCTTCAAAGCTCCACAGAATTGATTGCGCAATCACGCGAAATTAATCTGAATTAGTCACTAAGAAAAAATACATGTAAAACAAACCTTCCAGTGCGCTCAAGTTCTGGCCCAGTGTGATGCTCTTCATGATTTGTGGTTCCATTGGTTATTGGTGGACCATTTGGAAGAGGAGGAGGACACTTCCGTTTTTCCTTTACATAACAGGTAAGAGGAAAAAAAAACAATTATTTTGCAAATAAGCTTTACTCAATGATTCATTAAATATCTTCTAGTCTGACAATTAAAAGTTCAAGATTCATTTACTAAATTAAATTTGAAAAGTTTCATCGATTTAAGTTCAGTTCACCAAAGCTGAATGGTCAATACGTCAGTCACAAGTACAACTTTTAATCACACTTGAAAAGGAAATGATAGGGTTGAAGAAGCGAGGAGAACAGTGTTGTGAATATCTCATTCATAATTCATATGTTTCAGAATATAACTTCTAGCTTTAGGAAATTAAAGTTTTAACTGTAGAAAAATAGGAATATTTGATCAAGAAACTGATCAGCAACCGTGAAGGAAATGCAATTCAAACAAACTTGGAGTTAGTTATATTTAAAAACTAACCTATGATTATCTTCAAGGTCAAAGTTAAAAGCGTAAACACTGAACAATAGATGACCCATTTCTGGACGTCTTGATAGAGCTAGGGGGCTGAATTTTTTGTCTGTCAAACGGGCGGGGAGCCGATCCCCGCCGGAGAAGTGGGCCCCGCCGCCATTTTAAGTGGGCGGGACAATTAAGGCCCGCCCAGCGTGACATCCGCCAGGAAGCGCTATGCGTTTCCTGTGTGGGCGGGGTGGGGGGGGATTCCCCAAATGCGAGAGTGCGCTCTAATGCACATGCACGCGAAAGAGCGCACATCTCCCTGAGGCTATGTGCTGCCTCAGGGAGATCGCTGAAAGGTTTTCAAACTCTACAAGTAGAAAAATAAAAAAAGTCATTAACATGTCCCCCTCATGTGACAATGTCACACAAGATGGGACATGTTAATAAATTTCACAAAAACCTTAATAAACTTTTTTAAAACCTACATGAAACCTCAACCCGCCAGTGGGCGAGGTTTCATGTTTTTTCAGAAGCCCGTCCAATCTCCTGGCCTGCCCACCAACCTTAAGGTTGGACGGGCAGGTCCTTTAACTGTTTTAATATTCCTGTCAATGGCCTCAATTAGCCATTGACAAATCGGCAGGAAGACAGCTGATCGCGCTGTGCCGCCGCCTTCCTGAAGACGTAAATGGGGCAGGATGACGTCCGGGGTTACCCCCGACGTCATCCCGTGTCATTTTCACGTCGGCAAGCGGGCCCCGCCTCCTGCTCACCGACGGAAAAATTCAGGCCAGGGTGTCCATCATTAAAAGCTAGCAATTCTGGAAAAGGGGACTGTAATACTCCATTAGAGATAGAAATTATTCATTTGGGTTGCAGAGTCTTAGCTGTGTTGAAGGTAAAATAGTTTTCTTGCGTTTTTATTGAATCATCCCAAAGCATATGATGCTGCCATGGAGATAGTGATTCTGTGTGAAACCTTGGTTAGAAGGTTTTGTTTAATTTATCAGTGTGCATTTGCTGACAAATGCAAGCAGTTCAGTTTAGGTTTTGTGAGGGAAAAGCAGATGGATGATTTGCTGGCTGGTAGAAAAAGTCTACAATCCAGTATTCGTAACTGCCCACGAGGTCATGAACTGGAAGGATGTTAGAAAAAGATTATCATGCACTGTGCTCGTGTACTTTCAAGTGACCAGATGTAAAGAACTGAAGAAAGTAGGCTAATTAAAATATCACAATTAAGTTACATTGCTCACCAATTACATGAGATTACTCGTGTGGCAGAAAGCAATCAGCCCCAGGAAAAAATTGGGAAAAATCAGTGTGTGTGTGCCCAAGGCCAATACATTGAGGTAAAAAGTCCACAGTGGTGAAGTCTTTAAAGGAAAAGTGGAGTACCACTTAGGCAAAAGCTAATGGAAGGATCCCATGAAATTTGTACCTTGAGGAATAGTTGGAATACTAAGGAGAATTGAAGTAAATTCCGGAGGGCTATTGCATGCCTTTTGGCAAGATCCCAAGAAGGACAAATTAACCTTCAAGATTTCATAAGATAAGGGAACTCTTGGGGGCTGGGCAGGAAGTAAAAAGTCAAACTGAATTTATAGCAGGTGTCTTTATAAGCCATAGGGTTAAGTTAATAGTGCAAACTTTGTTCAATCCTTTTTGATATACATTAAAGTTTATTATCGTTTAAAAACAGGAAATCTTGTGGTCTTGTTTTGTTGCTTAATTGCTGAGTGCTTGGATTTCTTCTTTAAACTTTAACGGTCCTTAACAGGATCATAAGAACAGCCTCTGAACAGATGGTTGAGAGAAGGCAAGGAAAATAGAGTCAATAAAAAGCATATAGAGGAAAGTATTTTTGATGGGGAGATTGGCTGTTCAGGTTACTCTTGAAACTGGTTTGCTGAATATGGATGAATCTAAATATAATTTATTTTCTTAAGTTATCAACTGTGCAAAAATTAACTAGGATACACCATTTTAGATGTAAAAATTTGAGGGACCACACCCCAAATCAATGCATGCTCTTGTCACTTTTGGAATATATAGAAATGTTAAATTTTCTCCCTATATACCTATGGCCAAATAGCTGTTCTTTATATGTGGGAGAGAAGAATAACAGGGTACTAACAATTGGAGAGCTCACAGCTAAGTTTAGTCCCTTACTCACCAGATATCCTATCAGGCAGGAGTCGCTGATTGCTATCAGAAACACGAGTGCTGGTTAAACCTTTTACTCTGAACCACCGGAGCACTGAGACAAATTGCAGTGCGGCCAACACCATTCTAATCAAGTTCAACTAATTCAGCACTGATCAAGGTTTCAACCTGGTATTTATCTGGAAATAACATGCCATTTGGCACTAACTAACCTGTTGTGAAGTTTTGGTTAAGTATCCCTAATCAGACAACATCCTGTTTGAAGGGTTTACATTCAAAACAATATAAGAGGCCTTTCCTCTTTACAGATGCTGACTGACCTACTGAGTACTTCCAGCATTTTCTGTTCTTATTCGGAATTGAGCATTTGCATTTCTCTTGTTATTTGGATTCTTTCTAGTCTGTATTCAAACACAGTGCAGGGAGCACCTAGGAATTATCTTTACATCAACTTGTAAACAAATAATGGTTTAACAAAAAACACAACTGAAGTTTTAACATCTGACTGTTGTATTAACACACTTCTTAAAAGTAACTTAAGAACTCATTTTAGTTGAAGTTTTCAAAAGTATTATGCTAAAAATTAAATTCTCATTTCGTTAGGCTGCAAAGAAGATCCTTACCTGTGAAGGAACATTTTTTGGCGGTTCAATTCGTATTGAAGGATCCCACTCTCCTGGTGGGAGAACAGTAACTTGATCTAAAAACTCATCTATTCCTGCCAGCAGGTCTGTACGATCTTTTGCTTTGTAAGCAACATCATGGAAAACCTTAATGTACACACATACAAACATATTTATTAGCCACTCCTGTTTTATGAGAGGATCCAGCAAGGAAGCATGGCTACATTCTTACAATAACTGCAGTTTAAAAGTCAGTCACAGCGATTCTAACAATTAAAGTTTCTGAAAGTTAACATGCAGTTCAGCAGACTTCACTTGGCTCCAAAACAGTGAAGTACAATAACTATAAAACAGGTTATTTCCAATACAATTTACTAAAAGTTTCTAAATTAACAAGCAGATTTAATAAGTGTGAGTTTGTACAAACATTTATTTCGTGGATTGAGGGTTAGTTTAGATCAAGAGTAACCAAATGAAAAAGGTCTCATCGTCAATGTTTGGTTTAAAATTAATTACAGCCCTGTACAGGGCTCTAATGTCATTCTCCAGTAGACCACCTTGAGGAAAAAGTCAACTTGCCTCATCTGTCATTAGGGTAGCTATTGATCTACCAATTTCATGGTATTGCTGTGCTTTGCCAGATGGTCCCAACATAAGAAACAAAAATCTAAACGGAAGGAAAATGTACATTAGAAAATAAAACATCAGTTTTCTAGGTATCACTCTAAATGTTAATAAATTGTTTGTTTCTCCTTGCAGTTTTCCTATTATTGCATTCTTCTTGCAGTTAGCAATTACTACTCAACACTAAGGATAGAATTCATTCTTCATGTATACACTAACCCCACAATTCAGACTTGTCACAAGATGCTCTTTTTTGGATCAATAAGACTGATACTGCACTCCCAGACCAGAATTTCACAACCTGGGAGCACAGAATCACCTACGATATCCATTTTACACATAACACATTTTGCAAAACATGACAAAAATATTAATTGAGTAAACAATGTTAGGACACAGCAGTTGGTAAAGGCTGAGTTATTTAAAATCCCAGAGGGAAACTTTAACCAACTGTCATAACCTACATAACTAGTAGAGTTGATGAGGGGGAGCCAGTGGATGTGGTTTATTTGGACTTTCAGAAGGCTTTCGACAAAGTCCCACAAGAGATTGGCATGTAAAATTAAAGCGCATGGAATTGGGGGTAGTGTATTGAGATGGATAGAAAACCAGTTGGCAGACAGGAACAAAGAGTAGGAATAAACGGGTCTTTTTCCGAATGGCAGGCAGTGACTAGTGGGGTACTGCAGGGATCGGTGCTGGGACCCCAGTTATTCACAATATATATTAATAATTTTGAAGAGGGAATTAAATGTAATATCTCCAAATTTGCAGATGACACAAAGCTGGGTGGGAGGGTGAGCTGTGAGGAGGATGCAGAGATGTTTCAGTGTGATTTGGACAAGCTGAGTGAGTGGGCAAATGCATGGCAGATACAGTCTAATGTGAATAAATGTGAGGTTATCCATTTTGGTAGCAAAAACAGGAAGGCAGATTATTATCTGAATCACTATAAATTGAGAGAGGGGAATGTGCAACAAGACCTGGGTGTCCTTGTACACCAGTCGCTGAAGGTAAGCATGCAGGTGCAGCAGATGGTAAAGAAGGCAAATGGCATGTTGGCATTCATAGCCAGAGGATTCGAGTACAGGAACAGGGATGTCTTGCTGCAATTGTACAGGGCCTTGGTGAGACCACACCTGGAATATTGTGTACAGTTTTGACCTCCTTATCTGAGGAAGGATGTACTTGCAATAGAGGGAGTGCAGCGAAGGTTTACCTGACTGATTCCTGGGATGGTGGGACTGACATATGAGGAGAGATTGAGTCGATTAGGATTACATTCACTGGAGTTCAGAAGAATGAGGGGGGATCTCATAGAAACCTATAAAATTCTAACAGGACTAGACAGGGTAGATGCAGGATGTTCCCAATGGTGGGGGCGTCCAGAACCAGGGGTCACAGCCTGAGGATATGGGGTAGACCATTTAGGACTGAGATGAGGAGAATTTTCTCCACCCACAGAGAGTGGTGAGCCTGTGGAATTCGTTACCACAGAAAGTAGTTGAGACCAAAACATTGTATGTTTTCAAGAAGGAGTTAGATATAGCTCTTGGGGACGAATGGGATCAAAGGGTATGGGGAGAAAGCCAGAGCAGGCTATTGAGTTGGATGATCAGCCATGATCATAATGAATAGCGGAGCAGGCTCGAAGAGCTGAATGGCCTACTCCTGCTCCTAGTTTCTATGTTTCTATATTTTCAACTGGTATGTTTGAGATGCAGCTCTGAATTCAGAAATGAAACCACCAAGCCTCCAGAGGTTTTTATATAAATTAAACACTTATTAATTTAACAAGGAATTAAACACATAAACATGTCTACAAATAACTACCATAATAACTTATAAACAAATCCGCAAATTAATCACTCCTAAGTAAATCTTCACCAAGGCAACAATAACCCATAGACTTTAAACAGACACCAAGCAAAGCACATTTTATCTTACGAATTCAAAATGAGGTTTCTTTCAATTTGGTTCCTTCCCACGGTTGTAGGCTTACAGGCGGCATGCCTGACTTGCACACACAAAACTCTTTTCTGTATATACCTAGCCTTCCCTTTCAATGTAAATTTTCATTGTATCACCAAGCTCTTTGAACTTCACCTCTTTTAACAATAAAACCCCTTTCATAGTACCAATTTTATTAATAATATAAACGTATTGCTCAGTGTCTCCTAGCTAGGTGCAAGATTTCATCCCGTCTTTGAATGGTTTATTCAACATACAAATGTACCCTCCACCTTACTGATTAACATCTCAAAACTACTATACATCAAAGCAACCAGACTTGCCGGCTTTAATCCAATTAAGACACACACACTCACAGACACAGGCCCAACTACAAATCCAATTTTAAATAATTTCCTATAATATTATATACATTAATATCTTCATGACAACAAAACAACTCATGCAGCAAATGAAAAGCATATTGCGAAAACTTTTCATTTAAGCGATGAAGCAAGGTGTTGATGGATTTAGGAAAGTGAAATCCCTCATTTCTAGAGACATTCCCAACACAAATGAAAATGGTTGAGATAGTTATAGGCCAGTCGCCACTGCAGGAACTCCACAGAAATGGGTCCTCAGACAAACCAACTTCAGCTGTTTCAATGATCTTTCCCTCTCATAAGGCCAGCACTGGGGCTGATAATTCAGTGTTCAGCTCCATTCACAGCTCCTCTGATGACTAAGCAGCCCATGTCAGCCTATAGCAGTATGTCAATAATATCCAGCCTAGATTAACAAATTGCAGTTAACATTTGTGTCACAAAAGTGGTGCATAACGACCATTTTGAGCAAAAGAAAGCCCAGCCAATTACCTTTGAACAAAAATAACTGTACATTAATAAGAACAGTGGTGATAAGTGAGTTGGATAAGATACTGGCAGCAAAGTTTTGGATGAGCCGAAGCTTATAGAGGGTGCAGCTTGGAATGCTAGACCATAGGGCATTGCAATAGTCAAGTCCGGAGGTGGCAAAGGCATGGAAGAGAATTTTAGCAGTCAGATTGCGGCAGCACCAGAGACAGACAACATATGAGATGACAGGAAGCAGAACTCTTAAGAGAACATGCTGCTCAAGTTCAGCTTACGGATAAATAGGACACAGACTGCAAATAGTCTATTTCAACCTATGCCAATGGACCGGACAGGTGTTGCAATCTATGGTGAGGATACCCAGCCAATTGTACAGGCCAAAGACAATGGCTGGAATTTTCCAGCCCCGACGTGGCATGACCGCAGCGAAAGATTTGGTGACCGAACCAGAAGTCCACTGACTTTCGGCAGGACCGGACAATCCCTGCAGCAATCAGAGCCAGAAAATCCCACCCTATGGCTTCAGTCTTCCCAACAATGGAAATATGCAGCTCATCCAAGATTAGGTAGTTGTCAAGCTGCCAGACAGAGACAGTGGAGGGGTCAAGGGGGCTGGAGAAGTGAGTTGTATGTCATTGGTGTACATGTGTAAGATGACCCCATTCTGCAGATAATCTCAACAAACAGCGGCATGTTGATGAGTATTAGGAGGGGCCTCAAGGATTGCTGGGGAATTCTAAGGTCATGGTGGAAAGCAATAAAAAAGGCTATTACTGGGGACTAGGACTACAATCAGAGAAGGAAAAACGGAATCAAGTGTGGGTACCTTCTGCATGTCAAATGAACGTGATAACCACTACACTACACTACACAGAAGAAAGGGACCCCACCGAGCTGGATAAAGTCATAAGGCATTGGAGGAGGATGACATGGATATCCAGTATGAACATAATGAGCTAAATGGTCTCTTTCTGTGCCGCAAATCTAGGTTTCAATGTCAAAGGTTGTTAAGGGGCATAGCGCACCACAGTCACCAAGGATGTCATACATAACCGGTTTGACTCTCAAAAGCAATCAAACTATCAAACTAGGTAATCTGATGCACAACCCCATACGGGGAGGGGGGAATGTTCCACAGTGCAGGATCCAAACTGTATCCAACAGTATTAATTCACCATCCAGAGAAATTAGAGCTACCAATTTTGCTGTACAGATTTTGTGGATAACGGCAAGTAGCAAAAGAACAAGAAAATGACAATTTGTCCTGTCACTTGCATCAGAATCTATGCAGTTTTGAATATGTGCTAGTTTATCTCAGGGTGAAATCCCACTTAGCCAAACACCATCACAGTTCAAGGTATTCATGGTGAGCCAGTGTAAAGGATGTTATGGGTCTAATAATAACTTGCATTTATCGGGTGTCTTTAACATAGTAAAACATCCCAAGGAGCTTCACAGGAGTGCTAACAAGCAAAATTCAAACCACCAATAAAGCCACTGCAAAATAATGATTAAATAATGGTGAGTGAGGCCTTTGTTTATCACAGTAGTTTAGATTCCCACCATTTTGTTGCTTGGTCAAAAGATATTTTGGTCAAAGATAGTTTTCCACTAAGAGCCTGAACCAGTTCAGGTGCCAAAGTACGGTCAGGCCTGAACTCTTCAATTCCACATTCCCCAACAATAAGAGACATTTGGTCACAAGGGCAATACATTTTATGGCAGAGTTACAGTCCCAATCTACTTGATTCAAGCTGTTGGTTGAACTTGGCCTTCTGGGAACGTTATACGCATCACAGGATTGCTGTGTTAAACAGTGTAAGTTTAAGGGTCAAAGACATGTGTGCGCGAAGGTACCATTACTATACTGCCTGCATATTCCAGAATGCTCATGTAAAAAAACTAGACTGAATTTATCCCACTTAGAAAAAAATCATAGCTGCCATGTACAAAGCTCCTTCCATATTTTTATTTAGTTTTCCATCTGGACTGGACTGATAGATATTTAGTTTTCTGATTTTATCAATTTTCCTTATCATCATCTCTACCAACACAAATACAAAATGGAGTTGAGCAAGCCACGTCACTGTCATGGTACCAAAGAGGTACCTCATGGACTTCAACAGTCCCAGGAACAGGTTCATCATCACCATCCTCCCAAAGCCAATTAGAGATGACCAACTCACATTCCATGAACTATAAAAATGCACACACAACTGCTATTTCATTTCTAGACAGTGAACGACTGCGGAACTATTTTATGTTGCAAAAAAGGAACAATTTTACCAGGAGTAAATCACAGCTATAGTATACTTCTGATAAAATAAAGGTCATCTTTGATGTCAGTTTCACCTGGTTGGTATAGGAACTTCTGTAAGTCCTGTAAGAAGAATAGCAGGAGACAGACGAACAAAGGCTATGATGGGTCTCTCAAGGAAGTTCACCTCTCCCACTAAGACGTTGGAAGCCTCAGCACCAGGTGGAATCTTCCTCATGAAGTTCATGTCCACCTACAAACAACGTGGATGGGATGGGACAAGATTTTAAGCAGCTCAAAAATATTTTGGCAGCACACTAACAACTGATTACTTCCCCCAACATGAGAAACAGCACAATACTAATGCTAATCTAAATTAATTTCAATTCCTATGCTTTTGTTGTGCACATTGCAATTCAGGGAGATATACTAATCCTTAACCTTCTGGAAATGAATTTTCATTGTAATTGATACTGCATGTAGGAGCAAAGTGCTGATTTAACTTCAATTAAGTATAAAATCTGGAATGGTGCAAATTGGGTGTCTAACCCAAAAACTGGGCACCTTAGAGGTTCAAGTCTGTGATATTGTATATTATTTTAAAGATAAAATCCATTTTTAGAAATTAAATGTCATGTAATACTAATATCTTTAAATATATATAAAATTCCATGTAAAATTGCACCATGAACTGCATTAAGACAAAATGTTTTTAAAAATTTTCAGTTCAAATTCTAAATATCAAAATCAACAAATATTGCTTAACTGTTTCAAATCCAATTTTCAACTAAAATTCATGTTAATTGAACACAGCTAAACTAACAACTGCTGCATATATGCTCATGCTGATGTATAACCATCACCACGCAAAACTGAAGATGCAACACGCACAAAAACAAAAACAACGTACACAACAGTAGCACACATCAGAAGCCAAAGAACTAAAAACTTACTGTCGACCTCCTGAGTCTCATACCAAGCGTGACACAACTACAGTGCCAGGACTCAGACTCCAGTCCAACCAGGAGTCAAGGAAGGCACATTTAAAAAAAAAAACGAGGTCAACGAGGAAAAAGCAAAAAGGGGAAAACAAGAAAAAGGTCATAATAGAGATGCAGGCACAAATACACCTGCTTCAAACTGTAACCTAAATTACTTACAAGAAAGCAAACAAATCACATGACCTAACTATAGCTTAAAAAAAGTTTCAAAATTTAAATATTAAAATTTGAGCCAACTCTGGGGAAAGTAGTAAAACATACTGACAAAGTAAACATAATTCCAGTGATTAAGTAAACAATTTTACCACAGGGCAGTTTACTTTTGGTTTGTAAACCCAAGCAGTGAATAAAAATTCATGGTTTAAGTGTGACCCAAAGTAACAAGCATTGTCCAAATCTTGCAAATGTGCCACAGCAGAAAGGTAAAGCTACGCAAGAGTAGCTGTATGGTCTGCATGCTGTGATTTAATTTAAATTTACATGAATTCTATTCAACTAATTAATGAAAAGTATCTCAACAAGTTGCTGCATATTATTTTTCATGTATTTAAGAAATGATTCACTCAAAATATTCTGTAGAATCCGAACAAAAAAATTCAGTTAATATCTGAAAAGCAGACGCTAAAATTTTCTCAATGGTCCCCTCTCTAAAGATGATCAAATGAACAAACTTTAAAATCTCATCAGCATTATCTGACTGGCTGGTTAAAGTTCATGAGCTACATGATCCCAATTCAACATGAACAATGGTATTTCGCAAAGAATTTAACCATTTTTACCTCAGCCAATGCCATTAAAATGAACCCACCTGATTTTCCTTTCATTCATAAAGAAAAGTGGACAGGTTCCTTTATACCACTATGTGCTCTGAACTGCCTAAGTTTCCCAATATTTGTGACATTGTTACTTGATCATGACCCAAATTATAAGCAAATGTGCTAGAACCAGAGTCAAAGAAATAAAGACAGGTGCAAGCAATATGGCCCATAATGCTGCCAGCAGTAAATCGGAAGATACTCTGTCTTAAGTGCAGGAGTATTATACATTGTAAAGTACGATGTATTATTGTGCTGCTGTGGAGTAACTTTGCATAACCTGGGGGCCCCTTTAGAACAAATGGTCAATTAAAGGCTAATTGATCTTGGTTAGATTTTCAGTTCAATTAAATCAGTGATTTTTTTTTTGCTTGCTAAGTAAATTCAGAGGAAAATTTCGAATCTGGTTTCAGAGATAAGACGTATTACTTTTAAACTATGCACCAGCATTCACATTATGAGCCTCTTAGCATTTTGGACCACATTCTTTTTCTTAATAACAAAAAGGCGTTCAATTCAAAGTCTCTCCTGATAGGGACAGTGGCAGCATGGATACGAAATTGGCTGAGTGATAGGAAACAGAGTAGTGGTTAATGGGTATTTTTCAGACTGGAGGAAGGTTTGTAATGGTGTTGGGATCCTTGCTCTACCTGCTTTGTATTATTACCTAGATCTTGGTATACAGTGCACAATTTCAAAATTTGCAGATGACACGAAACTTGGAAGCATTGTAAACTGTGAGGAGGATTATGTAGAACAAAAGGGCATAGATAGGTTGGTGGAATGGATGAACAAGTGGCAGATGAAATTTAAAGCAGAAAAGTCTGAAGTGATTAATTTTGGCAGAAAGAGCGTGAAGAGACAAGAATGGTTGCAATTCTAAAAGGGGTGCAGGATCAGAGAGTCCTGAGTGTATATGTGTATAAGTTATTGAAGATGACTGGACAAGTTGAGAGAGGAGTTAATAAAGCATACAACATCCTAGGCTTTATTAATAGAGGCATAGAGTATAAAAATCAAGAATTTATGCTAAACTTGTATAGAACACTAGATCAGCCTCAATTGGAGTAGCGTTCAGTTCTGAGTGCCTCACTTTGAAGGATTAGAGGAAGTGCAAAAAGATTCACAAGAAATGTTCCAGGGATGCTGAACTTCAGTTATGTACACAGACTGAAAAAGTTGTGACTCTTCGCCTTGAAGAAGGTTGAGAGATTTGATAGAGGTATTCAAAATCATGAGGAGTCTGAACAGAGTAGTTAGGGAAAAGCCATTCCTATTGGTGGAAGGACCAAGAACCAGAGGGCACAGAGTTAAGGTAATTGGCAAAAGAAGCATTGGAGACATGAGGAAAATTTTTTTTGCACAACGAGAGGTTAGGATTTGGAATGCACTGCTTGCGGGTGTGGTGAGGACAGGTTCAACTGAGGCATTCGAGGCAGAATTGAATTGTTATCTGAAAAAGAAGAATATGCAGGACAACAGGGAGGACATTAAACTGCTCCTACGGAGAACCAGCACAAACATAACAGGCCAAATGCCTTCCTGTGCTCTAACAATTGTGAAATTCTGTGAAACCTAGTGCCCTTTTTATACATAAAACTACTGCGGATGCTGGAAATCCAAAACAAAAACAGAATTATCTGGAAAAACTCAGCAGGTCTGGCAGCATCGGCGGAGAAGAGTTGACGTTTCAAGTCTTCATGACCCTTCAACAGAACTGAGTAAAATTAGGAGAGGGGTGAAATATAAGCTGGTTTAAGGTGGTTGGTGGGGGGGGGGGGAAGAGAAGTTGGTTGGGTGGGGGTGGGGGTGGGGGTGGGGGGGGTGTGGTTGTAGGGACAAGCAAGCAGTGATAGGAGCAGATAATCAAAAGATGTCACAGACAAAGGAACAAAGAGGTGTTAAAGGTGGTGATATTATCTAAGAGAATGTGCTAATTAAGAATGGATCATGCGGTCTCCTCTACATTGGAAAGACCAAACGTAAACTGGGCGACCGCTTTGCAGAACACCTGCGATCTGTCCGCAAGAAAGACCCAAACCTCCCTGTCGCTTGCCATTTTAACACTCCACCCTGCTCTCTTGCCCACATGTCTGTCCTTGGCTTGCTGCATTGTTCCAGTGAAGCCCAGCGCAAACTGGAGGAACAGCACCTCATCTTCCGACTAGGCACTTTACAGCCTTCCGGGCTGAATATTGAATTCAACAACTTTAGATCTTGAACTCCCTCCTCCATCCCCACCCTCTTTCCGTTTCTTCCCCCTCCCTTTTGTTTTTTCCAATAATTTATATAGATTTTTCTTTTCCCACCTATTTCCATTATTTTTAAATCTATACCTGTAATGCCCTGTCAGTCTTTCCACCCCACCCCCACTAGAGCTGTGCCTCGAGTGTCCTGCCATCCATTCTTAATTAGCACATTCTCTTAGATAATATCACCACCTTTAACACCTCTTTGTTCCTTTGTCTGTGACATCTTTTGATTATCTGCTCCTATCACTGCTTGCTTGTCCCTACAACCACCCTGCACCACCTCCCCCACCCCCCCACTTCTCTCCCCGCACCCCACCCCCCCCCAACCTTAAACCAGCTTATATTTCACCCCTCTCCTAATTTTAGTTCTGTTGAAGGGTCATGAGGACTCGAAACGTCAACTCTTTTCTTCTCTGCCGATGCTGCCAGACCTGCTGAGTTTTTCCAGGTAATTCTGTTTTTGTTTTGCCCTATATATAGACTGTTGTGCTTTTCTCTGAGGTCTTGAATGCATTAATTTCCTTTTAAAAGTGGGTGGTTCCAGCAGCATTGAAAACTGCTGCTGACATATTACACCAGCAGAAGCTGCATCTATGGTTAACACCTGTAGACTAAACATTTTCACGTTACGCTTTACACATTCAATGTGAAAATCTATCTGGATGCCAGCAGGCTCATTACCACAGCCTCTATGCCTGCCTGCATACAAGACATATTGTTAATTAGAAGTCCCAAGGGGTTGCCATGGCAGATCTGGCCACTTGTGATTCCAGTGACCCTTCTAGATATTAATAAGGAAACTGGAGAGTTGGAAGGTCCAAGAACTATAATTTCCTCCATCAGTAAGTGTCCAAAGATGCCGCTGTCAATTCAACTTGATTGATTACTCAATAATGGACAGGGGTTTGCCATACCAATAAACTGATAATTGACCCTACACAATTACAAGGATTATGAAACAATCGCAAACACTGTAGTGAACTGAGATATTTATATATAAGGGAATAGGTCATCTTGGATGAGGTTAAACTCAGAGTTAAAATAGCTTCATGGAATAATATAGAAATTCTTAAGTATGAAAAATCATTCAGTGCCTCTATTTTTGACACTATGTCTAAATTATTACCTTGCTGAAGTCCACTGTGCTGTTTTCTCTACTTGCAGTGTTACCCGTTTTTTCAATGCTCTTAGTCTCCAAGATACCTGGTGCAGACTGGGGAGATGCCAGAAGTCCTGTTTATTTTGGATGTATGGGAAAAAGCATTTAGCAAATATATACATATATATATATATATATATATATATAATGTAACTATCACAAACCAAACCATTTGATTGTTAGAAATGGTAGCAGTGTTGCAATCTGTAGAATTTAAGCATATGTTAACACGTGATTAAGAGGCATGGTCACTTAATATTAAATCAATAAAGATAAAGTTTGGTGCTTGCTGCAGGTGTATTGTATTACCTCAAAGTATTAAGCCATTCAAGAACATTTTTTCCATTATGTGTCATTCATTATTTTTAAAATTTAGAAAAAGTACACAGTAAGCTGAGATATAAGGCCCTGTTCCTAGAACAAATCAAGATTCAAAGTGAATAAAGTACTAAATGAGTTAATTGTTTATTTGTATGTTTTTGAGAGTAAAGCACGAGGATGGGGGAATACTCTGTTCACACATCTAATGCAGTATCACAATGTGAGGTTCAACATATTTTTCCAGCTCAGTTTTCAATCCAGCTAGTTAATTTACCCCCATTACCATAAGACCTGATCATCTTCAGAAGCCTCGAAATGGAGCTTTATTCAATTCCAAGGATACTACATCCAATGGGTAGCCTGTGCCGAGTAATTATGGACATAACTTCAGTATTGTTAAAAAAAGAGAGATATGCCGTCAAAGCTTTTCGTCTTGTACTCATCAGGACAGGTTCGCAAAAATACCAATTGTAAAGGGAACAATTACACTGCATGAGAAGAGTGTGCTGATTGGTTAACAAGTGGACTCTGATTGGTAGAGGCTTTGCCATGGAGAATGCACCAGAGAACAGTTAACTGCGAAGCTTATTATTTAAATTCAAACCAGAAAGGTCGTACAAGACATTGCCCTGGGGAAAGAAGCAGGAAATCGCTCTCTCCCAAGTTTTTGTTTAGTTGAAGAATCAATGGGTGGACATGCTCCTTCTGTCTGCAAAGGGCAGGATCCTGTGTGTGAATATATGTAGCTTCTAGCATATATAAGCCACACTGCGAGCCCAACTGATAATCTTAAATTGGTTGTCACTGTCATTCTTAGCACAATCAGGATTGTTTAGCAAGTGCTGTCCAATTGCAGAATCACATCTAACGTTGGATGCTATATTTTGAGCTTTGCAAGCAGGGGCTGGTTGGGTACAGCCAGTACATTGCCTGTTGCAAACAACAGCTGGCAATACCTCTATCAGAATCCACTTGCTAACCAATCAGCAATCTCTTCTCATGCAGTATAAATTGTAGTTCCCTTTACAATTGGTATTCTTGCAAATCTGTCCTGATGAGTGCAAGACGAAAAGCTTTGACAGCTGCTTTCTCAAAGATGCTCAAGCTTTAGACATATTCAAAGAATTCCAATAAATGTGAGACACGGCCTGTTGCTACTAAAATAATATTAACTATTATTGCCTTTTCAGGTAATTATGTTGCTAAATGCTTATATATTTCCCTACTTTAAGTGTTATAGGCTTAATGACTCGAGTTCCAGATTGCCGTTTTTCTATTTTGCCCTTTGCAATAACTCCTGCTATCCTCCAATATAGGTACAGCTTAAACAAGAGAAAATAATAAGTACAAAGATAGCCGTTTTATCTAGTTTCAAATAAATTAATTGATTCACATAAATGTTGCCCTTGCACCAATTTTCAAAGATGTCCTTCAAAATAACGCACTATGCTAACATAATATGTAAAATTTGGTACACATATTGTACTGTACAAAAGGTCCAAGAAAGTGATTAATACTCGATACCTTTTGTAGCTTTAACTTATCTGTACAAAAAAACTCAAATCTTCCGCCCCTCCACAGTTCCCAAGCTCAGCACTAAGAAAATATTCCACTTTGTCTTTCTCGGATCCAAAGTAGATGACATTACACTGAATTCCATTTGCCATAGTTTTGCCAGTCACTTAGTCTGTCTACATCGCTTTGTAACTTCCTACTCTCATATACACAATTTGCTGTGTTTCCAAACTTAGTGCCATCTCCAAGCTTGGGTGCACAACTCTCAATTCCTTCACCCAAAACATTAATATATATTGTAAAAAGCAGAGGCTACAGCACAGATTGCTGGGGCACACCATTTCACATCCCACCATTAATGGAACAGCCTTCACCTGAATGGCACTGGAACTAGTGAATCATGTAACTAGGGCTGCAGACAGGGGGTGGGTGTTCACGTGACATTACATTTAGAAAGTTAGAGGAAGAACATGGCAACAATGCAGGGTAGAAATGCAGGTAATTATAAGCAGAGCGTGACAGGTAGGCACAGAACATATAAACATACGAGTTCACCAGCAAAATTAAAAGCTCTGCTACAGGACAGAGTGAAAATCACAGAATCATTACAGCGCAGCTTGTAAGAAAGGTATTGCAATAATCATGGGAGACTTTAATCTTCATATAGATTGGACGAAGCAAATTGGCAGAGGTAGCTAAGAGCATGAGTTCATACAGCACAGTTCCTTAGAATAATGTTCCCTGGTTGATTCCAGAACATAAGCTATTTCAGACCTGGTAATCTGTAATGACATAGGGAAGAATTTCCCGCCCACCGGGGGGCGGGGTGGGGGGGTTGAGTTCAGGAGTGGGCGCACCTCCGATCGGCGTCCCCAATCGGTGGGGGCGTGCCATTTTACGTGGGCAAGCCAATTAGGGCCTGCCCAGCGTGACGTCCGCCAGGAAGCGCTATGCCGGGACTGCGCTCTTTCGCGCATGCATGTGAAAGAGCGCATTCATCTCCCTAGGCTAAGTGCTGCCTCAGGGAGATCGGAGCCAAATTTAAAAATGGTGCATGTAGAGAAATGGAATTAAAGAAATGGAATTTCCCTGACATGCCCCCTCATGTGACACTGTCACATGAGTTGGGACATGTCCATCACTTTTAAGTAAACTTTTAATAAATTTTTAAAAACCTACGTGAAACCTCATCCCGCCCGTAGACGAGGCTTCGTGCTTTTTCTGAAGCCCACCAGCACTCCCGGCCTGCCCGCCAACCTTAAGGTTGGCTGGGCAGGTCCACTAACTAGTCTAATTACTTTTTAAATGGCCTCAATTGGCCGTTGACAGGTCGGCGGACACACAGCTGATTCGGCTGAGGGAGGGGGGTTCGCGGGAGAGAAAGCGAGAGAGGGGAGTTCGCGAGAGAGAGAGCGAGAGAGGGGGGTTCGCGAGAGAGAGAGAAAGGTCCACGAGAGAGAGGTTCGCAAGAGGGGGGGGTTCGCAAGAGAGAGACAGAGACAGACAGCACACGCGAGAGAGAGGAAGGGGGGTTCGCAAGAGAGAGAAAGAGGGGGCTAGAGAGAGAGCGCATGCGAGAGAGAAAGAGGGGGATTTGCGAGAGAGAGAGGGGGGCTAGAGAGAGAGAGCGCGCGCAAGAGAGAGAGAGAGAGGTTCCCGAGAGAGAGAGCGCACGAGAGGGAGGTTCGCGAGAGCACGCAAGAGGGGGGTTCGCGAGAGAGAGACAGACAGAGGGGGCGTGCGAGAGGGAAAGAGAGACAGACAGAGGGGGCGTGCGAGAGGGAAAGAGAGACAGACAGAGGGGGCGTGCGAGAGGGAAAGAGAGACAGACAGAGGGGGCGTGCGAGAGGGAAAGAGAGACAGACAGAGGGGGCGTGCGAGAGAGAGACAGACAGAGGGGGCGGGCGAGAGAGAGACAGACAGAGGGGGCGGGCGACAGAGAGACAGACAGAGGGGGCGGGCGAGAGACAGACAGACAGAGGGGGCGGGCGAGAGAGAGACAGACAGAGGGGGCGGGCGACAGAGAGACAGACAGAGGGGGCGGGCGAGAGAGAGACAGACAGAGGGGGCACGTGAGAGAGACAGACAGAGGGGGCACGTGAGAGAGACAGACAGAGGGGGCCCGTGAGAGAGACAGACAGAGGGGGCCCGTGAGAGAGACAGACAGAGGGGGCCCGTGAGAGAGACAGACAGAGGGGGCACGTGAGAGAGACAGACAGAGGGGGCACGTGAGAGAGACAGACAGAGGGGGCACGTGAGAGAGACAGACAGAGGGGGCACGTGAGAGAGACAGACAGAGAGGGCACGTGAGAGAGACAGACAGAGGGGGCACGTGAGAGAGACAGACAGAGGGGGCACGTGAGAGAGACAGACAGAGGGGGCACGTGAGAGAGACAGACAGAGAGGGCACGTGAGAGAGACAGACAGAGGGGGCACGTGAGAGAGACAGACAGAGGGGGCACGTGACAGAGACAGACAGAGGGGGCACGTGAGAGAGACAGACAGAGGGGGCACGTGAGAGAGAGAGAGAAAGAGAGAGAGAGAGAGGAAGGGGGCACAAGAGAGAGACAGACAGAGGGGGCGCGCGAGAGAGAGAGAGAGAGAGAGAGTGACAGACAGACAGAGGGGGCGGGCGAGAGAGAGAGAGACAGAGGGGGGCGGGCAACAGAGAGAGAGAGAGCGCAAGAGAGAGAGGGGGCATGAGAGAGAGAGCGCGAGAGAGAGAGAGAGGGGGCACGAGAGAGAGATGGAGAAAGAGAAGGGTACCCCAGGTGGATGGGTTAGTGAGCAATGACACTCGGGGACAGAGGGATTGTGAGCTTTTATCAATTCATTTGGTCTTCTAGGTGAAAACCACGAAGATACCATCTATCCCCCACCCACCCTGCTGCTTGAAGTTTCGTTTGAATATGTTTTGCAAATGTGAAAATTTATCTTTTTTAGTTTGGAATTGCAGTTTTATTTGAAAAAAGAAGAATCAAGATCACTGACATAAGTTATTCCATTTTTTAAATTAAAAGTATGTGCTATTTTGTTGTTTTGACTTCAGTTTTAAGTTGTTTATACAAATGTCATACGAATGGAGAATGAAAAGTGCAATGTGTAATAAGAAATCTATATGTGTGTGAGCTTTACTGTGTTTTCTTCCCTTGATTGTAATTTTGCATAAGAGTCTCAACACTTTGAACTCACAATGAGGAAAATTTAATTAAATAAGCTAAATGTTTTAAGTTATAAGGTTCGAGTTGTGATTTCTGGCCAATAATCACAACTTGAATAGATGTTGAGCAATGTGTGGGAATTTTAATCCAGATACAAATTCACACACGTGAGAAAGGGGTAGTTTTAATGTTTCATCGTGTAAATTCAAATTTTGAAACAACAGATACTGAGTTTGATTAATCTTGGGTGAGAAATGTCTCAAAGTGTTAAGTGGTTTTGAAATAATTGGAACTTAATCTAAAGTTTGGGCAAAGCTGAAGAGAATTCATCATCTCAGACATTTAAAAGGTATCGCGTGTAAAATTTCACCCAATGAGTATACTAATAAAAAAAGTGATATGTCAAAATTACCACAAGGTGGGAGGATTTATGGAATTGGGGCACGAATGTGAATATTCATCCGTGAATTAGGATTATATCACATGTATTGGTCCTTGTTCAATTACTGATAATTCTGTTTCAGCTAATTAGATGCTATATACAGCAATGTGTAAATAAAATGCATCAACAACAGCCTGAGTAACTGAACTCGAGCTACGACCTCTACAAGTTTCAAAACCCCAGTAGGATGTAAAAAAATCATTCCAGTTGGATAAATTACAAAAATTATTTTGATCGTAAAACACTGTTGCAATTTGTATTTTAAAGGGGGAAGGTTGTAGGCCTGCAGCCATTAATTTTTGCAACTTTGTATTTTTGCATTTTATTTCTGCTTTGCTCTTTCTTTTAAGCCTATATTGAATATTTAAAGTTATTTTGTATTGAATCTTACTTTGTAGGCATTGATTTAAACCTAGATGTGATTGTGCTTTGATTATTGATCAACTATATAATCAGGTATATTGTTAGCTGCAGATTTGGACTTTTTCCCCAAGGATTTTTCTTGCTGTTTTTCCCCAAGGATATTCACAGTTGCTGTTTTGACTGAACAGCATATGTATGTGCACTGCCGCTAAAAAGAAAGTTGTATTTTTTCCCCCCATTGTTTTAAAAAGAGGAACTGTTCTTACTATATTGAACCCAACAACCCTTGGACTACAAGCCAGGACGTGAATGGCCTTACATTGGTTGGTCAACTAGCGTGGTCATCAGGAGATAGAGTTTGATTGATGGACATAACACTTGATGGATGGCATATGGGGAGACACCATCAAAAGGTGCGTAAGCAACTTGGGCATTGCGAAGTCTGCATGGCCTTGCAGTGCCTGTGAGGAGAATTGATAAGGACTGAGACTTGTTTTGAGAATGTCTGAACCAGGCCTAAAAAGGCTAGAATAGAACCAGAAATTTGGCTTAAAGGGGCGCTGCTGCCAGGACTCAGGGCTGCAGCCAGAGTGAAATAGTCAACCACCGGAGACTGCAGGAGGAAGGGCCAGGGACGGAGTGACTGAACATAGTGCTCACCCGTTGTAAGGTTATTTGGAGACTAGTAATGTATGGACCAAGGGGAATTTTACCAAATTAGGTTCCTGTCGTGGAGCAGACTAATTTGAGGTTATCTTTTTGGGGAGACGTCATGAAAAGACCAATTTGGGGTTAACATTTCTAATATAGTATATATGTCTAATATAGACTACGTATAATATCTAAGTAGAGTTGTCTTTCCTCCTTTCTTTTTATATATAAAGTGCTTTCTCTTTTCAGTAGTTATCTTTCTTTTTATTTTTTAAATTATAATTGTTATATTACTATTCTTATAATTTATATTTCAATATTCAGTAAAATTGTTGTTTTAACACAATACTTGGCATTGTCACTCACTCCTGTTAATCCAGAATGCGACTCCGAACCCAAGTGACAGTGCATAAAGGGACTCACATCCTTTACACTTGGGCCTCAAATATTTATTGCCTATATTAGTAACTTGGATGAAGGGACTGACTGTATTGTAGCCAAATTTGATGATACAAAGTACAAAGATTGATAGGGAAGCAAGTTGTGAGGAGGATACAATGAGTCTGCAAAGGGGTGCAGATAGGTCAATTAAGTCAGCAAATATTTGGCAGATGGTATATAGTGTGGGAAAATGTGAGGTTTTCTTGCTCAAGTGGAAAAGTAAAAAAGCAGATTATTATTTAAATGGAGCGAGACTGCAGAATGCTGCAGTACAGAGAGATCTGGGTAGCCTTATACAGGTACAGTGTCTCAAATCCGGCTATCCGAAAACCGGAGATGTCCAAAAGCCGAACATTTTTATAAGCTGCCGTGCGTGAATTTTAATTCTTAATAAATGAGCGGAACAGCTTGTCCAGCTAGGTGCTGCACTGGTTAGTTTTGCACATTGGTCTTTTCCTGCGCTCCAAGCGACTCATAACCCCACCCGACCCTGCTCAGCCTGAAATCCGGCACAGACTCAGTGTCTCAAAATCTGCAACCTCGGGACCATCTGTACATTAATCACAAAAGGTTAGCATTCAGGTACAGCAAGTAATTAAGGCGGCAAATAGAACAAATAGAACTGGTCTACATTGAGGGGGATGGAGTATGAAGGCAGTGAAATCTTGCTCCAGCTATGCAGGACATTGGTGAGACCGCACCTAGAGTAGTGTGTACAATTTTAATCTCCTTACTTAAGGAGGAATATACTTGCTTTGAAGGCAGTTCGAATAGGCTCATTAGATTGACTCCTGGTATGAAGAGGGTGTTGTATAAGGAAAGGTTGAGCAGATTGGGCTTATATTCATTGGAATTTAGAAGAATGAGAGTTGATCTTACTGAAAAATATAAGATGCTGATTGGACTTGACAGGATAGATGTTAAGGAGGATGTTTCCTTTCGTGGAGGCAATCTAGAAGTGGGGGCCAAAATTTGAAAATAAGGGGTCTCTCATTTAAGAGAAAAACGAGGAGGAACTTCTTCTCTCAGGGGATAATTAGTCTTTGGCATTCTCTTCCGAGGGAACAGTGGAGGTTGGGTCACTGAATATATTCAAGGCTGAGTTAAGGCAGATTTTTGATTGACAAGGGAGTCAAGGATTATGGAGGGCAGACAGGGAATGGAATTAAGGCCACAATCAGATCAGCCATAAAAATATTATGCAAGAGACTGCCTCAAATTTTTCTGCTGGACTTCCATGAAAAACAACAATCATTCTTTTTTTAAAAATGGTCAGTATCTGGTGATTCTGTGATACTTGGCTGGAAAGAGAAAATACCCTCTTATACTAGTTTCTGTTACCAGCAACTTGTTGATTTTGTTTCAATCCTGACGACAACCCAAGCATCTTGCTTTTAAAAAAAGCTTGGAATCGTCACAATAGTTCAACGAAAGATATTTTATAAATTAACAAGAATTATTCCAACCTGCAGTGTGCAACAAAGCAATGGAAGCAGTGCCGCATTGCATATTATATGAAGAGTTCAGTTCTCCTTAAAAGAAATGGATGTGACATCATACTATACATGGGTACAGGACAATATAGTGTTAGTTGGCTTTCTTTATTTTGGTACTGGTTACTTCAGAACGAAGCCACGATGGCTATACTACATTACGAGAACTAACTCTTAATTGTTCTGAGTTTTCCCAGCTCCAAACTATAGCACAAATGCAGCACAAGTTTCATATATTACAATCAGAAGTAGGCAAGTTCTCAATGCATCCTATTGGCAAAATATTGTTAAATATTACCAATGGAGTTAGTGGTTGAAATCATATAAGTAGAAACATCCAACATGAAACCAGATTTAAATGTACCATTTTGTAGATGACGTGATGAATAATTGATGGAGGAACTAGATTCTGAAGTGTTTCATAGACAAAATAAACTGCTTTGTTTTTTGATGATTCAACTACTGATAACCAAGTAATACCACAATTCAATGCCATGTGCTGCTACACACATTTCAGTTCTGCATTAATTTTTAATCCTATTTAATCTAAATAACAGCTTCTACAACACTACAGCTCAATACAGGCTAAGTAGGCAATAAGTTCTACTGGTTTTCATTAAAAATTAAGACCTCTATTATTAAAAAAAGTTGATAGTAATGGCAGTGACTTAACCCTAGAATTCTCTTGATGTTTATGAATCATTTAGAAGTTAAATTAGGGTTGCTTCATTACATGGCTTTACAGTACCCAATTGTTCAAAAGGGCTATTTTCTTGTCAAGTCTGACTTCTGACACCTATCTTCCCTATTGATGATGGAGTGTTACCATGCAGTGATTTGTGTGAACTTAAAGACTATGAAAACCATAACAACTTTGAGCACAAATAAATCTTTACTAAAAATGTCTATTTTAAAAAGTGCAAAGGCAGAAAATTCAAATATAAAAATGCTTAGTCAGTTAAGGCTCAATACTTGTGAAAACTCTTTTTCATTGCAATCAGTGATATTTAAAGTTAAATTTAAATGACAGCAGTTGAGGTTTTTCTACAAATGGAAGGAAGTAGAGATGCAGGATGTAGGAACGAGTAGGGCTGAAGGGAAATTGGAAGGGAGGAAGGCAAGCAAGCACTAGAGATAAAGGAAGGCAGTCATGACCAACAGCAGCAGCACTACCAGCATATATCTAACCTTTAATATAGTAACATGTCCCAAGGCACTTCACAGAAGCATTATCAAAGCTTGACATTGAGCCACAGAAGGAGATGCTAGGATGGAGAACAAAAAGCTTTACCAAAGAGGTTTCAAGGAGAATCAAAGAGGAGGGAAGGGGCAGGGAATTCCACTGTTTAGAGCTGAGACAGCTGACAGTTTGGTCACCAATGGTGCAGCCATTATAATTGGGAATGTGGGATGTCCAAGAGGCTAGAATTGGGGGAGGACAGACAGAGATAGGGAGGGGCAAGGCCATGGAAGGATTTGAAAACAAGGATGAGAATTTTAAAATCAAGCTGTTGCTTAACCAGGAGTTCTACTAGACTTAGTGCGAGTAAGGCCATAGGCAGAATATTGGATGACCTCAAGTTTATTGAAGGTGGAAAATAGGAGGCTGACCAGGAGTGTGTTGGAATATTCAAATCTAGAGGCAACAAAGACATGGAGAGGATGCCAGAAACAAATGAGCTGAGGCATGGCCAGAGTCAGCCAATGTCACAGAGGTGGAAACAGGCAGGCTTAGTGGTGCCATGGATGAGTGATCGGAAGCTCACCTTGGGTCCAATACAACAACAAAGTTGTGAGGAGTCTGTTCCAACCTTAGGAAGTTGCCAAAGAGGAAACAGAGTTGGTGGTTATGGAACAGTGTGTTTGTGTGTGTCTGGGCAGAAGACAATGGTTTAAGTCTTCTCAATATTTAGTTGAAGAAAATGTCTGCTCAACTAGTACTGACAATTTAGAGACAGTGAAGTAATCAAGAGAGGTGGTGATGAAGTAGAACTCTGTCTTCGATTATTGTTGTTGAGGGATAGCATGCAGATGAGAAATAGGAAGAAGCCAACAATAGATTCTTTAGGGACACCAAAGGTAAGTATTCAGCAGTCTGAAGTGAGGCCATCGCAAGTGATTTTCTGGCTACAACTGGAGGCAAGATAGTGTGGTGAACTGTGTCAAAGGCTGCAAACAAGTTGAGAAGAAGAAGGAGGAATCAGCCGCCACAGTCAAAGTCATAGAGGTTGTCATTTGTGACTTTGATAAGAGTCATTTTGATTCTGTGGCAGGAGTGCAAACCTAGTTGGAGGGACTTGAACACGCAATTCTGGGAAACATTGGCTCAAATTTGGAAGGAGACAATACATTCAACAATTTCAGAAGTAAGAGAGGTTGAAGAAGGGACAGTAATTTGCAAAGATGAATTATTTTTGAGGAGTGATGATTGTCAATTTGAAGAGAGGGACAGTACCTGAGGATAGAAACTATTAAGAAAGAGAGGGAAAGGAAGGGGAGAAATGGGGAACAGGGTGGAAGGGAGAGGAAAATGGCACTGCAGGCAATATAAAAGGTTTTCCATTATAGAGGCATTGTTTTTGCTTACACATACACAGCCCTTTTAAACTAACTTGAGCAAGTTTCTGAAAATAAATGTAATACCACAAATCAGAGGAACCACAAGTCTTTTCAGCTACATGGACAAAAATGTTTAACCTCAATACAGATGTTTAATATAGTAAAATATCATTTTCTGGGTGATTATTTAGGATAAAAAGTGGTGCAATCATATCAAAAAATGGAATCTACATGGTGCCCATATCTCAGCTTAAAAAACACTACACGCATATACAAATTTCAATGATGTTAGATGAAACTTGTCAACCTTAACTCGAGTAATTAATGGCACATAATGTACATGATTTAGTTAACGTATTGAAAAATGGTGTGGCTGCAGCATGCAAAAGGGATGGAAGTGAAATATATTTGATTGCTTAAGAAAATATGTGCAAAACTATTTTTTTCTTTGTCTATTATTTCACCGTGGAATATCAGTTGATTGCGATAAACTGCTTTCAAACTATTACTAAGGCATGCTAAGTGGCATAATCATTCTCCACTACTAGTGCTCCACATGCACAAAATTATTACAACCATTTGATATTTGCCTGGTTTATGTTCATCACATTCTTCATGTGCTTTCACCTGTCCTTCTTGTACCTCAAGTTCTTCATCAGGGGGGTGAACTATCACATCAGGAATATCCTCACCGACACAAGACACCAGCAACTGACTTTGACCCTGATGGCGATGCTCAAGCTTTGAAGTGGAAGGTGGTGTATTTTGAGGGGTGGGAACGGGACTTGTGCACCTTGAACCTGCTAGTGATCCACCCTTGGAACCAAGCATAAAGGAGCCAAATGGAACAGAAAAACGAGAAGCTCCTCTTAATGAAATACTTGAAGCAGAGATACCAGCACGGAGTGAAAGGCGGGAGGCGGAAAGGCCTTCCCCTATCATCAAAATGAAAAAAAAGAAAATATAACTTAAATGGGATTTAAGAAGCCACAGAGATCCATCCAAGTAGAAATAAATCTATTAATCAAATAAAGATCTGCTGTGGCTAGTTGAATCATGCTTTGAAAATATGAAATGCTCAAGCAAGTAAGTGAATAATAAAAAATAATGCATATATGTTCCAAAGCAAATCACTGAATGAAGTATTAGGTTGGTCTTTTGAAAAGATGGCAGCCCAGAAAGTTAAATCAAGAATAAGAGTTTTTGTAGGTTGCCATTTAATTTTAAATTAAAAATCTTTTTCATTTTTGCAAATCAAAATTATTGAATTTGGAACATCTGCCACATTCCATGGAGAATTCCTTTGTGAGCTTTTCCTCATTAGCTAACGCTGGCTTAATTTGGCTCCCAATTGTGATTATATAATCTGCAACGATCAGTAATGCAGTGTGGCTGCTCCAATTGTGGCTTTTGAAATTCTGGCCACAGGCAGACCATTTTTTTATGGTTCCTCAACTTTCAACATGTCATCCACTTTGGTAGAAGCGTTTACCTTACTGGCATTTTTTGTTAACTTTTTCCTCTTTCCACTTTTTTTCCAGGCCTTAAGTTCCCCATTTCGCCCACAAAAGTCTCTCACTCCTCAATTTAATCCTTTAATATTTAATAGCCTCTTGCTTCCACAATTTCAGCTTACCCAAGTCTCCCATCTGATTAATTTGGTTCCTTCAGGAGCTGTCAAGCCTTTCTCACCCTGCTCTGTTCCATCAAACCTGCTCTGGCTTATTTATAGAATCTTACTGCCAAACCGACACTCAAATTAATTGATTTTCAAAAACAAATTTAAATGACATCACAGCCCTCCAGCTTGCCTCGCCATATAATTCTCCCTGCCTCCTGGTCTCCAACTTGCCTTCTCCTGTGGCTGGCCTAATTATCCTGTGGTTTCTCACCCCACATGATCTCATGACTGCACTTGGTCTTAATGCCCTGTGTGCAATACAACCCATTTAAAAATTTCTACTTTTGACCATTTGAAATAGTTGTGGCAAATAAGTAACCCTTATCATAAGATTCAAAATCTGTGATGTCTCTTACACCAATTTTAACAAATTTAATGATACAGTACCATAAAAGTTACTTGACATTGCAATTAACTTTAAACTTAAATATTTGTCAATACTAATTTGCCTCATTTTCTCAGTTAAGTAACATCTCCTGCTGAAAAAAAGTTCTGAAAAAGAAAACTGTTATTCTGTGAATTTGTATCAAGTATTTTGGGTAGTGGTTTGTGTATAGGTACATAGTTAGCAACACAGATACAGTCTGTACACACTAAAAGAATTACATGAATTGGTCACAGACTTCTCTGAATGACTAAATAAGTAGACTTCACAGCAAATCTGAATAAATGATAAACAAGTGCCAGCAGTAAACAAAGACTCCCAACATCTGAAACCACATATGAGAAAAATGCAACTGGAAACACCAGGAACTTATTTCGTCAGGTGGTATTTTTCAGGTGGAAACTATAGGACCTACTGCAATATGTAGCAAAACCAAGCCAAAAGCAGCTTCTATGATCAAAGTTTACAAATACCAGCTTATTCTGGTGCCATTATTCTGGAGACAGTAAGAAATTGGATACTACAAAACATCTCACCATTTCGCTCAAGCAAGTGAGGATCAGAATGTTTCTTGCCTATATCTGCAAAGGAGCGGACAATAGGGATGCGGTTACTCAGTTTCTTCTCACTCTGGTGATGGTGCTTTTTCAGTAGTGCTTCCCGCACTTTGTCTCGCATGCTCTTATCCAGCTGATCAGATGCTATCATGTTGTCCAATACCATATCTGTAATACAAATTAAAGAGCAAGCAAGAAGGGAAGGACAATAAAGCAGCAAGTGCGTAGAGAACAGCAGAAAGGCAGAATGTGCAAAAAAAGCATAACAAAAAAGAACAGATGCACAAGCAAAAGGAATTAGAGAAAGAAAACACACATAAGAAAGAAGGCAAGAGAGAAAGTTTAACTTTTAACTGTAATTATAAAATAATTTTTTTAAATTCACTACATATTTCAGGTAGAAAAGGAAAATATTCTCCACAATTCTAAAATCAGCAATCAGCAACTTAAATTTGTTATTTTTCTAATAGTTCATTATCTTTTTAAACAGGTACATGCAATTTGTAATTGTTCAAATCCTTATATGGAATGAAAACCTTGAACAAGGAATGAACATAAAGAGGAAAATGAGTACATAAAATAATCATAATGCCTTTAATATAACTATGCTTTGACATCACAAACAATAATCACTATTTAATCTGAAAGTCCCAAACTGGTGAAACATAAGCAATCTATATTCAATACATTAATATGCATCAATACAATAGTCTAACCTTCCTTTATGAGAATGGTTTCAGTCATACTGGCCTTACTAGGCAGCCCTGGTATATTCAATTCAAATTTTTCACAAAATAATACAAGATGGCATTTTTAGTATTCATAATTGTAAACACTAAATTTTAAGTTACCAATAGTTTTCTAAAGAATTACTACTTTTATAGATATTATTCAGTGAGTGTAAGTGATCAAACAGCATTTGTGATTATGTACAAACCTGCTATTTCCTCTGTGGTGCTAGCTCTCATATCCAGCATGACTGTTCCATTTAGTATGCAGCTTCTCAACTCAAACAGACTATGTAAAGAGAGGGTAGCCACATATGGTTTACTCCATCGCTCCCCTCCGTCTTCCACATCCTCCTCAAACTTCAGCCATCTGAAATGAAAAGCAGATGTTTAGTACTGATCTATTTTGATGCCATTATGCCACAAAAAGGAGGCACTTAAAGAAGCTACTGGATGGTTTGATTGTTTACTCTAAAGATCAAATGATAATTAAAACAGTTTATAGTTGAAATCTAAATCTAAATCTAGAGATCAGCTGAAGTCAATCTTAGAAGGTATAATAGATATATTTCAATGATTAAAGCTTGGCTGTACATGCTAGGAGAGCTATCGTGATCAAGAGATTAAATCTTTCAATGAGTGTAGCTTAAACGCCAAACATATAATATATACATGTAGGTAGAGATTTATAGGCATTTATATGTACAGATATACAACCAAGGAGGTGGTGGCATAGTGGTATCATCACTGGACTAGTTTTCCAGAGACCCAGGCTCGAATCCCACCATGGCAGATGGTGAAATTTGAATCAAATGAAGTCTGATGATGACCACGAAACCATTACCAACTGTCGCAAAAACCCATCTGATTCAAGAAAAATCTCCTTTAGGAGAGAAGGAAATCTGCCATCCTTACCTGGTCTGGCCTACACGTGACTCCAGACCCACAGCAATCTGGTTGACAAGGGGTGAGAATGGGCATAAATGCTGGCCTAGCCAGCACTGCCCACATCCCATGAACGAATAAAAAAAAACACATACATGCATAGGCATGCATGCTTCCACACAAGACCAGTTTTCATTAGTCACTATTGTTAACAGTATTTATCTCTGAAAACTGTGCCTATCACACAAAGATATCCACAACGAAGAATGAATTTGCAAGTTAATGAGGACAATGGGTTTCATTGAGTTATAATCTAATCATAACTCGAGCCAGCAAGGAGATAAACAAGACCAGCAGTGGCAGCGCAATGAGAGTGAGCACAGAGCAAGACCAGCAGAGAAAATAAGAGCTACAAGATGCGCCAGTTCATTGTCCACCGACTACGTTTGGCAAAAATCTTAGCGTGACAGAGAGAAATTAATAATTGTCTGTTTTCTTTTCCTCCTCTCTCTAAACTCAAGTTGAATCCTAATTATTCAAATAAACATGATTAAGATGACACAAAGCTCGGTGGGAGGGTGAGCTGTGAGGAGGATGTAGAGATGCTTCAGTGTGGTGTGATTTGGACAAGCTGACTGAATGGGCAAATGCATGGCAGGTGCAGTATAATGTGGATAAATGTGAGGTTATCCACTTTGGTAGCAAAACAGGAAGGCAGATTATCTGAATGGCTATAAATTGAGAGGGGGAATATGCAACAAGATCTGGGTGTCCTCGTACACCAGTCACTGAAGGTAAGCATGCAGGTGCAGCAGGTGGTAAAGAAGGCAAATGGTATGTTGGCCTTCATAGCCAAAGGATTCGAGTACAGGAGCAGGGATGTCTTGCTGAAATTATACAGGGCCTTGGTGAGACTACACTTAGAATATTATGTGCAATTTTGGTCTCCTTATCTGAGAAAGGATGTTCTTGCTATAGAGGGAATGCAGCGAAGGTTTACCAGACTGATTCCTAGGGTGGCAGGACTGACATATGAGGAGAGATTGAGTCGATTAGGATTATATTCGCTGGAGTTCAGAAGAATGAGGCGGGATCTCATAGAAACCTATAAAATTCTAGACTAGACAGGGTAGATGCAGGAAGGATGTTCCCGATGGTGGGGGAGTCCAGAACCAGGGGTCACAGTCTGAGGGTACAGGGTAGACCATTCAGGACTGAGATGAGGAGAAATTTCTTCACTCAGAGTGGTGAGCCTGTGGAATTCGCTACCACAGAAAGTAGTTGAGGCCAAAGCATTGCATGTTTTCAAGAGGTAGATATAGCTCTTGGGGCGAAAGGGATCAAAGGATATGGGGAGAGAGCGGGAGCAGGCGATTGAGTTGGATGATCAGCCATGATCATAATGAATGGCGGAGCAGGCTCGAAGGGCCGAATGGCCTACTCCTGCTCCTATTTTCTATGTTTCTATGACAGGGCAGGTGACGTTTTGCAGCTGTAACGTGTGGATAGTTGTGGACGCTTGTGCGATCCACAGCGACCACATCCACAATAAGTACCTGCAGCTCAAGGAACTTCAGCTCAGAGCTGATGAGCTGGGCTCCGAGCTTCGGACACTGCAATATATTAGGGAGGAGGAAAGTTACCTGGATACTTTGTTCCAGGAGGCAGTCACACCCCTTAGGCTAGGTACTTCAGATATGGTCCATGGTCAGGGACAGGAGGGTGTGACTGCAGGTGAGGCAGGTATAGGGATCCAATGTAGCAATAGAGGTGCCTCAATCCTTGCACTTGTCTAACAGGTTTGATGTGTGTGCAGTTTGTGTACACAAGAGAATCGGCTGCAGGGAGGATCAGCAAATTGACCACAGCACTGTGGTGCAGGGGGCCATTCAAGTGGGGGTGGGGGAGGGGGGTAGGGGTTGACTAAAGGGGAATGTAGTTGTAGTAGAGGACAGAATAGATAGGGGGTACATACTGTTCTCTGCAGCCGAGAGTGTTAGTCCCAAATACTATGCTGCCTGCCCAATGCAAGGGTTAAAGACATTGCCTCAGGGCTAGAGAGGAACTTGGAGTTTGAGGGGAGGGGTCCAACTGTCATGGTTCATATGCAACTACATAGCAGAGCCTCTTTCTTAGTCCTATCCAAGGGAGCTTGAACAGTTAGGAGCTAATAGGCAGAATCACAAAGGTAAAAATCTCTCGATTACTACTTGAGCCACAAGCAAATTGGCATAGTGTTAATAAAATCGGAGTTGAATGCAAGGCCAAAAGACTGGAGTGGGAGAGATGGGTTTCAATTAATGGGGCACTGGCACCTCTAATGGAGAAAGAGGGAGCTGTACCATTGACAAAGTGTTCACCCACATACTGGTGCCAATGTATTGGTGAATCGTATAACTAGGCCTGTATAGAGGGTTTTAAAATAAATAGTTGGGGGAGCAGAGTATTCACATGAGGAGAGATTTGGAAAGTTAAAGAGAAAGGAACAAGGCAATAATGCAAGGTAGCAATAGGGGTAATGATAACCTGAGTGTGACAAGAAGGCAGAGAGCATAAAAATATAACACTAAGGTAAAAGCAAAAAACTGCGGATGCTGGAAATCCAAAACAAAAACAAAAATATCTGGAAAAACTCAGCAGGTCTGACAGCATCTGCGGAGTGGAACACAGATAACGTTTCGAGTCCGTATGACTCTTCAACAGAACGAAGGAAAAATAGAAAAGAGGTGAAATATAAGCTGGTTTAAGGGGGGGGGGGGGACGACAGGTAGAGCTGGATAGAGGGCCAGTGATAGGTGGAGATAACCAAAAGATGTCATAGACAAAAGGACAAAGAGGTGTTGAAGGTGCTGATATTATCTAAGGAATGTGATAATAGGTGACATTAAGGGTAGAAAGCAGGACGAGCAAGGTACAGACAGCTCTAGTGGGGGTGGGGTGGGGGGAAGAGATCAAAATAGGCTAAAAGGTAGAGATAAATGTATTTCCATCCATTGTTTTAAAAATAATGGAAATAGGTGGGAAAAGAAAAATCTATATAAATTATTGGAAAAGGGAGGGATCGGAAAGAGGGTGGGGATGGAGGAGAGAGTTCATGATCTAAAATTGTTGAACTCAATATTCAGTCCGGAAGGCTGTAAAGTGCCTAGTCGGAAGATGAGGTGCTGTTCCTCCAGTTTGCGTTGAGCTTCACTGGAACAATGCAGCAGGCCAAGGATGGACATGTGGGCATGAGAGCAGGGTGGAGTGTTGAAATGGCAAGCGACAGGGAGGTCTGGGTAATGCTTACAGACAGACCGAAGGTGTTCTGCAAAGCGGTCACCCAGTCTGTTTGGTCTCTCCAATATAGAGGAAACCGCATTGGGAGCAGCAAATGCAATAGACTAAATTGAGGGAAGCGCAAGTGAAATGCTGCTTCACTTGAAAGGAGTGTTTGGGCACTTGGACAGTGAGGAGAGGGGAAGTAAAGGGGCAGGTGTTGCACCTTCTGCGGTTACATGGGAAGGTGCCGTGGGAGGGGTTGAGGTGTAGGGGCTGATGTAGGAGTGGACCAGGGTGTCCCGGAGGGAACGATCCCTGCGGAATGCCGCCGGGGGGGGTGAAGGGAAGATGTGTTTGGTGGTGGCATCATGTTGGAGTTGGCAGAAATGGCGGAGGATGATCCTTTGAATGCGGAGGCTGGTGAGGTGATAAGTGAGGACAAGGGGGACCCTATCATGGTTCTGGGAGGGAGAGGAAGGTGTAAGGGCGGATGCGCGGGAGATGGGCCGGACACGGTTGAGGGCCCTGTCAACCACCGTGGGTGGAAAACCTCGGTTAAGGAAGAAGGAAGACATGTCAGAGGAACATGTTACATGTTTAATTCTACCAGGGTTAAAACCTACTTTGAAATATTCCATCCCTAGTACTGATGCATACCATTTCAATAATGGAATACAACTGCCCTAATGATGACTTATTTTAAATATTATCTTTCCAAAAATTAAAATTTCAGATGAAGTAACTGTTCTACATTTCCTGGTTATACTAAGCACTGAAAGCAGAAAGGTATTTGTTTAGCTGGTAAAGAAACTCAGGCTCAGATTGACAGGTGGTGGAAGGCATCATTCGGAGGTTGGAAGATTGGGTATGAGGACGTGTGCATCTAAGGTTTAATACTTGCCACGATTGGCTCGCACCAACCGCGGCTGAATCTACACGGATAAAAATACATTCATACTGAAAACTTACAGCATAAAGAGGCCATTTGGCCCAATTGGTTTGTGCCAGTGTTTAAGCTCACACAAGCCTCCTTCCAGCCCCCTCCATTTCACTCAGTCTATTGCTACGACACGGGGGGGAGTGCACAAACTATCAACCCCACTACTCCGTAGGTCGTACCATTAATTTAAATGTCTAATTTTCTCACTGAAATGGCCAACTGTGCACCTTGATTTCTAGCACCCAGAAGAAAACAGACTCTGACCAGGCTTATTTCAAAAAAACTCAGAACAGTTAATTTATTTTAAAACAAAACTTCTTTTCACAAGTTGCAAATACTGGTTAACACACAATTGTAATCAGGAAGTATAACTACCTATCTCTTCCTAAAGAATTGCCAAACACACACATACAGACAGACACACAGACAAAAGGGTAAACAGATAGAATCTCTCTGCAGAGATGGGCTTTGGAGGGTATGTGTTATAAAATAAAGGGCAATGTCTGCAAGGTCTCAATGCTGCCAACCTGGAGTTCCTTCAAGTGGTCCTGGTGGATGACTGGAAGTTCTCACCAACTGGTCACAGTCTTGCAGGCCCAAATGCAGTCTAGTTACACTCGGATGAGGGTTCTCTGGCTACAGGTTGATAGCCACACACAATTTTATACACGGTAGAGGGAGGGAGCCAGCTAGGTAGCCTTCCTTCCTCAGCTTGTTCCCCAACAAGACTGCCTTCAAAACAAGCAGGTTCAAAAAGTTTTTTTTCCTTTCACCCATGTCATTTCCAGCAAGTTACCAACCTTCCATTTCAGTATATTTTCTCCATCAATTAAAGTGATTACAGTTCAAAACAAACAACTAAGATCTTCCTCAAGTACCAGGTGATTCCTTTGAAGAGGCCCGTTTGCTGACAGTTCTAAGGTGAACTTATGACCTAAAAAAATCCCAGGTTAACATTCAAATGTCCAGATAATGGCACATCCTTCCATTTTATAAAAGAAAAATTCAGTCTTGAGCGATATGATTGTAACATGCCTCTGCCCTTAAGAGATAAAACACCATTTCCAAATGTGCCTCATCGCAAAGTATACAGAAAAAGATATATACAACATATCAACAAAATTCAGGCATGCATTCACTCAGCCATTCGTTCTTCACAGAATCGTTACTGTGTAGGAGGCCATTCGGCCCATCATGTCTGCACTGGCTCTCTGAGCATTTTAACTTAGTACCAATTTCCTGCCTTTTCCCCCATAACAGTTTGTACAGTTTTCTGATTTCCTTGTTTTCCAGACAATTTTTAAAAAATTACATTCTTGATAATGCATCAATGATATTATCTTTTCCAGCAATACGAACATTTTTTAAGTTATACGGTTGTATTAGCAAGCTCCATCGCAAGAGTCTGTCATTCTGAATATTTCCAGTGGCCAAACGGTTATGGTCAGTATATACGGATGTTTCTTTACAGCCATGACGGATATACGCCTCAAAATGCTTAAGAGCCGGTTACAATCCCAGGGTTTCCTTTTCTATCGTAGAGCATCTCTTTTGATGCCGATTTAATTTTTAGAAAAGTACCTCACTGGCTTCTCTATACCTGATTCATCATCTTGCAATAAGACTGCACCCACCCCCAAGTCACTCGCTTCGATTGCCAGCTTGAAGGGTTTAGCGAAATCAGGGGCGATGAATGCTGGTTCATTAGTTAGAATTGCCTTCAGCTTCTCAGAAGCTGTCTGGCAATCTCCTGACCATGTCACCTTAGGTTTCTTTTGCAATAAATCTGTTAGCGGAACTGCCATTGTGCTGAAGTTTAGCACAAATTTATGACAGAAACCATACATTCCTAAAAATCTCATGATTTCTCATTTAGTTTTAGGGACAGGGAATTCCATCTAAGCCTGTACCATCGCTGTTCTTTGCAAGACTTGTCCATGTCCTACAATATGCCCTAAATAAATTACTCGCATTTTTGCGAACTCACTTTTTGCAAGGTTGATTATTACATTTGCCAACTGTAATTGTTTAAATAAGGCTTGTGAAGAGGAGATTTTACACTCTCCGATCCCGCAACAACCACAGAGACTCAGGCGTCCTTTTAACCGGTTTTATTCAAGCATATGCAAGGGAGCCGCAACCATTCCTAAGAATGAACACCCAGCTCCCTGACTGATTACATTTCACTACTTTTGTACTTTTTCTTATCGTAACACATTTGAGTACATTTGAATACATCCAATCAGTAACCGACACACCAGCTCCATACTAACTTTATCCTATTGAGTACATAAACATGTGATTTTGCTAACCAATTATTCTAAAGGATGTATACATAATTATATTATCTAATCAGAATTAAAGCACATACGCAAAGACCTTGGTTCTTACAACTCAAGACTGTTTGTGTTTCATCAAAGCCCCCTCATTGTCCATCTTCCCATATCTAAGCTAAAACCATCTGCCCCTTCCCTATGTGAGAGGGGAGTACACTTAATCTAATTTATGTCATACTTCTGTCTCCAGTCTGACTCTCAAGGCTGTGCAATGTTCATCTGGTAATCTTCAACTCTTAATATGTCTGCCTGGAGATTTTAGGGTTTTTTCAGTAAATTTTTACTGTATTCTCTTTTAGCATTTTTAATTTCCCCCTAACAGCTTGCAATTGTTTTAAATAGTCTTTCCACATGTTGCTATAAACCAATAAATCATCCAAATAAAATACACAGTTAGGAACATTAGTGATCGCCTGATTCATTAGTCTTTGGAAAGTGGCTAGAGCATTTTTTAGTCCAAATGGCATTACTCTGCATTGATATAGCTCATTTAGCATGACAAAAGCTGACATCTCCTTAGCTTGTGATGTTAAAGGTACTTGCCAGTATCCTTTCAACAAATCTTCGTAAGGAATGTGGCGCTGCCAACCCCGTCAATACAATCTTCTAGATGAGGGATTGGGTATCAATCATTTTTTGTTACTGCGTTAACCTTTCCATAGTTTAAGCAGAATCTGGTTGACCCATCAGGTTTAGACACTAACACTAATGGAGAACACCAACTACTTTGACTAGGCTCAATTAGGCGATTTTTTAAAAATATACTGAATTTCTGCTGTCACTTGTGCTCGTTTCTCTGGACTTAAATAAGGATGTTGCTTTATAGCAGAAAATTCCCCTACATCCACATCATCTGTGACTGAAGTTGTAGACCCTGGTTTATCCCTACAGATCCCTTTAAATTCAGTAAATAACCTCAATCATGGGGATATTCATGACAATATGCTTTAATCATTGTTTTGAGAGTTTGATAGTATGTCTCTAAAGCTCCCTGTGCTTGTAGATGAAATGCAGTGGATTTTAACTGTTTTATACCCAAACTATTCATTATGTGCTGAAAAATTTTAGACATAAAATTGGAACCTTGATCCTACTAGGTCTCTCCCAGAAATCCATAGAGTAAAAAAATTGGGTTAACTTCTCTATCACTACTTTAGCTGTAATTATCCTTAAAGGAATGGCCTCTGAAAATTGAGTTGTCATATCCATTGTATTAAGGGTATCCTGCCGTCCTGCTTTCATTTTTGGTAATGGCCCCACACAGTCCACTAACACCCTGCTAAACGGTGTTAGTGGTAGAATGGGTATGAGAATTAAGGGTGCCAGTTTGATTGCATGCTGTGGTCTTCTTACCATCTGGCACGTTTTACCAAACTGCACCATGTCCTTATGACAACCTGGCCAGTAAAACCACCGGTTTATCCGTGCTTGAGTTTTTCATATCCCTATATGCCCTGCCATAGGAATTTCATGCATTATCTGTAATATTTCTATGATATTTGGGCGGTACCAATACCTGATGAACAAATGTCCACTTCTCACCTGCAGGTCTGTGAGGACGTCGCCACTTCCTTATTAGTATCCCATTTTTAATGTAATAACTTTCTGGAACTTCCTTAGCCTCAGCTTCAGTTTGGGCTGATTTTGCTATCTTTCTTAACTCTGGATCAGCTTGTTGAGCCTCAAATAGATATTTGTAAAACATCTCTTTCAGATTATCCAAGTCTTTTAAGAAAGTTTCAACCAGCCAAATACCTGGGGGTCTGTGGTATCACTTTGACCTTCGATGATAGACTCTGCTTAGCCATTGCTCGGGTCATCATTCACGAAGGAAAAATTCCTGGAATCTTTTCTTGTAACTGCTCCATCTCTTTAAACTCATTTGGGCTTTCTGTAAATACGGGAGAAACTACCACCTTCGCTCCAGCTAAATCATTTCCTAGGAGTAAATCAACTCAATCTACAGGTAACTCCTGAACAACCCCTACTGTCACTGTCCCAGACATTAGGTCACACTCAGGTGCATCTGGTACAAAGGTACGGGTATATACTCCCCACCAATACCGTTGAATAAAACTTTGGCTTTTAATGCACTCTCTGCTGAAAAAGTTATGCCTTTCTCCAGCAAAAGTGTTTAAGTGGCTCCCATATCTCTTAGTATTATTATAAGTTTAGCTGTCTCATTTGAGGGATAAGGGTTATTTTTCCTCTCAACAAAAATTATTTATAACTTTCATGTATCTTACTCACCTTTCCTGAACTCAGTGTTCACACTCAGTTTCACAGCTGCAGTTAATGCTACAACTTGATCTGTTGTACTTTCAGTCAGGGCTCCTTTTCCTCAATCACCCTTACATACCCCAATAAATCCCACGGATTTACCATGCAACTTCCAGCACTCTACATGAACATGTCCCACCTTGTTACAATGGAAACACTTAGGCCTTTGAATATCACTTCCAGCCTCAGCACCTTCCTTTCTGGCCTGAGAAATTTCCGGGATATTCCCAGCTGTTTTTTCTCTTCCCTAGCTACTTGCCTTCCTTTCAACTTCCCAACTTCTATCCTTCTCGGGTTGGTGGAGATGACAGAAAAAGGGTTTGGATTCATGGACCAGCTCAATCATCAGCCATCTCTGATGCCTGTTCAGCTGTTGTGACCCTCTAGTCTTCAACATGGGTTCTAGCTACTGGAGGAAGTGAATTTTTAAATTCTTTGGGAGAATTATTTCTCTAAGAACTTCATACGTTGTCTCTACCTTTAATGCCCATATCCAATAGTAAAAATTACTCTGCTCTACCCTCTCAAATTCAATATAGGTCTGTCCAGGCTGTTTCCTTATATTCCGAAATTTCTGCCTGCATGCCTCAAGGACTAATTCATATGCACTCAGAACAACCTTTTTTTTTTAAAAAAACTGCATCATAATCCACAGAAACCACTTCTAACAGCAATGCATAATCCTCATGAGCTCTACTCACCAACCACTCTGAAAGAGCAATGTCCAGATTTCTTTTGGCCACTTCATTTGCTTAGCCACCTCTTCAAACAAAATGAAGAATGCCTCTACATTCATTTTCTCAAGCTTTGGGAGGGCTTGCACACATTTAAACATCTCCCCACTAGGAGTTGGTTTGGAGGTTTTCTTACACCATCAGAAACTTCCTCAGCATCCGAGGTCTCTTTTTTAAAAGCCCAGCCTTTTATGCCGGTATTCCCTTTCTAATTCCATCTCTCTTTCCTCCAATGCTAACTTCTCCCTCTGGAGGTCAAGTTCTCTTATCTTCTCTCGTTCCCTTTCTCTCTCTCCTACCTTTCTGCTTGCCCCCTTTGAAATTGTCTCTCTTTTTCCTTTTCCTCCCTTTCTCTGTCCTTTTCTTTTGCCTCCAATTCAATTCTTTTCAGTTCTTTTACATGTTCAAGTTGCTTCATTCACAACTGGATCTTAGCTGACTCAATTGACTCATACCCTGGAGAACGTGGTCTCTCTGGTATCCCTTCCAATTTCAAATGCTGCCTCAACTATGTCTGCTTCCCTCACCCTACAGGTAATTCTAACTCCAACTTATCTGCCAATTCAGTTAGCTGAGTCTTGGTTACATTTTGCAAACCAGTCAGGGTTACATTTTCAATTGTAGAAAATTCTTAGCAACTTCCAATGTCATTTTAGTTTACCAATGTATAAGAAACCTGGTCTCCATCCTTTTATTCCTTGCCAATTATTATTCTGCATCCAATCATCTGCTGTCCCTATTTCAAATCCCACAAGAGCCCCCAATTTATGTTACGACCAGAATGGCAGGAGTGTGCAAATTTTCAAGCCCCACTACTCTACAGGCCAAATCTTTAATATGTTCAATTTTCTCACCAAAATGGCCAATTGTGTACCTAGACTTCTTGCGCCCAGAAGGGACTCTGACCAGGCTCCGTTCAAAAAACTCAATGACCAATTTATTTCAAAACACAACTTTTTAACAAGTTGCAAATACTGGGTTAGCACACAATTGTAATTTGGGAAATATAACGACTTATCCCTTCCTAAAGAATTCCCCCAGCGTACATACAGACAAAAGGGCAAACAGATAGAGTCTCTGCAGAGATGGCTTTGGAAGATGGGCATTATAAAATAAAGAATAATGTCTGCAGGGCTTCGATGCTGTCAACCTGGAGCTCCCTCAAGTGAAGCCGCTGGTCCCGGTGGATGTCTGGAAGTTCTCACCAATTGGTCTCAACTTTACAGGTGCAAATACAGACGAGTGACACTCGGATGAGGGTTCTCTGGCTACAGGTTGATAGCCACACACAATTTTAGGCAAGGTAGAGACAGGGAGCCAGCTAGGTAGCCTTCCTTCCTCAGCTTGTTCCCCAACAAGACTGCCTTCAAAACAAGAAGGTTCACTAAGTTTTTTTTCCTCTCACCCATGTCATTTCCAGCAAGTTACCAACCTTGCATTTCAGTATATTTTCTCCATCAATTAAAGTGATTGCAGTTCAAAACAAACAACAGATCTTCCTCAAGTGCCATAAGGTCATGTGATTTCTTGGAAGAGGCCTACTTGCTGACAGTTCCAAGGTGAATTTATGACCTTATTAAAAATAATCCCAGGTTAACATTCAAATATCCAGGTCATGCCACGTCCTTCCATTTTGTAAAAGAAAAATTCAATCTTGAGATATTTGATTCTAATACCATATATATTGTTTCATTCGCCATGATGTGCTTATCTAGCATTCTCTTAAATGCATTCTCTTATGCATTTGTGAATGCTCACAAATTTTATCTTGGATTTGTTCTCTAAGAAAAATTCATCCCAAGGCACTTAAGAGATGTAATGAGACAAAAATTGACTCTAAGACCAAAGCAACAGATATTTAGAAGCATTTTCAAAAGGTTAGACAAGAAGGTTGTATTAAGGCGGATCTACAGCAGGTAATGGAGGGATTCAGGGAATGAATTCCAGACCACAGGGCCTAGAGACAGCTGAAGGCAGACAGCCAATGGTGGAGCGAAGGGAGGGAGATAGAATCATAGAATACAAAATGTTAGTCAGAAGATAAAGAGTGTTCAGGGCAGGGGTGTTTGGGGCTGGAGGAGGTTACACAGATAGGGACAGGTAAAACAGCGAAGTGACAACACAAGGATGATAATTTTAAGATGGAGGCATTGGGGTCTGAAAGCCAAAGAAGATCAACATGGATAGGGAATGATGGATGAGTAGGATTTGGAATGGGGTGGGATAGGATCATGGACATTGGAGTTTTGGATGCACTGAAAATTTATCGAGGATGGTAGATGGGAGGGCATCCATGTGAGCACAAATAGTCAAACCTAGAGATGACAAAAGCAAGGATACGCATTTCACCATCAAATGGGCTGTGGCGGGGCAGATACCAGTAATGTTATGGAATCAGAAAAAGAGGCAATTATGATGGAGAGGATGTGTGTTGGAATTGGAAATGCAACCTGGGGTGAATAGGACAACGAAACTGTGAACAGTCTTATTTAATCAATGATAATGGCCAGGGAGGAAGAAAGAATCAGTGATAAGGGAAAGTGATTTGTGCAGGAGAAAGCTGATGGATTCAGGCTTCCCAATGTTTAGCTGTGGGCAATTGTGACTCTTCAAAGCATGAATATTCTGGCAACAAAGGCTGTAGGGTTTGAAAGAGGTGCTGAAGAGATAGGTCCAGGTGTTACCAGAATACATATCAAAGCTGACTCCACATATGGAGATATTACCACAAGACAGCAAATTGAAGAGGCAGGAAGAAGTATAGATTTTTGGAGGGATTTAGGCGTAATGGTAAAAGAGTGGGAAGAAAAGCTATTTCTGGAAATGTTCTGGTTGCAATGAAATAACTAAGAATGCAGCCAAGGAAAGACATCCCACCAAACTGGATAATGAATGACAGAAGGATGGTTGATCACATAAAAGGCTGCAGAAAGACTAAGAAGAAAGAGAAGATATAAGGCATCATGGTGTCCAAAACAGAGGGTGTATTTTATGGCTTTGGTTTGGGCCATTTCAGTGCCATGGCGAGGATTGAATTCTGATTGAAGAGGTTCAAACATGAAGTTGCAGGGAAAATAGGCATTGATTTGAGAGGTGATATTCAAAAACTTTTATGGGGGCAGGTGGGGACTGATAGCACTTTGAAAGGATGGGGAGCAACCTCAGCAGAAGGAATCATTTAAAATGTCAGCGTGTAGACTAGGAAATGAAGTTAGATGGCAGCAGTTTTGTGAAAATGGGATGAAAGGAGTAGGAAGAGGGGGTCATGGACAAGATGAGCTTAGAGACTCAAGTTACTCAAGAAAATTTCTAGGATAAGGCTAATTAAATTCCTAGAAAAGAAAAATACACAAATTTTAAAAATGACTTTATAGCTCGTCCAAATCACTGACTGCAATATAAAATGCCGTTTTTCCCAAAAAAAGTTAAAATATTGCAATACAAGCAGATTTAATAAAACTTCCAAGTTAGCAGAATTGTAAAGTTAGGCTTGCCAATCACCAGAGAAAATTATTACTGGTAGTTTTATCAGAATCTCAATGAACATCTTTTCGTGACACGTAATCCTTTGTATGTAAGATTATAAGAAATACTATTCTGTACATTGGGGGACATATTCCTGTGAAACAATAGTATACAAGGGTGTAAACATCTTCCCAGGGTAATCAGGAATTAAAATGAAATAAAAACAATAAACCCATTATCACAATATTAGCACTTACCGGGCTGTTTCTTTCCATTCACAATCTTCTCCATCACGGAAGCAAAGTTCATCCAGTTCTGTAAATAGATCATGAGGCATGTGCTCCTCATCATCATCCTCTATCCCCAGGATAAACTGGACACGTTGAGATGGGGTATCTGCATTTTTTAAAGATTAGATTAAAATCAGGTTTAACTACTGCATTCATTCAACAAACTTGTATGTTACTATTCAGTTTTTTTTTAAATTTAAAATGCTCTATAAATTTTAATGGTGCACATCTGGTTCACATATTGCTCTATAGATTTATAGTTTTGGTGTAGGTGGTCATCATTTTGAAATGTGAAAACAATAGCTTAAAATTAAATCAATATGACAGGTTTTGTTGAATGAATCAATTCTACAATCCTACCTTACCATAATCAAAACATTTTTAAAACTGTCATCTGATGCAAAGAGTTCAAATTCACTCAGTCACTTTGGCTATGACATCATCCTAAGGATCCCACTCTGGATCAGGTTTGGTGCCTTCGGTTTCAGAATCAAACCTCCACCACAAATACTCCTCTCCAGCTATTGAATTGCATATTCCACATTTTTTGAATAATCTGATGACTGTTTGTGATTAGCATCCCTCAATTTGATGATGAAACCACAACAAACATCAAGGAGGGCAGCATGCATATTTCCATTCTTAGTGAAGGGGTTCTCTCCATCCACCATCACCTATTTCTTCTGGTGTGAACATAATCCTCGAATAGCTTGTTGAGGCACACATCCAAAGGTTGAAATGCGGATGTTAGAGCCCCTGGTATAACTGCAATTTGCGTGTTATTTCTTCATAGGCGCCTCTCGAACTCATCAGTTATAGGGGCCTGAACACATCCCACACTAATAAACTGTGTTCTTTGCATAGGCCACCAGGATGCCTATTCCATACATTATTGATCCACAACGTCACTCTATTCTCATCCATCCAACCATTGTCATGGACATGCACAGAAACTCCTGCAGGGAACTTTATTTTCAGCGTCATTTTGCCTTTCAAAATTAGCATAGGCTTTAATTTTGCTCCCCTGGCCATGCTAGCTCACTATGAATCTCATCTTTTCATGCCCTGTGGTTTTCACTACAACAATTTCAAACCTTTCCACTTCACAGTTCAGCTGCTAGGCATATCAAAATTCCTGGGCATTTCATCCATGCTGCCTTTGTGACAAATTGGGTACCCATGTTTTTGCTGCTGTCCAATGATGAATCTCTGAAAACTGGTAATTTTGGCTGTCTCTGAACAATCTTGGTCTTCTGCCACAACACTAGACATTTTCATTTAATAAAACAGATACACCAACTAGCTGTTGCTCTGAAATCTTGGCTGGACTCGGTTTGGTTTGGCCCACTTAAGTGCAGATAGGCACATTGCATTTCTGGTGACTATACCCATTCTAACCATTTTTAAGGACCTATTGCGATATATGCTTCTCAAGATCACGCCAGTGGCTGGTCCCTGTTCTCATGGCACATTTGGTCTTGAGCATCTTCTTCAGGCTGGCTCCTTCTGCACGTTTTTCACAAACACTGAATTCATTACTGCACCACAGTTACTTGACAAGTTAGCAAAGGTTACAATTTTTAGCTTGAAACCAGCTTTGTACTTCATTCTTTTTGCTAGAGGACCCATTTCTGTTCATCATGCTCTGTGGGCTTGTCTTAAACTCCCACACATTATCTTGAAAACAGCCCATATCATCTGCTTTATCCCATCAGCCAACTTTTAAGATGCGAAAAACATGTATTTGAGATGAAATATCTAGGCTGACTTCTAATGTGAGTATAGCATTTCTTATGCAGTCGGACGGGGGGGCAGGGGCAGTCGACTTAAACACCAAGTATAGGCCCAAACATGATTTTGACACCAAAGAAAAAGGGCTTGTCTGATATGCCGGGTTGACTTGCCGTGATCTATGGTATATCAAAACTGTTCTTGATTTTGAATACCTCTTTCAAATTAAATTTCCTTTTAAGCTCCTCTTCTCTGAAGGAGAACAAGCACATATGATGCCATTATACTCTGAACAAAAATTTGCTACCTGAAATGACTTAGCAATCTTTATGATCTCCATCTTAACTGATTTTAGACAGAAAAACAGTGATAATTCTAAAACACAAGTGTAAAAATTTCTAGTTTAAAAAAATCATATCCTCATTGAAAAAGTCAAAGCAGGGAGAATGAAAATAAAAAAGTAAAATTTATATTGAGCATCAGCTATGAAGTGTATTCCCTGGGCAGCATCGGTAGATGTATTTCAAAATAAAGGTAGTATTACTGGAATTTAGCCAAGTGGAAATATGTACTCAATTCTGAATTTAGCCTGCCCTAGATTTTGAAGGTGAATTATAAAACATCAGAAATGTGATCCTCATCAGTTACAGAGAAACAGCATGGCTGAAGATGGGGTCAACAAACTGGGTGAAAGTTATTCTAGGCTTACTGACTCTGCCAAATAACAGCCAGACTTTTAGAGTGAACATACAGTAGGTAGCATATGGAAAATAATAAATTAATATTCCTTCTGAACTAAAAATTCTATAGGGTTGATCTACCCTATCCCTCCACCCAGTATAAGAACCACAATCTGCACACTTTTACATTTGGATCTGAAATATTAGATTTTGTAACTTTGTCCCTGGTCAGCACATGGGATGAAACAGGCCATACTGGCTGTGTTGTCAAGGCAATGCGTGGGAGTTTAAGACGAGCCTCATCTGGAGGTGGAGGCTAAATATAATGAAATCTCTCTGTCTGACTCGGAAGTAACATAAAGTAGATGGTTCCAATTGAAAAATCAATCACCAAGTTGCAAATTTCTGAAATGGCTTTATGGAAAATAAAGTTATACAGTATACCAAAAACTGGATTTACTTGCCCAGACATATCACCACTATTTTACCATAACAAGGACTAGCAATCCAGAGGCCTGGGCTAATGATGCAAGCATGAGTTCAAATCCTACCATGGAAGCTAGGGAATTTAAACTTGGTTAATTAAATAAGTTTGGAATAAAAAGCTAATTCCAATAATGGTGTCTATGAAACTACCAGATTGTTGTAACAAAGCCACCTGGTTCTTGCTGTCCTTCAGGGAAGGAAACCTGTCATTTTTACCTGGCCTGACTTTCAACAACTCCAGACCCACAGCAAAGTGGTTGACTCTTAACAGCCCTCTGAAATGGCCCAGAACAACACACTTATATTAAACCACTATATATTAAAAAAGACAGACCATCCTGTATCTCAACCAAAGCACCAGATTTGGACAGGTCAAAGGTACAGGCAGCCCAGATGACCCTGCAAAATCCTCCTCACTAACATATGGGAATTTGTGCCACAGTTGGGAGATTGTCACAGAATAAACAAGCAACAGCCTGACAGAAAATTATATCATTCAGCCAACATCCCAGAGCCCACCCACCCTGGATACATTATGTCCCACAGGCAGGACAGACCCACCAGGCCTGTTGGCACAGTGGTATACCGTCGGTAGGGAACAGGACTGGGAATTCTCAACATCAAAGTTGCATGGTATTAAGTCAAACAGGGACAAGAAAACCTCCTGTTGATAACAATCTATTACCCTCCCTCAGCTGATGAATCAGTACTCCAAGTTGAACACCACTTAGACAAAGCACTGAGGGTAGCAATGGCAAGAATGTACTCTGGGTAGAGCAATACTGACCAAGCCCTGAAGGACATACCAGCCAGATTGGACTTGCAGATGAGAGAACCAACACGAGGGGAAAAAATAATTTAGGCTCATCCTCGCCAATCTACCAAGGATACAGGCCTAAAGAGCTCCTCCAACTATGTCCTACAGCTTAAATGATTATCCTTCAACCACAGCCATCTTCTTTTGTGTTAGGCATGACTCCATGGAGACGTTTCCCTCAGGTTCCCAGTAACTTCAGTTTTGTTAGGACTCCTTGATGCCACACTCTGTCAAGGGCAGTCACTTTTACCTTACCTCTGGAACTCAACTGTTTTGTCCAGGTTTGGACCAAGGCTATATATGTAGGTCTGGAGCAGAGTGATCCTGGCCACACATGGATCAATGCTGGGGCATCAACTATTTACAATCTGTATCAATGACTTGGATGAAGGGATCGAATGTGTGGTTGCTAAATTTGCTGATGACAAAGAGAGGTAGGAAAGTAAATTGTGACGAGGGGATAAAGTCTACAAAGGTATTGAGATAGGTTAAGCGAGTGGGTAAAAATTTGGCAGGTGGAATATGATGTGGGAAAATATGAACTTGTCCACTTTGGCAAGATGATTAGAAAAGCAGTACATTATTTAAATGGAGAGAGATTGCAGAACTCTGAGGTACAGAGGGACCCGGGTGTCCTGATACATGAATCACAAAAAAGTTAGTGTGCAGGTACAGCAAGTCATTAGGAAGCCAAATGGAATGCTGTTGTTTATTGCAAGGGGAATGGAGTATAATTGTAGGAAAGTTTTGCTAGAGCTGTACAGGGCCTTACTGTAGTACTGTGTACAGTTTTGGTCTCCCTGCTTAAGAAAGGATATAATTGCATTAGAAGCAGTTCAGAGAAGGCTCTCTTGACTGATTCCTGGGATGAAGGTGTTATCTTATGAGGAAGCGTCTTATGAGGTTGGGCGTGTATCTACTGGAGTTTCGTGAGGTAATCATATCGAAACATATAAGATCCTGAGGGGACTTAATAGGGTGGATGCTGAGAGGACATTTTCCCTAATGACAGAGACCAGAGCTAGGGGCATACAATTTAAAAATAAAGCGTCTCCCATTTAAGACAAAGATGAGCAGAATTTTTTCTGAGCAACATTAGTCTATGGAATTCTCTACCCCAGAGAGCAATGGAAGTCATTGAATATTTTTAGGACTGAGTTAGATTGACTCCCTTGTCAATGAAGAATCTAAGTATGGAGGTAGACTGGAAACTAGAGGCCAAAATCAGATCAGCAAAGATCTTATCAAATGGCAGAGCAGGCTCAAAGGGCTGAATGGACTACTCCTGCTCTTAATTCATATGTTTGTATGTAAACTAAAGATATGGTACACCAACATAAGTAGAAATCAGTTTTAGAGTTTCTTATTGTGGTGCATCCTATCATGGCATCATACTTTCCTTTTGAAATAGCCTTAATGGATTATTTCCCCTGAAAAAAAACATTTTTATGGAAGAAATAATTTATTAGACAGCAACTTTTTTTTTAAAATGGTGTGGAAGATGAGCACAATGAGGCCAAGAGACTGGGATGGCATAGAAACATCACTGTGAAGCATCGCAGGTCTACAACCAAGAGGAGCAACTGCTGAGACAGGTTAATTTTTCTTCATTTTCCATTTTTTGTATTTAAATGTTTAAATGAGAATAAAAGTTAGGTGATTATAAAATAATGTTCAAATACAACACTTTAAGCATAATTATGGGTTTTCTATTGATACCTTGAAATCTATTGCCTCCTGCTCCACTCAGAATAAGTTATGTTAGTAAATATCTTTCTAGCCTGCTAACTAGTTACCTTATCTGTGACTTGCATTTCTTGAAGTCAATCTAAAAAAAAATTCAGGAAGCATTTGAAGTTTGACATTCACTTTCCTGACATGGATTTGAAATAGAATCCAACTGCATTCAACACTCAAGGTAGAGTTGAAGCCAGAGGGAAAAAAAGTCTTCTTTGTCCACCCTCTTCTGAAGGTACCAACGCTAATTCATGCTTTGATGTGTTTCGACAGGTGCCAATGCTCTGCTATACCCACAAGTGGTTGTTATTCCTTTGAGAGATTAGTTACCAAGACTGTGCAGTCAGTCTTATCCTATCTTCTACCAAAGCACAAACTTTTCAACAGGGATGATTGGATTTCCATTGGAAGAGAGTATCCCGTCTGATAGCTTTCCTTCCCCTAGCCAAGGGACATAGAAATCACTGATAAAAATCAAATTACATGGGGTCAAACCAGCCCTTTACCGATCAATGGTTCATTAATAGCCAGACTAGATGGCAGTTATTCAGCTCCCTAAGTAGCTGAAAGGGGTAAATGAGATAATAAATACAGCAAAAGAAATATATAATAGAACAAATTGAAAAGGGAAAGAAAAGCAAAAAAGATTAGGAGGCAGCTAAGGCAAAAGGAAAACGCAGGGGGGAAATCCATGAACACAAAAGAGAAAGGAGACAGCATGGCAGGAAGGAATGCAGCAGGGCACTGCAGTGTGAAGAGAGAAAGGAGAGAGTGGAAGAAAGCTTCAAGCATGAGAAAGAACAACCCAGGGAGGGGGCCCACGAATGCTGAGAGAAGGGGAGAGTCCCATGAGCATGAAAAAAAGAAAGCAGATGCGTGAGGTGGCCTCACAAACATAATTTTGGGGCAGGGGGAGGGTGGACAGGGTTCAAAAAAGAGAAAAGAAAGATGAAAAGAGATATAAAGTAACAGGAAGAAAATGAATGGCAAGAAGAAAACAAGCACATTTTAATCTCTATTTATGTAATTTGGAATTTTAAAAAATTAGTTCATGGGATGTGGGCATCGTTGGCTAGGCCAGCATTTGTCTATCCCTTATTGCCCTTGAGGTGGTGGTGGAGAGCTACCTTCTTGAACTATTGTGGTGTAGGAAAACCCACAGTACTGCTAGGGAGGGAGTTCCAGGATTTTGAACCAGAACTATTGAACACTACTAACAGTTCTTACCATATGAGGGAGACTCTCTTCCATCATCTTTATCAGATTCCTTGTCTTTTCCCTTTTTCCTATGATGATGCTTATGACCACGATGCTTATGACGCCTTCGGCTTTGTCTACCAAGGGGAACATGAACCCCAATGTATACAGCCCTATGACCTGGAAAGCAAAAAAACAGAGTCACAAAACTTCTGACAAAACCCACAGAAGCCAATATTAATTATGAAAAATGGGAATGAGGGAACGATGTACTCTTTTCTCTAAAAGCAGAAGTATCAGAAAAGCTTGTGCTTCTTAGAGGACTCCACTGTGGACAAACATCTGCCATAAAACTACCCTTGAACTGACAATCTTCACAAGTGTAAAAACTTGGCAATATTATAATTACTTAATCTTATATGATGTAGCTCATAGTGATGTAGCATTCATTGCTTTATAATAGGGTGCTCATTTCATGTAGACCATAATATCAAGACCATAATATCAAGGCCATTTATGACAGGAGATTACTGAAGGTGCATTGTATGATCTTTACTGGTACTTTGGCACCTATTTCACAACACTTTCCATTATTTTGTCTAGGGTGTAAGCGAGTAGCTGAGATATACACCAAAATACACAAGATAACACCATCAAAATTCCAAGCCCCATAATTTGCTACAGGAGTATAGCAAAAGAGAAATCTCGCCCAGCCTGACTGCAGGGTCAGATAATTTGTCAAAGCGAAAAGACAAAAAGAGAAGTTGCTGGTAAAAATGAAAGTGCTGCTCTTAAGGCTGAACTACTCTTGAACCAGTCCCAAGGGTGCAACAATTTTAAGGCATGGGACAGAAATGAACCTGCTAGAGCACCCAAAACTTCTGTCCAATTTAAATATGATTCTGGCTAAAACAAGCCACGGTTGCAAGGGGCTAGATAGTGGAAGTGGGTGACAAGGGATGTGTCAAACACAACTTAGGGACAAGTGGAAGGAAGTAATGCAGGTACTCAAACTGACAATTCCTTAACCACCCCACCAAAGAACTCTTGAATGTAGGGCAAAGTTTAAGGATCCCACGAGCAAAAGTAAGTGTAATGGCTGTAAGCTACTATTAATGCATATTTTGTACGTTTCAGTCAGTGGGCCTATACTTTTGTGCATTCATTAGTCAAAAGCATCAGCCCCATGGCACTAGATGGTCTGTAGCGCCACCTATATATGGCTAAAGCATCCTGAAATGCAGGTATGCTTATTAAAACTTCACTATCTCTGGGAATTCAATGGGAGAAATGATGAGAATTCTCAAATTGTCAAAGTACCAGTACTGATTAATAATAAGCATTCTGTGTCATACAGGAAAAGGTTACACACAATTCCCAAGGATGGGAGGGCGACAGCAGAGAACAGGAGGAGAAAGTGAAGGAAATCCTGGGAACTCACCCCACTTAATGCTGTGATGGATGGATATGTTCAAGAGTCATTCACCTAAAGATACTTGCTGCCAAGTGCGTATAGTCAAAAATCAGAAATACTTTGTTTTGAGGTTCATACACTGAAGAGACATTTCATGAGCCGAACATGAAGGAAAAAAATTGAACTGCTTTAACCTTATTAATTTCTTATCCAGACAGAGGGAGGGGGAAGTGAAAGAACTAACAAAGGAATCTTCAACAACTGGCACTGGAAACAAAAACTGGTAAGCTCAGTCATGAAATCCATCACTTGCACTTAGTCATCCAGGTTTGTCAACTCACGGTGATGTAGGAGATAGTCTAGAAGAAGTCTCGAGTGTGATTCACAACTCACAATGAAGTCAGAGGTTGAGGTATTAGAGATAGAGAATGAGGTATCTGGACAGAGGTTTAAGAGGATGTTAAGACACTAGCTGCTGAGTATTCATTGATTTTCAGAGTCCTGCCATGAAAAGACAGGCAGAGCATCAGAAGGTATTGGAACAACTCTCAAAATGTGTGACGGATAGCCACAGACTCTGGTGCCATTCTTTGCGCTATCAGAGAAAGCTTCATCACAATGCAGAGTATCATGGAAAAAACAGCAACTCCAACAAATTCTTCGTATGTTCCACAAGATACAGAGCCCAAAGACTCAGACATTTACAGAACAGAAAGCCATTCGGCCCATCGTGTCCACACCGGTCAACAAAGATCTGACTACACTAATCCCATTTTCCAGCGTTTTGCCCATAGCCCTGGAGGCTATGGCAATGCAAGTGAATATCTAAGTACTTCTTACATGTTACAAGAGTTTCTGACTCAACCACCCTTTCAGGCAGAGAGTTCCAGACTACCACTATCTCTGGGTGAAGAAATTTCTCCTCAACTCCCCTCTTAGCCTTCTATCACTTACCTTAAATCTATGCCCCCTGGTTATTGACCCCTCTACTAATGGAAAAAGTGTCTTCCTATCTATGTCCCTCATAATCTTATACACTTCTATTAGGTCCCCTCTCAAGCTTTGCTGCTCCAATGAAAACAACCCCAGCCTATCCAATCTTTCCTCGTAGCTCAGACCTTCCAGCCCAGGCAGCATCCTGGTAAATCTCCTCTGCACCCTCTCCAGTGCAATCACATCCTTCCTATGACCAGAACTGCACACAGTACTCCAGTCGTGGCCTATCCAGCATTTTATACAGTTCCAGCATAACCTCCCTGCTCTTGAATTCTATGCCTCAGCTAATAAAAGCAAGTGTCCCACATGCCTTCTTAACCACCTTATCTACCTGCCCTGCTACCTTCAGGGATCTGTGGATACCCACATCAAGGTCTCTGATCTTCAGTGCTTTCCAGGGTCCTACCATTCATAGTGCAATCCCTTGAGTTGATAGGCCTCCCCAAGTGCATCACCTCACACTTTTCTGGGTTGAATTCCATTTGCCACTGCTCTGCCCACCTGACCAGTCCATTGATAACCTCCTGCAGTTTATGGCCATCCTCCTTACTATTTACAACCCAAACAATTTTCCTGTCATCTGCAAAATTCTTGTTCATACCCCCTACATTGAAGTCCAAATCATTTATATACACCACAAACAGCAAGGGCCCCAACATTGAGCACTGCGGAACCCCACTTGAAACAGATTTCCAGTCACAGAATCATTCTTCTACCATCACCCTCTGCTTCCTGCCACTCAGTGAATTCTGGATCCAATGTGCCACTTTGCCTTAGATCCCATGGGCTCTTACTTTCTTGAACAGCCTGCCAAGATGGACCTAATCAAAAGTCTTTCTAAAGTCCATGTAGACCACATCAAATGCATTACCCTCATTAATACCCCTGGTTACCTCCTCAAAAAATCCAATCAAATTTATCAAACATGACCTTCCCTTAACAAATCTATGCTGACTATCCCTGTTTAATCCTTGTCTCTTCAAGTGCAGATATATTCTGTCCCTCAGAATTCTTTCTAGCAATTTCCCTAACACCGAGGTTAGACTGACTGGCCTGTAATTTCCTGGTCTATCCCTTCATCCCTTTTTTAATAATGGGACAACGTTAGCAGTTCTCCAGTCCTCTGGCACCTCACCTGTGGCCAGAGAGGATTTGAAAATTACTGCTAGTAGCTGCTCCCAGTCCACTTGGGCCAAATCGTATCTCATCTTAGTAAAATTAGCCTTTCCCCAGTTTAGAACTTTTATTATCCTTATCCTTTTCCATAACTATCCTAAATCTAACTGAGTTATGGTCACTATCTCCAAAATGCTCCCCTACTGATACGCCTTCCACCTGCCTGGGCTCATTTCCAAATATTAGGTCCAGAACTGCCCCCTCTCTTGTTAGGCTTTCTACATACTGGCTAAAAATGTTCTCCTGGGTGCAATTAAGAATTTTGCTCCCTCTCTACCTTGCACACCAAAACTATCCCAGTTAATATTTGGGCGGTTAAAATTCCATACTACTATTGCCATATTATTCTTACACTTCTCTGAAATTTGATTACATATTTGATCCTCTATCTCTCCAACTGTTTGGGGGCCTGTCATACACACCCAACAGCGTGTCTGCCCCTTTTGTGTTCTTTACTTCTGCCCATATGGCTTCATTTGATGATCCTTCCAAGATGTCATCCCTCCTCACTGCTATAATTGATTCCTTGATCAAGATGGCGAACACCACCCCCCCACCCACCACCCCTCCTCTTCTATCCCCCTCTCTATTTCATCTGAATACCCCATAATCAGGAATACTGAACTGCCAATCCTGCCCTTCTTTTAGCCAAATTTCGATCATTGCTATGATATCAAACTCCCATGTGCCTATCTGTGCCCTCAGCTCGACTGTCCTCAAGCTCCTTGCATTAAAATATATTCCATTTAGCCTTGCTAAACTCACTTCTTTCTTATCTAGCCTATGTTTCCTCTGCCTTCCAGACTCACTTATTAGCGTTTTAACTTTTAATTCCACCTCGGCTTCTCTCCCCTCTGAACGACTTATCAGGATCCCATCCCCATGTCAAATTTAGTTTAAATCTGCCCCAAATGCATTAGCAAACCTCCTCGTGAGGATGTCGGTCCCACTCCTGTTCAGATGTAATCCGTCCAATTTATACAGGTCCCACCTCCCTCAGAAATGGACCCAATGGTCTAGGAATCTAAAGCCCTCCCTCCTGCACCATCTCTCCAGCCACACATTCATCTGCTCTATCCTTCTGTTCCTATACTCACTACGGCATGGCACCGGGAGTAATCTGGAGATTACTACCTTTGAAGTCCTGCTTTTCAATTTCCTACCTAACTCCCTAAAGTCTGCTTGCAGGACCTCATTTCTCTTTCTTCCCATGTCATTGGTCCCAACATGGGCCACAACCTCTGGCTGTTCACCCTCCCCCTTCAGAATGCCCTGCAGCCGTTCCATGATATCCTTGACCCTGGCACCCGGGTGGCAACATACCATCCTGGAGTCACACCTATGGCCACAGAAGCGCGTGTCTACTCACTTCATTAATGAATCCCCTACCACTATTGCCCTTCCACACTTCTTCCTCCCCAACTGAGCAGCTGGACCACCCACAATGCCATGGCCTTGTCTCTGGTTGGCCCCCACAGAGGAACCAGCACTCTCACCGTTTTCCAAGGCCATAAAAATGGTTTGCAAGTGCGATGCACTCAGGGAAATTCCTTCACTACCTGCCTGGTCCCCTTCTTCTGTCTGGCAGTCACCCATTCCGTCTCTGCTTGCAATTCCTTGAGCTGCAGGATGACCATGTCCTGAAATGTGCTATCCACAAACCTCTCAGCCTCGTGAATGCACTGTGGTGCCCTTAGCTGCTGCTCAAGCTCCAAAACCCAGAGCTTGAGTTGCTACAGTCGGGGGACCTCCTGCACACATTGTCATCCAGACACCAGGAGCGTCTAAGATTTCCCACATAGCACAGGGTGTGCAAATCATGGGACTGAGCTCCCCAGACATATCTTAACTAAATAGAATATGGACACTTGCTTTTATTTTACCCTTACTCTTACTTGAGCATAGATTAGATGCTAGATCCTCTAGATAGACTAGATCCTCTAGGTGCTACTGACTGCCTGTCCCAGGATCCTCCTCTTGCACTCTCCTCTAGGTGCTGCTGATTGCCTGTCTCAAGGTGCTCCTCTCATACTCTTCCCCCATATGACGCATAGCTACAGTATTGCTTAAAAAAGAGGCACGACTAAGCTTTTCGTTTGCACTCATCAAAACACTTGCCAGAATACCAATTTAAGGGGGAAATCAACAATCTATACTGTATGTGAAGGGAGTGCTGATTGGTTGACAAGTGGCAATGCCATGGAGAATGCACCACTGATGGTGGCTGACAGTTAGCTGCCATGCATTGTTGAAATTTATACCGGGCAGCTTGACCCATATTTGTCAAGGCATTGCCCTGAAGAATGAGTCTGCAAATGGCTGTCACTTATTTTGTTTAGCTGAAACAGACGCAATGTACGTACATGTTCTTTTCGTCTGTAAAGAACAGGGCCTTGTGTAGTAATATATATGGCTTCCAGTACATGCAAATGCCCCACATTGTGAACCTGACTGAACCTTAAATTGGTTGTCAGTGTAATTCTTAACACATTGAGGATTATTTAGCAAATGTTGTCCAATTGCAGAATCACATCTAATGTTGGACACTGTTTCAAGTTTTGCAAGCACAGGCTGGTTGGGTACGTTCTGTACCCTGTCTGTTATGAACTGGGACATGCTGTTTGACACCTACATACCTAGCATCACACTGGCACTGAAATTTATATACCACATTACTCATTTGTGTGATAGGCACAACATCTTTTTGGCTTGATGGCAGCATCCTGTTAGTGGCAAATACCACTCGAGTCGCTACTGCATAGTAGTTGCGTGAAACAGCTAGCTTCACCTGTTACTCCAATTTTTGACACACCTTGCCCTTCCAGGGTAATCTGAGGTAGGCTGGACACTTTTCAGGGCTGAAAACGACAGCCTTAGGCCCATTCAGCGCGAAATGATCTGATCGGGGTAACCATTATCCTGCAGGATGCCTTTGATGCGCCCTATTTCAGCATCAAGCTTGCATGGTGAGCAAATGGCTTGGGCCCTATTTACAAAGTTGCCGTTAAGACCAATCTTATAGCGTGTGGAGCTATAAGAATCCCAACGCATATATTGGCCAGTGAAGGTAGGCTTGCGGTAGACCGTGGTAGAGAATCCCCTGGCAGATTTCTCAATTAATACGTCAAGGAAGGAGAGTTCATGTGACTGCTCCATTCCATAGGTGGTTTTGAGTGCAGGATGGAACCCACTAAGATATGGAAGGAAACTGTTACATGCAACTGCCGATTTAAATATAGCAAAAGTATCATCCACATATTGGAAACATGTGAGGGGTAGGAGGTTAGGTTTCATTCCATCAAAGACACGTTTCTCATGGAACCCAACAAAGATGTTAGCAAGAGCTGGGCCTAGAGGGGATCACATAGCAACACCATCTATTTGGGCATTCATGGTGTCAGTAAAACTGAACTCAACTGAGTTGCCGAGTTCATAAGTTCAATAAAGACTGATTCACACAATAGTGGCAGTTCCAGATCGCGATGATATAGTGCTGCAGTCCAAATATCTATGGCTTCCTTAAGTGGAACATTGGTGAATAGGCTAGCAACATCAAATGAGCACATGGACACAGCATTACTATCGATATGCAAGTCCTGTAAGGCCTTCACAAATATGACGCATAAGTAACTGACAAATGATTTCCTGAAGTTTTACACCCTGGCAGCTGTCATTCATAACAGGGTCTAAATTTCCTGCAGTGCTCCCATAATCCTGGCTTCCTGGTCAATCTATTGTTCTTCCTCAAATGAGAAATACCTTGGAGGGCATGTTATTACGAGGATGTGCTTTTTAAAAAAGGTACAATTTCTAATTTTTCTTTTTCTAGCTGGATTTTAAAAAACACTGAACACTCCCTACAGACAATGTGAAACTGTTCAGACTGTTGTAATGCACAATTGCACATTCCACTAAGCGGGATGAAAAAAAAAGACAGCCCGCTGGGGAACGTGAAAGACCCATCCCCGTTGGTTTCACACCGTCCTGAGACTTTTCAAATGTTTCTGAAATGAGACATCAAAATGCAATTACTTGCTCTGAAACAATAAGTGCAGCAGACATAGAATTTCTTTGGAATATACAGCCACGGAGGTACTTTTAAGGATTGCTTATCAAACAGGAGAAATGGAACCAAAGACAATGCTGTACTGAGCACAAGTTTTGAAGCTGTGTGTGTCTCTGCCTCTCTCTCTCGCTCGGAAGTATTGTGCCCGTTTTTGCAAAGTGACCATCCTGAGAAATCTACTGTCAACCGGAAGCTTTTGGAATAAAGCATGGAAATATGCTCCATACTACACCTAGGAAGACACTGAACAAAACAGCTGCAACGTGAAATCACCACATCAAGACCAGCCAAGGAACAGCTAACCATATACTCTTCTATTTTATTTCTTATGAACTGTGAAAATGCTGTAAGCCTATCCTCTTAATCTGCCATCTGTACTGGCGTGCATGTGGGTCCAGAGAAATGTGTGAGGTGGTTTCAATTTACCTAGTTATTTTTTAATTCGGAAAATAATTTTGATAAATTTACCTTGCTTTTTGTTCAACTTACAACCTGAAGTGTAAATAGTGGGACTCCTACAGAAATGGCAAAGCACATTCTCACTAAATTCACAGAACCCCTGTTACCTGTCAAACCTGGAGTGAGAAACAGAAACATAGAAAATAGAAGGGAAATGTCATTTGGCCCTTCGAGCCTGCTCCGCCATTCAGTATGGTCATGGCTGATCCTCTATTTCAACCCCACACTACCGCTCTCTCCCCATACCACTTGACACCTTTAGAGTCCTCCATGGCCCTCTGTGGTAGAGAATTCCACAGATTCACCACTATTGGAGTGAAGACGTTTCTCCTCATCTCAGTCCTAAATGGCCTACCCCATATCCTGAGACTGTGACCCCTTGTTCTAGACCCCACAGCCAGAGGAAACATCATTCCTGCATCCAGTCTGTTCAGCCCCATCAGAATTTTATACGTTTCAATGAGATCCCCTTTGTCTCCTGAACTCCAGAAAGTACAGGCCTAGTCGGCCTAATCTCTCCTCATACGACAATCTTGCCATCCCAGGAATCAGTCTGGTGAACCTTCGCTGCACTCCCTCTATGGCAAGTATATCCTTTCTTAGGCAAGGAGACCAAAACTGCACACAATACTCCAGGTGTGGTCTCACCAAGGCCCTGTATAAACTACAATAAGATATCCTTGCTCTTGTACTCAAGTCCTCTTGCATTGGAGGCCAATATATCATTCCTAATTGCTTGCTGCAGCTGTATGCTTGCTTTCAGTATTTGGCATACAAGGACACCCAGGTCCCTTTGTACATCAACATTTCGTAAACTATCACTATTTAAATATTACTCAGAATAAGGGAGTCATTTCACTCCTCCTCATGTGGTCGTAACAATGTCCACAGATCCCTAAAGGTAACAGGACAGGTAGATAAGGTGGTTAAGAAGGCATTTAGCAATGGCCAAGGCATGGAGTATAGAGCAGGAAGGTTATGCTAGAACTGTATAAAACACTAGTCAGATCGCAGCTGCAGCACTGCACATATTCTGGTCACCACAGTAAAGGAAGAATGTAGTTGTACTAGAAAGAATACAGAGGAGATCCACAAGGATATTGCTAGAAATGGAGACTTTTAGCTGAGAGAAAAGATTGGAAAGGCTGGATTGTTTTCCTTGGAACAGAGGAGGCTGAAGGGAGATTTAGTTAAGATGTATAAAATAATAAGGGGCCTAGATAGAACAGATAGGAAGGATCTATTTCCATTAGCAGGGGCATAGATTTAACATCATTGGTAGAATGATTAGAGGGGAGCTGGAGAAACCTTTTCACCCAGTAGGTTGTGGAGATATGGAACTCACTGCCTCAAAGGGTGGTAGAAACAGAAAACCTCGTTGGACTTTAAAACAAATACTTATTCACTTATATTCACTTGAAGCGCCATAATTTAAAAGGGCCACAGACCAAGAGATGGAAATTGGGATTAAGCTAGAAAGCTTTTTTGGCCAGCACAGATTTGATAAGCTAAATGGTCTCCTTCTGTGCCATAAACATTCTTTGTTTCTCACTGAATACTCATGGTGAAAATCATTTTTCAGCCTTCCCTTTCATTTAAAGGAATTTCATGACTCGGGAGACTTTGAAATAAAACTTCCAAAGTTAAAGCCATTTTTTTTTTCCCTGTGTCAAAATTTTCAACCGAAAAATACAATTATGTTATGAAAAACATTTATATTTATTTTTTTTAAACCCTTATTTTTAAACACTGAAAACGCCAGTTAGAGAGGAAAAAAAGCAGGCATAACATGCTCAAAGAACATTTAGAACAATTTGAGAGCCTGATGCCCAAACTACACAGCCATAAGGTGATATACTCTCAATATAAAATAGCAGCAATGTGTGATACTGCTCAATAACAACTTTAATACATAAATAAAAATTACATATTTTCAAAAATGTTTGCACTCAAATTGCAACTGACAGCATCTTGAAAAAAAGCTAAGTTGGGGGACAGAAATGAAATTGGTTGCAACTGCGTGAAGTTTTATTTTTGCTGTTCATGGGGATGTTCACTTATTTTTCAGCAGCAAGTGGCGGAAAACAAAGCAATGACCCTTGCTAAACAGAAAATGCCAGAAATTATTTGTACAGTATAGACCAAATAATTTGAGTGAAGCCTTTTGATTCAAACTCCCGCCTGATACAACCTCAAAATCTACTGCCAACATAACTTAATTCCTCCCTTCCTATTGGCTTCTGGACTTAACTTTGATTGCCCCTCAAATCTAATTGTTCCATCACAGGAATCATTCCTTATACCCTGTTTATGCTGGTAGGTTGGCACTATGCAAGTTCTACCCCAAAATATCTTGATCTTATTTGTAAGACATAATTTGGCTTCTGAAACAGCAGTCTTAAGAATTTGGTTTATGACACTGTATTTACATAACCACCATGCTAGATTTCAAAAGACATAAATTCAAACGGTATGGCAATGTACTACAACAAATTGTATAGACAGCATTTTTAGAAACATCCAATTCAAAATGGGGATCTCTTTGAATGCTTTAATATAGTGCTCATAACACTGAAACATTATCCATAGGGCAAATGTTTTCATTATTTACAATTCTGCCAGTTCCAGCAATGTAAATGTTAGAAACGGGAACATAGATGTCTCCCTCCAGTGACCTGAATAATTGAAGCACCAAATCTCTTAAGATAACCATGGACCCACCATTATCCCTCACCAAAAATAGTTACACAATTGCAGGAATAAGTATTTTTATAAGAAGCTGGGTGTGTTTGTGGTGTATTTTAGAAAAAAATGAACCCGTGAACTTTGGAGCACAATAACAGCTTCAATTGCAAAGGATGTGACTAATCCTGAAAAGAACAGCTTTGTGGTATGCTAATCCTAAACTGACTGAAAACTGTGAAAACAAAAGGAACATGAAGACTAAGAAAACAAAGTGCAACCTTCCCACTCAACATATTGCACGTAATGCTGTAAATACACTTTCACATTTGCCACTTCAGTCATTCAGGTCAACAGAGTATGACATCTGTTATGTTTTAATATTGGTACAGCCAATAACCTTTTAAAAACTAATCAATACTCATGGAGGCGTGAAGGCGACTGAACATTGCAGCTCTCTTTTATTCTATTGCAGCAACAGAACTAACAAAACAACATGGATTCTGCGATCGCATAATGCACTGACTTGCAAAGTACAGCAAGCTTAACAAGACATTCAATACATAACATATTCCTCACCCCTTATTGGAAATGTCACTTAAAACATTTTCTGAACTAGGGAAAGAGTGTAGACTGCCTGTATTTCCACTGAACGCCTCTCAAGTCTCTGACTTTATAAATTCAGATGCTCAGGTGGTCTTCTTTCCTGGTGTGAGTTATGGCGAACTTCTGGCGCTTTTACAGGGTAATGTTCATTAGAGACTGATGGCAATTTAGGACTTGTAGCCGAATCTGAAGTTGTGTCTAATGCAAGTGTAGGTGAGATGACTTCAACTTCAGTCGATCGAGACTGAGGTGGTGAGGCACAAGTCGGCACTCCTCGACTTGGAGATGGCTCTTCCATAACAGGTGTATCCTTAGATGGTGCTTGACTTTGCAACAGTTGGTCAAAAAGTCTCCGCCAGGTGAGATCATTCACAGTTTGGGCTGTGTATGAAACAGGTCCTGTCTGAGCAATCACTGTAGCAGGAACCCATTTAGCTCCGGTAGTATAATTACGAGCTAGAACTTCTTGTCCAGAACAGAAAAATCTTGGCTTTGATCTCTGTGCTCGTCTCTCCACTTGGTCGTGCTGTTGATCTTGTACAACTTGTGCTTTTGTTCGCTTCAGCAGATCAAAGCAAGTGCGCAGTTGCCATCCCATTGGTAGGAATGTTGGAGATACTTTAGTCGTAGCCTGTGGCATGTTTCGGCATGTCAGCAGAAATGTGTCCAGACGCTTTTGAATGGAGGAACGTCCTCGTGCTGAACTTAAAATGTGTTTCATGGTTTGAACAAATCTCTCAGCTAACCCATTGGTGGATGAGTGGTATGGTGCTCAGGTGATGTGCTGAATTCCGTTACTTCTCAAAAAATTCTAAAACTCCTATGAGACAAACAGAGATCCATTGTTGGTCACAAGTTGCTCTAGTAACCCGTAGCGACCGAACATTTCTCTTAGCCTTTGAATTGTGCTCTCAGCTGTAGTCAGAGGACAGCACTGAAACTTCAGGCCATTTGGAATGAGCATCCAAAACCACCACGAACATTGTTCCTTCAAATGGTCCAGCGAAATTGACGTGAATGCGCTGCCAAGAGTTTTCTGGCCAATCCTATGGATTGAGGGGTGCCAACTGAGACATGTTTCTCACACTATGACAAGAGGGACAGGATCTTGCCTTGGTCTAGGCCAGGCCACCAAAAGTAGCTTCTTGCAATCTCTTTCATGCAAAGTATTCCAGTGTCCAAAATACAGTTGGGTCCAACATTGGTTTCCTCAATGTTGGTGGAATAATAACTCGCAAGCCCCAAAGCAAACATCCTGAAGTGACTGATAACTCCATCCTCCTGGAAATTTAGGATTAAGGTCAGGTGACACTTGGAAGTTTGGGAAGAGTTGCCATACATCACAAGGTCCATAACTTTGGGCAAAGTTGGATCTACTCAAGTGGCCTTCTTGATTTGAACTGAAGTGATGGGTGTTTTCTCCACATGTGCAAGGTAGAAAAAGTCTTTGAGCAGTGTCCGCATGGATGACTGGTAGCGGCAGCCACGACAGGCCATCTGCATTGCCATGCAAGGTAGATTTTCAATGTTTGATGTCATGTGTGTGAGCACCCAACATCAAATCCCAACACTGCATTCTGTTTGCAGCTAAAGGAGGGATGCCTGTGCGTGGGGCAAATATTGAGGTGAGTGGTCAATGATCAGTCAGCAGCGTGAATTTCCATCCAAACAGTGGGTGGTGAAATTTCCAGATTCTGAGAATGATTTGCAGTTCAATTTGAGTGTATTGGCTCCCTGCTTTGCTTTAAGTCTGTGAAGCAAACACTATGGGCCTCTCCACACCAGAGGGCGTTGTGTGAAACAATGGCTCCAACTCCATAATGCGATGCATCACATGCAAATTGTAAAAGGTGGAGGGGTCAAAGTGCGTCAGTATCTCAATCTGTCAGCGTTGCTTTAACCTTCTTGAACACAGCGTCGCAGGCTTCTGTCCATTTCCAAGCTTTGTTCCGACACACAAGCTCATGCAGGGGTTTCAGCAGGATAAATCTTCCATAATAACTCAGCAGCCCCAAGAATGAGCTAAGATGGCTGGTATTCTGAGGAGCTGGAGCATCCACAATAACCTTGACCTGAGGGTGCTTTATGAAGCCCAGCAGCATCAATTGTATGCCCCAAATATTCCAGAGGGCTGAAAAAAAAACTCGCATTTGTCTTTGCAAAACCGTAGGCCATACTTCTCTAGGCTTTGTAGAGTGGCATCCAAGTTCTTGAGATGATCCTCATCAGTCCTGCCCATTACCAAGATGTCATCAAGGTAGCACTGAACTCCGGGCAAACCACTCAGGATCTGGTCCACGGCCCTCTTAAACAAGGTTGGAGCTGGTGTTATTCCAAAAGGCAAACGGCAGTATCAGTACAGTCCCTTGTGTGTTGTGATGGTGATATATTCTTGTGACTTCTCATCAACGTGCATTTGTAAGTAGGCCTGGAACAGATCTAGTTTGCTGAATTTCTGTCCACCAGCCAGGCCAGCAAAAAAGTCCTCAATGTGGGGAAGTGGATATTGTTCAGCACACAACACAGCGTAACTCCACAGATGCATATGGAGCAGTCTTCCCTGAGCACTGGAACGATGGGTGTTGCCCATTCTCTATGGCAGGCAGGTACTAAGACTCCTACCTTGACCAGGCGCTCCAGGTCAGCTTCGACTTGGTCGTATGGCTTTAGGCACTGTTGTGGCCTTCAGAAATTTTGGTTGAGAGTCAGCTTTGATATTCAATATTATGCTGATTCCCTTCATGCTTCCCAAATCGCCTTTCAAAACAGCAGCATGTTTGTTTATTACAGCTGTCAGGCCAGTTTCTTCTCTTGCAGTGCTGTGTACTTCTGCTCAGTTTAACCGGATCTTCTCAAGCCAACTAAAGCTGGGTAGTTGCCTTTCACCACAAACAGTGGTAGCTTAGCAGTAGCATCTAGAACCAGAGAAACTGCTGTCCCTGTATCCAGTTCCATATATATTGGTTGGCCCTCCAGCAGCGGTGTTACCCAGTAGCCCTGTGAACCACCTGTCACTGACAAGCAGCGGAGTGGCCCTTCTTCAGACTCTGTCACACTGGTCCACCCATACCTGCTATATGACATGGAGATTTTTCTTCTTGTTATGCCAGGTTCCTTTTTCTCTGGTTTGCCTTTCTGATTCACTGTTACTTTTTTGTTTTTACAGGCACGTCAATGTGTCCCTTCTTGCCACACTGACAGCTTTCAAGGTCTCCGCACTAACATTCAGATGGATGGTGACCAGACTTTCCACAACGGTAATATTCTCAGCTGCTTGCTATCTTGTGTGCACACTCAGCTGTCACATTACTCGCTCAAGTTGATGCACTCAGCTGCTGTGCTTCTTATGCAGCCAGCTCCATGGAGACTGCAATCTCTATGGCTTGAGGTTAGCCTCTGTCAGTAGACGTTTCTGGATTGCTTCAGTATGAAGGCCACAGACCAACCTGTCACAGAGGGTATCGTTCAGTACTTCCTTGAATTCACGATGTTTAGTGAGCTTTTTAAGTGCTGCAACATGCTGCGTAATTGTTTCCCCCTCTTCTTGGTTTCTTTTGTGAAACCTAAATCTTTCTGCTATGACAAGTGGCTTCGGGGAAAAATGCGTCAACGGGCTTTTACAATGTCCTCATACGATTTTGTGTGAGGTTTGTCATGCTGCCCTAAGCTTCTTAATAAGCCAAAGGTTTTGGCTCCCATTACACTTAAGAAAGCTGCCACCTTTCTATCGTTTTCAATTCCATTTTCAAGGACAAAAAAGCTCAAAGTGTTCAGTGTAGGAGCTCCACTATTCCATCGAAATGTCCCATAGGTCTGGTAAGTATAGTCATTTTCCACTTTTTTCTCTTCATCAATTACTTTTTGTTTACTGTAGTTTCCTTTTTAGTAGTTGCCACTTTAAATGCTGTTACCGCTATGAGACAGTAACCATTTTTTTTAAACTCAGGCTGTCAGCAGCTGCCGGTTATGTCTGTGGTTTTTCCCACACTGTTTGGGTTTTTGGTCGAGCTCTACAGGGACTGTGGGCCTTCACTTTCTGTAAGTTTTTAAAAACTGCAGCACATTCTTCTCTGCGTCTTCTTTTCGAACCCTGCATGTCCTATATGTTTGGAACTTCGGAGGCTGTCTGTAGCCGGCGGCCCTGTCGCTGTATATTTCTTGTGCTTTCTCAGGATCGTGGGTCTCTTTTTTTCTGCAAACATGGCTGCTTCGCTTTTTTCTCTAAGCCTTTTTTCTAAACTTCTTTCCTGTTCAGAAAAGCATAGCAGCGATTTCTTCCAGTTTTGTCTTCTTATCTTCGCCTTTTGTCTGAACTTCGGGAGCGCTCTGGGAGAGTTGGCGTGTTTTTTTTTACTAGTAAATTTCCTTTCACTAGCTGTTTCACTTTGAGTGGCCTTACCTCAAAAGGTCCATCGTCCTTATTGCCAAGGTGTTATGCTTTAATATTGGCACGGCCGATAACTTTTTGAAGACTAATCAATACTCATAGAGGCATGGAGGTGACAACATTGCAGCTCTCGTTTATTCTACTGCAGTAACAGAACTAACAAAACAACATGGATTCTGTGATCCCGTAATGCACTGGGTTGCAAAGTACGGCAAGCTAAACAAGACATTCAATACATAACATCCATGTTCGCGTTTCCCACATTACCGGAGTTGAAACTAAAATATAAACACACAAAAACGGAAGCACCAAGTGTGCCGTAGGAAGAATTCCTTACAGTGCTACAAGGACCATCTTACATCAATAACAATAACTAATTAGATTGTGCACCAGTCTCTCGTCAATTTATAGAACTTAATTCAGAAAATATTTTCCTCCAGTAAAACAATACTATTCCCTGTAAGGAAAGAGACTAGATTTTTAGATTGTAAGAGCCATGTTCCCCTGGTAGGTTAAAATTTAAAGTTTTTTTTTAAAATAACAGTGAGACCAGGCCCATTTACACAGCTATCAGCATCTCAAGTTAGTGATGCATTTATGCATATTTAGTAGCTGCATTATAATGCTGGGGTTTCTACAATAAATTCATCCACATGAATTCCAAATAAGAACTTATCATAAAATAATACAGCAAAGATGGCATTCAGCCATTCATATGCCAAAATTCTACCTAGTCCCACACCTGTGCTCTTTCCCCATAGTCCTGCAAAACTTTCAAGTAAAGATCTGAACCCCTTTTGAAAGTTAATTAATCTGCTTCTACAATCCCAGGTCAGACAATGCGTTCCAGATTATAACTGATTGAGTAAAACAAAATTCATCATCTCGGCTCTGGTTATTTTGGCAACCACCTTAAATCTGTGTCTATACTATTGGAAACAATTTCTCCCTATGTACTCAAAAAATCTTCACAATTTTGAACACCTATTAAATTTTGCTTCAACTTTGTCTACTCCAAGAACAATCCCAGCGTCTCTCATTTCTCCATGTAACAAACTCCCTATGCCTGGAGCCATTCTTGTATATCTTTTCTGCATCCTCTCTAAGGCCTTGATATCCTTTCTAAAGTGTGGTGCTCAGCTTGGAAACAATAATCTAGCTGAGGTTTACCCAATGATTTATAAAGATTTATTGTAACTACGTTGCTTTTGTGCTCCAGGCTTCTAAATATAAAGCCAAGATGCCATGTACTTTTTAAGAGCTTTATTGATAGCTCTGCCAACTTCAAAGATTTCTGTATGCAAAAGGGCATGTTCCTATACCCCTTCTGAAATTGTACCATTCAGGTTATACTACCTCCCATCATTTTCTTCGAAATGTTCATTTCACACTTCTCCACATTAAATTTCATCTGCATGTGAATGCCCATTTCACTATGTCCTAAATTTCGCTACTATCCTCACTGCTCAATACATTTCCAAGCTTTGGCATTTGCAAACGTTGAAATTATGCCCCTACACTCAAGTGCAAGTATTACAGAGCAACAAGCCTGCCAACTCTGATTTAGCAAGAATCTTGCACTTAATGCCTTCGTAAATTCTGGCTTTGCAGGGTTTCTTGCACTCCCTCACTGAACAGAAAGAAAATGCCATGAAGTCAGGGAACACCTAGCGTTAGTGGTAGTAGTGGAAACACTCAAAATGATCAACAATAAGTTTTTAGATTGCAACCAATATTATTTCTGACCAAATTAAAATAAAAAGGACAGCACCGGTTAATTTGGTTAAGTTGGGATGTAAAAAGAATAAGAGGTAAACAAGATGATTTAAAATCTTCATGAAATCCTGGTGGTATGAGATGAGAGTTAACTTCAGCAAAAATAAAGGCAAATGATACACTGAATCTAATGTTGCAGAAAACATTTGAAATTATAAAAATAATGTGGTAAACTGGGATTAATGGACAAAACCAGAATTATTAGTACTTCATTTCTGTCTCCACTACAAAGGGAAAAATTGTTACAAATCTCATATCTGGCTTGCACAAAGACAAAGGGAGGATTAGACAATTGGCAATTAAACATGGCTATGATAAAATACTTCAACAACCTATTAACCAAAATGTCTGTCCCAGAGAACTACACCAATGAGTTTCAAGAAGTGGGACTAAAATTAGTTCATTAATTGACTTTGTCCTGAATTAACATACAAGACAACACCAAAAGATTGAAAATTAGCCAACAGAATTCCATTGCACAGAAAGGGGTCAAGAAGTATACCTTGAAACTACAGGTCAATATGTTTAACATTTATTGCAGGAAAAATCCTTTAAATAGTTTGAGAAACACAGTGGACAAAGGCAACTTGGATTCAGAGCACAGAGTTAGAGGTTTTATAAGAATAGTTACGATAAATGGTATCAGGCACTGATTTATCACCAATATTCAGCTTCAAGATCACTCCAAGAAATGTTGTTCTGTTAAAACAGGCTTCCATGCATTAAAAGATCAAATTGCAAAATTGTCATCTTGAAATTGCAACTATAATGTAAATTTCAAAACCTCAAAATTTTTGAAAGATAACATTTTATGCAAACTTACTCTCTAGTTCTTCTTTCTCAAAGTTTGTATTGACAATTGTGCTCGTTTTACCCAAATCCACGATAGCTTCTTCATCGTGTCTCTACAAAAAATAGTTGTGTCACTGTTAGAGATCAGTATTTTTTACAAATCTGTAATAACTTCAAAAGTACATTGTTTGATGACTGGGGGCATATATCTTAATACTATATTATTAAGTATATGCAAAGTACCCTATATATTCTTTTACTACAAGTGTGTTCAAACTGCAGCTCACAAGCCATGGCACCCAGCCTTTGAAGTCTAGGAAACTACCCTACTTGCACTCGTAGCTTTCTTTCACAGGAACTTTAAGAGTCTGGACATCTGAAAATGGTCGTTCTTAGCACTAATGGATAAATCCAAAATCAGAACACCATGCTATTAGCAACTTAAGATATTTGGAAACTGATCTGAACACAAATTTAAAACCTGTGACCGGAGCCTATTCCTGCTTTAGTTCGAGTACAAGGGTAGTTCCAATTTTGAAAACATGTTTTTTTTGCAGCTACATTTCTTAAAACAATCTATAAAATATCCTAATATTTATTCCAAACATCAAAAATGAAAGAACTGTCATACTTAAGGATAATGTACTAACAGAAAAGCCATACTTTGAACATCAAACCACAAAGTCTATATATCAACATCATGAGGGATATGAATTTATAATCAAAGCATTCCAAAGTAGGTTTTTTTTTACAAAAAAGAGGACATTTTGCATTTAGCTGCCACTGTAGGAGGGGGACAGGCCTCCGCTATACACTGAAATTTGTTCATGAATGAGCTTGATTGCTGTAACAAAATATTAAACTTAATGAGAAGATGATTGCCTTTGGACAAAGCAGTTATTTAGTCACTTTTTTACAAATCAAGATGCAGGTATTTCCAAAACTACTATAATTATTACTCCCTTGAAATTTTACATTGAAAAAATGTATTTATTATTGCATTTTTACCAACAGTTCATCATCTATTGATTGGGTAACATAGTAAAGTAATGGCCCCAACATTGCAGTCAGCAACAAAGGAATGGCACCAACTACTGACCTTGAAGAAAGCTATTCACAAAGGTTTAGCAGGCTGTGAGGCTTCCATTTCCTCTATTACTATGTCAATTTCATTTTGGTGCCATCTGAAGGGCATCACTGGTGTAAAGGAACAGTGAAGTAATCTAGCAAGTTGAGCAGCCAATTAGGCTAATGAATTCTCAAACCAAAGATATCCCCAACAGCGGTTGGCAGTGCCTTCAACTGTGTCCATCCCATTTCCTGCATTTCTCTTCTCACCTCTTCCCCCAAAATCTCCTAGAACCACAATAGGGCTCCCCCTTGTACTCACTTTCCACCCTAGCTGCCACACTCAATGCATCATCCTCTGCCATTCCTGCCATCTTCCCTTCCCCATTCCAATTAGACAGTTTCCTCCACGACACTCTGATGTACACCCTCACTCCCAATACCTTACACCCTCTCCCCTTTCCCAGGGTACCTTTACATGCAAGCACAAAAGGTTCAACACCTGCTCCTTTTACCTCTTCCCTTCCCACTGTCCAAGGCCCTCCTTCCAGGTAAAACAGCAATTTACTTGTACTTCTTCCCATTCAGTGTATTGTATTCACTACTCACTATGCACTATTCTCTCTGCACTGGAGCAACTAAATCCAGATTACTTATGTGATGTTCTAAACTAACTATTTGGTTTGGAAAACAGACTTAAATAAGGAATGCAAATTAAAATATTGGATAAATATATTCAGAAATATTAGAGTAAATGTTTGCAGAACATCTCCGTTCAGTTCACAGGTATGACCCCAAGCTTTCAGGCAGTTTGTGAGGAAACTCTTTCGAGTTACCAACAGTCACAGATTGCAACTTCTTTCGAGTACAATCAACAGTTCTTGGTTTTCCAGGAGTGGGACATGAACCCACAACCCTCTGATTCAAAGGCGAGGGTGCTATGAACTGAGCCACAGCTGACACCGGTGCAGCAATAACCACGGGTGATTTTAATCTACATATGGATTGGATATACTAGATTGGCAAAGGCAGCTTGGATGGTGAATACATAGAGTGTTTTCAGTACCGTTTCTTAGAGCAGCACATTCTAAAGCCAACCAGAGAGCAGGCTATATTCGATCTGGTAATATGCAATGAGACGGGATTAATTAGTGACCTCGTAGTCGAGGCACCCCTCAGCATCAGAATATTCAGAAAAGATGCATTCCAGTAAGAAAGAAAGACTCTAAGGAAAGGAGGCACCACCCGTGGCTAATGAAGGAGGATAAGGATAATATTTTAACTGTCTTTTTAAATCTCCCCTCTGCTCCCACAATCATCTGGAAAAGTATAGGTCAAAAACAACGTAGTGCAATGCAAACTTGAGGAACAGTACCTTATCTTTCGATTAGACACTTTACAGCCTTTCGTATGCAACACTGAATTCAACTATTTTAGATTATAACCTCATTCCCATTCTTGTTTGCTTGCTTTTGGAATGGCAACTATTGTCAATAATTCGACTTCCCATTTACACCTCCTGCAGACACATCTTTTGGTTTTTTAATTCGTCACATTATCATCGCCTTTTTGCCTTGTGCCATCATTCCTTTTGTCATTTAATCTCCCTTGTCTTCCACCCTATCAGAGACCATTCTGTTTGTTCTGCCCTCCCCTCACTTCTTCCCTTGCTTCTATACTTGCTCTAAACCTGTAGATCTTTTTCTCCAGTTTGGGTGAAAAATCATTGACCTGAAACTTTAACCCTGTTTCTCTTGCCACAGAAGCTGCCAAACCTAATGCGCATTTCCAGCATTTTATGTTTTTATTCAAAATACAATGTTAGCATTATGCACAACATTGGATATAAGTGGTCTCTGATTTAATAAAATATCTAAAATGTTTCAGAGACAAGAAAAATGTTGAACTTAATTTGAAATTAAACCAAGTAGTGTTTAATGGTTGAACAAAAGCAAAAATACCTGGAAAAACTCAGCAGGTCTTACAGCATCTGCGGACAGGGATACACTTGACGTTTCGCGTCCATATGACCCTTCATCATAAGGATCATACGGACTCGAAACGTCAACTGTATCCCTCTCCGCAGATGCTGTCAGACCTGCTGAGTTTTTCCAGGTATTTTTGTTTTTGTTCTAGATTTCCAGCATCCGCAGTACTTTGCTTTTATCTTAGTGTTTAATGGTTGTTGTTTAGACTGGGGTAAGATATATAGTGGGATTCCAAAGGGGTGAGTGCTAGGACCACTGTTTTTCTTGATATACATTAATGACCTAGATTTGGGTGTGTTGGGTGCAATTTCAAAATTTGCCGATGACAGAAACTTGGAAGGATTGTAAACTATGAGGACAGTGATAGGCTTCAAGAGGGCAGAGAGCGCTTGGTGGAACAGGTAGACACATGGCAGGGGAGATTTAATGCAAAGGAATGTGAAGCAATTCATTTTGGTAGGACATACGAGGTGAGGCAATATAGAAAAAGGACATTACACGAACTAGGAACAGGAGTAGGCCACTCGGCCCCTCTAGCCCGTTCCGCCATTCAATAAGATCATGGCTGATCTGATTGTAATCTCGACTTCACATTCTCGCCTACCCCTGATAACGTTTCACCCCCTTGCTTATTAAGAATCTATCTTTCTATCTATCTCTGCCTTAATGATATTCAAAGACTCTGCTTCGACCACCTTTTGAGAAAGAGAGTTCCAAAGACTCTCAGCCCTCAGAAAAAAAATTCTCCTATTATTCTGAAGTGGGTGCAGGCATACAGAGACCAGCAAACACATGCATGCAAATCATTGAACGTGGCTGGGCAGGTTGGGAAAGGGGTTAAAAAGGGATATGGGATCCTGGGCTTTATAAAATCAAGGCAGAGAATACAAAAGCAAGGGAGTTATGATGAACCTTCAGAAAATGCAAATAAAAACAAAGCACTGGAAACACTCAGCAGAAAATGCTCAGGCAGCATCTGTGGAAACAGAAACAGAGTTAACGTTGAGTCAAATATGACTTCAGTTCTGATAGTCTTATTCGACTGAAAACATTAACTCAGTTTCGCTCTCCACAGATGCTGCAAGATCTGGGTGTTTCCAGCACTTGGTTTTTATTTCAGACTTCCACCATCTGCAATATTTTCCTTTTATGTAAAAAGCTTCGTTTCGCCTCAACTGGATTATTGTGTCCAGTTCTGTGTACCACACTTAAAGAAGGATGTGAAGGTTTTAGAGATACCATGGTAAAGGTTGATGAGAATATTCCAGTGATGAGGGACTTCAGTAATGTGGATACATTGGTGAAGCTGAAGTTGATCTCCTCAAAGAGAAGGTTGAGAGGAAATTTGATTTTAAAAACTGTTTAAAATTATGAGGGGTCTAGACAGAGCAGATGGAGAGAAATGTTCACCCTATGGCAAAAGGATTGAGAACCAGAGGATACTGATATAAAGCAATTGGCAAAAGAACCAATGGCAACATGACAAAAAGCTTTATAGAACGAGTGAGTGGTTAGGGTCTGGATACACTACCGGAGAGTGTGATGGAGACAGATACAATCAGGGTTTTCAAAACAGAATTGGATAAGCATCTCAAGAGAAAATATTCACAGAGCTACAAGGAAGCTGAACTAATCGAGTTTCTCTCCCAGGGAGCTAGCATGGACATGGGCTGTAAGGCACTCTCCTGCACTATAACCATTCGATGATTCTATAAAACATATTCCTCTCATTTTGATTTAAGGCAGTGTTCATCCAAGAGTTTTTCTTCTCCATTTATTTACTTGGCAACCTCGAATCATGACTCAGTTAGACCAAAGCACAGGGACAGAAGGTTCCTTGCCCGAAAGACATTAGTTAGGTTTTTTCCTACTAAACATCAGTTTTCATGGTATATAACCACAAATTACTAGATTTGTTGAATTTAATTTCACAGCTTGCCATGGTGGGAATTGAACTTAACCTTTGGGTTGCCAGTCCAATACGATAACGACTAGACTAATCTACCCTCATCATACCCTTGTAAGGATAGATACTTGATGAATTGGGAGACACTGAACATGTGATAAAATCCAGGCCAAAAATAGATTTTTCTACGTGGTATCGATTTTGAGTTATCATGCAATGGTTAATTCCTACAGCACTCATCATCAGTATGCAATTTAATGCCAAAGATGCTCTCCACTTAGTTTAATCTTTAATCAGAGATTGCCAATTTATCCTGCCCTATCCATCCCAATATCAAATTACTTACTTATACCCTTGTCTGTTTTTAATCACCAACTTATTTATATAGGACCAAAACATCCCACAGCATTTAACAGGAGTGTCATCAATAAACATTTTTGACACAGAGCCACCGAAGGAGATATTAAAATAGGAGAGAACTTTGCTCAAGAGGTAAGCTCTAAGGATCATTTTAAAAGACAGACACGCAGAGGGGTAAAGAAGTTTAGTAAGGTAATTTCAGAGCTTAAGGACAAGGTAGCTAAAAGGTAGCCATCAACAGTGGAGCAGTTAAAACCAGGCATGTGCAAGATGCCAGAATTGGAAAAGCAGAGAGATCTCAAAAGATCTGTCGAGTTAGATGAGGTTACAGATATAGAGAAGGGCAAGCCATGAGCTATCTGAAAGAATTTCAAAATTGAGGCAGGGTTGGGCCAGGAATTTAATGCAAGTCAGCGAGCACAGAGCTGAAATATGAACATACAAATTAGGAGCAAGAGTAGGCCACTTGGCCCCTCAAGCCTGCTGCTGATGGGCAAACAAGATTTGGTATGAGTTAGAATAAAGGCAGCAAAGTTTTAGATAAGGACAAACTTATCTAGGATGGAGCATGGGAGCTCAACTAGGAGGGTACCGGAATAGTCAAGTCTGGAGGTAACAAAGGCATAGATGAGGAATTCGGCAGTTGAGACAAGAACAGCATCGAGCAATATCACAAATAACAACTGTTTACGCTACCAGTTAGCTTTAATTATAGTGGGATCTGAAGTTGCAGCAAAAAGTTATGACTGTCTGCCATTCCGCTTCCTTTTTGTATAGGGAACTAAAATAGGTTCAGCATCACTCAATTGTGGAAAGCTTCCACATTCTTTTATTTACCTAATGGAGATTCACTTAAGCAAACTGTCAAAACAATACTAGGATCAAAGATTTACTCTCAGTAGAATATAAATTAAGGTCTTGATACCCGAAGTACCGAGACAAGTTTAAATAGGCAGATTCAAAATTAAATTTTGCCTTCAATCAGGCTTGCACTTTCTCAACATTTCCTCCAGCATGAATTCTGTTTCATCAGCCTTGTCCCCTTGAGTGCCCAATCTGGGATGGCCTCTATTCATATATGCCTGCCTCTTTAGACGAAGACTTCTTCCATACCCAATGTTCAACCTAAAATGTATCCAGAAGAGCTTTTTAAGACAGCATGTAGAAAGTCCTACAAGAGAGGGGAGGTGCTGGACCTAGTTTTAGGGAACGAAGCAGGGCAAGTGGTAATGTCAATGGGGGAGCATTTTGGTGAAAGTGATCATAACTAGGTAAGATTTAAGGTAGTTATGGAAAAAGACAAAGATGGACCAGAAATACAGGTTCTGAATTGGGGGAAGGCCGATTTTAATATGATAATACAGGATCCGGCCAAAGTGGACTGGGAGCAGCTACTTGTAGGAAAATCTACATCAGAGCAGTGGGAGTCATTCAAAAAGCAAATAGTGAGAGTGCAGGGCCAACATGTTCCCATAAAAGGTGAAGGATAGGGCCAACATGTTCCCATAAAAGGTGAAGGGTAGGACCAATAAAGTCCAGAGAACCCTGGATATTGAGGAATGTACACGATTGGATAAGGAAAAGAAAGGGAAGCTTATGGTAGATACCGGGGACTCAAAACAGCAGAAGCCCTAGAGAAGTAAAGAAAGTGCAGGGGGGGTTACTTAGAAAATAAATTAGGAGTGCAAAGAGATGGCACGAAAAAACATTGGTGAGTAAAATAAAGGAAAATCCAAAAGATGTTTTGTAAGGATATTAGGGGCAAGAGGATAACCAGGGAAAGAGTAGGGTCCATTAGAGACCAAAGTGGCAATCAGTGAGAGGAGTCAAATGATGTAGGTGAGGTTTTAAGTTAGTACTTTGTATTTGTATTCACAATAGAGAAGGATGATGTAGGTGTAGGAATCAGGGAAGGGACTGTGATATGCTTCAACAAATTAGCACCGAGAGGGAGGAAGTATTTGCGGTTTTAACAGGATAACTTGAAAAAGTGGATAAATCTCCAGGCTGCATTCCAGGGGCCCAGATTAATTTTCAAATCCTCTCTGGCCAAAGGAGGACTGGATGACAGCTAATGTGGGGAAGCTTTTGGAAAAAAAACTCCACTTGGAGAGGCAAGGGTTAATCATGTCTAACACATTTGATTGAATTTTAAGGAACTGACTTTCATGGGATGTGGGCATTGCTGGCCAGGTGAGCATTTATTACCCATCCCAAGTTGCCTTAGTTCAGAGGGCATTTAAGAGTCAACATTGCTGTGGGTCTGGAGTCATATATAGGACCAGGTAAGGATGCCAGGTTTCCTTCCCTAAAGGGCAGATGGGTTTTTACAACCATCAACAATGGACGATGGTCATCCAGACCATTTTTATTGAATTCAAATTCCACCATCTGCTGTGGCGGGATTTGAACCCGGGTCCCCAAAGCATTACCCTGGGTCTCTGGATTACTAGTCCAGCGACAATACCACTACGCCAGTTGTGTAGATGAAGGGTAGTGCAGTTGATGTAGTCTACATGGACCTCAGTAAGACCTTTGACAAGGTCTCGCATGGGAGACTGGTCAAGGTGGTAAGGGCCCCTGGGATCCAGGGCAATTTGGTAAATTGGAACTAAAATTGGCTTAGTGGCAGAAGGCAGAGGGTGATGGTTGAAGGCTGTGTCCAGTGGCATACAGCAGGATTTGGTGCTGGGTCTCTTGCTGTTTGTAGGGTACATTAATGATCTAGACATGAATGTAGGAGGTATGATCAGCAAGTTCGCAGCTGACAGGACAATATAGAAAGGCTGGTCAGATGGGCAGAACAGCAATAAATGGAATTTAATCCTGAAAAACGTGGGGTGATGCATTTTGGGAGGACCAACAAGGCAAAGGAGCACATGATGAATGGTAGGACCCTAGAAAGTACAGAGGAGCAGAGGGACCTTGGTGTGCATGTCCATAGATCCTTGAAGGCAGCAGAACAGGTAGATAAGGTGGTTAAGAAGGCATATGGGGTACTTGCCTTTATTAGTTGAGGCACTGAATACAAGAGCAGGAAGATTATGATGGGGCTGTATAAAGCATTAGGCCACATCTGGAGTGCTGTGTGCAGTTCTGGTTTCCACACTATAGGAAGGGTGTGATTGCACTGGAGAGGGTGTAGAGGAGGTTCACCAGGACGTTGCCTTCAGCTATGAAGAGAGACTAGATAGACTGGGGTTGTTTTCCTTAGAGCAGAAAAGGCTGAGGGGGGACCTGATTGAGCTTCACTGTCACAAGTGCACAAAAATACTTTGCTGAAGACAGTGCCCCAGACAGAGTGCTTAGTTTAAGTAATTCCTATCACTCAAACTCTCATACTGCTTTCACACAGATGTTAGAAAGCAGTCTAACTAATTTGCACAAGATTGTTTCTATCCTTATAATACACCTCACCATTGGCCCTTGCAGCATACAAGATCATTTCCTTATCTTGAAAGTTTTAAGAACAGCATCACAGAAGCTCATGGCTCTGAAAGTCTTTCAACTTTGGAGCTAATGTGTGCTTAACTCTAAATCACTTTATTCCTTTGCATCTATATTTGGATGTTTCTTCAACTGAGTGTGTATTTTTTTAAACTTTCATGAAAACCAACAATAGTTTGACCTTAACTGTCAAAGCTACTTAATTCAGTAAAAGTTCCATCTTGTCCACTGCTTTGGTCATCAGATGGTAATTCTCCTCAAAGTGCTCTCTTCATAGTCCACTGAGCTACATCTTTCATTTCTGCATTCTTTTTGTATATTTTCAAAATTGCTGGTAACTTTAGTTGAAGGTTCCAAATTCTTAAAAAATTCTGGTTGATGGAAGTTGGAGGAATAAATTATCTGCACAGGCAGCTTTCATAAGCATTCTAATTGTACAGAATCTTCAATTATTCAGCCTACACATGGTATGTGTACACTAATGAAAATTCCACCAACAATTTGTATTATATGGTGCTTTTCATGTAACAAAAGCTTCATAGAAATGTTAACAAAATTTGACCTCAAACCAATAGGTATTCAGGATGATGATGAAAAGCTTGGTCAAACAGATAGGCTTTGAGGCTCTTGGAGGAGTGAGGTAGAAAGATGAAGTAGTTTAGGAGACCAATGATGGAGTGATTAAAATTGAGGATGCGCAAGAGGTAGATGGGGGTGCAGGGGGTTGAAGGGAATGAGGGAGAGAAGCAGATGCAGGGAGAGGTATCAGTTATAAAAGCACAATTGCATTGTCTGTTTCTTCTTGACCCTTCCCCTTATTTGTCCAGCTTGATTCCACAGCAGTGTATATCAATGCGTTAAGGCTATTGGCCAACCTTTTGGTTCCAGCCTCAGCAATAATCTTTACTTCTACTCTCTACATTCAACCCTAGGGGCTAGCTTCACCAATATGAAATAAGCTGTCAGGCAGAAAATAGTACATTTTAATATCTCAGACTGAATTAACTGACAGGATCAGCTGCCATTTTGCAGAACAAAATTTTCAAATTTAAATCCAATTAAAATTGACCCAGACACTACTACACCATAGCAAACAATAGGGCTATCAGACAACTTCATGTTGAACTCTGATTTTTGAACCAACAATAATTTCAGCATAAAATGCCATTTTTGAAAAATTTCATCTCTGTCTAAACCTAGAAAATTGTTGATACATCTGTAATAAAGATTTCATGAAAGTTCTGACAGAAATCCACAAAGAAAATCCATAATCATGCTAGCGTACTATTTAATTTGAAAACTTCAATGCTGTATTATTCCAATAACTCATTTAAATATATATTTGAGAAGGCATTTGTTTCTGAAGGTAAATTCAGCTAAGGAAGGATATCATATCATATGTATATATAACCAAAGTATACAAATAACCTGACAACTGTAAAATAATACAATATTATAGCCCATTATGCCAACTGCAGTGGGGAAAATTTGAGAAAATTACAGTATATTTGTTGGTATTGCCTCTTTTTTGGAGCAATATGGTTTATATTCAAAATTATAGTCGTACAGATACTCACCAAATACTACCCATTTGAGGTTATAACTTTATAAATTCTGCAATTTTTATGACTGCCAAAATCTGGAACAACCTTGTAACTTATAGAGCAAAATGTTCTTAAAAGTACATGCATAATTTGAAATAAGCTTGAACATACACAACTAGAACTCAGCATACTGTAGGTTCCAGTAAAGGGTACACTAACAATTATTGGCCAAAGGAGAACTGGTCAGTAGTCAATCTATACAGAATACAAAGTAAACTTTCTCATAGTATGGATATTATAAGATTTAACGAAGCATTGAACATATTAATTAAAATAATATAGCACTTGGCGTTTTGGCGGCAGCAAGAAATAATGCGTGGACTGCATGTTCCTAAGATTTCTTCACAGTGGTTCAGTAAATGCCATCTTGATTAGAAATAGATGAAAGCAACTGTGCAAACTGCTCTCCAAGCGAGCACACAAAGGTTATGACGAAGGACAGGGGTTTATATTGCACAGCAACTGAATCTGAAATAGCAACCACATTTTTTTCCTGCCAAACTTAAGACAACTTCATAGAATACATCCGGTGATAAATGAATGATGTTTCTTTGCACTGCAAAATGCTGGTGAAATCCATGTGATATGGTATAAAGTAAGATTAATAAATATCCCTTTAATATTAAAATTATCTCCTTTATTTTGTTAATACGCGTTACAAGCAATACATCCCAAAATCCTTCAGTGGTGTAAGGGAAAATGGACGCTAAGCCAGAAAGAGGAAATATTCAAAAGTCGCCAAGAGCTTAGTGAAAGAGATAAACATTAAAAAAAGGTTCTTAAAAAGAACAGGGAAGTGAAGAGGCAGAGATTTTTGGAAGAATTCCACAGGAACGGGCACAGGGAACTCGTCACAGGCAAGACAAGAAGATTAGGTTCATTAAAAAAAAGGTTCAATTTCAAAGGACGTATTTGGGACTGAGGAGGCGGTTTGTAATACTGGAGCAGTTTACAGAGAAAGAGGGGAAAAGGCAATGGAGGGATTTAGAAACAAGGATGGGAAATTTAAGTTGAAGGGGTTGAGTGACCATTAGCCAGCAAGGATGGGTGCAATTGTCAAGCAGGACTTGGTGCAGGAAAGAAGAGAGTCAAATTTTTGATCAGTTGAAGTTTACTGACGATGAGAAGCCAACTGGAGAAACAATGGCGCATTTAAGTCTAGAGATGACAAAGACATGGATGAAGATTTCAGCAGTAGATGAATGAAGCAGGCAACTTTATGGAGGCAGTGGGGCGGGGTAGACAGTCAATGGCAAAGGGTCAGAGCTTGTGGTGGTTCTTCCCAATGCTTAGCATGGGAGAACTACAGCTCATCCAAGACAATGTTGGGCAATGACAGCAGAGAAATTGCGGAGGAATCAAGATAGGTGAAGAAGTAGATTACAAAGGATGCTAGCATTTGGTAATATTACTGCACCTGGAATCCAGAGGCCTGGACTAATGTAGCTGGCGGAATTTAAATTCAATTAATCTGGCAAAAAAACACTCATCTCATTGATGATCATGAAACTACCAGGCGGTCTTAAAAGACCAGTTGGTTCACCAATATCCTTCAGGGGAGGAAATCTATCTTAATTACCCAGTCTGGCCCACATTTCTGTGTTTGAAACTGAAGATGGTTGATGAGAAGAAACCAGCTCCCAAGAAGGGAGCCAAAAAAGCCTTAAAGAAACCGGTAGCAAAGGGCGGCAAGAAGTGGTGACGGTCGAGGAAGGAGAGTTATACCATCTACAAAGTGATGAAGCAGGTTCTCCCCGACACTGGCATCTCCTCCAAGGCCATGAGCATCATGAACTCGTTTGTGAATGATATTTTCGAGCGCGTCGCGGGTGAGGCTTCCCGCCTGGCCCTTTACAACAAGTGCAGCAACATCAGCTCCCGGGAGATCCAAACCGCCGTGCACCTGCTGCTGCCCGGGGAATTGGCCAAGTATGCTTTGTCGGAAGGGACAAAGGCAGTGACCAAGTACACCAGCTCCAAGTAAAAACTCCAGACCAACAGCCCTCTGAAATGGCCTAGCAAGCCAATCAGTTGTATCAAACTGCTACAGAAAAGTCAAAGTATAATAAAACAGGACGGACCACCTGGCATCTATCTAGACACCATAAACCACAAAGACATATTTCCCTGTTGACCCTGCAAATTCCTCATCAACATCTGGGGTTGTGTGCCAAAATTTGGAAAACTGTCCCACATGCTGGTCAAGTAACAGTCAGGTATGATTTGTTCATACTTGTAGCAAATATATTCCACTGGAGTTTAGAAGAGTAAGGGGTGATTTGACTGAAGTATACAAGATCTGAACGGCCTTAAAGTGGCACGTCGAAAGGATGTTTCCTCTTGTGGGTGAGTCCAGACCTAGGGGGCAGTTTTAAAATTAGGAGTCACCCTTTTAGGACAAAGATGAGGAGAACTTTTTTCTCTCAGAGGATTGTGCGACTTTGGAATTCTCTGCCTCAGGAGGCAGTGGAGGCAGGGTTATTGAATATTTTTAAGGCAGAGGTAGATAGATTCTTGCTGGGCAAGGGAATCAAAAGATTATCGGGGTAGATGGGAATGTGGAAATCGAAACACAAGATGATCAGTCACGATCTTATTGAATGGCACAGCAGGCTTGAAGGGCCGAATGGTCTACTCCTGTTCCTATTTCTTATGTTACGTTCAGTATGATTATGCCAAACAGCCAACATCTCAGACTCCTTGCTCACCATCCTTGCTTACGCCCTATTCCACTGGCAAGACAAACCCACCAGAGGTGACAGCACAGTAGTGCACAGTTAGGAGAGAGCGGCCCTGGGAATTCTCAACATTAATCCCAGACCCCATGAGGTTTCATGGCATCAGGTTAAACATAGTCAAGGAAACGTCCTACTAATTGACATCTATTGTCCTCCTTTGACTAATGACTCAACTCCCGTCCATGTTGAGGATCACTTGCAAGAATCAAAAGGGCAGCAAGGACATAATGTACTGAGTGGGGGACTTCAATGTCCACCACCAAGAGTGGAATAGTAGCAGCTCCACTGAGCAAGCTGGCTGAGTCCAGAAGGAAAGAGTTGTCAGATGAGGCCTGTGGCAGATGGTAAGAGAACCACCTAGAGAGAAAAACCTACTTTGCCCTCACGAATCTACCAGTCACAGATATATCCGTCTGTGACAGGATTGGTAGGAATGAGCAACGCACAGTCCTTGCAAAGACGAAGTCTCACCTGTACACAGAGGATGTCCTCCATAATGTTGTGCAGCACTGCCCATGCTAAATGGGATAGATTCTGAACAGATCTCGCAACTGTGCATCAATGGAAATATTGTGGGCCATCAGCAGCAGCAGCAGAATTATATTCAACCACAATCTCTAACCTCATGGCCTGGCATATCCCTCAATCTAGTGTTACATCATGCCAAAGGCCAACTTTTGGTCAATGAGGAGCGCATGAGAGCATGCCAGGAACAGTACCAGGCATACCTAAACATGAAGTGCCGACCTGGTGAAGCTACAACATAGGACTACTTGCAAGCTAAACAGCAGAAGCAGCATGCGATAGGCAGAACTAAGCAATCCTACAACCAATGGATCAGATCAAAGCTCTGCAACCTTGCCATATCCAGTAACAATTAAACAACAGGAGGTGGAGTCTGGAAAAACATTCCCATCCTCAACGGGGGAGCCCAGCACATCAATGTAAAGGACAAGGCTGAAGCATTTTCAACCGTCTGCAGTCAGGAGTGCCGAGTAGATGATACATGCTGGCCTCCTCCAAGGTCCTCAATAGCATAAATGCCAGTCTCTAGACAATTTGATTCTTCACATGATATAAAGAAACAGTTGAACACACTGCATATAGCAAAGGCTACGTGCCCTGATAATATCCCAGCTGTAGCACTGAGGTTTTGTGTTTCAGAACTAGCCACTCCATTAGTTAGCTGCTCCAGCATAGCTACAACACTGGCACCTACCCAAAAAATGCGGAAAATTGTCTGGCTATATCCTGTCCACAAAAAACAACAAATCCAGTCTGGCAATTACTGCACCGCGGATCTACTCTTGATCAAAGTGATGGAAGGTGTCATTGACAATGCTATCAAGTGGCACTTATTCAGCAAATGAGCTTACCGATGCTCAGTTTGGGTTCTATCAGGATTACTCAGCCCTAATCCTCATTACAGCCTTGGCCTAAACATGGACAAGAGTTGAATTCCAAAGGTGAGCCAAGTGCGACTGCCCTTGACATCAAGACAGCATTTGACCGAGTGCAGCATCAAGGAGCCCCTGCAAAATTGAAGCTAATGGAAGTGAGGAGCAAAATGTTCCACTGATTGGAATTATACCCCACACAGATGAAGATATTTGTGGTTGTTGGAGACCAACCATCTCAGTCCCAGGACATCACTGTCATGGTAGTTACCTAGGCCCAGTCATTTACAACTGCTTCACCTTCTCTCCATCAAAAGGTCAGAAATGGGATGTTCACTGATAATTGTCCAGTGTTCAGTACCATTTCCAACTCCTCAAATACTGAAAAATCCACATCCACATGCAAGACCTCAACAACGTTCAGGCTTGGGCTGACGTGTGGTGCAAACCTCACTTGCCATAAAGTTCCAAGCAATGACTCACTATCTCCAACAAGAGAATCTTGCCACCTTTCCTTGATATTCAACAGCATTAACATCGCTAAATCGCCCGCCAACATCATCCTGGGAGTTAACATTGGCCAGAAATTGAACCAGCCATATAAATACTGTTGCTACACAAGCAAGTCAGAGCCTGGGAATTCTGGAGTGAGTAACTCACCTCCTGACTCCCCAAAGTCTGTCCAGTTTTTACAAGGCACAAGTCAGAAGCGCAATGGAATACTCTCCACCTGTCTAGATGAGTATAGCTGCAACACTCAAGCTGCTCCACCATCCAGGACAAAGCATTCCACTGGATCAGCACCCCATCAAACAACTCAAAACAGTCACTCCCCACCACCAGACTGCAGTGTGTACTATTCTCTAGCTGCACTGGAACAACGCAGCAAAGCTCCTTTGACAGCCTTTTTGCAAACCCAAGACCTCTAACTACTTAAAATGACAAAGACAGTAGCCACAGGGGAACACCACCATCTGAAAGGTCCCCTCCGACTCAATGACCATTCTGACTTGGAACTATATTGCTGTTCCTTCACTGCTGCTGGGTTAAAATCCTGGTCCTCTCTCCCTAACAGCACTGGATTACCTACACTACATGGATGCAACCAATCAAGAAGGCAGCTCACCGCCACCTTCTCAAGGTTAATTAGGGACAGGCAGTAAAAGTTTGCCTTGCCAGCGATGCTCACATCCCAAGAGCAAATTCAAAAATGGTGTCAGATCTAGTAGTTTACATGCGAAACCTGATCCCACCTCTGAAGAGAATTTTAACAAGTGACAGCACATTAAATAAGAGAAAGGCAAGGACTAGGGATAGATATATTAGCATTTGAGGTTGTCAATTTTATTAGATATTCACTCATACTATAAAATATGTAGAAGTGCCTCAGTCTCTAACACAGATTAATGCGTTTGTTACTTTTGCTAACTGGATATCGTGTTATGTAAAAGTACTGGAAGATGTGCATTAGTTACAATTTCTGCTGCAGCTAGAAATTGAATAATTTCTTTTGGTTCCTCAGGGAGCTTGGTACCAAGAAATTCCTCAGACTGAGCCTCAGACTGGCTAGAAAGGTCAGAAAGGAAGCAGTCAAGTTACTTTTTAAAAAGGTCTCAGCAGAGAGGCATGGCAACAACTTACATTTATCTACCACTTTTAATGTAGTGCAGCGTTCCCAGACACTGCACTGGTGTGTTCTCAAACAAAATCTGATACTGAGCCACATGAGGAGGTATGGGGACAATTAACCAAAAGCTTGATCAAAGAGGTAGGTTTTAAGGAGCACCTTAAAAAGGAGGGGGAAAAAAAGTGAGGCAGGAAGGAATTCCAGAGATTAGGGTCTCAGCAATTGAAGCCATGGCTACCAATGGTGGAGCAATTATAATTGGGAATGCACAAGAGGCCAGAATTGGGGGAGTGCAGATATCTCAGCAGGCCGTAGGCCTGGAGGAGATTAGGCAAGGGCATGGCCATAAAGGAATGAGGGAACGGGACTCCAGCTGAGTCCCAATCAGTGATTTAAAAAGGTTTAGCATAAATTCTACTCTAAGGCTTAAGAGGTGGCTCTCGTGTTATTTTGCTTCAACTTCTGCCACCTTCAAAGATTTCTGTATGTGAACCTCCAAGATCTCTGTTCATGCGCTCCTTTTAAAAATGTTTAATTTATCATTTCTTCTTCACTGCATTAAATTTTATTGCCAGGTATCTGCCCATTTCATTAGCCCCTGTCCTGCTGGTGTAGTGTATTTCCAAGTTTTGTATCATCTGCAGTCTTTTGATATTATGTCACTCCAGCAGAAATCGTTGACCCCTGAACAATTTTCTACAATATAGAAAATGAGAGAATTTTCTAGAAGGCACTCTAGATGTTGGTCATGCCACAGATAATCTGGATACTGAAGCAAGAGGAAGCAGTAGTTGTGGAGGGCTATACTTAGGGGAAGAGACTGTCTATTCTGCATTCACGACCAACAGCTACCTCATCATGCTTTGCCCCTCTATCTATCGAGGACACCTGGATGATCACCTTTGACTTCTGAAGATTTCTCCCAAATACATATAGCAATAATCTTATGTGGATTGTATATCCATCTTTCCCATATTGCTACTATTTTCCAGCTAAAGGCTACAGAGCCAAGCTAACCAACATAGCCTTTAGTCCGAAGGCACAAATTTCCTCATGTTGTTTGAGAGCCATGGGCAGATCTTTTACTGTCTTCAGCAGTATAGCACCTCTGCTAACACTTCCAGTAATGAGAATACATGCCCTATCCGCTATATTGGATACTTAAGCCCTCATTTTGCAACTGAAAGACAGGTGCAACACCATTGAATTTCTAGGCAAAAGTGACTTCAGGTGCTTAGCACCATGTTTACCTTGGAGGTAAGGCTGCACATTTTTCAGGATTTCCCCTCCTATTTTTGTACAGTTTAAAATATTAATTGATCTAGTGTGACATTATAAAAACAATGTGTCTTCTCAAAGTATCTTTTTCTGTGATCAACTCACCTCCCACTCTCCAAAACCTTACTTCTTGTCATGTTTTTGACACACTGTGTTACCCATCAAGAAATTCCAATGGTCAAATCATGCTTGGCTAAACATGTTGTGCTGTGGCATCTCAGTTTTGGAGCTCTCTGCTCCTCAGCCTGTACTGCAAGGAATTTTTATGGCTCAATTTTACTTCCCAAATCACCAATGGATCATATATGTGGGTGGTGGGGAGGTGTAAGAAAAAAATCAAAGAGAAGTTGTCAAAAAAGCCTGCTAGAATTTGCAACAGGAGTCCACTGAGCACACCAGTAACAAGAGTTCTGAAGTCTGGATGGTAATATACAATAAAGATCACTGTGGGACCCACTTGAACAACTAACCAGATGCCAGTTTTACTTTACTCTAGCATTTGAGCAGCCTATAACTGCAAAAGTCTCCAGAAACTGAAGCAAAGATTTCAAACTTATGCTAATGAACCTGTACTGTCAGGCAGTGTAGATGAGCATCATAACCATTTATCTTATTGCCACTACTTTGAATTTTAATGTTTTCTGTTGTACAACTGTACTTTACATCAGGCTTGTCCAACCTGCGGCTTGGCCAGTCCTTTCTGTCCAGCCGGCGGACCCTACATTTAAAATGCCGGTAAGTAAATTTGAAGACAAAAACAAAAATACCTGGAAAAACTCAGCAGGTCTGGCAGCATCTGCGGAGAGGAGCACAGTTAATGTTTCGAGTCCGAATGACCCTTCAACAGCACTTAGTAAAAATAGAAGAGAGGTGAAATATAAGTTGGTTTAAAGGGGGGTGGGACAAGTAGAGCTGGATAGAGGGCCAGTGATAGGTGGAGATAACCAAAAGATGTCACAGACAAAAGGACAAAGAGGTGTTGAAGGTGGTGATATTTGGAGAGACCAAACACAGACTGGGTGACCACTTTGCAGAACACCTTCGGTCTGTCCGCAAGCATTACCCAGACCTCCCTGTTGCTTGCCATTTCAACACTCCACCCTGCTCTCATGCCCACATGTCCGTCCTTGGCCTGCTGCATTGTTCCAATGAAGCTCAACGCAAACTGGAGGAACAGCACCTCATCTTCCGACTAGGCACTTTACAGCCTTCCGGACTGAATATTGAGTTCAACAATTTTAGATCATGAACTCTCTCCTCCGTCCCCACCCCCTTTCCGATTTCCCCCCCACCCTTTTTTTTCCAATAATTTATATAGATTTTTCTTTTCCCACCTATTTCCATTATTTTTAAATGTATTTCCATCCATGGTTTTATCTCTATCTTTTAGCCTTTTTTGATTCCTTCACCCCACCCCCACTAGGGCTATCTGTACCTTGCTTGTCCTGCCCTTAATTAGCACATTCCTTAGATAATATCATCATCTTCAACACCTCTTTGTCCTTTTGTCTGTGACATCTTTTGGTTATCTCCACCTATCACTGGCCCTCTATCTCCACCTATCACTGGCCCTCTATCCAGCTCTACTTGTCCCACCCCCCCCCCTTAAACCAGCTTATATTTCATCTCTCTTCTATCTTTACTTATGTTGAAGGGTCATTCGGACTCAAAACGTTAACTGTGCTCCTCTCTGCAGATGCTTCCAGACCTGCTGAGTTTTTCCTGGTATTTTGGTTTTTGTTTTGGATTTCCAGCATCCGCAGTTTTTTGCTTTTATCTTAGTACATTTGAAGACTCAGTTTCTGCTCCTCCAATCACAGTTCACTTCTCTCCCACGTTTACTGTTGATTGGATCGCTAGTGATCCAATCAGCAGCAAAGGTGAGAGAGAACTAGCCTCTGATTGGAGGAGCAGCTTCCTTTAGTCTGAGGCCTGAACAAACGGCACCACGACAGTGATGGGTCTGTCTGTTGAGAAGGCAGTGAGCGACTACCAGGGTTAGACATGACAGGGTGCGGCGCGAGAGCGTGTGACACGAGAGCGACAACTGGGAAAGAGTTAAAAACAAAAAACTACTGCGGATGCTGGAAATCCAAAACAAAAACAGAATTACCTGGAAAAACTCAGCAGATCTGGCAGCATCGGCGGAGAAAAGAGTTGACGTTTCGAGTCCTCATGACCCTTCAGCAGAATTGAGTGAAGTTAGGAGAGGGGTGAAACATAAGCTGGTTTAAGGTTGGGGGGGGGGGGGGTGGGGGGGTGGAGAGAAGTTGTGGGGGTGGGGGGAGGGGCCGTGGTTGTAGGGACAAGCAAGCAGTGATAGGAGCAGATAATCAAAAGATGTCACAGACAAAAGGAACAAAGAGGTGTTAAAGGTGGTGATATTATCTAAGAAAATGTGCTAATTAAGAATGGATGGCAGGACACTCAAGGTACAGCTCTAGTGGGGGTGGGGTGGAAAGACTGACAGGGTATTACAGTTATAGATTTAAAAATAATGGAAATAGGTGGGAAAAGAAAAATCTATATAAATTATTGGAAAAAAAAAGGGAGGGGAAAGAAACGGGAGGGAGTTTAAGATCTAAAGTTGTTGAATTCAATATTCAGCCCGGAAGGCTGTAAAGTGCCTAGTCGGAAGATGAGGTGCTGTTCCTCCAGTTTGCGCTGGGCTTCACTGGAACAATGCAGCAAGCCAAGGACAGACATGTGGGCAAGAGAGCAGGGTGGAGTGTTAAAATGGCAAGCGACAGGGAGGTTTGGGTCTTTCTTGCGGACAGATCGCAGGTGTTCTGCAAAGCGGTCGCCCAGTTTACATTTGGTCTCTCTAATGTAGAGGAGACCGCATTGGGAGCAACGAATGCAGTAGACTAAGTTAGGGGAAATGCAAGTGAAATGCTGCTTCACTTGAAAGGAGTGTTTGGGCCCTTGGACGGTGAGGAGAGAGGAAGTGAAGGGGCAGGTGTTGCATCTTCTGCGTGGGCATGGGGAGGTGCCATAGGTGGGGGTTGTGGAGTAACACTCCACCCTGCTCTCTTGCCCACATGTCTGTCCTTGGCTGGCTGCATTGTTCCAGTGAAGCCCAGCGCAAACTGGAGGAACAGCACCTCATCTTCCGACTAGGCACTTTACAGCCTTCCGGGCTGAATATTGAATTCAACAACTTTAGATCTTAAACTCCCTCCCCCATCCCCACCCCCTTCCCGTTTCTTCCCCCTCCCTTTTGTTTTTTCCAATAATTTATATAGATTTTTCTTTTCCCACCTATTTCCATTATTTTTAAATCTATAACTGTAATACCCTGTCAGTCTTTCCACCCCACCCCCACTAGAGCTGTACCTTGAGTGTCCTTCCATCCATTCTTAATCAGCACATTTTCTTAGATAATATCACCACCTTTAACACCTCTTTGTTCCTTTTGTCTGTGACATCTTTTGATTATCTGCTCCTATCACTGCTTGCTTGTCCCTCCAACCACCACCCCCACCCGCCCCCCCAAACTTCTCTTCCTCACCCCCCCACCCACCCCAACCTTAAACCAACTTAAATTTCACCCCTCTCCTAACTTCACTCAATTCTGCTGAAGGGTCATGAGGACTCAAAACGTCAACTAGGAAAGAGTGGCTGTTGTTGTGCACATGAGAAAAGAGCGACTACGGGGGCGGGGCGGAACATGGTTGCTGACGTGCGAATGTGTATGAGCAAAGCTACCAGGCAGGGGGCATGGCAGCTGCTGCAGGCACCTGCAGGTGCGTGTGCAAGGGGGCGAGCGCGTGAGAGTGTGAGCATGTGTCCCAGTCTCACCCTCGCCCCAAAGACCAACACACTTGCACCACCTCACACAGTGGGTGTGGTGAAGGTGAATGAGTAAGCACCCTGAGACTGGGAGTGAGCCAGACAAACACAATTTGACCCCCTCGCACTCAAATGGTCATCCTTATGAGTAATTTATCTATTGCTATGACATTGTTTTATTTTTGCTCAGCAGGCTGTTTCTTTTCCTCATACCTCAATATTTTATTGAAATTCATGTTAAAGTGGCACCAAACCTGATCTTTCTGAAATTCTCTCATCGACCTCTTTAGTGGGAAAAACATTTCAATGTGGCCCCTCGCATGAAAAGTTGGACAAGCTTGGTTCACACATTGACAGTTATGTAAATGAGACAAACACCAAATATTTTCATTTTGTACCAGTCGAAAAGGACTTTGAATGCATTGTAAATTTTAAATGTAACTATTGGTTGTACTCAAAGATACACTTTTTTATATATCAAAGGGAGTGTTTGCCACTCCAGCAGGTGTTACAATGGCCCTTCCTGGGAGAAAGGTAATTCATTTCTCAAAATTAACACTTTTGGCATCAAAGCTTCTTTTGCCAGAGAGGCTCTGTAATAACTAATCACCTTTAGTCAGTTCGTTTGTACTTGCATACACACCACAGTGAGACAGAAGTTTGAGGATGCACTTTCAAGATCATGTAAAAAATCTCCGGCTACAGTTATGTTTTCAAGCCAAAGAACAGTGCATAATTTTAAAATTATTAAACTACATTAATCTTACTTCTACCTACTCCATTTTCAGAAATATATTTAGCATGTACATAAGGCATGACAAATTAAGTCTGCTAGGATGGTGTTTTTTTTCCATCCTTCAAAAGAAAAGGCAAGGATATAGTGTGGAGCCCACACAATCATAACCCAGCAGGAAGAGGATAACCATCAATTCAGCATGCAAACTCATCAGAAGTTAAAACAACTTGCATTTATTTAGCACCTTTCACAGCTACAGTCTGTCACAAAGTGCTTTCCAGCCAATGAAATACTTTTAAGTATAGTCACTTTTGTTATGTGGAAAATGCGGCAGCCAATATGCATATGCCAATATGCGAAGTCCCACAAACAGCAGTGAGCTAATGACCAGATGATCTGCTTTTTTGTTGTTTATTGAGAAGTAAGTATTGACCAGGACACTGGGAACAGCTCTTATTTGAAATGGTGCTACAAGATATTTTGCATCCACCTGAGGGGGCAGACGGAGCTTCAATTTAACATCCTATCTGAAAGATGGCACCTCCAACAGTGCAGCACTTCCTAAGTACTGCACTAGAGAGTCAGCCTTGTTTTTGTGCTCAAGTTCCAGAGTGAGACTTGAATTCACAACCCGAGAGTGCTACATACTGAGTCACAACTGATACAAGGCAGTGCAGTTTGGATTATAGGACAAATGGGTTTTATCTGCAAGTTGCTTCCTGCTGTGATCAGGAATGGAGGAGAGCATAAATTATAATTCCGATTCCCGATTATGCAAATGAAGTATCAATAAAATGTAAGCATCTTGCAATCTATTTAGAAGAGCCAATCTCCAAAGTTTCCTGCAACTAAAAACCAATACTTCCCATGTTAAATAGAAGAAAAATACAACCATGTCATAAGGCCACATATTAAGTTGTCAACTTGAGTCCTCAGTACAACTTTACAATCAGCAATTTTTCTGTATATTCCTCTAATTTTCATTGCACCATGCAAAAAAGTTATTGTAAACGTAAATAAAAGATGCTTCTCGGCTTCCTGAGAATAGCACAAGTATGAGGAGCATGCTGTCATTTCAGCAATCAACTTTAATGCAAGATTGTAAATGAAATCCAGCTTTTGCAGGACAATATTAGTCCATACCTATCACCATACAGAAGAGAGAGGCTTCATGCTAGGACAGAAGAATCAAGCAACAACAAACAATATTCATCAGTTAAAAGATAAATTTTGTAATACATACAGATACAAGATTCTCTTCAGAAACATAATTCTCCATGCTTGCTTTTAATATAAAAGTAGTATGGCATCTATGTCCAATTTGTCTCCCAACAATGTATGCACATTGCCTCAAAATGCCCTTTATATTCAACTGCACTGTAGTAACCTAATCCCTCTGACAGTCAAACACAGTACATGATGAATATTTAATCTTAAACCAAGCCAATAACTGCCATAGCCTGGATCACAGAAGAGGGGATTTCAGCTGCAACACATATTTTCAATTCCAGCAGAGTAGAATACCAAAAAAGGATCTGGAACAAGTCTTCAGTGCAGCATTCTATCAAAATAAAAGTATTTAAGGCAACTTTATCAAAACAGATTTATTAACATTCAAAAGTACTTATTTGGAGACATTACTGGCCCAGATTTTGCAATCAACAGCAAAGCCACTGGCCTCAAACAAAGACCAGTGATCTTTGTGGCATAGATTTCCCCCTTCCTGATGTTAATTTGAATCTGGTACCAAGCCCAGGGGCTCTCCAAGTGTCCAGCAACAGTAATCACATCAAGCAGGATAAGCAGCAAATCATACTGAAGAAATCTCACAGACAGCAAACCAGGAAGTTAAAGCACTGATTATTTCACTCTGCCAAAGTGAAGGGCAAAGATTGCGGCACACACAGGATTAAGTTAAATGCTAAAACATCAAACAAACTTAAAAAATGTGGAATGATAACCACAAATATAAAATTAGTTTTTCGGGGCCAGAGATTTCTCAGCAGTAATTAGGAACTTAGTATACCATTAAAACCCCGGTTACACTCCATTCAACAAGCTGTGATTTTTACAATGTAACTAATGAAAACAGAATTCTCGTCAATTCAGTGATTCCTAATTGAGTTAACAGTGCACCCTATGAATAGGTGTAGAATTACTGACAGCAATTTCTGGATTTCCACATTTAACTGCACGTGTGCAGACTCCAGAATGTGCTGGTAGTTTCAGAGCAGTAATGAAGATGAATGTCGACGGTTTAGTTGTCATTACCGCTGCAAAATTCAGGCCATTATCTTTTTAGATAATACTGATCTAGAAAGTCAATGGGATTTTTAAAAAAAAGGATGAAATACACTAATGTACAGTTTTAATAACCACTTTCTTTTAAAGATGAAATTAACCGCTCAAACTTTAACTGAAATATTTTGGTCGTGATGGCAGTGTACATGGTATTTTTACTTATAGCATAAAATGGTTAAAATGGTACATGGAAATGATCATTCATTTTGCATCCTTAAATATCTCTCAAAAACATAATCAACAGCAACAGATGCCTTGGAAACCTGAATCTAGAAACTCCTGCAACCAGCCTATTTTATATAAAATCATTGTGCGAACCGGAGGAGACTGGCAAGTTCTACCACCACTTGTTTTTACCCACACCCTTCTGCTGAAGGCCATTATTTTAAGTTATGGTTTACAAGATTTTTGGAATATTAGCTAGCACTACAAGTTTGATATCTATTGGCACATTAGGAACTGTTGGTTGGGCATTTTACCTGATTTGTGGCTGGAACATAACTATGGTTACTGGTCATCAAAATTAGACAATGCCACAAGTTTTCACTGCCAGTAAATAAAAGCTTTTGAGCTTCTTCAATACGGAGGGAACAACAGCAGGATCTTTGTTAAGGATGTACGTGTGAATTAGGGTTAAGGCGACCTTTTTCTACCATTCTACTAATCTACATCTTGAAGTATTTTATAGCTTATATCATTGTTTGCTAAACCACCTATTTTAGTATTGTTGGCACATTGAGATTACACTCCCTATACCCACACCCATATTCATCTACATGCAGAGGGCAAAAGTAGATCTTGCATTGGCCTCCTGGAGTGCACTACTTGCTACCATTCTATAGTCTGAGTTAGTTATTCACCCCAACTCTTGGTTTTAACCAACTTTATAATCATGCTGCTATATTTTCCCTTATGCAGTATGCCTGAATTTTTCTAACAAGGCCCTCGAGAGCACCTTATTGAACACAATCAGAAAAATCATCATATACCATATCTACCTATAAGTTTGGTCAAAGAAGCGGGTTTTAATGAAGATCATAAAAGGGGTTAGAGGTAGATCAGAAGCTAAAGCATGAAGGTATAGTCACCAACAGCAGAGTGAAGGAGAGACACAATTTGCACAGGTCAAGAGTTGTTAGAACAGAGAATTCTGAAGGGTTTGTAGGGCTGTAGTGGGGAGGAATTGAATGGCCAAGAGATTTAAACACAGGATGAGAATTATAATTTGGAGGCCAGGACAGCGGGCAAGGACTAACTAATCTTGGTGCAGGAAACAGGCCGTATGGCTTTAAATTATTTTATAGAAGTGTGGAAAATGGAAGGCCATTCAGGGCAGCAATTGTACAGTGGCAGGTAGGAAACATTGAAAAGGTGGATGTAGGTGGTCTTTGCCTTGGGTTGAAACAGACTGTTCACAACCTTGGTGTCCTTTATGATCCTGAGCTGAGCTTCAAATCTACATCCTCATTAATACAAAGGCCATGTAAGGAATTGGAGTTGTATCAAGGGTATAAAGTTTACCTTCAGCAGCAAATGCACTGAAGAGTTTGGTTTGAGCATCAGGAAGACTAACGTCATGGTCCAGGACATTGACAACATGACGCTCGAGGTTGTTGATAGCTTCATATATGTTGGCTGCACAATCACCAGTAATCAGTCACTCGATGCTGAAGTCAATGCTCAGCCTGCATAAGCTGTAGCCATTATGTCCAAGCCGAAAGAGACATTGTGGAACAAGAATAACCTGGCCAAGAACACCAAACTGCGAGTCTACAAAGCCTGCACCTTCAGTGCACTCCTCCACAGTGAGATCTGGACAACATATGCTAAGCAAGAGAGAAGGTTCAACAGTTTCTACCTTCGATGTGTCAGCACATATTGTCAGCATCGCTTAGCAGAACAAGGTCACCAACTCAGAGGTGCTGGAGCGTGCCAATTCCATCAGCATGCATTTATTACTACAATATCTGCATTGGCTCAGCCACATTAATCAGATGGATGACAGCTGTATACCCAAAGACCTTCCGTACGGTGAATAGGCCACTGGGTTCACCTGCTCTACATCCATAACTCCACTACAAGAGCACATGCAAGTAGGAAATGAAGATGATGGACATTGACTCAGAAAACTGGAAAACAGTCAACAGCAACCATGATCTCTGGAGTCTGACCTGTTCAGAGAAACCTTTGGAGAGATGAGGAAAAATAAAAAGTTCAGCTGGCCAAGAAGAGGAGCCAAAGAAAACAGAGGCCAGTGAATCCTGCACCTTCTCATCCCAGTGTCTTTACCTGTAGTAAGTGCAACAGAAACTGCTAGAGTGGGAGTCCTGAGCCACACCAGGCAATGTTTAACTCAGATTTGACCACTAAGTGCAAACCATCATCTCATGAGATCCAAGGCTGCCAAAGAAGCAGAGCCTGTGGCAGTGTCTGAGGGTGGTTGCTTCAGTCTTTTGAAAGGGGTAATAAAAGCTCATTGAAGAAAAATAGTCTGAAGAGAGAGAGTAAAACGTTCAAAAGAGGTGATGGGTGGTAGGCATAATAAAAGTGGTGTAGTTATGGTAGCAGACCCCCATAACTGCAGATGCTGCTGCCAAGGGATAGTTTGTAGACCAGGACCTGGAGAATTTAAAGTATAAATCCATGGATGGCTAAAAGGTAATGTTGCAAGCTCTAGAAGGGAAGTCATTGCTGGAGATAGTCTGGGTATGCTAGGATAAGCAACAGCAGAACACACAAGGCCAAAGACAATGCATTGGACAACAAAAACAGAGGTGAAGGAAGAGGATAGTGTCAAGAGTTTCTCCAGAGTTACAAAGAATGAGAGGTGATCGCATTGAAACCTACAAAATAATTAAAGGGATGGACAGAGTCAATGCAGGTTTTTTTCGTTCATTCATAGGATATGGGCTTCTCTGGCCAGGCCAGCATTTATTGGCCTTCCATAGTTGCCCTTTTGAAGGTGGTGGTGAGCTGCCTTCTTGAACCGCTGCAGTCCAAGTGGTGTAGGTACAACCACAGTGCTGTTGGGAAGAGAGTTCCAGGATTTTGACCCAGCGACAATGAAGGAACACGATATATTTCCAAGTCAGGATGGTGAGTGACTTGAGGGGAACTTCCAGGTGGTGGCGTTCCCATCTATCTGCTGCCCTTGTCCTTCTAGATGGTAGTGGTCATGGGTTTGGAAGGTGCTGTCGAAGGAGTCTTGGTGAATTCCTGCAGTGCATCTTGTAGATGGTACACACTGCTGCTACTACTGTGCATCGGTGGTGGAGGGACTGAATGTTTGTGGATGTGATGCAAATCAAGCGGCTGCTTTGTCCTGAATAGTGTCAAGTTTCTTGTGTGTTGTGGGAGCTGCACTCATCCATGCAAGTGGGGAGTATTCCATCATTCTCCTGATTTTTGCCTTGTAGATGGTGGACAGGCTTTGGGGAGTCAGGGGGTGAGTTACTTATCGCACGATTCCTAGCCCTCTAACCTGCTCTTGTAGCCACAGTATTTATATGGCTAGTCCAGTTCAGTTTCTGGTCAATGGTAACCCCCCCCACCCCCCCAGGATGTTGATAGTGAGGGATTCAGAGATGGTAATGCCATTGAACATCAAGGGGCGATGGTTGGATTCACTCATGTTGGAGATGGTCATTGCCTGACACTTGTGTGGCACGAATGTTACTTGCCACTTGTCAGCCCAAGCCTGGATATTATCCAGGTCTTACTGCATTTGGATGTGTACTGCTTCAGTGTCTAAGAAGTCGCAAATGGTGCTGAACATTAATGATTGCACAGTGAACATCCCCACTTCTGACTTTATGGAAGCAAGGTCATTGATGAAGCAGCTGAAAATGGTTAGACCGAGGACACTACCCTGAGGAACTCCTGCAGTGATGTCCTGGAGCTGACATGACTGAACTCCAACAACCACAGCCATCTTCCTTTGTGCTAGGTATGACTCCAACCAGTGGAGAGTTTTCCCCTCCTGATTCCCATCAACTCCAGTTTTTCTAGCGCTCCTTGATGCCACTCAGTCAAATGCAGCTTTGATGTCAAGGGCAGTCACTCTCACTTCACCTCGTGAGTTCAGCACTTTTGTCCATGTTTGAACCAAGGCAATGAGGTCAGGAACCAAGTGGCCCTGGCAGAACCCAAACTGGGCGTCAGTGCACAGGTTATTGCGTAGCAAGTGCCGCTTGATAGCACTGTTGATGACCCCTTCCATTATCTTACTGATGAGCACGAGTAGACTGATGGGGCAGTAATTGGCTGGGTTGGATTTGTCCTGATTTTTGTGCACAGGGGATACCTGGTAATTTTTCCACATAGCCAGGTAGATGCCAGTGTTGTAGCTGTACTGGAACAGCTTAGCTAGGGGTGCAGCAAGTTCTGGAGCACAAGTCTTCAGTACTATTGCCGGAATATTGTCAGGGCCCATAGCCTTTGCACTATCTAGTGCCTTCAGCCATTTCTTGATATCACGTGGAGTGAATCGAATTGACTGAAGACTGGCATCTGTGATACTGGGGACCTCCAGGGGAGGCCAAGATGGATCATCCACTCGGCACTTCTGGCTGAAGATTGTTGCAAATGCTTCAGCCTTATCTTTTGCTTCAGTTTCACTTCTTTGAACAAGCTAATAGCACCCCCAAAAAAAAAATCCAAGTTTTTTGTGTTTACATCTCTGAAGCACCTTGGCAGGTTTTTCTACATTAAAAACACTATACAAAAACTAGTTGCTGTTTTTGAATTGTTTGGAAGAGCAGAATGTGATCTGATAGAACTAGGTTGTCTAACCAGGCCTGGTGATGGAGCTACTAAGTTGGAGGCAATGAAGGTTTTGCTGGGAATAAGGGAATCGAAGGTGGAGGTGAGGGAGCGGTTGAGCAAATTGATAGCTGCATAGGTATTGTAATGAATGGAAGACCAAAAGCTAACTAGTTTGAACATAGCCTGCAAGTGATTTGGGTAGGTAAACTTTGTCATGGGCAATGCAGAAGGAAGTGGTGTCACAAAGGGGTACAAAGAACGAGTGATGAAGGAGACTAGAAAGTGGTCGTAGATGGTCTCATTTGTGGCCAAAACACAGATCTTCTTCTTATCGTGTCCACAGACAGTCTATACATGGCCCAGCCAGAACTGGACACATTTTTGCGTCTTGTTGAATTCGGCAAGATCTGCAACAGTGCAGGGTTCCTCTAGCGATAGGCATTGCAGGAGATGTTGCATAGTCTGTGGCTCAGTTCCACATTCACAAGTTGTCGGGCTGGTTGTATATGCTCATTTGCTTAGTGACACCTTTGAACGACCTTCACCAGTCCTAAGTCTGTTAAGGCACTTCCAGGTTGCCCAGTTGCAATTAGCTCCTGGGGGAAGGCTTTTATCCAGTAGAATTTCCATCGCTGGGGGTTGTTCGAGACTGGCAAGCCGTCTTTCCACAAGGCGATGTGGGCTTCAGATGGGGTTAATTGTAATGGAACAACACTGTTCATGAAGCTCGTCCTTGACTTTAGGCAGCTGGGTGTAGGTGTATGACCATGTAGAGGGTGCCTCTCATCTGATGTTTGACGGAGTCGCTCTTTCTTGCTGGCTACCGTTCTTCTTATATCAGGGGCAGCGATACCCGCCAGGATATATAGGCTGTTGGTGTTTGTTGGTTTTAAACAACCTGTGATAAGTTGGCAGCTTGCATTCTTAGCATGAGTAGATCTTTCCCATGCAGGGCAGGCTTTACAAAAGATGGAAAGCTCAAGCGAATGGCAATAAATATGGCTAGAAGAATTTCTACAGACAGAAAGGAAGTGAATTCAGACAAGGGGATCTTTTCTCACCTTTAAAAAAGCTAAAAATCCATATTTGTCTATTTGTGCATTAAGTCACTACCCCGAACTACTCTTGCACTACTCTGTGTATCCCCAATTCCCCTATAAACTATCTTGATTGTTCATTAAGTAAAAAAAAATCATTAAAATGTGAAAAGTTGTTGCCAAATCAAAAACAAGACAATTCTTACAGCTGACCTAAATTGACTTATTCACTATATCTGAGGGAAAGCTCCTCTGACATGCTTAATCAACAGCAGGAAAGAATAACTCTCATCATTTTAATTATAATCCAGGCTAAGATATTTGCAATCTCCAACAAGAAGCAGGAGGCATCAGGCATTGAAGGCAATGTAGCGTCACAAGACTGATCCCTAAAGCCAAAGATTTTGAGTTATGAGGAAAGGAACTTGTTCAGCTTGGAAAGGAGGGAAGGAAAAATTAAGAGTATGAGAGAAAGCTAGCTAGAAATATAAAAGACAGATAGCAAGAGTTTCTATAGATATTGAAAAAAAGAGTTAACAAAGTGAGCACTGATCCTATAGAAAGTGAGTCTGGAGAAATAGCAATGGAAAATAATGAGATGGCAAATGAATTGAACAGGTATTTTGCATCAGTCTTCACTATAGAGGATACAAGTAACATCCCAGAAATAGCAGTAAATCAGGAAATGGGAGGAAGGGAAGGGAGGAACTCAAGGAAATTACAATCACCAGGGAAGTGGTACTGAGCAAGTTGTTGGAGCTGTGGGCTGACAAGTCCCCAGATCCAGATGCACTTCAACCTCGGGTCTTAAAAGAAGTGGCTACTGAGATGGTTGATGTGTTGGTTTTCATTTTCCAAAATTCCCTAGATTCAAGGAAGGTTCCATTAGATTGGAAAATAGCTAATGTAATTCCTTTATTCAAAAAGAGAGGGAGACAGAAAGCAGGAAACTACAGACCAGTTAGCTTAACATCTCACATAGGGAAAATGTTAGAAGTTATCCTTAAAAATGTTATAGCAGGGCACTTAGATAAATTCAAAGTAATCAGGCAGAGTCAACATGGTTTTGAGAGGGGGAAATCATGTTTAACCAATTTATTGGAGTTCTTTGAAGGAGTCACATGTGCTGTGGATAAAGGGGAACTAATGGGTGTAGTGTACTGAGATTTCCAGAAGGCATTTGATAAGTTGCCACGTCAAAGGTTATTGCGGAAAATAAAAGCTCATGATGTAGGGGCTAACATACTGGCACGGACAGAAGAGGCATAAATGGGTCATTTTCTGATTGGCAAGGTGTAATGAATGGTGTGCCACTGGGATCAGTGCTGCCCCCCACCACCAACCCCCTACCTTTTTACAATTTATATAAATGACTTGGATGAAGGGGCCGAAGTTGTTAAATTTGCTGCTGATACAAAGATAGGTAGGGAAGTAAGTTGTGAAAGGAACATAAGGAGGCTACAAAAGGGATAAAGATACATTAAGCGAGTGTGCAAAGATCTGGCAAATAGAGTATAATGTGGAAAAATGTGAAATTCCCCATTTTGGCAGGAAGAATAATAAAATAAGCATGTTATCTAAATGGTGAGAGATTGCAGAGCCCTGAGTTGCAGAGAGATCTGGGTGTCCTAGTGCATGAATCACAAAAGGTTAGAATGCAGGTACAGCAAGTAATTCAGAAAGCAAATAGAATGTTATCATGTATTGTGTGGGGAATTGAATACAAAAATAGGGAGGTTATGCTTCAGTTATGTAGGGTATGTAGGGCATTGACGAGACCACATCTGGAGTATTGTGCACATTGTTGGTCTCCTTATTTAAGGAAAGATGTAAATGCATTGGAATCAGTTCAGAGAAGGTTTACTTGGCTAATACCTGGAATGGCAGGGCTGCCTTATGAAGAGAGATTGGACAGGCTAGGCTTATGGCTGCTGGAGTTTATAAGAGTAAGAGGCGACTTGATTGAAACATATAAGATCCTGAGAGGTCTTGACAGGATGGATATGGAGAGGATGTTTCCTCTTGCGGGAGAATCTGAAACTAGGCGTCACTGTTTAAAAATAAGTTGCCCATTTAAGACATGATGAGAATTTTTTTTTCTCAGTGGGTCTCAAATCTTTGCAAGCTATGGCTTACTCCTGCTCCTAATTCGTATGTTTGTATGAGCCAGAGGTGATCTTATTGATGTATGATAGCTAAAGGAATGGGAAAAGGTAAAGCCAGAATATTAAGTTAAAATTTGAGGGTAGGACAAGGGAAATGGGTTTAAGCTGGTAAAAGGTGAGTTTAGGGGGGATTTAAAACTCCACAGAGTGATTAATGAATGATATTGTCTCCCAGGAAGCATACTTTCTGGATGAATGAACAAACATGGATCGAATGGCCTACTTTATCTATAATTACCTTCTGGCATTTTATGGGAGAATTAGGTGGTCCAGGACACAAGCCTGAGGTATTCAGCCACTTGGTGGTGCTCGAGAGGCATGAGAGAAAACTACTATATTTGCTGTTTGGTAGAAAAGAAAAAAGGATCAACTCAAGCATGGAGGTGAATGACCAAGACAGTCTAATTTAGTAACAAGAAAAAACTCATACGTAATAAACAAGATGTAGGATAATTTAGAAGAATAAACCTGCACTGGGATCCTGTTAATTTGAATACCGTTGAATACCGTTAAGATAGCATTCATCCAAGAGAGACTGTGCTTCTCAGTTATGAGATCATCATCTGACAGGGATGCAATGCAGCAAGGATTTGTTTCTATGGAGTCAAAACTAGAAAAGAACAAACCACCTTAACTCAGTATCTTCCAACAATTGACACAAAATCCATATTGTATTATAAGATTGTATACAAAATCGCCACTAGTTCTATTATAATTAAGGTTATCACTAAAGGGAACAAATAAAAGATTTAGTGTAGAAAGTTGGATCATTTATTCTACTACAATGACCTACATTTTCAGGTGTTGTCAGGATACTTCATGGAAAGTGTTAACATTAAAAAAAGAGAACTGGGGAGAAAGCTTACATGGGCAAGAGGTCAAGCAAAGCTCAGGTCGGAATTGTGTTCAATGTTGATTTTAGTACTGTAGTTCCGGTTTAAGACTAATAAAGTTATTCTTGCTCTTACAGCAGACTTAATACTGAAATTATACCAATTATTTTCAACTCACAATAGATGTATTGAAGACAATGAAAATCAGTTAACCCAGGGAGATATCTATCTCCTCTAGATTTAGTAAGTCTCTCACACTGTATATTTACCAAAATTCCTCCAGACAGATCCAGCTCCAGTAGCAACTCTGCTAGTGTCAGTTAGACAAGGCCAAAAAGGTGTTTTTTTTTCTGTGCAGTTACTTCAATGTTACATTGCACTGTGAAAGCAACGCTGAAACAGGATTGTGGAAAGAATGTACAATTGGTATAAACAATTATATCTCCTCAGGATATATTACATTATATCACTTCATAGCCAATTAAATATTTTTGAAGTGTTGTATTTTTGACATGCAGTCACTGTTATAAATATGTGTAACAATAATAACTGTCAAATTGCACACAGCAAGATCACACAACAGCAAGATGATATATAGCTAGATAATCTGTTTTAGTTGTGTCGATTGAGAGGCAAATGTGGGCCAAGACACACCAAGAGTTTTGCTTCTTTAAATAGCGCCATCTATTTAGACAGTTTCATGTCTCAGCTAGAAAAATAAGCACTTCCAAAAATGCAGTATTTAAGCACTCCAAAGATTTGAGCACACGAAAGTCAAACCCAAAATCTAATGACTCATTGCTGACACTGAGCACACTCTAGTTAATTTTATGTTGTTCTCCACATAATTTATTCTATATATTTATACCCTACCAACTCCAATAGAAAGTTAGAACTATTTTGGTTCCTCAATTCTTCTAGCTGTAAATTCAGAAAAAATATCTTACAGATGAAATGCTAACGTAACTATTTATTCCACATTCACAACGTTTTATACACCAAGAGCTTAAATAAATAAATAAATAAACACACACACACACACACACACACACACACACACACACACACACACACACACACACACACACACACACACACACACACACACGATCAAAAAAGTCATAGCCATATGAACTGTGTACAGTAACATCACATTCAGTATAAAAGCCATAGCAGACAAAGTATAATGTGAAAACAGAATCTAAAAAAAATCTCAAAATTCATTTCCAAGTATCACTATCAAATTTGATATAGGCTATCATAATTCAATGCTTAATCCAGGAATGGAAATATATTTTAGGAAGAATTCACAACACCAATTAATCATGGAAGCTATGTAAATGTGAAGACTTTTTTTTGTGGATGGGAGATATAAGTGTAGATTCAAGTAAAATTCTAGCTCTATTAAAAGATAGGAGGAAAAAAAAAACCTACATCACCAACTTTACTGGAGCCCAACCAGAGAATGACTAAGCTCCCATAAGCAAATATTTGAACCTTATTATTGGATAACAACACAGAGAAGTCAGTTATGCAAAAATCCAACCCTAATGGAAAATACTGCAATACCCAACTGGCACTGAATTTTTATACAGCTGATGCTTCTGATGAACATTCAGTACTGATGAAAGATCCCAGAACTTTCTGTTTCTCTCTCCACAGATGCTGCCAGACCTGCTGAGCATTTCCAGTATTTGTTTTTATTTTAGTGCTGAATGTTGATTAATTTGATCACAGTGAGTTACTTGCTAATGTCAGACCAGTTCTGATCATTTTGAATGGACATGGCAGATCTCTAGCACATTGCTAGAGAGAACTTTGATTTTTGCATGCACGAGGGAAGGGAAGGAGGCAGTCACTTTCAACTGTGAATAAAAAAGGAACTAAAAATATTTCTTAATCATAGGTAATCAAAATCATAATGGGCTACACACATGGCAGATGTAATTTAATATAAATGACTGCGAAGCAATACAATTTGGAAGAAAAAATAAGGGGAGCCAATATAAATTGAATGACACAATTTTAAAAGGGATGCACAAGCCCTTAAAAATGTCGTTGTTCTTATCTGCCCATTTTTTGTTTTCCTCTAGTGTGTGGCCCCTGTAATTATTTTGTGAGACCCCACACGTGTTATTTATCACAGAACACAGCCTGCATTCTTTTCAGTTTCTGCGCAGCCATGCAGCCTAACAGAAACATTGATGCAGGAAGAGAGATACTTGAGATGCATGTATACAAATCTTTGAAGGTGGCGGCACAAGCTGAGAAAACTGCTAAGTACATGGAACTCTTGGTTTTATAAATACATACAGAAAAGACAAGGGCAATGAAGTTACTGTTTAAAAAATTATAAATCATTGGCTATGCCTCAGCTAGAAAGTACTGTGTCCAGTTCTGAGAGAATGTGCAGTGGAGATTCACCAGAATGGTACCTATGATGAGGAACTTCAGTTATATGGAAACACTGAAGAAAATGGAATGCTTCTCCTTAGCTCAAGGGGAATTTTATTAAAGATATTCAAAACTCCACCGAAGCCAGTCCCAAGCCTGGTTGGAAAAGGAGAAGGGTTGACTGTGGGGCTAGCACCAGCACCCTATAAAAGCCATCATCGCTACAGCAAGTAGTCGTCATACTGATAAACCCCAACAAAGAAGGAATGGCACATCTGAGGATTTACATATGATAGGGTTAGATAAAAGCCAAAAGGAAGTCCAGTCCCCGACAAGCCCAATCTTCAACATCAAAACTATCACCAGGATCAGCACTTCAAATGTCCGAACACTCTTCCAGTGTGGCAAGATGTCCCATGTGCTGCGAGATAAGAACCCATTGACTTCACATCTTAGGCATCAGCTAGGTATGATGGAAAGGCCATGGACAAATCAGCAGCGAGGGTGCTACGATCCTGTACTCCAGGCAAAAACACCACCATACCCCTGGAGAAAAGATTTTCCCCCCGTTGGGGTGGGGGGGAAAGAGTTCAGGAGCGGGCACGTGCAAGCGAGCCTTTGATCAGCGCCCCCAATTGGGGGCGTGGTGCCATTTTACGTGGGCGGGCCAATTAAGGCCCGCCCATCGTGACGTCCGCCAGGAAGCGCTATGCGGACAGGGGAGGGGTTCCCTAAGCCAAGAGTGCACTCTTTCGCGTATATGCGCGAAAGAACGCACTCATCTACCTGAGGCTAAGTGCTACCTCAGGGAGATCAGCGCCAAATTCAAAAATGAGAGATATAGAAAAATAAAATTTCTCTGACATATCCCCTCATGTGACACTGTCACATGAGTTGGGACATGACCATCACTTTTAATTAAACTTTTATTAAATTTTTAAAAACCTACATGAAATCTCATCTCGCCCATGGATGAGGTTTCATGCTTTCTCTGAAGCCCACCAGGGCTCCCGGCCTGCCTGCCAACCTTAAGGTTGGACAGGCAGGTCCTTTAAGTACTTGAAGAGCTGTGGGAGAGACAAACGAGGATGGACAAGGTTAAAAGGCAGGGAGGCACAAGCAGCCGCAAATCAGAACTACTCCAAAATGCTGTACAATATTGTACAGAAGTTGACTGGTGCAAGAAGCAACATCACGGTTCCAATCAAGGGCAAGGACAGCAGGACACTACTGACGGGATGATGAACAGGTGGCGGGGTGGGTGGAGCACTTCGGGAGATCCTCAACCAGCCCAACCCCAGCTCCACGTTAGAGATCGATGTCATCACACCTCAGCAGCTGAAAGTCAACCTGGGAGAAACAGATTGAAAGCAGAAGTAGACGGTACCCTTCATGAAGAACAGGTGAGTTGCCAGAATGGCAGATCATGCAACAAGCAGATCTTTATACTCAGGAACATTATATTGTACAGCCCAGTGTACCAGAAGCCACTTGTTATCAACTTCACTCAAAAGACTTTTGACAGCATCCATCAATAGTCACCTTGGTAGATCACAAGATAGTACAGCATCCTGTCAAGGTATATTAATATCTTCAAAGCTTTATACCATGACTCCAACCGTTACATCAAGACTAGTATGGACATCACGGACTCCCATGACATCACGACAAGGGTGCATACTCTCCCCATTCCATAGATGTGTATATCCGGCTTAATTCTCAAAACTCCTGACTAGCTAAGAGTTTACCATACTTAAGCTAGTGTTGCACAGTAGTTCTATTGCTGATAAAATGGTGATTTATGCATTTATTGAATTACATGTATCAGATAAATTATTGCTCACTTTGGCATCATGCCAAAAGCCCAAAATAAGAGTAAATCCAAATCCTTTTTCCTGTATACTATGGTTCAGAGCAAGGACAAGAGACAGAGGCACAGTAAGGAAAGGATGGGAAAGAGGAAGAAAAGAAAAACAGTTCACGACACAGTCTCACCAACTGGGGACCCTTCAGCTAATGCATTTCATCTTGAAGGTGAACCCATCGTTCTACTATATCAATTGTACATACTAGTGATTTCATTCAGGATTTGGATTGGAGTGATTTCTCTGACACTAGCCAGTTCACTTTTCAGTGTCCTGCATTGAAAGCCAAACATAGTCCTATGTGGAGTGTTAAATTTGTGTAAATATTATCCCAATAGTGGGAAATATTTATTAATGGATGTGGGAAAAAAAACTGAGTTGATTATACCATTTGAGTGAATAGTAAGTTAGAATTGTAAATTTCTACTTCTATGCCATTCTCTTGAGCTCCAAGAGCAGGAAAGAGATTCAGAAGCAACACCTATGCTATACAAAGACCTTTTGTACGTTTGGAGATTAGATTGCTTAGTTTCAGTTTCTTTGGCTAAAAAACTTTGAAAGAGCATCAGGAAACGGTTATAATGCAAAACAAAAACTGGCAACAAGATTTGAGTAATATTTAAATCACAAATAAATGGCAGTGTCAAGATAATAAATTTCCGTAAATCACTAGCAAATACAAATTTCCAAAAAGAGGATCAGGTCTAAATGTATTACAATGATTTGTTCATGCGTTTTTTTTTAAAGTTGCACTGATATAATGTTCTCCCTCACACAAACCTAGTTGTTGTGAAACTTGTAAAAATATAATTTTAAAATATAGCAAGGGAATTTTTGTCGCTTCTGAATTTGCAATAATTTTAACTCTTAGGATGATTTTTCTGGCTGCTGTTATGATCATTTATAAATACATTATTTATAGCTTGCCAAAATGAAGGACATGGTTATTTCAAACCATTCAGCTAGACAGCAGAAGCATTTGGTTGATGCAAACACTGGCATACAATTATCTTATACTTTGCAAAAAAAGAGCTTTAGGAGTTTCATAGTCTTGGGTGAACAAATTGCAGAAGCAGAAAAGTTAACCAAGGACAGATTATTTTTAATAGAAAAACGAGCAACGGCTCAAGTTAACATTTAAGTCTTGCTAATAATATTAGCAATGAGTTTCAACAGTCACAAGAAAGCTTTGAATCATTGTACAGCTTGGAAATAACTTCACTTCTAATATTATGGATGATTACAGCACTGATTTTTAATTTAAGCTCTTCCGTAATAGTGCCAGTAGGCTTCTTGCCTTTCTCATGCCATGATTCTTTACTCAGATAAAGGATCGAGGAACCTATTATACAAGTGACTCTTTTTTTTTAAAAACTGTAGCCGAGACAGAGTGTGGTGTATTTCATTCATGGTGTTGCTTGTTGGATTTTTTTTAAAGTTTTTAAACTTTCTACCCTTCACTGTTGCTCACTTCCTTTTCTCCTATCATCTTTCATCGCACCCATCTCCCACTTTGTATGGTGACCAATTTCTCTACCTTTACATAGGAGATACAACATAGAAACAGGTCATTCAGCCCAAACAGTTCATGCTCCATTTGAGCTTCTTCCCTTCTTTCCTCATCTAAATCTATCATTGGAACCCTTTATCCCTTCGCCCTCATATGCTTAATTAGCTTCCCCTTAAATGCATTTATACTATCGCTACAACAACTTCCCATGGTAGCGAGTTGCACATTCTCACTACAATTTCATTCTAGACCCCAAAATCATTTCTATTAGCTGCATTTGTATAAGGACTAGAGACTCAAATTTAAGGTTTTGGTCCAGAGAAATCGGGAAAATGTGAGGAAGAGACTGGTGGAAGCGGAGACTATTAATGATTTCAAAGGAAATTAGATAGGGACTTGAGGGGAAATACAATTACAGGGCTACGAGGATAGGGGAGGTCAATGGGACTGACTGGATTGCTCAGAGAGCTGGCTTGGAGTTGATGGACCAAATGACCTTCAGTTCCAAGCTAACTCTGACTATTTTCAAGCCAGCCACCAGCATAGAATCTCAGTTTCTTCAGCCCCCACCTTCCTTATTGCCAATCACCAGCAACAGTCGCAGCCTTTAAAAAAAAACACTGCTGTCTTCCTGGTTTCCTCCACAGGTCAGACTCATCACTAGAGCCAATGCCTCCAATGTCGGATTCGTGTCTCTTGGCCTCAGGCTTTAATCTTCCCTCCTCCACTAAACGCCCAAAATTTCAATCTTACTCTCGCCAGTCTTCCACTCCCAAACTTTAATATAAAACCACGCCCCAGCTGCCAAACTTTCCCTTCACTTCAAACCCTCCAAGCCCCAGTTATCCTCCATCCGTCCCTCACAGACCTTCAGATACTGACTTTGCTTTCCTCTTCTTCTCCACTCCTCCACCCTTCCACCTCTTTGAATAAAAAATTCTAAACCACTGGTGAAAGGAGGGAGGTAGGAAGTGGAATAAATTTAGAGATCAGGAGATTGCTCGAATTGTTCAAGACCAGGCTTGGCCAACATACAGCCACAATCCAGCCCATGGAACCACTGTTCACAATATGGAAAAGTTCAATGAAAGATTCTTCAAGCAGCTGTTCCTCAAATCCCAGGTCATTTCTTTCCTGTTTTTACTGCACCAGTGAGCCTATCAGCAGGAAATATGGGACAGAAACACAGTCTCTGGTTGGAGCAGCAGCAAGCAGGGTGAAGGTGAGTGGCCTCTCTTTTGCATTCCCTCCCTTTGGCCACACTCATCCTCCCGTGCAGGCACCGGCCTCCCCTAAAGAAGCAGAAGTCAAGATGTCGGGGTGAACCAGGAAGTCGCAGACAGCAGAATCACAGCAACAGCACCTGCCTGGCCCCCACCCCGCCTAGAGCAGCTAGAGTCTCCAACAGATCTGAATGAAGTAGTGCATCTTGGCACCATCCAGAATTCCTCCCCGGCAGCAAAAAGCTCAAAACCTCATGAGCCCAGGTGGTTTGGGATGAGGCGGGGTGGGTGAGAGCAAGAACCCGGAGATTGGGGGTGAGCTGGAAACACACGCACGCACACACACACTTCCCCTCCTCCTCCCGAAAAAACCTATCCACAAAGCAGGCCAGTAGAGGAGGAAAAAGCAATCTGAAAGGCAACCTGCCTCCGACCACCACTTTTGTATTAATTTCACTGAGGCCACTGGTGTGCCACCAGAGAATGCAAGGTCAATGTTAGTTAAACCCGAACCCTTAGCTCAGCCCCAGTCCCCACCTCTTCCCTGGTGACTACGACATGAGGCCTAATCTGTCTCTCCAGCTCTGCTTCTTAAGTGAAAAGGCAAAAAAGGTTTTATTAGTCAACATTGTTGCTTGGCACTTTTTAATGGTCATTTTAATTAATCACTTTTTTTAATTATCAATTTATTGCTGTAAAATTGATCTTTCTTTTTAAATTCATGTTTAATATTGTGCCAAACTTTATTTTGTTGAAACAAAAACAAAAATTGCTGGAAAAACTCAGCAGATCTGACAGCATCTGTGGAGAGGAAGACAGAGTCCGTATGACTCTTCATCAGAACTAAAGAGAAATAGAAATGTGGTGAAATATAAGCTGTTTAAGGGGGGGGGGTGAGACAGGTGGAGCTGTATAGAGGGCCAATGATAGGTGGAGGCAAAGGAGAGATTGCCAAAGATGAGAGCATGAGTGCCACTTTCCAAAACATTTCTTCTGACATGTCTTCCTTCTTCCTGACCCAGACCTTCCTGTCACTTGCCATTTCAACACACCACCCTGCTCTCATGCCCACATGTCCGTCCTTGGCCTGCTGCAGTGTTACAGTCAAACTGGAGGAACAGCACCTCATCTTCCGATTAGGCAATTTACAGCCTTCCGGACTTAACATCAAGTTCAACAACTTCAGATCATGAACTCTCTCCTCCATCCTCACCCCTTTTTTCTAATAATTATTATTTTTTTTTAATATATATATTTTTCTTTTCCCACCTATTTCTATTATTATTTTTAAAATTTATTTCCATCCATTGTTTTATCTCCACCTTTTAGCCTATTTCAATCCCTTTCCCCCACCCCACCCCCACTAGGGCCATCTGTCACTTGCTCATCCTGCTTTCGACCCCTAATGTCACCATTAGCACATCCCTTAGCTAATATCATCACCGTCAACATCCCTTTGACCTTTTGTTTATGACATCTTTGGCAATCTCTCCTTTGCCTCCGCCTATCACTGGCCCTCTATCCAGCTCCACCTGTCCCACCCCCCTTAAACAGCTTATATTTCACCACATTTCTATTTCTCTTTAGTTCTGATGAAGTCATACAGACTCGAAACATTAACTCTGTCTTCCTCTCCACAGGTGCTGTCAGACCTGCTGAGTTTTTCCAGCAATTTTTGTTTTTGTTTCAGATTTCCAGCATCCGCAGTATTTTGTTTTTACTTTATTTTGCTGAAATTTGCCCCTTAAGTGAGAAAAAAATTGGAATATGCCCCCCGCCACTCCCAAATGCATAAAGGTTGGACAAGCCTGTTTAAGACACTAAAGCCATTAGAATTTCCTTCAGCTTCTCTCCCGAGGTCTCCCCTGGAGATCCAATGAGACATTCCATTCATATGAGCCATACAAGCTAAAGAGGATCTCTGTTTCAATTTTGGTCTGTGCTGAATTTGCTGAATGCTTTTTTTCCCCTCCCACAATTATCTTCTTCCTCTGTCTTTTTCCTCCTTCATAAATGAATGGTCTTCATTAATGAATAACTGACTGCAGAATTCTCTCAGTGACAACGGCACATTATCTTCCTTACATTAGTCAAAGAACAGTTATGAAGTTTTGCAGATGGTCCTCAGCCTGGCAGCTGGATCCTGGCACTCGCCTCCTAAATTTGACAAATCCTTGTTTTTTTGAAGCAACTGGGTTTCTCAGCCAGAGTTAAGGTTGAAAAACAGAATGCCAATGAGGTTTGCAGCCTCACTGATACTTAAACTTCCAACCTGCCTCCAACCCGCCTCCTCATAACAGATTCGTCACCCACCATCTTCATGCCTCAATTAAAGCCTGAAGTGAGAAGGTTCAGGTCAGGATTCTTCACAATGTAACCAACCATAACCACATGCCCTTCCACCCATACCCTCAACCTGCCCCAAGCCTGACCTTTTTTTTCCCCCCAAAAGGTTATATTTCCCCTTCTATCACCTGCGGCAAAAAACCACATTCTACACCCCGATGGGTTGCATTCATCACATCAGCTTGGCGCGTGATTGCCATTGATTCACTCATTGGTAGCTGCTCCCAACTTCTGTTTAAATTTCACATCCATATAGGGATGCTCCAAGCGCTTGTCTCAATTTAAGTCTTCTACGCATCTGGGTGGCTCTGGAAAAGAATCACATATTGGCCACCAGTATGTTCAAGGCCTTTTGTGATTGGTAGCACATAAACTGAATCATAGATGAGAAGAGCAATTCTTAATTTGATTCTAAGCTTATCTTTAGTTTGAATGGGTCTTTTGTAAAAATAAATTAATGTACCTTCCTCTTGAGCAAAGCATTTGCGGCTATGTTAGTGGTCAGATGGCAATAATACCAGAGTCATTCGACTGATCTATTTCAAATACTCCTGTTATCTATCGACACAAATATCTCTTAACTTACTGGTTTTTGCAACAACAAAAAAAATGCAGTGGATCAATTTAGTATTTCTCCAATTACTACACATAGAGCAAACTCCTTAGCCTACGTATGTGCTAAGCAATATGTGAAAGCAATAAATGATGGCAAACTGCAGAACAGATCACGTTTTATGGTTGGAAGTATATGAGCTATGCTCCTTTTAAATCTTTGAAGGGAGATACATACTTGCCTTGCCTCACTTACGCAATTCACTTTCTCTCCATTGAGAAAGTAGCAAATCTACGATTAGAGAGGTGGAAGGTGAAGGACAGTCGAGAAGATTGAAAGCAGGAGGGGTACACAATAATGTAGTCCAGCTTTCACCGAAAATTCTTAGTTTGTTGTAATCCCACTTCTCCCACTCCCATAAAACAGAACTGGAGCCCCAACCCGCTTCTGACAATGCTGCACATTGTCTGGCTAATAGTGGCAATTGCTGCCTAACTGGATTGCACCAGTTGGTTGCAGCTGATTGCCAGCCATCTGGCCCAATTTAGTGATCTGCTGGTGGCGGTTGCTACTCCTAGCAATGTTCGGTTTTCCGTGGTTGGCCATGGGTTTGCAACCCTTTCATGTCTACATGGCTCAGCTACATTGGGCAACCTTAATTACTGTCAGGCTGGCTTTGTATATTTAAATTGTATGGTGTGTTCTTTTAGAGAGTGTACAGAAAATTACACATACACAAAGCCTATGTTCCAAAATGCACCAAAAAAGTTGAAACCAATGCACTACGTCGTTCCTCATGATGTACAGTGCACTTCTAAAATTGCATTAAACCAAAGCAATTTGTTTCACTTGTGTCTTCATTCTCAATCAGACAAATTCAGTTGCGCTTTAAAACCAACAGGGTTGATCTCTGCAGCATGCCATGTGACCTGCAGTCAGATTTAAGAGTGCTGACTCCTCTTCCTAGTGCTCATTTGAATTTGAAAAGGGCTGCTAGAATAGATTCTATCACTTTCTCTTCCAATCATTGAACTTTGTGGCAAAACACATGAAAATTTGGTCCTTTGTCCATCACAATTCCTACAGGCTACACTCATTCATGGGTCATTGTTCCATTTACTTCCTTCTCAACAGTCTCCAACAGCTAATCTTGCACAACTCCAGATTTAGTTAACTTAAATTTGTGGTAAAACCTTTGTATCTACCAGTGAAAAATGTTGTCAGGCTTACTTGAAATGCTCAAGACTTCACAGAATGCAGCAGCGAGGAGCTTGGTGTGTCCTGACCTATTGCATGATACACCAGAACAGGTGCAGTTTACACAGCAGTCAGCGAGATTTACAAAAGTACTTACAAGGTCCATTTCCTCCACCCACCTCCAAAATATCCATACTTCTGCTTGCACTTAGCTTGCATTTGAATTTCTAATTTTATTATGCAGGAAGTATTATACCAGAAATTACAATACAAAAAAAATCACTAGTACTGAATTAAGGCCAGTAAATTTGATTTTTTACCAGTTAGACATTAGATCATGTTGAAGGTAGTCCTGCAATAACTTAAAGCCACCTTTAGATTACTCGTCCACTGGATTTCCCTATTTCAAGAAAATTAATTTGAGAAATTAATTCAAGAAATAATACTATTTCTTGAATAACTACTGCAAATAACAGCAATATTGCTGCAACTTGTCCTGGGGATTTAGAAACAAGTTTGTTGGCAGCTATTTCAATCCAAATATTAAGTTATACTCTGTCTCAACCATCTGTGATTTTTATGTACACTATGCTAAATTCTCAAAATGGTGGTTCAAAGCCAAGTCAAAATCTATTATTTAAAAATATATTGAGCCGTAACTTCCTCGGAGTGGCAATCAGTGTCGGATTGCCACTCTGCGCTCACTTACCAACACCAAATTTCTTCCGTGCCTGTCTCGCCCGACCTTCCAACTCAGGCCGGGAGAGATCCAGGCAGCGCAGCTGTCTCCGAAGTCCAGCACTGTCGAATTGAAGGAGGACACACGCCCTTTTTTATGGCACTAGCTGCCGAAAAGTAGGTAAGTTTAAAGGTCCCATTGAAATTGATGGGCCAGGGAGAAGGTAAGTACCTAAGGTAAGTGAAAAGGCCCAGAGGAAGGGTGCACTTCTGGGCAATTGCCGTGCAAACCCCTACCTGGGAACCTGAGAGGGATTCCCCAGCCCATCTTTGGGGTATCCCCCAAATCTGATGCTGGGAGCTCAGAGGTTACAGCCTACTATCTTTCAAATCATGACTGAATGTTCATTGGATGGTATAAAGGAATTTCTAAAGTAGATTATAGACCCAGCAGAATTAAGACGTTAACAAGTTTTGTATGAAGATAGTCATTGTATTTAAATATAAATGAAAATGACTTTCGAAATGCTCATTTCAAATTTTTATTGTTCAAATTCCAGCATTTCAGTTTGCAATAACTTCTATACTGCCTAACTACAAATAACAGGTTGTAAAATGTACAGGGTGGGGGAACATTTATTATTCTCTTGCAAGACAACCTTTTCCTCTTTGGCCACAATAATTTTTTACCTACTTGGGTTTCCAACCTTGGTTTCTGGGTAAAACTGTACTGCATCCAGTTCAAACCCTATTATCTTTTTCTTTTTAAAACTATCTAACTCCAACCTGCCAGTCCTAATGCTATCGTTAGATATGTTTCTGGCCAGGTCAAGAGTTTTAATTTGAATGAAATGAAAAAAGGATTCCATAATTAAAATGTGATCCAACATTGGGTTTTGTGGCATTCTTTAAAAAACTAAACATTTGATGTTTTAACCTGAACCTCCAGCAGAAAAAAAAATTAGTAAAGTCAAGCCTGGGTTGAAGGTTCCTATAGTCAAATGGCACCAGTGAATACTAAAGCTGGGATTGGAAGATTTTTTGTTATTCATTCACGTAATGTGGACATCACTGGCTAGGCCAATATTTATTGCCCATCCCTAACTGCCCTTGAGAAGGTGGTAGTGAGCTGCCTTCTTGAACCCTGCAGTCCATGTGGTGTAGGTACACCCACAATGCTGTTAGGTAGGGAGCTCCAGGATTTTGACCAGTGACACTGAAGGAACGGCGATATATTTCCAAATCAGGTTGGTGAGTGGCTTGGAGGGGAACTTCCAGGTGGTGGTGTTGCCATGTCCTTCTGCCCTTGTCTTTCTGGATGGTAGTGGTTGTGGGTTTGGTCTAAGAAGCGTTGGTGAGTTCCTGCAGCGCATCTTGCAGATGGTACACACTGCTGTGATTGTGCATCAGTGGAGGAGGGAGTAAGTGTCTGTGGATGTGGTGCCAATCAAGCGGGCTGCTTTGCCCTGGACAGTGTCAAACTTCTTGAGTGTTGTTGGAGCTGCAGTTGTCCAGGCAAGTGGGGAGTATTCCATCACACTCCTGGCTTGTGCCTTGTAGATGGTGGACAGGCTTTGGGGAGTCAGGAGGTGAGTTACTCGCCACAGGATTCCTAGCGTCTGACCCACTCTTGTAGCCACAGTATTTATATGGCTAGTCCAGCTCAGTTTCTGGTTAATTGTAACCCCCATGATGTTGACAGTGGGTGATTCAGTGATGGTAATGCTATCGAATGTCAAGGAGCGATGGTTAGATTCTCTCTTGTTGGAGATGATCATTGGCTGGCACTTGTGTGGCGCAGATGTTACTTGCTTCAGTTATACAGGACATTGGTGAGACCATATCTCGAATACTGTGTACAGTTTTGGTTTCCTTATTTAAGGAGAAGTGTAAATGCATTGGAGGCAGTTCAGAGAAGGTTTACTAAACTGATACCTGAAATGAGCAGGTTGTCTTATGAGGAAAGGTTAGACAGACTGGGCTTTCTTTCACTGGAGTTTAGAAGAGTGAGAGATGACTTGATTTCAGTAAATAAGATCCTGAATGGTATTGACAAGGTGGACATGGAAAGGATGTTTCCTCTTGTGGGTGAGCCAAGGACTCGGGCTCCTTGATGCCACAATTGGTCAAATGCTGCCTTGATGTCAAGGGCAGTCACTCAGCTCAGGTCTTTTGTCTATGTTTGAACCAAGGCTGTAATGCAGTCAGGAGCCAACTGGCCCTGGCGGAACCCAAGCTGAGCCTCAGGTTATTGCTAAGCAAGTGCCGCTTGATAGCACTGTTGATGACCGCTTCCATCACTTTACTGATGATCGACAGTAGACTGATTGAGTGGTAATTGGCCAGTTTGGATTTGTCCTGCTTTTTGTGTACATTGCCTTGTAGATGCCAGTATTGTAGCTGTATTGGAACAGTTTGACAAGGGGCGCGGCAAGTTCTGGAGCACAAGTCTTCAGTACTATTGCCGGAATATTGTCTGGGCCCATAGCCTATGCATTACTCGGTGCCTTCAGCCATTTCTTGATATTATGTGGAGTGAATCGAATTGGCTGAATACTGGCATCTGTGATGCTGGGGACCTCTGCAGGAAGCTGAGATAGATTATCCGCTCGGCACTTCTGGCTAAAGATTGTTTGTTGCAAATACTTCAACCTTATCTTTTGCACTGATGTACTGGGCTGCCCCATCATTGGGCCTGGGGATATTTGTGGAGCCTCCTCCTCCAGTGAGTTGTTTAATTGTCCACCACCATTCATGGCTGGATGTGGCATGACTGCATAGCTCAGACCTGATCCATTGGTTGTGGAATCACTTAGCTCTTTCTATCGCTTGCTGCTTGGCAAACAAGTAGTCCTGTGTTGTAATTTCACCAGGTTGATGCCCAGTCTTGAATTGCTAGAGTCTACCAGGGTGTCCAACTCTAAGGAAATAAAATTAGGGGCACGTCGCCAGGAGGGCTGAATCAATTGGATTTGAACCAGTCCCTCCTCCCACTCACTCACTCAGCAGCCCCTCTTCTCAAACCCCTTTTTCCCAATCACTCAGCAGCACTCTCCCCAATCACCCCCTCCCCCAGCTGGCCTGCTGGATCCCATCCTAGCCCCAGGGCTGCTACCAGATCCCCATCTGAGACTCAGGCTTTCAGGGCACCAGCTCTTGCAAATCCCCGACCCCAGGCTGCCGAATCTGGCCAGACCCAACTCACTCCACCCCACCCCGCAACCCAAATGCTGCCACTCTGGAATTGAAAACAACCATCAAGGTAACCATTCCTCCTGCTCTTATGGAGGAGTCAGTGGGATGCGTGTGTACAGGAGCACAACCCGTATACACAAACACCAATGGTACCTGGGCAATGGAAAGAGGAGACCCTCAGCAGTCTCCAATTCGTTGCCCGGAGAAATACAGGGCTAATAGCATCCCGAGATGCCAAAATATGGGCATGAGAGGGTTGCAGGCATGGGACTGGGGGATTACCAGGCAGACAATCTAATGAAATACGGGACTGTTAGTCACCCTGGAGTCTACTGATAGTACATAGACATTGAAGTTAAGAACTAAATCTTTCAAATGAAGCCCAAGATTAACAACAAAGCACTCTACGGTGTGCAAAGCCTCAAAATTTAAAATTGCACTCCCATTTCACAACAAAAAAATGAAACCAGAAGGAAAAGAGGGATATTGTGACATAAACACATACCTACATCTTCAGGTTTCTACATGATTGCCAATCAATATCATGTCCACAACATACCTCACTAAAGTACATCACAAAGACATATGTATTGTATGAAGCCTCATTAACTATGCCCTTCTCAAAGATGTTAGCAGCAGAAAATACAAGAGCTATCCACAAGCCATTTAACCACAAGCCTCTCATCCTTCTAAACTCTAGTGAGTATAGGACTAAACTGCTCAATTTCTCCTCATAAGACAAGCCCCGCCTCTCTGGAATCAATCTAGTGAACCTCCTCAACGCAGAGGGATCTGGGTGTCCTCGTGCATGAATCAGTGAAAGCTAGTATGCAGGTACAGCAGGTAATAAAGGAAGGCAGATGGAATTTTGGCATTTATTGCTAAAGGAATAGAGTATAAAAATAGGGAAGTGTTGTTGCAACTATACAAGGCATTGGTGAGACCACACCTGGAGTACTGTGCACAATTTTGGTCCCCCTACTTGAGGAAGGATGTAGTTGCATCGGAGGCGGTTCAGAGGAGGTTCACTAAATTGATTCCAGAGATGCGAGGCTTGTCTTATGGAGGAGAGATTGAGCAGTTTAGGCCTATACTCGTTAGAGTTTAGAAGGATGAGAGGAGATCTAATTGAGGTATATAAGATGCTAAAGGGGATAGACAAAGTAGACGTGGAGCGGATGTTTTCCCTTGTGGGGCATTCTAGAACAAGAAGCCATAGTTTTAGACTAAGGAGTGGTAGATTTAAATCAGAGGTGAGGAGGAATTACTTTTCTCAAAGGGTTGTGAATCTGTGGAATTCACTACCGCAGAGTGCAGTGGATGCCGGGACGCTGAATAAATTTAAGGAGGAGATAGACAGATTTTTAATTAGTAACGGGTTGAAAGGTTATGGGGAGAGGACGGGAAATTAGAGTTGAGACCGAAATGAGATCAGCCACGATCATATTGAATGGCGGGGCAGGCTCGAGGGGCTGAATTGCCTACTCCTGCTCCTAGTTCTTATCTTATGTTCTTATAGCCTACATACGCCTCACTCAGAGCAAAATTTATGCTGCAATAAATCCAACTCAAATTTTTCACACCAATCTCATACTAGCAAGCATTCTACAATAGAAACTGGCCAGGATTGTACAGCAGACTTTTCAAGAATAGCTAAACTCAACAGCATTCAGTCCATCAATTGGCAAGTCATCTGGACAAGTCAATAATTTCAGTGCAGAATTGAGATCATTAAAAAATATTCAGTTTCACAGTTTGAAGCAGGAGCAGTACAATATATTAAATGAACTTTAGAATACTGAAAGACCCAGGCTCAAAAAAATACAATGATCTTGTTTACATGGTCATTGTGTAACAAATTTGCTGCATCAGTAGTGAAGTGTTGTTTATTATATTTAAATCTGAGGACATAAATTAATTCAAGAAGTGTTGGCAGAATTTTTTGCCCCGAGTTACATTAGACATGAGTTACTTAAGTCATCCATGGGATCCACAGGGACTAGTGCTGGGGCCTCGACTATTTATGACCTACATCAATGACTTGGATGAAGGGGCCGAATGTATGGTAGCTAAATTTGCCGATGATATCAAAATCGGTAGGAAAGTGCATTGTTAAGAGGAGGCAGAGAGTCTACAAAGAGATATAGATAGATTAAGTGAAGTGAATAGGCAAAAATTTGGCTAAAGATGGAGGATAATGATGGAAAATGTGAATTTGTCCACTTTGGCAGAAGGAATAGCAAAGTAGTATACTATTTAAGTGGAGAGAGATTGCAGAATTCGGTGGTAGAGGGATCTAGGTGTCCTGGTGCATGAAGCACAAAAAGTTAGTATGCAGATACAGCACGTGATTAGGAAGGCCAATGTAATGTTGGCATTTAATGCAAGGAAAATGTAGTGTAAAAGTAGGGAAGTGTTACTGCAGCCGTACAAGGCTTTAATGAGGCCACAGCCCATAGCTTCCAAGCTCCAGGGCAGCATATCTGGGCGGTACCCAGATGATGCGCTGGGGAACCACTCCTGGAAGTTCCCAGATAAGGATTGCACAGCAATTGCCCAGGAAGTTCAAACTCATTCACTGAAGGGGCGTGGGCATCTCTGGCTAGGCCAGCATTTATTGCTCATCCCTATTTGCCTTTGGGGCAATGAGCAATTGCCCTGCACTAGGAACCATCCGAAAATGTGATTTAACTTGCAAATTTTGGGTGGTTCCGGCTGTCTTACAGCAATAGTTAACCAGAAAAAGTCATTAGAAATAAAACCGCTTCTAGCTTTTGGGTAACTATTGTACTGACCTCCGGTGACCAACCCCCTCAACCGCCCGAGGATCCCACCCCACACCGCCCTAAAACTCCACAGGACCGCCACACCTCCAACAAACTCCTCCCCCATTGACCACCCAACCCTCTCACCCCCCCCAACCAGACCCCCCCGGCCACTAACCGCCCGACCCCCACCCCCGACCGGCCCTCCCTGGCCACTAGCCACCTGATCCCACCAACCACTCCCCCACCCCCCACCCCCGCCGCACAGCACCAAGTGTGCGCCCTCAACCGAAGGCCTCAGAAGCACGCTGCCCTACAGAGTTCTCACTCAGCCCGAGTCGGACGGGCGAGAAAGGATCGCCTGGATTGAGGCAAGAAACTAGAAGTGGAGTGGCAATCCAACTTGACTGCCACTCTGCAGAGGTTCAGGCCCCACATCTGGAATACAGTGTACAGTTTAACTGCATTAAAAGCAGTTCAGTGAAGGTTCACTCGTCTCGTTCCTGGGATGAGGGGCTTACCTTAAGAAAGGTTGGGCCTATGCCCATTGGAATTTAGAAGAATGAGAGGTGATCTTATTGAAACATTTTAGATCTTGATGGGCTTGATAAGGTAGATACCAGGAGGATGATGTTTCCACTTGTGGGGGAGGCTAGAACTAGGGGATACAGTTCCAGAATAAGAGGCCTCCATTTTAAGATGGAGATGAAGAGATTTTTTTTCTCTGAGGGTTGTTAGTATGTGGAATTGTCTTCCCTAGAAAGCAGTGCAGGCTGGTTCATTGAATTTATTCAAGGCAGTTAGGTTTTTGGTTAACAGGAGAGCCAAGGGTTAAGGGGGGTGGAAAATGGAATTGAGACCGCAACCAGATCAGCTATGGTCTTACTGAATGACAGAGCAGGCGCGAAGGGATAAATGGACTACTCCTGCTCCTAGGTTCTATGTTCCTATGGAGACAGTCCTTGCAACCCATTGCTGGCAATCACTCACTGTGCCTGCCCCATGCTGCAAAGTTATATATATCTTGTGGTAATTTACCCAAGCATTCGCAAAAGAGAGCAAGGAAGTTCTCCCAGTTTTCGGGTCAATATTTCTCTCTCAGGTATCACCAAATTAACTTATCATTTATTTTGCTTTGTTTGTGAGAACTTTCTGCGCGCAAACTGGTTGCCTTGTTTATATACAAAGCAGTGACTGTACTTCAAAGCAAATGCACTAGCCAGAAAGCACTTCAAGATATCCTGACTTTGGGTTCCATCTCTATTAAAGTTCATTATTGGACAGGAAAAGTCGAATCAGAGATGCAGACAAGTGGGACAGAGGTGAAGGAGTGTATAAGTATTAGGAAGTCATGGAAACCAGTCACGAATCAGGATGTTTGTAGTCAGCATTATGAATTAGCTTTTAAGGTTTCACACAAGCATATGTTATTAAAAAATTCCAGAATTATGTACCAAACTGCATCATTTAAAAAAAAACCCTCATCACACCACGCCTTAGGTCGATTGGTCCACATAACGAGTCTGACTTGCGTTTGATATCGGATCCAGCAGAAATGAATTTTGTCTGCAGACAGACTTAAAGCTAATAAGTATGCATGCACACACACACACACTTTTTACATTAATAGTTAGCTAACTACAACTAGTTTACTACCACAAGTTGCCATTAGCTAACTGTCAAGTTACTAGCAGTATATTAATAACCTAAAGTACTTGATTAGTTCCCGCACACTGCTAGAAAAAAGCTACATTAAAGTCTGCCCAGTAAAACAGAACACAATATAAAAAACTACAAAGCCCAGGAAGCATGAAGCTCTGCAGTTAATGAAACATTTAAGGGTCATTTAAAATTTAAGCAACATTTCAAACAGAATACACCATTGGGAAAGTTTAACCAATTTTGAAACAAGCCTGCCAAAACAAATAAAATATTACAGTAGAACATTTCATTAGGGCAACAATACTGGCAAAATTAATCCTACTCTATATGCGCTCTACCATTCTACAACGAACGTTAACAGCAGCCATGAGGAAAACCACTGTTCAGATTAAGAGGACAATTGTTCAAAATGGTAATGAACAGTGAAGCAAACAATATGAACAAAATCAATATTTTAAACAGAACTGTATGAGTCTATATAGCTAGCCATCTTGAACACAGCATATCACAAAAAACTGTAAGATAACACATTAAATCTGCAGAAAAAAGTCATTTCTCTTATTGGTTACAATAAACAGAGCCATGTCTATGCACTGAAATACGGAATAATCCCACAGAAAAGCAATGCTTAAAAAGTTGCAGTTTCAAGCAAATCATTGCTGATTTTTCCACATTCCGCTATTCCAGACATCAATTTTTATTTCTGGCACCACTGAATTTGTAGCAATATAAACACCAATAAATTGTCCACGCAGATGTACAATATTTCACAATCCTACAATAGTTTGCTTTCAAGTACCTATCAATGTCTCCAACTGACTAACTTATCCTCCTTGCTTGCAGCTTTATTTCTTCACTTTGGCTGATCAATCTTTGCTTTATTGCCTGTCATAACCACAGCCTGAAGTCTATTCTCCATTTCTCAGTTGCCTTCCTTTGTTTTAAACTAAAGGCTTTGCCTTTCTCATTTTTACTGTCTTGTCATTTGGACGCTTTCATACAAGTTGTTTCCTGTTTTCGTGCTAAATTTAAAATGTTCATTCGCATTTTTTTTTAATATAAAAGGTAAACCACCAGAGAGATGGTGAAATATTGAAGGGAAAAACAAAAATGATTTAAAACTAAACAATGACATAAATTATAAAATATACCTAATGAAGACACTGCCAAGAAAAGAAAAAAGGGAAAAAGATAAATAAGTGAAACCTTCACTCAGTGATGGCACTCTTACATCAAAAAATTGTTGGTTCAAATTCCACTCAAGAGTCTTGGGCACACAATCTAAGCTGGCACTTTAGTGTAGTACTGAGGGAGTGCTGCATGGTCAGTGGTGCCATCTTTCAGATGGGATGTTAATCCGAGGTCCTGCCTTCCTGCTCAGGTGATCACAAAAGATCCCATGGCACTATTCCAAGAACTGTAAAGGATTTCTCCCACTGACCTCGTCAACATTTATCACTATAACAGATCTTTCCTGATTGTTGGACCTTGTTTTGCACAAATTGTTGTAATATAGGGAAATGAGAGAGACAAAGAGAAAAGGAGGGGTATAGAAAGTTAAATACAAGCACAAATCAAGAATTAGAAGAGAAACAGTTGCAGGAACTAAACGGCAAGTTTATTTTTCCTCCCTCGTTAACAATGCCTCAAACATCGAATTGCCTATTTAATTTGTCTCACAGTATAATTAAATTTCTGGTTCCCCAATTACTGGGATGCATTTGAAAAAAAAGAACTTTAATATACGCGCACAACAAACTGTAAGCAGAATGCATTTCACTAACAGGAAACAAACTTGAATAATTTATACATTTTTTTCTAAGAGAAACCTGGGTAACTAGTAATTACTGTTCACAGAGTTAAACAATTCTTACAAACCACTAATCACATCCAGTAGTATCCAAACCAGAAACAAAAAATAAAGCAAGCAAAGCATCAGGCAATATTTTGAAAAGTAGAAAATACATTATCGGAAAATAAACTATTGCAAAAACCAAATTTTAAAAAGCACATATCTGCACATACAAACATCTGGTCATCCCTTTCCACATATAGGCACACACTTACTTAAAAATAGATAGCTTTTGCTGATAACATTGTTAGAGTTCTTATTTCATGATAAACAGCTGATTAAGAAAAGTGGAGCTTTTATAAATTCTGATAGTGATAAGCATTATTCTAGAAACATGATGCAGTACATCCTATTTTACTGTGGCAAGGAAAGAGACATGAGGAAGTTCTGGACCAGAAAGGTCCATGCAGCCAGTCCCACAAACTAAAATTCCTCAAACCCATCACTTAAATATCTATCCAATCATCCCTTAATTTCTTAACCCCCATTGTTCGGGAGCAATAAAAGCAATTTGTACACGTGTATGCCATTTCCACAATATAGTTAAATCTTAATTGTACGTGTTTCATTCTTGAGCCCACATCCCACGGTTCTAGCTCACAGTTGTGATAAATTGAACCATAATGGATTCAAAATGATCTGATCCCTTAAGAATCGTGAAAATCTTCCAAGCCTTCTCCAGAATAAGCTACCATAGGCGCTTTGCTTTCTTCCCATTGCTGATGCCTCAAGCATCAGTTTGGTTGTCCTTTTGTCCACCAGTTCCAAAGCAATGTAATTTGGAAGCTTGGATTTGTTTTTGTTCTAAGCTCCAAAATACAAAATGAATAGTATTGACGCCACCATTAATAATACCATGAAGCCTTCCCTGTGAGTCCTTGCCATATTAGCACTTCATTCACAACTAACCTTTGCCTTCTCTGGTTTAAACGCAGTAATTAACCAAATGGAATGCAGTGGGATTTAGGTAATTAGCATCTCCCAGCATACTTTTTCCCTCATATAAGCAGCTAGTTGAATGCAGTAACCAGAAAATATGGCCAGTAGCTAAAATTTAATGGTGTGTGCCCATTTAAAAGTAAGTCACTTTTATTGCTCCAGCCTCTTTAAAAGATTCTACATAGATTGTACATACATTTGTCAGCCATGGTCAAGTTAGGATATGCATAGCTGTCATGAAATTATAATAATTTTCACAATAGTATTGTGATTTATTGTAAAGGTAGGTTAATAGTGGGGTTTGGATTAGTTTCTGTGTGGATCTGTTTGGAGGGTGGGTTTATTGAATTGGAGGCAATTGGTCTGGAGCTTCTGTGTTATCAAAAGGGAAGCCTGGTTTGAAATGCTAAATTTGTAAACATGGCTGAAGTTTTAGAATGTGAGGTGTGAAGGACATTTGCATTTTTAGATAAATTATGTTAGTTTGAATTTCAAAGAGCTGGTAAGATGTTACACCTAGCCATAAAAGGCTAAGCCTAACGATATATTTATTTTTCCCAAAGGTTACCGATAATATAAATCTTCACTTTTCTCATAATATGAGTCCTATGAAAGTTGCAAAAACGTATTGGGACAATGGAACTTACATTAAAAAGGGAGAAACATGCATAAAGGAGATGGGGTTGTGTGCAACGAAAAGGAATTCTAAGATCTAACAAGTGTGAAAAGCCTCCAGCCTCTATGCATCAAGTTGCTGCCTATAGGAACCAAAGCTAAGAAAATTGTGAATATCACTGTTCAAGGTATTGTGCACTTTGCCTAGGTCTGTTGAAATGCATTTGTTTTTACTGTTGCCTTAACGGAGGTATAACTGGGAGTCAGATTAATTAGGAGATTTAGGAGTTATAGTAGTAATTTGTAGACCTGTGTCTGTGCTTAAAATATTTTCCTCTGTTAATAAATGTTTAATTTAGTTTTGTAAAAAACCTTTCAGGCTGGGTGGTCTCATTCCTACTGAATCCAAGGCATGTATCTCAAAATAAAATACAAATTGCAAAACAGTTGTGGTACCTGATTCACGTTTCCCTCTGGGATTTGAGCAGCTTGGCACTTATCATCCATGGTGCTATAACAATGGCGAAGAGTAGTGACAAGCAAAAAAAAATGAACTGAATGTCAAATGTAATGGAACAGTACAGAACCCAAGCTCATGATTGGTGGGTGGCAAAATAGACACTATACTACATGAGGTCAGCAGCATTCCTCAGGGAACAACAGTATTAGGTCAGTTAGGAGGTCAGTGAGGCTCAGGAGTCCATAGGCTGCCATTTACAATAGTTGGTACTTTCAGAAACAGTGCCACATACCATAAGGTTCATGTTCTATTGAATCAATTCCTCTTTTCCACAGGAAAGGAACAACATACATGTTTCACATGGCAAAAAAATTTGACCTTCACAACCATGGGAAGATGTACACAGTAGATAATACAACAAGCGAGCTCCAAAAATTGTTGGCCTAGCTATGCAGTAACCTCTTTTGCGAAGCTGAGATGCCAAAAACAGGTTTCAATTGATGTATCCAAGAAGGCTCTCTGGACCAATAAATACAGACCCTGGGGACAAGGACAGGTCCTTTCGTTCTGAGGTACAGTCACACCCACATTTCTTGTCCCCCTCAAATATTGCTGTCCATCCTCTATATATAAAAGCATCATTGGCAGTCCCAATGCATTGCCATCCAACCCAGTTTTGTTGTTGGAAATAGAAACAAAGTTGCATTAAGAAACTGAGTTAGCTATAATAGTAAATTGCAAAGAAAGACCTAAGCAGACAAAATTTAAAACTATCAATGGAACTGCAGATAAAGCGTATGGTAAAATAAAGCAAAAGAAATTCTAATTTTCTATCCAGTAATTAAAGCCAACTCAGGTACCATGTGATTCATACATTGCAGTGTCACTTTCAAACTGACGAGCATGCTATTAGCAGAAGTGGGAACAGGGACCTTGGCGTGTGTGTCCATAGATCTCTGAAGGCGGAGGGGCATGTAAGCGGGGTGGTGAAAAAGGCATATGGGATGCCTTTATCAATCGAGGCATAGATTACAAAAGTAGCGAGGACATGTTGGAGTTGTATAGAACCTTGGTGAGGCCACAGCTGGAGTACTGTGTGCAGTTCTGGCCGCCACATTATAGGAAGGATGTGACTGCACTGGAGATTCACCAGGATGTTGCCTGGGATGAAACATTTAAGTTACGAAGAGAGGTTGGATAGACTTGGGTTGTTTCCGTTAGAGCAGAGAAGACTGAGGAGCGACCTGATCGAGGTGTACAAGATTATGAGGGGCATGGACAGGGTGGATAGGGAGCAGCTGTTCCCCTTAGTTGAAGGGTCAGTCGCAGGGGGACATAAGTTCAAGGTGAGGGGCAGGAGGTTTAGGGGGGGAATGTGAGGGAAAACTTTTTTACCCAGAGGGTGGTGACGGTCTGGAATGCACTGCTTGGGAGGGTGGTGGAGGTAGGTTGCCTCACATCCTTTAAAAAGTACCTGGATGAGCACTTGGCATGTCATAACATTCAAGGCTATGGGCCAAGTGCTGGTAAATGGGATTAGGTAGGTAGGTCAGGTCTTTCTAATGTGTTGGTGCAGACTCGATGGGCCGAAGGGCCTCTTCTGCACTGTGTGATTCTGTGTGAATATCTCCAAATTAATAAAGCTAGTAAATCTACACTGAACGAGTTCAAATAAAACTTTATAGTGAGCTTGTGCTGGTAACCGGTGCAGTCTTCAGAGTGGGCATTTTTGTCACAAAATGCACACAGTTGCAATAAAATAACTTCCATTCCTCAAACTGAGGTTCCATGTTCCCAGCATTGTTCATTGTTTTCATTTATTAATTGCTCAAGATCAGCAACAAAATAGTTTCGCAGCTGAAGCAGACTACATGTTTATCATGTCTGCTTGCTGGCCATGAGATGTTCGCATGCACTCATGTAATATCATCTAAAATCTTATTTTCAGAAAACATTAGAGGAGGTCAAAAAACTTGTAATTTGCAAACAGTTTGTTTGAGATCAACATCTGCAGCAAACTCTCAACTCAGACACAGTTATCCTTATCAGAATGGGGCGGAAAAAGAAAGCTTAGATTAATAGGGCTATATAATAGGATATTGACTTCCAACCACTAAGGTTAGTATTAAATGTAAACAATACATTTGAAGAAGTGCTTTGCTGTGCTTGCTTGATCATCCTTTTATTTCCTTCTAGCCACTGCAAATACAGCATTAAATGAGTCCATTAGGCTCATCAAATCTCTTGGTAGCAGCTTCTTACACTGGAACTTCCTACTCAAACCTATTTTCATGTACTATTTACAATCTATATCAATGATTTGAATGAAGGGGCCAAATGTATAGTGGCCAAATTTGGCAAAGACACAAAGATAGGTAGGAAAATAACTTGTCATCAAGAGGACATTAAAAAAAAGTCTAAAAAAGGGATTTAGATAGGTTAAGTAAGTGGGCAAAAATTTGACAGATGGGAGTAGAATGTGGGAAAATGTGAACTTGTCCACTTTAGAAAGAACAGAAAAGCAATATATTATTTAAATGGAGAGAGATTACAGAACTCTATGGTACAGAGGAATCTGGATGTGCCGGTACAAGAATCACAAAAGTTAGTATGCAGGTACAGCAAGTGATCAGAAAGGCAAATGGAATGCTGGCATTTAGGTAACTCAACTGATTCCTAGAATGAAGGGGTAATCTTATAAGGAAAGGTTGAGTAGGTTGCAACTGTACACACTGGAGTTTAGAAACATGGGAGGTCAGTTAATGAAACATACAAGGTCCTGAGGGGAGCTTGACAGGATGAATGCCTAGAGGATGTTTCCCCTTGTGGGCAAGTCTAGAACTAGGGGAGACAGTTTAAAAATTAGGCATTTCCCATTTAAGAGCGAGATGAGAACAAGTTCTCTCTCTTAGACAGTTCTTAGTCTGTGGAATTCTCCCAAGAGAGCTTAGAAACTAGTTCATTGAATATATTCAAGGCTGCGTTACATTTTTGATCGATAAGGGAGTCGAGGGTTAAAGGGGGCAGACAGGAAAGCGGAACGAGGCCAGAGTCATGAATTTCAATGCCAGTGTGACGCCAGGTATATAGGCCGTACATCCCAACCATTGATTCAATCAGCCAAACAGCATGTTACTTCAGTTGTTTATAACAGGCAGAGTACAGACCATACTCAACCAGCCCACGCTTACAAAATCCCAAAGGGTGGAATTTTCCACACCAGACCGCTGCCGCAATCTTCCGGTCCCGCCACAAGTCAATGGACTTCTGGCTGGGGCGCCGCCTCACCTGTGGCGGTCCCGCCCGCGACAGGGCCAGAAAATCCCAGCCAAAAAGTCTGTTTTTAAGATGTGATTCCGCGATTGGGCAGCACTTGATGAACAATCCCAAGTCCATAATAGCTACACTAACAACTAATTTAAGATAATCAGTTGACATCATGACGTGGCTCATTTATGTTTGCTAGAAGTAACATACATTCATACATAGGGACCTATCCTCTCCAAACAAAAGGAATATGTTCAAGCCTTGTGCTTTTTTTGAATTACCTGGGAGCTTAGGAAGCCTATAGATCCCCATTGCCTTCTCCACGGCAACATCTCAGCCAGAGTCGATTTGCCACAATCAGCTCCCTTTTCTCCTGTAGTATAAATTGTTGGTATCATTTGAAATTTGGCATTCTTCCATTTGTTCTGATGAGTGCATGATGAAAAGCTTCAGCAACAGGTCTCTCTTTCAGCAATATTCAATTAATAAAACCCTGCATTTTTTCTTCACATTTTGAACATATAACTGAAGCATCAAGCCCACAGTATAGCCAACAGCTTCCATTCAGTTACTTAAAAATTCACATATGAAAATAGCCAGCATGGAATCATAGAATTGGGCAGCACAGGAGGTGGCCATTCAACCCACTGAGTCTATGTTGGCCTTTCTGAAGAGCAATACAGTTAGTCCAACTTCCTGGCTCTTCCCCATAAGTGCTGCAATTTTTTCTCCTTCAAGTATTTATCCAACGCCCCTTTGAAGGCTACTGTTGAATCTGTATTCACCACCATATCAGGAGTGCATTCCAAATCCTAACCAGTTGTTGTGTAAAAATGATTTTCCTAATGTCGTCTCCAATTTATGTTAAATCTGTGCCTTCTGTTTATCAACCCTTCAGCCACTAAAAACAGTTTCTCTTTATTTACCCTATTTAAACCCTTCAGACAGGGTGATTTATCCACTTTATGTATCACTAGCCTTTCTAGTACCTCCTGTTCATCTTTTCCTATCGCATCCAGTATCCTAGCAACCTCATTATTTACCATTGCTTTGGAAAAGTCCTCTTCTTTGATAAACATTGGTGCAAAGTACTTGCTTTGTACCTCAGTCATGCCGTCTGCCTCCACCGTCATTATCCTAATCAGCCCCACTGCTCCTCTGACAGCCCTTTCACTATTAACATGCCTATAGAATATTTATGGATTCCTTTTGACATTAAATTAATGACTGGTTAGGCTAAAGTGATTGGTAAAACAACCAAAAGCAACATGAGGAAAAACTTTTTTTCTTTTATGCAGCAGTTGGCTACAATCTGGAATATACTAGTGGAGGCAGATTCAATCATGGTTTTCAAAAGGGAGTTGGATAAGAACCCAAAAGTAAAAATATTACATGTCTATGGGTTAGGGCAGGGGAATGGGACGAGCTAAATTGCTCTTGGAGAGCTGGCCTGGGTTCAATAGGTTGAATGGCCTCCTGTGCTGTAACTATTCTATGATTGCATGAAGTAGCATGTACTCCAAGAGTACGCTGATCACATTTCTCAATCCTGAGCACACCATCCTGCTCTCATGCCCACATGTCCGTCCTTGGCCTGCTGCAATGTTCCAGTGAAGCTCAACGCAAACTGGAGGAACAGCACCTCATCTTCCAACTAGGCACATTACAGCCTTCTGGACTTAACACTGAGTTCAACAACTTCAGATCATGAACTCTCTCCTCTATCCCCACCCCCTTTTTCCAATAATTCATAATTTTTTTAAATATATTTTTCTTTTCCCACCCATTTCCATTATTTTTAAATTTATTTCCATCCATTGTTTTATCTCCACCTTTTAGCCTATTTCAATCCCTTCCCCCCACCCCACCCCCACTAAGGCTATCTGTCTCTTGCTCGCCCTGCTTTCTGCCCTTAATGTCACCATTAGCACATTCCTTAGCTAATATCACCACCGTCAACACCCCTTTGTCCTTTTGTCTATGACTTTTTTGGCAATCTCTTCTTTGCCTCCACCTATCACTGGCCCTCTATCCAGCTCTACCTGTCCCAACCCCCTCAACCAGCTTATATTTCACCTCATTTCTATATTTCCTTAGTTCTGTTGAAGAGTCATACATACTCGAAATGTTAACTGTATTCCTCTCCGCAGATGCTGTCAGACCTGCTGAGTTTTTCCAGCTATTTTTGTTATTGTTTTCTTTGGTATTGATTAGTCTATTTAAAAAAATCATTTTAGTCAGTTTCCCATTTTAACCTCCTCACTACACTTTCTATATTCCTCACTATATCTCTAAAACTAAACAGAACAGATAACGATAATCTCTACCCACCGAAATTATGCACCCTCTTTCCACCTTGTGGAATTTATTATGTATGCTATTCAAATAATTTGTAGCATTACACTGATTTATTAGTTTGCTAACTTTTGCATCTTGTTAAATTGGGCAGATCCCCTATTAATTGGTGAACTTTGTCTTTTTCCAGTTCAGCATATTTATTTTTGATTCTTAATTATCCTCTTCCATTCTTATATTGAACCCAACTAAGTCATGGTCACTATTTCCCAATGATTCTCTACACTCACCATCATTTGCCCTTCATTTCCCAGAACTAAAATCAAGTAATGTTTTCTCCCTCATGGGACTCGAAATATACTGAGCTAGGCACCTGTCCTGGGTACAATTTAAGAAATATTCCCCATTTTGACCATATGCATTATTTTTATTCAGTCTAACTTGGGATAATTCAAAATCTCACATTTCTCTTAACTATTTGCAGTTAACTCATCTCGACTGGGTGGCCTGCCCAGGCCATTTCATTTCCTATTTCTTATGGATAAATCCATATGGCCTGGAGGTATTAACTCCCAGGAAAATTTTGTAGTGCCATCCACCCCAAAGAATCTGAAAAATCAGAGCGGAACAATTATGTTATCAAATGTGTATATGTTACTCTATGCAGCTGTTAATCACATAAAAAAATCAAATATATTGTTCAAGACACGGCCACTGCAAACATCATAAAGATTCAGCACTGCATCAGAAGTGTTTCACCAGCTTTCAGCCAAAGGATCTGTGTCTTCAATGTAAAAGGACATGATGCACTTTTGAAGTTCTGGATTACAAATGTGCCATTCTCTCAACTTGAGCACTTATGCCGATGTTCATGTTGTCACGACCATGGGAAACTGCCACTGAATGATATCAACCGATAACTTCGCCAGCTAACCAAAAACATACAGACCTGTTTAAAAAGGATCTTATTTGAAAAGACAAAAAGTCACTGACTAAAGATGGCTGTCACAAGTCACCTGATGTCTGGAATGTAAGTTGACCACTAAGTTACTATATGGATTGCACTGCAGACATGCCCTGACATGATTGCTCATGGAATGTTACACCTGGGGATGTCAAGGTCTACTTCAAAACAAAAAGGACTATTGAAAGGAACGGACATGTCATTTACATCTTTCAGAGCTGACCTTTCCAGCGGAAACCGAGAGTCTATCAAGTCAATGGGGAACTGCTAGTCAGCCAGGATATACAACCAAAAGACACTCAAACCCCCTGTGGGGGATGAAAGAACACCATCTCCAGTTGGTTTCTACTATCTTGAAATGTGTCAAATGTTTCTGAGATGAAATATCAAAATGAGATTACTTATTCTACAACAACGACTACAGCAGAAACAGTAATCAAATTCCTTTGGAACAAACTGAGATTGCATGTACTCCATGGCTGATCCTCCAGCAGAGCATTTAAGATTTGGGTTTGCCAAACAGAAGCAGAGAAATCTGGAGAAGCTGCTAATGGAACAAGAAGGAATCTCCCTCTCTCAAGTTAAGTAAAGCCCTATCTTTACAGTCTAAAAATCCAACCAGAAATAGTGAATTCCATTGGAATGGGCCTCAGGATAAACTCATCTATTTCTGGAAGATGGATCATGGATTAAAAGAAAGGAAACTGTCTCCAGCAAATGCAGTTACATGGACTTCAATTCAACTCTGGGGTTTTAAAGGAATCAGCTAACCTAAAACAGCTGCAATGTTCAACAATCTATGCGTCAAAGACAAGCAAAGGACTTCTAACGTATATTCTTTTAACTTTTATTCGGACTCTAACTTTCCTTACTTCTGATGCCTGTATGTGTGACACGTTGCGGTTTTTATAATTTTTTTCACTCGGGTTTAGCGGCTAATAAACTTGCTGTTTCTTTGACTCAAGAAAACCTAGTTGATTGGCTCCTTATTCACTGTATAGATAGTAAAAAAATACATTTGGATTTGAAAAAGGCATCCAGGGGGAAAAGAAAATTAAAAACCTCTGTTGCGACCATCCGAGGAGGCTGAATATAGGGGAGCCAGTTTACGCTTCCTCACCTGGTCATAACATTACACAAAATCTTTTAAATTTGTAGAAATGATCATAAAGCCTATATGCTTGTCATCTCAGGAAAAAAACTGTTGAAGGTATGGCTATTGTGGTCCAACATCGCTGGTCTGGTCACGTAAGCGAAATAAATGACTCCAGCCTTCCAAATCAATTACTTTAATCAGAAATGAGCACTGGCTAAATATTGGTGGCCAGAAAAAAAATAAAAATAGTCTGAAATCCAATGTGAAGAGATGTGATATTGACAATAAATTGGAGGAAATGATCAAAGACACCAAACAGTAGCAGTTCTTGTGCATTCAGGGAATTGACAAGTTTGAACAAGCTAGGATTGCCAAAGAGAACAGTAGACAGAAGAAAGTCAGTCTGCTGTACCTACACAATCATCTGTGTTATCTTTCAAATGTCAGTTTTGTGGTAAAATATGTCTCTAGGATTGGTTTAACAATGCCATCTAAACGTTCAAGCAAAGATGTGGCTGATCCTAAAGCCCTTTTTTATGCTAAGAAACAATCTTATTCAATTATCAAGGGATTGCCTCAGAATGCACTAGCAAGGACACAGAGGATACAGGGAACACAAGGAGATTTCTAATGGATAGAATTCAATTAGTCTACAGTAGAGTGGGGGGTGGGGTGATCAAAAAAGTCATGCTACCTTCAGCTCTCTGAAAATTAATTTAAGTCACTCAAGAACACAAGAAATAGGAGGAGTAGATCATCTGGTATGTTTAACCTGCTCTGCTATTCAATACGATCATGGCTGATCTTGGGCTTCAACTCTACCGCCTGCTCCCCATATCCCTTAATTCCCTGAGGCACCAAAAATCTGTCTATCCCACCATTAAATGTATTAATTGATGGATCATCTACAACCCTCTAGGATAGAGAATTCCAAAGATTCACGGCCCTGAGTGAAGTAATTTCTCCTCATCTCAGTCCTAAATGATCGGTCTCTTTTCCTGAGATTATGCCCCCGTGTTTTAGGTTGACTGACCAATGGAAACAATCTATGTGTCTACCCTATCAAGCCCCTTCAGAATGCAAATGTAAATCCAGCAGGTAAATGTAATCCAGCTACATGTAACCCAGCTAGTCTGCTACCACATGTCAGACAGATATGGTTAGCAGCACAAGTACTATAAAACACATACCAAGAAATATCAGTCCTGAGATATTTCATGAAAGGTCATCAACCCTAAAACATTAACTATGTTCCCGTCTCTGCAGATGTTGCCTGACCTGGGTATTTATTGAAAATATTTTAAATCTGACTCTATACCAGTCTCAATTTTTCAAACCATTAATTTTTACTTTCACATTATAGCATTATATTGAAAATGTTGATCATAACAGTTTGCACATATCTAAATAAAGCAATACGTATTCTGAAAGCTTTCCACTTCTCATACACTTTAGAGTAGAGGAGGAGGAGGAATGGAATGTATAGCTTTTGCTAGGAACTAAATAATTCTTCAGCTATTTAAAGGATGCCTTATTGCAGCTGTACAGGGCTTTGGTGAGACCACACCTGGAGTAGTGTGTGCAGTTTTGGCCTCCTTACCTAAGAAAGGATATACTTGCCATAGAGGGAGTGCAGTGAAGGTTCAGCAGACTGATTCCTGGGATGGCAGGATTATCATATGAGGAGAGATTGGGTCGACTAGGCCTGTATTCAATGGAGTTTAGAAGAATGAGAGGGGATCTCAATGAAACATATAAAATTCTGACAGGGCTGGGCAAACTGGATGCAGGGGTCATGTTTCCTCTGGCTGGGGGGTCTAGAACAAGGGGTCACAATCTCAGGATATGCGGTAGGCCATTTGGGACTGAGATGAGGAGAAATTCTTGAACCTATGGAATTCGCTACCACAGAGGGCTGTGGAGGCCAAGTCACTAAATATATTTAAGAAGGAAACAGATTGATTTCTAGGCTCTAAAGGCATCAAGAGGTATGGGGAGAGGGTGGGAGTATGGCATTGAGATAGAGGATCAGCCATGATCATATTGAATGGCGGAACAGCCTCGAAAGGCCGAATGACCTACTCCTGCTTCTATTTTTTTTGTTTCTAACTAATAAGTTTTGAGTTTCCCCCACTTTTAACCCCATGGTATGATATTTGTTGCACAAAAGGAATAAATTGCTCAAATTAAAAGAAACCAAAGGAGAATTCATCAAAAATATATTCAATATATAATAAGATACTTTTCTTTGTGAAAAAGCGATGCTGGCTTTACACCAGGGCATGAAATGAGCATGATATTATTCAGAATGCTACTAAGATGGACTGACAGGGCAGAATGAGCTTGATTTGCCAATTAATATTCCATTGTTCAGACCTTTCAATAGGTCAGAATTAGCAGAATTTCAGAATCTTAACAGCCTTAAAAGCAGCAAAATTAGCTTTACATAATAAAACAGCACTGCTCTGACTAAATAGCCCAAGGGCATTTATAATTCAATGTCCTGATTAATCGCACAGGTAATTATATCAGCTGGCCATCATTGACAGATTATCTATACATGTCGATTTCCACATAGATAGGAATATTTAAAATTGTTCTATAAGCCACTTTCCACCACAAATTCCTGAGATTGCTCCTGATTGTTAAATCAGGATGATTTCTGCTTAATTGTAAACCTAATTACAAATTCTCTTGCTTTTAATGGTCTAAGATGTACGTTACGTCACATTGGTGACAACGCCATTCATGTTGCCAAATGGTTGAGGGTAACTAATGATCCTTTTCATCATGCTTGCAAATTCTCAATGATGCTCTCAGTTTAACAATAATTGTATCAATGTTAAATATCTGTCAGTAACATGTTTTGATTTTTAATGTAAATAACTTTGCTGGTTTCTACGCCAATTCTAGCTTCTCTTTCTGCTGAATTGAAGTCTTGTGTTCATTGGCGAAGATACCCAACAAACACCCACAATGTAACAAGTGTGTGTAAAACCTAGCTTACGCAGCTCATACATCTCTGCTCTGACTCTACTGACTTATTTTGAAAGTCAAAGAGCGGCCTGGTTTCTCCCTTGCTTCCATGTTTTAGGTCAAGATGTCAGTGAGTATTCAACAACATGCACCACCACCTGATGGGGCACAAGCAGCATTGCATAAAATCGTTATGTAAATCTGTGCATATTAAAGTGAATAATTCTAGTGCTAAAGAAATAGCTTGCCTTTCAATTTTCAGCACAAAATATTTGCATCAAACACTTCTGGTAAATACATCATGCATCAGCTATAAAAGTTAAAATGTATTTTTACTTGGCTAACACATACCTTGCCCACCTAATGGGAAAAGTATGAGAGCTAAAAAATAAATTGTGCCTTCCAAACAACCATGCATATTCTCAGTGTTGTGGAACTCATTGTGCAACGTAAAGGAGTTTTTCAGGATCCTCAGGAAATAGAATGGAATGCTTGTTCGAGTAAAAACAACTTGCAATTACATCTCATCTTTCATGACCACCTGATATCCCTAAGCGCTTTACAGCCAATGAAGTCCTTTTCTAAAATGTAGTCACTGTTGTAACATTGGAAGTGGGTCAGTCAATTTGAGCACAGCAAATTCCACAAACTGCAAAGAGATAATGATCAGATAATCTGTTTACATAATGCTGATTGAAAGATAAAATAGTGACCTGAACTCAAGGGATAACTCTGACTTTTCTTTGAATAAGTGCCATGGGATCTTTTACATCCTCCTGGGAGGATATACAGGACCTCAGATTAACGTCTCATCTGAAAGACACCAACCCAAATGTAGCAGTCCCTCAGTACTGCACTGCAATATCAACGGAGAGTTTTGTGCTCACATCCTGAAGTGGAAATTAAATTCACAACCTTCTGATTGAAGCAAGGATGCTGCCAATTGAACTACAGCTTAAAACTACAAAACTATGAGTAATCATCTTATCAAGCATTTTCTTGCTCCCTAATGTTATCCAAGAATGCAATTTGCACAGGTAAATTATAAATTCCCCATACTACTTGTACAAATATTTCACTAAAAACAAAAAGACACCCATGAACTGAATACTTGAAATATTTTATCTTCTTATCTTTTCTCCTTACATAAACTAGACTTAATAGTTGTATGCTGCCCTTCTGTAATTATGGTCAAATAACTGAACAACCCAAGGCACTCTGATAAGATCAGAGCTGAAATGAAAGTTTTATTTATCTTCAAGTTGAATCTAAATAGTTATATGGCAAAAGATTTTAAAAACATTGCATGCCCTAATTCACCACATCAACAGTTACATTAATGTTGTGCAAATTCAAACCCAACTGGATCCCAAAGGTTGTAATATAATTCTAAAACCATTTTAAGCTTTTGGAACATGTAATAGTATGCCAACATGAAAAAAAATTCTCCAATGATGCATAATAGATAATTGCCCAAAGAGACACAAATTGGTAAAAAAAATAGAAATTGGCCTAAGTTGCCACCGAGATAGCCATAATGCCATATTGTTAGATCTGATCAAGCTCAATTCATTGTGTTCTACCCAACACTGCAGAGATAATAATTACGTAAGTTACCACCTCATCATTGCCCAATTATTGCTGGGCAAATATCTGTCTCAAAACATATAAAACTGTACTCAAAACAAAGATCAAAGAACAATCAAACTGTGGGTCATAGACTCAGTGCAGTTCACAGGTACTGCCCACAAAACACATAGGTTTAATTTGTTTTCAAAGACTGGAACTCATGGTGACAAGCAAATCTTTGATTAAATGCTGGGTTGGAAAAGACTACACAATTAAAAAAATTAGGCCAATTAAAATAGAACATTTGTTCTGATTGAGAATACAGGTTCTCAGTTCATTCATACAGAATATCTCAGCATCACAATACACAAGTTTAAGACTACAGTTCAAACAGCAAATAAACTTCAAAAAAAAGTTTTATCTTGGTTTTGTCAGTAACTTGTGGACACAGTACAAGCGGTAAGGTTTCTAACACAATAAAGATTAATTCACTACAATGGTCATTACATTCATTCCTACAGTTGTTTTTGGAAATCCCACCAGCAAAAATCTTTCCTCTGGAGGTCTGTCACATTTCAGGTACTTGGCTTTTTAGTTCACGTATTTTCTCCAAGTGAAAAGACTTAACCAACAGAAGGCAAAAATTCCTAAAATGCACCACTGGCACTCTACACAAGCATACTTAGTGTAATGTAGTTTAGGATGCATCCGAAAGATTATAGAACCACCTACATTTGGAGTAAGGGCACAGGAGACATACTCAAAAATTCCCTTCTTTTCCAAGGCCAGCATCCAGCCACTCAACCTCAGTCCAGTGCTGAAAAAGGCCCAGAAGCACTAGCCTAGTTAAGTCATTATAGGAGAAAAGAAATTAAGTAAATCTGCATAAGGCATAATTAGGTGATGCCAATTTTAAAATACTGAAGGAAAGCACAGAATTTTACAATTTTAAGGTTCTTGGAAAGAAGCATGAGGTGATTTCAATAAAACAAGAATGTGGGAAGAGCATACAAGACAATGTATTTGGAGCTCAGGGGGAACAACTATATTTATACAGCACCCTTAAACTAATGAAACATCCCAAGACAATTCACAAGAGCATTATGAAACAAAGTATGACGTCGAGGCGCATAAGGAGATATTAGCCAAGATGACCAAAAGCTTGATCAAAGAGGTAGATCTTAAGGAATGCCTTGAAGGAGAAAAGCAAGTTGGAGAGGCAAAGTGATGCAGGGAAGGAATTCCCAAGCTTGGGCCTGAGCAACTTAATAGCAAGAGAAAAGTTCTGAAAAGTAAGAAAATAGCACCCAAAATGGTTGGGAAGAAAGAACTGAATGGAGGCAAGTGCATGGAGACAGTAAATGCTTTCAAATCCTTTTCTTGCATCCTATCCAGGAGCACAGAACAGAAAGCATAACTTGCCTTTTGTGAATCTTGCAATTACTTGCTTCAAAATAGATTTGTTACCATGATGAAAAGTAAAGGCATAAAAGGTGAACCAGGGTTTCTTGCCGACGTTGTCAGAAGTGAAGATGTGGGACTTCCACTTGATGTTGGGAGGGAGAAATGTCAAGATCTTGATATAGAAGGGCTAAGAGCAAGGCAAGAAAAAGGTGGTGGTTGCTGGTCAGATGACACAGAAACAAAGCTGCTTTTGATAAAGAAAATCCCTTTATGGAATATATCAAATTTTAATGCCTCAGCTAATCCACTAAAATTTTGAGTAATGAGTACTTAAGTGCAAGTGACCAGAGTGAGCAAAACACAATAAACTGCATGATGAGTAAAAGTAGTCACTGATAAAACAGAACTTTGGGTAAACTGTGTAAATTTAACAAGTCTGAAAATAAGAAAATTACAGCAGAAATTCAGCATTTCTAAAGGAGCCAAATGCTGAAGGTAAGCTTGGTGCGACAGCACGTGCTGATTACTGTAGTTTGGTACTATAATGCAAAAATCAGAAAGATATTGGCAGTATCTCCAAAGTTTCAAAATTCGTATAATCAGACTTTGATCGAAATTCTTGGGTGTAACTCGCTTGAGAAATGCAATTTAAAACATGGAGAGGCATAGACGTTAGGCACATGTTATGCACTGGTTCAGTGATCACCCCACCCACACACACCCCCCCCCCCATCAGCTCAGCAAGGACCAACGCAGCATCACCTCCAATAGCAAATCAATCTGGCCTATCTGACCCTGGGCATAGACAGGCTGGAACTATACCATCTGTCCTACACATCGGAACTACAAAGGAGCAACGCAATTCGCCAGCTCAACAGTCCTCTCGAGCGGTTACAAAAATAACGGATCGAAAACGACGTTTTTAATTCGACGAACTTGTGAGCTAATGCTCGAGAGGGGGGCTGCCGACTCCCCATCACCTTCTGTCTAACAGGATGAATGCAGGTGGCTGGGGAGCGGGCGCACACATAGGGAACTATCGGAGGGCAGGACAGAGACATTAGGGGGCCTTCTATGCAACCCCGAGAGCCAGCCTCGCTGAACCGTCCGCTGCCTCCGTTTCGGCTGGAAACGCACCAACTGGGGAACACGCTGTTTATATTCAAACAGCCCGGTAGCAGGAGCGAGAGACAAGGGAGCTCAGCAGAGTAGGGCCCCGAACGGCGGGGTCGGCATCGACCCTACTCGAGCTGAAAACGGAACTGAGAGCGGAAAGGCGCCGGTGGGCTGTAACCGCTCTCAGTGTCACAGACAAAGGAGCGGAGAGCCTGTCCCCGGGCCATCCGCCATCAAACCGAGCCCGGACCCACTTCAATCACAACGGCCGTTCCCGAACCAGCAAACCCGCAGGGATGGAGACGGTCCACCGACTCCCAAACTGCCGCCGCAAGCACCATGGAAACGGCCATCCTCATCCCCAACGGCTGTAGCCAATGCCTGGTCTCCTCTACTTCCAGCGGCCTCACCATAGTCAGTAAAGGTCTCATCTGCTCTCCCCGATCCTCCTCCATGATCACCTCGCGCTGCTCCGGTCGGTTAGACCGAGCCGTTGATGTCACTTCGCTCCATCGTCACCGGCACCCATCGTCACGCTGATTGACAAGACGATTGTCCAATCAGCAGCCCTTTCCTCCGGATTGATGGTAGAAATGGCCAGTTGCTCAATTCCCCCTTCAGGAGCGAGTAATCCTACACCGCCCCTAACTTTTTTTGTGATTGACAGTGTGGATTCACCAATCAGGGAAAGCATTACCTTGATTGAAGTACCAAGTTACCAATAATTTACGGATTCCTCTGATTGACAGTAAAACTTGCCAATTCACAGCGTGCTTCAGTCATGCCGGCGAATGGTGATGATTTGAGGCGGCTGCTGAGAGATGTGTGAGTGGCTCTTACTGCCTGTTAGAGAATCCAGTACCACGTGAATACTTTTGAACTTGGTTAACTGTGTTCTTATTTTAAACATGTGAAATCTGTCATTTTTCTTGTACAATTTCCTGAAATCGGTGACTCGGTAATATTCCGTGGATTCTGACCAAGGGTCTTGAACATTAACTCATTTTTCCACGAATGTTGCAATGGTTATCAGCAGTGTCTTAAGGGATCCTGGCCAAAACAATGAATAGAGTTACAGAGTGTTTAATTTACGCGGACAACATAACATGATTTACGATTATAACTTTCTCTTAATTAGACATGACGTTTACATTATTATATTAGTGATGCCTCATCATCACCCTAGTCAGCCTATGAAAATGATCATAACCCATTCAGTGCCGATGTGTTTGATAAGTGCGATGGCCGCAGCAGCCTTTCAATTAACTCTGAAGTATTGCCGAGTACGAATATCTCTTTTCTTAAACAGTCTTGAGAAGACAGGATGGCCTAGAACTTCCTTGGGCCCAGCGAAGTATCAGTCAAGAAAATGTACCTTAAAAGAATCACAATATACTTGAGTTTTAAATCGAATGGCTTGAGCCCCAGTTGAGGAACAGATTAATCTACTCAAGGGTATTTCAGAGAGCACGTCAAATGTGCCCTGTACAAAAACAAGTATTCACATTTCAAGGCCTTTCTGAACTATATTGCGTCTCTGCCAAGTTCTAACGAATGTTATAACCTGACTGAGCCATTTACTGTAATTTTAAAGCTGTGTGTACCATGATAAGTAAGGTAAATCAAGAGCATAATCCATCAAAAGACAACATGCTTCTTTTTGTCACAATACAGACGTATTGCACATAGCAAAATGTCAAATTATTTTATGATTCAACATTATTTCACCACAATTGCACTCAAATATTCAAATGCAAAATAGGCACTGTAACTTTAATCTATTCCACGTCATAATCTAAATATTTGGGTTCAGATGCTTACCACCACACTACCTGACATAGTTTAGGTGCTTCAACTATCATACGTAAGTAAAGAATGTTCATTGTACTTCCTGCAACCTTATATTTCTGTATTTATTGCTCATGGTATGATCTCATCTGCAATTAGGTGACAGCTTTGCTGAACCTCTCCATTTTGCCTACAGCTGTCATTCCAAGCTCCCTGTGACTTGCCATTTCAGTTCTTCATCCAACTTCAGCCTCTGTGCCTTTGGTCTTCTACAATATTTTATTAAAACTCAAAGAAAGCTTGAAGATAGCACTTAATCTTTCCTCCAACCACGTTGAAGCCTTCTGGCTGTAATATTGATTTTAATAACTCAAAATCTTAACTGTAGTTCCCATTTTATCTCTAGCAGTAAATACTGGCAATGTGGGATGGGTTTGTTGACTATTCCTAGGGCAACACAACAGATGGGGATGATGCTTAAGGTGGGCGCTTTTTGTCGGAGTACTATACAGATATGGTTGGCTGCAGCTTTGATATTAACTTGCTGTTTCGTTCTACCAGGCCCGTGTAATCTGCTCCAGTTAGCTAGTTTTTCACGCTTCCCTTTCTACCTGCTTATCATCCAGTTCTGATGAAGCTTTCACACTTGAAGCATTAACTTGACTGATCTCAACACAACTACTGTCTGACCTGCATTTTCTGCTGTTTCATGTAAAAAAAACTTTATTGCTCAGTTTTTACTCCTTGTATCCTCATGGCCTCTTTCATAATTGCTTGAATCTAGTGACATCATTAATGATACAAGGAAATTAAAATAAAGCAGCATTCTCATACTCTGGATGGATACAAGGAAAAGCTTCTCAATTAACAGATTGTCCCTATTCCCCTTTTAACTTCCAACCTCTCTCTTTCCCGTCTTTTTCTATATTACCAATCATAAATTGGTCAGTGCTACCTGAACTTTCTCCTGTTGTTCTTCTTAAGCTCAAATTTCAATATTGTATATGCATTAATAGTTACTTTAAGACATGTACAGAGGAATTTAATTTTTTTTTCTTTATTCTTTCATGGGATGTGGCCGTTGCTGACAAGGCCAGAATTTGTTGCCCGTCCCTAATTGCCCTTGAACTGAGTGGCTTTTTAGGCCATTTCAGAAGGCAGAGTCAACCACATTGCTGTGGGTCTGGAGCCACATGTAGGCCAGGCTAGGTAAGGATGGCCGCTTTCCTTTCCTAAAGGATGTTAGTAAACCAGAATTTGAGTGTATTAAACATGTCACAGTATTAGCCTGAAAATGTACTCAAAAATCTTCAGGCTTGCAACACTCAAGCCTAGATTCATCTATTCACTGTTTCCTGATTAATCTTATATTCTCTTTCATTTTTCTGCCTCCCACCACTGCCACTCCACCTGTGCCCTTATCGTTGCCTGTCATCCATTCAGCCAACTCTGCTGCTGCCCATGCCGAGATAAGTCCAAAGTCAAGCTTTCTAAGGCCAGAGCTGCTCAATGTCATTCTGCAAGGCCAGCTGCAGCTTCAAAGGAGAGTTGGAGGGTAAAGACAATCAGCGCACAGATGCAGACACAGAATCACAGAATTGTACAACACAGAAGGAGGCCATTCAGTCTGTCATGTCTGTATCAGCTCTCTGAATGAGCAATCACTTAGTGTCATTCCCCCGTCTTCTCCCAGAACCCTGTATGTTCTTTTTCAGATAATAACCCAATTCCCCTTTGAATGCCTTGATTGAACCTACCTCCACCACACTCTCAGGCAGTGCATTCCAGATCTTAATTACTCACTGCGTGAAAAAGTTTCTCCTCATGTCTCTATTGATTCTTTATTCTATTACCTTAAATCTGTGCCCTCTCCTTCCCGATCCTTCAACCAATGGGAACAATTTTTCCCCACCTACTCTGTCCGGACCCTCATGACTTTGAATATGCCTATCAAATCTAAGTTGATCTTACTCAAAGAGAAAGCAGACAAGGACAGAAAGAGTAACACACACAGTTCTTGTGAGGACAAAAAGCAAATCTCTTTCTGGGAGAGATCAGTTTTTCTGTTTGGCAGAAAAGGAGGCAGGAGCTCTTCGGGGCACTGTGCGAGCTGACTGAAAGGGTCTCATTCTTGTAAAACTGTGTGAATAGCTTGGTGATGCCAAGCAACGGGAGGTTTTCCCAGAAGTGACCAAGCCATCAACTAGGGTGTTACTCGCCGACACGTAAAATGATGCAGGATGACGTCGGGCGGAACTCCTGATGTCACCCTGCGTCATTTCAATTTTCAGGTCGGCGGGGGCACAGCCGAATCAGCTGTGCGCCCGCCGACCTGTCAACGGCCTATTAAGGCCATTGACAAACTCATTAACATCATTAATGGACCTCCCCGTCCAACCTTATGGTTGGCGGGCAGGCCGGGATCCCTGACAGGCTTCAGAAAAAGCATGAAACCTCATCCATGGGCGGGATGGGGTTTCATGAGGGTTTTTAAAAATTTAATAAATGTTTGATTTAAAGTGATGGACATGTTCCAACTCATGTGACAGTGTCACATGAGGGGACATGTCAGGGAAATTTTGGTTTTGTACATTTACCATTTTTAAATTTGGCACCGATCTCCCTGAGGCAGCACTTAGCTTCAAGGAGATATGTGCGCTCTTCCATGTGCATGTGCGGAAGAGCGCAGTCCAGCTGAGGGAATCTCTCCCCCCCCACCGCCCTCCCCACCCCGCCCGCACAGGGAGCACATAGCACTTCCTGGCAGATGTCACGCTGGGCAGGCCTTGATTGGACCACCCATGTAAAATGGCAGTGCGCACCCAATTGGGGGCGCCGATCACCTGCTCCTGCACTTCCCCCCCGACGGGGGGAAAATTCTTCCCCAGGAGTTGTTCTTGTGACCCCAGCACCCTCTTATCCACCTATCCGAATGCACAATATTTACTAGCTGCATTTTCTTTAACAACACATGCCATTATTTATCTACAAATACAAATTTGGTAAAAGGTTACCTTTAGACATGTTTTAAAGCACAATTTACTCTTGCAAGTTATTAAAAAAGGGCACTGGAATGATAGGTGGTGAATATGCCAATGGGTCAAACTTTGATATTATTTCCTCATTGACTGTAATTTGTAACCTTTCTGAATAAAAGATAAGCACCGCACATCTGTTGTGTTTGGAAGTCACTGACCCATTTCGCGGTGTTTTTCCTAATTTGCTTAGAATGGCGGAACAACAAAAATCTCCCTGTTCACCTTTGTGCCAACAACACTTGGGGAAAATCAAGTCTTAAGCAATCATAGCACTATGTCCAGTTTAAAAAGTTCAAATCCCACACTTCCCACAAATAAACCAAGCAATAACAAGAAACAAATCCCAATTTTGACCAAATACAAGGTGCTCTCAATTTAGGAGTTGATTTTGGCCCAATGAGCAGTCTACTGACTTTGGGCAGAAGCAGACACTGATAACTGCACTGTACTAAGAAATTACACCAACCGTGGTTGAATAATAAGGATTAGTTTTCTCTCATGTGTAGCTATATAGTAATTAATTTGAGATTTTAATCATAGGTTTTTGTTTACTACATATGTTGCAGGATATTTGGACAAGGAGTTAATCATTGCTGCTACTTGTAATACTTGGATAATTTTATTCTTGACCTAACAAGATCACACTCCATATTTTACACTGTGAAAGTGGTAACTGCATTACACAGATGAAATAAGAAAAATGATCAACTGCTTTTAAGAACTAGCCTGGGTTTGACAGTATTCAATATTACATTTTAAGAGCTTGAATGACTACCTTTATCTCCATCTTGGTTATTTTGTTTCCCCCTGTACACCACGAAATGGGGTCAGTGACTTCCAAACACAACAGATGTGCGGTGTTTATCTATTGTTCAGAAAGGTTACAAATTACGGTCTATGAGGAAATAATATCAAAGTTTGACCCATTGGCATATTCACCACCTATCATTCCAGTGCCCTTTTTTAATAACTTGCACGAGTAAATTGTGCTTTAAAACATGTCTAAAGGTAATTTTTTACCAAATTTGTAGATAAGTACTGGCATGTGTTGTTAAAGAAAATGCAGCTAGTAAATATTGTGCATACAGATTTTCAATTTTAAAATGTTGTTCCTGGGATGTAAGAAACACTGACAATAATCAACCTCATAGTATATGATTGGAGTCACAAGTAGGATACACTGAATAGAGGTGTCAGGTTTTCTTCTCTGAAGGACATTAGCGAACCATTTAGGCCTTTATGATAATCTGGCAGCTTTCATGGTCATTTTTTGGTGTTAACCACAAATTGCCAATCATTGGACTTCAGGTTGCTGGCCTAGTATTCAAACCACTAGCTTCCTTTGTCCCTAAGGTGCCCTTTAGAAGCCTTGTTAATGTAATAAAAACACATGGTATTAAAGAAAAGTGACTGTAAAGACAGCAAGTTAGTTAAAGGTCAGGTTTCATTAATGTTTTTCAGACTGGGTGTCTTAAACAGCAATATCTCCAGGGGTTGGTGTTGGAAGTATTGTTCTTCTCAATATATATGATATGATATATATATATATATATATATATAAAGGCTGTGACAAGGTAGCAATGCATATAGTGGTTAGGAGTTATGTTGTTTTCTTTTCTGAAATCAAGCAAGTTGACCCTAGGATATGGAGAGCCGTGGTGTCTTCATTATTTTGTGTCATTATGTTAGATTAGTTAAGCTGAAATTGATGAGCTAATTGGCATCCATGACTGACCTGAACTATGATGATGAGGCCAAGGATAAATTTAGTTTGCTGTTCATGTGTCCCAGCACTGGTGTGGCATCATTAAGTACTGCCAGAGTCATGGCTGGTTTGGGGTGCAAGTAAATTTGTATTTATTTATTACAGATGTCCCATCCAGAAGACAGGAAGAAAAAAATATATATAGCCATGTCAACCTGGCTACTCTATAAAATTATTATTTTATTTTTGTTAAATGGACCAAGGCTTTACCCTTACTAGCCATGACTCATACCAGAGGAAATTCTGACCTTCTGAAACCAGCAGGGACCTCATTATCTTTAAAGAGGTGCTAATGCCTTCTGTGACAGCCAACAATCAAATTCCAAAAAAATGCACCCACCGCCTTTCTAAGGCAGTGATCCGGCAAATGGACACAGTATGTCCACAAAGGACAAAAGGGATCCTGGCTCCTCTATTAAACATCTCAAGATTCCAGACCTGGGAAAATACATCCTTCGTCCAACAGCCAGGAGAAGAAGTGGGAAGTATGTCTCATGACCTCCCCAAGGTGCTGGACACTGTAATATTGCCATGTGGAACTGAACCCAGGCAGTCTACCATTTTACCATCTAACAGGTAGCAGCAGAAAGAGCTCTGCCCAGGTAAAGTGCCTGGCCCTCATCTACACTGCAAACTACTGGAACATTGGAACTTCTGTATCTGTGCCTTCAAGACTAATTCATCTCTGCATGCCTTCTCCCATCATGGAAGTCCTTATTTCTGGAAAGACAGATCACCCTGCAACAGCCTCAGCCTGCTAACCTCTGAAGGACGTTTTGATTCTGGACTCTGGACTCATGTGAAACCATAACTCTTATTTTTCTCATGGACTTGCCCTGTACCCCTTTCTTTCCCTTATCCATCTTTTATTGTATGAATACAATCAGGGGCGGACATTGTGAAACCCCTTCCCGCATTTTGTGTGTATATAAAATTAAACCAACCCTCTTATTTTAACCTGCCTTGAATTTGCTGTGGGGTTATTAATAGAAGATTGGATCACTGCAAAACCGAAAGGTTGGGAAACACACCACCACTTATAAAGGGGGAAATCAAAAATCAAAAAACATCTTTCTGTTTACGGACAGGTAGTGAGTGGAGAAATCAGGGCTGTTTAAATTAATCCTCCTCATGTCCGTAACAAATATTGGG